>NC_064548.1:5919141-6619141 GCF_023856365.1 Brienomyrus brachyistius
TCTCCACGTGACATCTGCTCCTGTAGCTCCTTCTGCAGCTCCTTTCGGGCCCCGATGGACTGCTGATTCCGGGCAAAGTCCGACAGCTCCTTCAGCCCAGCATCAGTGAAGTATTTCGCAAAGTGCTCACAGCTCCGCTTGTTGGCAGGAAAGAGTTCCTGTAGGAGATCGGAGAGCGAGGCAGCCTGGGTGTGAGATCACTAAGAACGGTAAAAAAGGCCAAGCAAATCAGAAAAGGACCTTCACGTGGGCCTGGATTACCATCAGTCGGTTGTCCATGCCGACCTTCCGGAGACTGGCAGCAACGGAGTTAATATCCTTCTCATTTATCCATGATTTAAACAGCTTAACAGCAAAGGCTGCAGACACACCTGGAAACAAATAAGAGATCCTTGGAATATTTTGATGACAACATTTCTGGACAGACTACAAATTAAATTAAAAAAGAGGGAATGCAGAAAAACACACTGTTACTTCCCCAAAGTAGTTTTTTATAATCAATCTATGCTGGAGGGTATTTTTATTTTTAACAGACTTAACTCAGATTTAACCAAGTAACTATAGAGTACCACCTCCAAGAACTGTTAGGCTACAGATGTCCATGCCTACCTTCCTTGACAAGGTTCTCATTGAAGAGACTACTCAGAATGGAGGCCGATATGCTCCCATTTGCTAGTAGGATGCCTGTGAGCATGGCCAGCTTGTTACGCTCTGACTCTGTGAAACCCTTCAGGAACAGGAGAAGCTGCGGGGGGGCACAAACAGCTGTTCAACAGACATCCCTGGCTGTGACAGAGCAAGTCACCGTCACATACAGTAAAAGTGACACCTCACCGCATAGATACCGAAAACCAGTAAGCAGTCACATTCATAAGTGTGTTTAACAAAAACTAAAATATTTCGGTTTTACTGTTAAAACTGGCTCACCTTCTTGATCTCCTCCTCAAACCCTTTCTCCAGGTACTTGTAGCGCCTGATAAGTTTATTAAAAACCTAAAAACAAAACAGAAGAATCAGGGCAAGGCGCAATGCAACATTTCGAATGTTAAAAAGGTGCACACAGGTGATGCAAGAAGCCCACCTGAGCATACGCCTGCATGGTCTCCAGGTCTTCCTGTGCTTTAAAGAGGCAGAACTCTGTACAGGTCATGTCATCAGACAGTGTTCCCCCTGGGGCTGAGCAGAATAGAAAAAAAGCAGCAAATTTCATAAGTCTAAAAGTGGAAGGACCAATGAGACATTAGCCTGGACTGATAAAATGATGGATATTCATCACCCTTACCCAGCATGCCACCGGCCACCAGGATGTCAAAAAGCGTTTCTGCATAGCGCCGGTAGTCAAGTTTGGCACCAGAGGCATCAAGGAACTTAGCTACCGCTTCCAGATCAGTGCCAGTTTGATTCAGACCTTGTACAATACTTTCCTGAAACTGTGTAGGATCAAATCTCTCCTTTTCATCTACAGGATTAAAATAATAATAATAAAAATTTGGTTAGAAACTTCTTCATCGGACAATTAAGACATGGTACCACTGCCCTTTCAGCAAGATGACTTCTGGGAAAATTATGCAAATTTACAATTGTCTAAGACAAAAACTTTACCAGTACCCACCTCTTTTCCTAGTTTTAAAACGCTGGCCGGTTAGCGTTGGCTTTTGCTGCTTTTGATTATTCATAAAAGACACCCTGTGGATAAGAGTGAAGTTACATTTATCACACGTTAAGAAACACAGAGTATAAAGGACTAAACACTTAAAATATACAGTACGATACTGTAACTACCGCATGGATGCTTTCACATGCTAGCATCACAGTTAATATGGCAGCAATTAGCCGGCTGCTATCCTGAGAGGAACTGGACTACATCTCCCAGAAGGTCTCTGCTTCAGTCTGGCACGTGAAGGCAGCTATTGGCCGGTTGAAATAAAGAGCACGGCGAATACATTTCCCAGAATGCCTCGGCGTCGGCTGGACACGTGAACCCATTTTAGGTTTTAAAAAAGGACAGCGAACAAAGGATTCTTTCGTTTTTTATTAATTCGCGCATACATATCTGTTACTTGCCACGGAGGACAGATTAAAACGATTTGCGTTTATACTTTTAAGCAGAAGCCGAGGGGACCGCACACATGGCTGGCCGTCAGCACGCAGCCCCTGACGTCTCCAGCAGTCGGGAACGTCTGACATCTCATCCCTCGATCCTATTAAAGCAGACTTTGCAACAAAACTAGTTTACATACAAATCCCGAAAAAATACTCATGCGCCCATTTTCAATGCTTCTAGTCTAACAGCCATAGTGGATGCATCGCGCAAAACACAAAGGAGGCCAGCCACGGTGAGTCACGCAGCCATTTTGACACCACCAAGCTTAACGTACTAGGTAAGCGATCGGAAGGGTTTTTTTAAAAAAAGAGGCAGGGGGCCCACATGGGCTAACTGGACCCAAACACACTGGGATATAGACAGCGAGGACATCAACCCCGGAATAACACGGATTACAAAGGGAGAAGAGATCCCAAAATAAGACAGGGCCGCTGCTCTTGCACGGTGTCTAATTCCTAAACCTTACAAATACCCAATTCACTAGTTCCGTGATCATGTCTATAGCAGCACTAGAAATCCGCTGCAAATTGTTCCCACTTACACAGGAAAGCCGGTATGCAGATTTAAAGAGGGATATTCTTGCATGCATATTTGCAGCCCCCTTTATTTAGGCCGTGAAGTTACACCGCCTGCCATGAAGGGAAGTAGATTTGCAATCGCCCCAAACGAAACCCAAAAAGGTGCTAGTCTGTGTGAACCCAAAAGATGTTCAATTCAAGTCGAGCAATACATTAAAAAAAGAAAACGATCATGGGCAAGACTTACCGAAATAAATGCAGATCAAAAATACGAGGACCTAGACTGCGACACGATTCAAAATCTCAACCCCCAACAATGTGTTTTCTCCCTTACAATGAAACAGACTCAAGTGCGGCGGCGCACGACTCATAAAATGTGGATCCTCACACTTTCCGACGGAGAACAAACTATTAATAAGAGTTTAAAATAGAAATCATCCTATATTAGATAGATATAAATAACATTTTTTTTCTGTCATATAGGTTAGTTCCACCAATTGATGCAGTTTATGATTTTTAAATATATATATATATATATATATATATAGATGTATCCCCCCTTCTTCATTTCCATAATTGTCCTGCCCAGTGCCGTCTCTGCGTGTCGTCACGGTCGCTGGGACGCCGGCTATAGATCATTGTAGATTTTATCATCCTCAACATTTTGTACCAGGTCGTGTCAAGAGATTAAAAAAAAGAACATTTTTCATGGGTCCGGTGTAATATGTCTGCTAAGGTTACACATGCAGGCTTTAAACGACTCATCACTTTAGAGCAGAAATCAATCTGGTACTCTTATATGGCGTCCTTATTTGCTTTCAGGTTGTTTATGTTTTCTAAACTGAAGATAATTCCCATCCTTCCCAACAAGATAAAAGGAGAGTTTAAACCTAAATATTCAGATTATTAAATGTGTCGTATTTATATGAATGGGTTTAGCAGTACAGTATCAGCTGAGTATTTAAATGATAAGTCGACTCCGTTTTATTATCTCCCTCTTGATTTAATTAATTAGGGAAGTATGCTGATCTGTACACTTGACTACTCTGTGCTGGGTGATTAAGAAACACGTCTGCGACAATAGCGTTTTCATGATCTCCCCATGCTTGCTGAGGTACTCTAAATCCCTCATCTACCTAGTTAAAATTGTATATTGCAACAGAATCTCTTCCTTAAAGTCAGAGTTACAGTATAATTATACAATATCCTCATGCACACATGGTTTTATGATTTTGGATAATTTCATTACAATCACAACAGAAGAAAAAAGTTAATTCTGCACTGGGACTGTCATATCTGGTGCGTGATCATTATATTAATTCAACATTATAAACGGTGATATATGCAATCAGAATCTGCTCACTTTACCCTGCTCATAAAATCCCAGTCTGGAGTTTTACATTCTGGACCTGAATTACCCAACTCTGTATGCAATTATCTGTTCTCATGGGTAACCTGGCAGACGGGATCATGAACGTTTCAGGGACAGTGTCACCTAATATTGTTCAACGTGTTCAATTTTTCCCCTTTATTCACCATCGGAGTTTTTGGTTTCTCTTGTCTTATTATGATATTTTTTTCTCTTTTGTATTTAGCAAATGGTTTAAATGATAGTGATGTGCATTTTGAGGAAGCAGAGTCAGACAATCCCTGGAACGACTGAGGGTTAAAGGGGAAAATTACTCTGCTGGCTATGCGACCACAGGCATGGCGCCCTAACCCGCTTAGCCACACCTCCCCCAAATCCATGATCTTTTGAGCCGGAATTGAACCAGTGACCAACGGATGTCCACCTTATGCTTCTGTAGTCATCGGGTCCACCATTTGAGCTATCAATGCTACTAAGACTGCAACCACCCAAGCATGTTGTATATATCACCGTGACTGAAATTGGCCATCATCGTTTTCTATCTGTGTATGTATCTGCTGTATGTATGAGAGCCATTGACAAATTCTCTGTGCGAATATACTTGATAAATACTGTAAACCTGGTCTTCCTTTCTCTACCCTGGTAGCATTATTGCTGTTTGCCCAGAGGAATAAACACATAATCACACATTGATGGCACAAATGTTCAAGTTCTTAACAGTTTTTCCTCACATCTCTATGGTTGGATCCTACCTCTGCTTTGAATTTATGTGATTTTGCATATTTTCCTGGTGGTGTGTCATGATAAAACTTCTTATAAAATAATAATAATAGATCGCATTTATATAGCACCTTTCACAAACCCAAGGTCAATTTACAATGAAAAAAGGAAAACATTTTAGCAGTTAAGGAAGAGAAATGTTCATTAAATAGGAGGTCTTTAAGTCCGATTTAAAAGTGGAGAATGAAGAACAGTTACAGACAGAATGAGAAAGACAATTCCAGAGTTCAGGGGTAAAGGAACTGAATGACCCATCACTCATACACTGACATCTGTTGTGAGCGACAAGAAAGAGGTTACAGCTAGATCACCAGAGAGAGGGAGGGGGACAGTCTGTAGTCAGGAGTTCACTGAGGTAAGGGGGTGCAGGGCCATTTATGCTTTGAAGATTTTGAATTTAGTGTGGGACAGAACTGGTAACCAGTGTAACTGTGAGAGAATGGGGGTGAAGTGAGCAGACAGCTTGTTATGAGTAATGATTATTGCAGCACACTTCTGAATAAACTGAAGCTTTTGTAAAGATTTTCCAGGAAGGCCAATTAAAAGGCAATTATGAAAGACAATATGGGGAATAATGAAAGCATGAACCAGAGTTTGCTCATTATTACTTCTGAGAAAAGGCCACAGGCAAGCAAAATTACAAGAGGGAGTAAAATGCTATTCTGGTGAGGGACCTGATATGCTGATCAAAGTTTAGTCAAGGAGTACTCCTAGATTTCTAATAAAAAAGGAGCAGGCTTAATGCATACACATCAGTACAAGCAGAAAAATCAGACGCTTTGGATAATTAGGATTTAGGACCTACCACCGTAATTTCAGTTTTATCAGTATTTAGCTTGAGAAAGTTATGCATCCAAAGCTTCAAGTCAGAGATGCATGCCTTTTGTCTTTTTTTTTTTTGGAGGGGGGTGGGGGTGGAGGGTTTCAATTTGGGAATTCGAATTGACATATAACTCGATATAATTTGCGTTAGGACTGATCTAACCAGGGAGCACAATGTAAATTGTAAAGAAAAGGGAGGCAACAACTGATGCCTGAGGGACACCACTCTTAAGAGGAGAGGTAGGGGACTTCAGTTTGCCTACAGTGACATACTATTGTCTATTTGTGAGATGTGACCTTAACCAGAGAAGGGCTAGGTGGATAAAACCAACAGAGGACAGATGGGTAATGAGGACTTCATGATTTACAGTGCTGCACTTAGATGGCGGAGGAGGAGAATGTTAAGAGCACCATCATCAGCAGACCTGAGAAAATCATTGACAACTCACAAATGAGCTGTCATAGAATTGTGCTGTTTGTGGAAGCCAGATTGAAAAGGCTCACAGAGGGCATGTGCCTGAAGAAAACTGTGAAGTTGCATAGCCATCACTCATTTGCTAGAAATGAACAGGTTGAGATAGGGGTATAATTAGAAAGAGATGTAGAAAATGACCTTAACACCAAGCCAGTGTTTTAGCTTTCTTTCACATACATTATTAGCTGTTGTTCAAATGAAGTGACACACAAATTAAATTACCTAAAAAATTGTATTATCAAGCTAGCTGAGCTTGGTTGGGTGGACTGATGGCTCTGAGGCTAGAGCTCTGTGCTAGCAATAGAAAGATTGCTGGTTTGAATGCCGTGAATACCTAGAGTGATCCTACTGCATAACTATCTGGAGTCTGAGGCCTCTCAGGGTAGTCTGACATGCCTTGACATTTTAAAATATTTCACCTACACAAAACATTTATCCAGAGGTGTTACATGTGCTTTTATTCAACACAAACTCAGCACCAATAATCTGAGACCACTTAGAATGTCATTCTATTTTTCGTTAAAATCAACTTTAAACATATACTTTTAAAAACCTATTTTCAAACAAGCTGAGAAATTGTAAAAAAAAAATCACATTATAAACATTTCTACCCAAGACTTGAGCTCTGAAGCTTATAGACACAGGGGTTGGTTACACATAGGTGAATGACACATTCTGAAATTTTATGTGGTTTGATCACTAAAGTGTTAGAACTTTGTAGTGACACTCTTTTTCTCAAAGTCAGTGGTCTACACAATGAATATTTACAAGACAGCAATTTACACACTGTCAATGGCTCATCAGTCTGGAATGTCACTGCACCCCACTCCAACGCAAAAAAAAAAAAAAAAACAATAAAATCCCTTTCACAGTTTATTGGTAGATGGAATGAAAAATGATGCACTCACACGGGCAATTTAGCAAGTCCAATTAGTCTCAGCATGTTATTGGACTGTGGGGGGAAACCTGAGAACCTGGAGGAAACCCCACAACGACATGTGGAGAACATGCACACTCCACACACATGTGACCCAGGCGGAGACTCAAACCCGGGTCCCAGAGGTGTGAGGTAACAGTGCTAACCACTGCACCACCATGCTGTCCCATATATATATGGCATGCCTCACCAGGAATGTCACAAATTCAATCCCACTCCACTCACAGTCAAAGTGTAGAACCCGGCAAGCTTAGTCACAATTACTTTGTGTTTTTAGATCCAGTTAATATAAAACATAGCACGCAAGTGCATTCACCCTACACACACTAAATGGAAACATTCCCAGCTCCACAGTACCGACCACACTGTTCTGCTGCAAGACTCCTCATAAAGTGTGGGAAAGTGGACACTGACGACGACTTTCTTTTTGGGACCTTTTACTCACAACCTTTGTGAAATTAACAGAGAGCATATTCGGAGATTCAATCGTCACCGTAAGACCAAGCCTAATATAGGTGAAATAAACCGAGATAAAATGTTTAAGGCTAACATACTGTCACGACCGCTACAGGCAGCAGTACGATCGTGCGGGTCGGCGGTTCAGGAACAGGCAAGACACGGCGATCTCAGGGAAAACTAGGGGTTTATTCAGGGCTAGGGAGCGGGAAACATTGGACCAGAACAAACCACAATGACAGACAATGGACTCAGGCAAGACATGGACTGAAATACACCGGACTGAGCAAATTAACTAGACACAGCTGGATACAATCGGGGGAAAACACGTGGGTAATCAGGGAGCGTGGCACACAGGAGGAGCGGACGAGCCGGGCATGACAGAACCCCCCCCCAAAGGCGCGCTTCTCCGGGCGCGCCAAGGAAGGGGCGACGGACGGGACGAGGCAAAACAGGACCTGAAAATAAAAACAGAATCAACGCAGGACGGGAAACAATACCGAGGCACAAAACACGGCGAGGGACAAGACAAAAGACAAAACCTGACAGAGAGTCGGGAAAGCAGATAGGCAAACCAGGAAGGGAGACACAGAAGGAACGGGCGGAACAAAGGGGCCAGGAGTGCAAGGCGGGTACACCGGGGCACAAGGAACAGAGACGGGCGGAACGAAAGGGCGAGCAGAAAACGGAGGGGCAGAGACAGGCGGGACAAAGGCAGGGGCGTAGGGAGACAAGGAGGGGGAACTAAGGGGAGCCCGTGGGAGCCCCAGCGGGCGACGGGGGGCGACCGGAGGGGCTACAGGCGGCCGGGAGGCCGGAGCCGGAGGGGCCCACGGAGGGGCCAAGGAGACAGGGCGAGAGACCCGCGGAGGGGCCAGGGAGGGAGCACCGGGGAAGGGGACGAGGGAGCTGAAAGGGGCCTGGGTGAAGGCAAGGCGAGGGGGGGAGCCGCCGCAGGCGGCGACGTCCTCCGATGGGCCGAAGGTGGGGGCCCCGCAGGCGACCGAGGAGCCGCTGTCGGGGAGCCCCCCGGCAACCGACCAGGCACCGGAAGGGGGAGCGATGCAGGGCAACGAGGCACCGGAGGGGGACCCGCAGGCGACAGCCGACCCGGAGGGCCAGGACCCGCGGGCACCAACCGAGCCCCAGCGCAGGCGAGGCAGGGCGAGCCAGGGCGAGCCAGGGGGCAGGGCGGGCGGGACCCCAGCCCTGCGTCTGTGCCCCCTCCCCTTGCGGGACACAGACATGCCGACCCCTGGTCGGGGTCGACGTCGCCGGGGTGAGGACAGAGGAGTCACTAGTGCGGTCCCCGAGGGGTCCCATTCAAGCTCCTCCACCTCCGAAGAGGGAGGAGCCAAGATGGAGTCCTCCGGGACCACCTCGGGGACTAGGGCGACAGGAACCGGAGCTGCTGCAGGCGGAGGGGGCGCCTCTGGAGCTGCTGCAGGCGGAGGGGGCGCCTCTGGAGCTGCTGCAGGCGGAGGGGGTGCCTCTGGAGCTGCTGCAGGTGGAGGGGGCGCCTGCCCGGGAACTGCTGCAGGCGGAGGGGGCGCCTGCCCGGGAACTGCTGCAGGCGGAGGGGGCGCCTGCCCGGGAACTGCTGCAGGCGGTGGCTGCTGCAGTGGGGGCGCCTGCCCGGGAACTGCAGGAGGAATAGCAGCAGGCAGTGGGGGCTGCGCTGGCTGCGCAGGCAGCGGTGGCTGCTCTGGAGCGGCATCCGCGGGCGGCGGCGGCTGCGGCTGCGCGAGCTGCACCGGTGCGGGTGTCACTAGCAGAGGAAGCTGCGCTGTTCTCACGGGCAGTTGTGGAGACTGCCCCGGCAGCGCAGAGTGCAGGGGGGCGGTTGCCGCGAGCAGTGCAGGCGGCGGCGGTGGTCGCCCGGAAGCGGGGTCCGCCGGCTTTGGCGGTGGTCCTGGCGCGGCGTCCGCCGGTAACGGCGTTTGCTCCCAAGCAGGATCCGCGGGCAGAGGGGGCTGCTCCGGTTCAGGTTCCGGGGGCAGAGGCGGATGCTCCGGTGCGGGATCCTCCGGCTTCCGGAGCTGGAGAAGCCTCTGTAAGCCCTCCGCGAGGGCTTCGAGGGCCGCCGGTTCAGAGGCGGGGTTAAAAGCCTCGAAGTCTCTGTGAAGCTGATGCAGGAGTTGTTCCACCTCTGAGTCCCTAGGAGCTGGGAAGCTGTCCAACACCCTCCAATATAAGCCCTGGAGGGCGAAGAACTTGTGTGCCAGCCGCTCTCTGCCTTCCGACAGAGGTGAGGGGAGCGTCTTAGGGGCGTTGGCCTCCACCGGCGGGACTGGTAAGTCCAGCGAGGGAGAGACGATCCCTGCCCCCTGTGGAAAGCGGGGCATACGCGGGATTGGGTCTCTAATTGCTCGCTGTCCTCCCCAATTCTGCAGCCTCTCGGGCCGGAAATTATACCGCTCGAGAGGTGGCGGCTGGCACGGGGACAAGGGCTCGAGGTCCGGGAACGGAACTTGCCTCTGCTTCTCGTCCTCGCTATCCCAGAGTCGGGCCAGGAAACAGGCTCCAAAATGAAGCGGTTCTGACACCGGGCTAGGGACGAGTTCCTCCTTCTCGCTCTCGAAAGGAAGACTGGAGCCAGAGAGCGAGCAGGACCCCAGACAGATGGACTCCTCGGGAGTCTTCTGCTTCCCCTGCTTCCTCTTCTTCTTGCGGTCTGTCATTCTGTCACGACCGCTACAGGCAGCAGTACGATCGTGCGGGTCGGCGGTTCAGGAACAGGCAAGACACGGCGATCTCAGGGAAAACTAGGGGTTTATTCAGGGCTAGGGAGCGGGAAACATTGGACCAGAACAAACCACAATGACAGACAATGGACTCAGGCAAGACATGGACTGAAATACACCGGACTGAGCAAATTAACTAGACACAGCTGGATACAATCGGGGGAAAACACGTGGGTAATCAGGGAGCATGGCACACACGAGGAGCGGACGAGCCGGGCATCACACATACATAGCTGCAAAACAATGTGTAGTTATGTTACAATCACCGCGTTCAGTGGGAGCGATTTTCTCCAGGTAGCCTGCTAACGAGGTTGGGTCTTGTCTATGAGTGTCTCCGAGAAAGCACACTTTCTATTAGTTGTTCTATTAGTTGGATTTCCCAGGGAATCCTTGCTATGGCATAGAGGAAATGCCCATCTACAACATCGTTTTAGAATTTTTCACATCTGTCAAAAAATTTCCATTGATTCGCACGTACTGAAAATTTGTCTCGTATTCGGCCGGTTCCAACTCTCGAACGGTGTTTATGACGAAAATCCTGGGAAAAGGCCAACCATCCAGGCAGAAATAAAGCACCCCAAGGACATTTAATATTAGTTTAATCACAACATTATTTACCTCACCCAGTATCATAGTTTAGATCTCGATCAAATGTCTAAAATGTGATTTCTTTCCACTCTTTAAAGGTTAATGAGTACTTTTCAAGCTTTAATTATTCTCTTTTCCAACTTAGAAATGAGATATAACTCTTACATTAACAAAAAAGCATGGAATTTTATGGATATAGAGTAGTATTCTTTTGTGGTAACCATCCGCTCAATGCCTCATCAACCTTGAAGATTCTCTCAAATCATACTGTCATTAGAAAGGAAGGGGTTAATTTGGGTTAATACAATGTGGAAATACTAATTAGTTTGTCCTATTCATAAGCTGCCCAATGGTACCTCAGTTGTGCAAATTAGAGCATTTTTAAGTGAAGCGTCCAAGAATCAGATCACAAAGTCAAGTTCTAGTTCCTATTGTTTTTCAATTACCGAATCAATGGTTATTTTTCACTAATTAAAAATTCATTAAATCATTTATATTTGGCCTATAAAAATATATATATATATATATATATATATATATATATATATATATTTACTGTTGGAAAGCTCTTTATAAGACGGTTCCAATGAAGGTAGTGCCATAAAAATCTATAAAAGCTGATTTATTTTTTTTTGTATTCAAATAGCTACAATGTGGTTAGCTATCTCCTGCTCTCAAAGTTCACTTTAGAAATGTTACACAAAATAACCCTCTTCTCAAGCCCTCATATCACCCATGTAATAATCAATGTGTATGACTTAAATATTACATTTAGAAATTAAAATCTGGTTTTCTTTTTTTACAATAGAGCTGCCCGAGACACGTACCTCTTCCAGCCAGGTAGAACGCAGACTGGCGGGAGTTCGTGAATAATGAGGTGCGAACCCTGTTCACCCTCAGGGGGCGCTATTATGCCAACCGTAAAACTAGGGATGGGCGATACCAACAATTTTCCTTTCGATGCGATACCATTAGTTTGTGGTACTTTTTCGTCGATACCCATACCGATACTTTACACTTTAAAGGAAAATCCCATGATTGCACAGTGTTCATTAATAACTTTATTGTATGGGCAATATGAAATATGAATAAAACCTTTGAACATAAATACTTTAAACACCGTCTGCAAGTTCAACCCCATTACGCGTACGTGGCACCAGGTGGCCCCGATGCTTTCGCGCCACTCTGACGTGCGTGTGGCCATACTAGATGGCTATATTTATGCTATGGGTGGTTTTGATGGCCGTGATGACCTCAAAACAGCTGAGTGGTATGACCCAGAGACCAACGAATGGAGCTTTATAAAACCCATGAATGAGCGGCGGAGTGATGCCAGTGCCACCACCCTAAATGGCAAGGTGGGTCAATGTGGGGCATCTGAGTCTGTTGACCTTCATTTTCCCCATGAATTTGATCATTATACACATTCAGCTGGTCTCCTTCTCTTCACATTACAGATTTTAGTATGTAATTGCCAAGTTCACTAAATTTAAGTATTTGGATGAAACGTAAATCACTTTGCATAACTGATCTGCATTAGTGGCACATTGAGTAGCGATGTGGTTTCATAGTTTAATAGCACAAGCAAATGAGTTCCGATCAGGCTCTGTGCTAGTGAAATTCCTCCCACAATCCAAGACTTGTGAGATACATGAACTGGTCTTCCTACACTATCCATAGCACATAATTTGATGTTTGTGTCATGACGAACCTTATGTTTAAATCCCCCAGCTTGTACATTGTTCACCATGACCCTGTAGTGAATAAACTTTTGATGGGAGATAGATGTATGGATTCAACATACATTAGCAAGCTGGGCATTTATTCTTTCCAGATCTCTATCACCAATCATATAAAGTATAATGTGTAGACATGTTTTCCTAGGTATACATCTGTGGAGGCTTTAATGGGATTGAGTTCCGATCTACCGCTGAGTATTACGACCCACTCACTGACCAGTGGATAACGATTGCGCCAATGAGAACTCCCCGGCATGGCATTGGCGTCATTGCTTTCAATGAAAACATCTACGCGGTGAGTGACTACTTTCTCGTACCTTGAAACATGGGTGTCAAGTGTCATGTTTTACCAGTGACAGTCACAATTTTTGTAACTTTGCTGCTATTTCACTGCCATGAAATGTAGATGTCACGGATTCAGATGCATGTAAACCAGTGGTTCTCAAACTGTGGGGGCACGCCCGGAGCCAGGAGAAAATATGGGACTTGAAAGTTAACGTTGAATCCTTTTCACGTGTGAGGAATAAACAAACAAACCTACAGATCTGAAGAATCTGACAATTGGACCATTTAAAGTCTAAAATGGACAGATTTTTGATAGATATGAAAAGAAAAACAGGCAACGCCTTTAAGACAAAAACATCATCTTTAGGTAATCACTTGAAACCGAAGTTTGTGAGGGTGGGGTGTCTGGCTGATCTGAAAGGTGGTTATTTAGGTGGGGGGTGGAGGCATGACGTTTCTTTTGCTTCCAAATGGGGACATGACAGAAACAGTTTGAGAACCACTGGTTTAAACCAAACAAAACAATTTACTTCAGTATCAGAAATAACCTACTGTGAATGCTTATCTCAATACACATAAAAATATATGCTGCCTTCTTTAGCCACCCTGCATTCATTTACAAACTATAAACGAATATGCCGGGGGGTTTACTGCAACTCTGGGTAGTACAGTTTAGTTTTTTGATTACCAGTAGTTATATTTTGTAGTTGAGATATTTTTATTCATATTGTTTTTTTCACTGTTTAACTGTAAGCTTTTTTGTAGTATAATAATAAGATTTAAGCATAAGCAGTCTTTTGTGACAGCTAAGAATTTTCACTGAAATGTACAAATTGATGTCACCAAACTCCCTCTTTCACTGCAGTTAGGTTGACATGTATATCAAACATAATTGTATACAAGTTATACACACGTGTCATATATAGACAATGGGAGGTTTTAAGGAACCTGGTATCTTAAATCTAAAAGTCCTTAAGCATAGAATTTATGCCTTTGGGAAAGTGATGTTTGCCCAACCCTTTAGTATCTGAGGAATCTCTTGCATTTGGCATCTTGCAGGTGGGCGGATCCAATGGTGTTCAGAGTCTGCAGTGTGTGGAGGCCTATGACCCTCTCACAGACCGCTGGCGTGGTGTGGCCCCCATGTTCACCCCTCGCAGAAACTTTGGTATTGAGATGGTAGACGACCTGATGTTTGTAGTGGGTGGTTTTGATGGCTTCAAAACCATAACAAAAGTAGAATGCTATGATGCTGAAAACGACCGCTGGTACTGTGCCCAGGACATGGGCATATCCCGGAGCGCCCTAAGCTGCTGTGTAGTGCCGGAGCTCCCTAGCATTGTGGAATATGCTACCCCTCGCAAGTAACTGATGGCCACCCAGGAGGCCTCAAATACCAGGCCCAGTGGGTAACATATAGTATACCCCCTGGCAAAAATTCTGGAATCACCACACATAGAGAACCTTCACCCAGTTTTTTGAGTTTGTAGCAAATAAAAAATCAGATATCGCATTTTTTACATTTCTATCAGTTCCATAAATGAGAATTACAAGGTGATTCTATCATTTTTTTCTTTACTTGATTTCGATAAAACTGTGCCAATAATTAAAATATTTTAATTCAGTTTCCTTAAGGTACGTACCTAGAAAGTTAAAAAGTTAAACAAAATAGCTTCCCTAGTGTGGCGATTCCAAAATTTTTGCCAGAAGTTGTACATCCTCTGCCCCCCCCCCCAAAAAAAAAAATTTAAATAAAACAAGACCTGAGCTACCCTGCATCTCTGTTAGCTGTGATAAAACTCTTTTGTATGAGATTTTGAAGGTGTTGCCTAATCCAGTGCAGCCTGAAGGTGAGCCTGAAGCCTTTGCTAGAAAGCACAGGGCCCAAGACAGGGCAAAGAGTGGATGGGATACCAGTCCATTACAGAACAGACTCTCACGCACAATGGGTAGTTTAAAACGCAAAGAACTGGTCATGGAATTCAAACACCCTATTCCTGAAAGGGAATTTACAGTTCCACTTACTGAGCCACGCTATATACTGTAGGAGTATATATCATTGAAAATAGCTTCTTTAATGAAAGTATGAAGTCTGCAGCCTAACCTGAGATCCTTTACTTTGCTGGTGACTCCAAAGTAACCCTTCAAAGCAAAACTTCAGGCTGATGAGTTTTTGGATTTATGACATCTAAAACCGTGTTTGCAGTCTGGTGTACTTTGCATAATTTGTTACCTGTGATTAGGATCCTGTTTGATTTGAAACACGATTTGATCCAAGTTTATTTGTAGCAAGGGTCTCGAAGTACCAGCCCATGGGTCAGACCTAACCCACAACAATTATTTCTTGTTCGTGAAATGATGGCAAGACCTGAGGAACATTAATACAAAAAACAGGAAAATCATCATGCTATGCTTTTACCAGTGGGATGCAGGGGACCTGGATGGACCCACCAGTCTATGGGTCAGTCCTGCCCTGCTGTGGGCCATCAGTTGGGGCTGGTGATGGTGGGTTGACGGTGTGTGCATTGGAAGTGACTTTGTCACAAAGAGGGTCCAGCAATGAGTGATGGATGGAGCAGGGGTCTCACCAATCGTCATCAGATCCCCATCCAACAAGCATATGTAGAATGAGAAGGTCCAAACTTTTCACGTAGCCTATTCCTGCAACACCAGAGGTTGGAGAATCAGAATTGCATTTATAGGTCCTTGTTTTAACTCAACTAAGCTGAAGTAACTAACAAACGTAGTTTAAAGGTTACAAGCTTTTAGCAGTAAAAAATTATAATCTGTTAACTTATGATAGCTTGCTGCATTACCAACTGTTAGCCTATTTGTTTACCAAAATTGTAATGTGATTTTGGCAAGTCATACTAAGTGTTAAATGACCATGAACATTAACTGTAGCCAGGATATTAATAATTAATTAAAAAAAGAATCACATAACACATGATATAGAATTAATTTTATTCTGTTTATTCATTAAAATCTCAGCTGGAGAAAACGTTTGTTTCAAAGGGAAGTTTGTCTCCTACAGTTATTTTCATTATTACCTGCGATCTAACGCTGTGCATAAGGTACTGAAATAGTTTCATCTCCAGGCCTGTAGATGGCACTCTAAGAGTGGTGGGATTGGGAGACAGGCTAGACGCAGAATAAAATGCTTTGAAAGCCATTTGCTGCGAAAATTGATGTGTCTTCTTATTTCCCATCACAGGTTGGCTAATATGTGTGTGTTATGTACAAACGGTTGTGAATTTGGTAAAGATGTGTTAAAGAGTTTGGTAAAGTTTCTGTGATGACAGTATAAATATAGCTTACGTTAATACCGAGTTTTGCACTGAAGTTTTCATGGCACTAGCGAAGGAGGTAAAATTAGGAGATCAGCTCTGGATACATGAATATCGCGGGGATTCGCGCCGGTGTCACGGCAACAAATATTGAAATGCAAACAGTATTAACGCCATTTGAAAAGCTGCATGCATCATATTGTGCAGTATTAAGTGAATGTTTCACAGTGTTAATTGAGTTTATGATGGAGTTATAAGTCATGTCTGGAACACAGCGCTTGATATGGTGCATTTAATAAAGAGTTAACTCTTATGTGTGATGACTGGCACAATAAAATGTGTTGAAAGCCATTTGCTGCAAAAATTGATGCGTCTTCTTATTTCTCATCACAGGTATTATTTATGCTACAGCACCACACACATGCACGGGCGTGGTGGTAACATGAACACTAGACTAATTTGGTACCATGTCTCTTCTGGGGGCATATTTGGGTACTGCTGGTGTAACTTTGTGTCAAACAAGCAGTTCCTCAGGAAGTCACATTACCACGAATAAGGCACATTACCTGAATTGTGAGGGAAAACAAGTTCAAAGGAATGAGTTGTCGATTTCCCAAAAGAACTAAGGAATAACCACACAAATTCAATTCTATTACTACAAGCATATACTGAAATAAGGAAAACAAAACACACAAACCAACTGAAATTTGTTGATTGCTTGTGGTATTAGATCAAGGTACATACACTTTTCAGTATAATTAATAACAAAGAAAATCAATGTTGACTCCCCACAGAAGGATTACATATTACTAAATTATTGTTATAATTCAAATCATATTCAAGGAAACTACTTCTGCATTTGGTATCAATGGAAAAATATTACCTCAGTTGTTTAGCATACAATGACCAGTCTGTGAAAATGGGCGGCGATTCTGGAGGATGACTGTACAGCAGGGGAGTCCTCTTTCTGTTTACAGGCTGAGAGAGGAAAAGTCTGTCAGAACATCTATGTAGCTTCATCTAAAGGCAGAAATATACTTGCTGTTATACGTACGTACAGCCGCGGTCTGTATCCTGCGTTCTTTGCGTCGGTTTTTGTTTAACGAAACGTATAGGGATATGCAATACCTGCGTAATTTATAGGGGGCAGTGTTGCAAGAGCTGCACTCAGTCAAGATGTTCACGTTTGAGGACCTTTTGATTAAGCAAGTCCGCAAATACCTTAATTTATACGACGTGACAGAACCTCTTCACAGTGACAAAATAGCATGTAATAATAGTTGGCAAGAGATTTCAAACATCCTGAATATTAATTAGGAAATTTGTAAAAACAAGTGGCGACAAGTGCCAGACCGGTATGTTCGAGCGCGGAAAAAAAGTTTGCTGCAAAAACAAAGCAGTGATCCTGTTGACCCGGTGATTTTCCTCGTCAATGTCTCTCATTGGCAAAACCAGAGAAAAGAATTTCCCATTTTGCCCTCGGTTATTCTGCCGTCCGCTTGTCGTCGGCTGCAGTCTCCACTAGGCAAAAGAAACACATTTTCCTACCGAAAACTTAAGGATCCACGCGACCGCTTAAAATGTAAAACGAAGACTCGACTCCTTGCTCTAGTTTTTTTTTTTTTGGGGGGGGGGGGGGGGGTCAGCCGGGAAAACGGTCTTCACCGTCCAAATATCAGCGCGAGAGCAACCACCCGAAAAAAAAAACCGCCACCGTATCCCCTTTCCAGTCGCGCGCCGTTCCCTCACCACGCCCACTGAGGGCTGGCATAGGCTTTAGATGCCCACGTGGTATAGATTTACGCGTGCCAGAATGAGGCGCTCTTTAAAATAAAAGACGTGAAGTGTGTGTGCGCAAACATGTCTCGAGTCGCAGATCTCAATCCAGTCAGCTGTCTAAAGTTGGCAATCCAGGGTAAAGATAGTGCGTCTGTCTATGTGACTTTGTTGTGTTTAACTGTGGTTTTGAAAAATCCCACATTTGCATATGATCAGCATGGAAAATACTGGTTTATTTATGTGGGAAGTGGAGGCTTAACAGTTAGGGACATGCACTTGTAATTGAACAATTGCAGGTTCAAATTCCCCGCGAATTCCAATTTAAAGTTTTAATGTAACACATGCTCTGCCTATACTTTAACAAATTCGGTTAGTACGTGTATTTAGGACTATGTAATACACAAATTTACGACTTAATGTATTGTGGCAGCAGTTAAGGGGTTCGCCATTTCCCGCTATTTTCTTTAAATGCGGTTCACGCGGCTAACGTGGAGCGAGAAGCCTCCGTGTTCCGCATTGAATTATGTTGTCGGCGGTGGAACTGTGGTACATGCGGGAGCTTCGTATTCCTTAGGCAAGCAGCGTTCCCATCTGAAAGGGGTAACTGAACAGAAGCCACCACGGATTAATTTGTCTGGGATGGGGAAAGTTTTCGTTAAGATAATTCTAATCATTTTACAAGCTACCGTATCTATTGCCGTTTTGTACATTGGACGAAGGCGAATTGTAATGGGTTATTTCTGCTTTTAGGCCCCAAGCCACCATGTTCACGATGTTGGATCCGTTTGGCCGGGTAATGAGGCTAAGGTAATATGTTATTTAAAGTGGTTAATTAAAATATAGGGTTTTAATTTGAAACTGATGTGTGTGTTTTTGGTTTTATATCGGGCTGCTACGATTGATCGGTTGCCGATCACAATCGGCCGATAATTGCTTTGTGAAATTTGATCGGCTGTCCCTATAGCCTCCTGAGACCCATGAAAAAAAAAAAATAGATTTTGATTTTTTTCATATAAATCCAGTGTTGGGGTGGTAAGAAACAAATTGCAAACATTATTTTTTTTGTACCTAACTTTATTTAAATTTTACAACATGTGCACTTCAGTGCACAACAGGATGTCATTACTGTGAAAGATCAAGAAAATTCAAGAGCTCATTATGAAAATTGAAGACTGCACTGAAATCTTTGTGAGCAGGATATCAAAAAATATTGAACATATTTCCATTAAAAACAACACAGAAACACATTCATTTATGATATCTGAGGAAGCACTGTGATTTTTTGGAGACACAGAGGAACATTTGACACTTCACACATCTCACATACGTTTTGCTGTTGCACCCAGGCATTCTGCACCTGAAAAGACGTGGAATGTCAACCATTTCAGGCAGGTGAACTGCACCATATTTTCTTATTGCCTCATCTGGGTGGGGCTTCCTTTTCTTGATTTGTGGAGAAAACTCTTCATCACTTGATTCACTCAGGTCTTGTTGACATGTTTGTCCCCGAGTTATCAGTTCCTCGACCAAAAGGAGTTTGAACTCCAGGTACTGGGAGGTGTTCTTTGCAGCTTGTTGCAAGGCCTGGTTATCTTGTCGGTACTGAAGCCATGAGTTGGTGATGGCCAAATCAATGAAGTGAAGTATGGTGTGAACAGTCCACTTCTTGGTCCTGCTGGACATTCTATAGAAACTGAGCATTCTATCACACATGTCCACCCCTCCCATATTGATGTTATATTCTGCAACCACTGCAGGTCTTGGGACTTGGATTCGCCTCTTTTCTTTCTTTGACCATCTGGAACAGGTATTCTGGGGCTCAATTCCATGGGCAGTCGATGCCATAACAACAGGCTTGTTGTCCATCCACTTGGTGACTGCTATTTCATCCGGTCTCCGTACAATCATTTCTGATGACCCTCTTGGTTTTCTGCTCAGGATGTTGTCAGCAGTGAAGCGGCACTCTTTTGGGATGCGATTCTTTTGAATTGTTCCTGTAGCAGAGAGGCCCCTTTTTTTAAGAGCATCCAGAACACTGATGGTGGTAAAATACCGGTCAAAGTAGACCAGTGATCCTCTGGGAAGTGTCTCAGTCAAACGCAGGACTGCATTTCCACCTATTCCCATCTGTTGGACTTGAGTGAAGGTGTTCTTTCCCATGTAGGTTTCAAAATCCAGTACTAAGCCACCTGGACTTGCAAGAACGAACACCTTTAATCCTGTTGGATTTGGCTTCCCAGGTACAAACTGACGAACCGGACAACGGCCTGTGAACGGCACAATCTGTTCATCAATACAGATCTTTGTTGGTCTAGGTAGGTTGAGGCAACCTTGGAGGACTCTCTTCATAACAGGTCTGACTTTCCACAGGGGATCCTTTTTCTTTTCATCTTCTGGCACATCCAGATCATTCACCACTTTCAGTGAAGACCTGATCTTGAAGAAACGATCACGTGTCATAGAATCAGCTATAATTGGGACTCTTGTTTTGGCAGTCCAATACATTTTGATTCTTGGATATCCAAGGCATGCCATGTACAGAGATTCCTAAAAAGGTGTTGATCTCTTCTGCCGTTGTCTTTAAACTACACCCTGAATCCTGTACCATACGCTGGTTGGTGAAGAAGGACAGGTCCTGAATTAGTTTTTCACCAATGTACTGCTGGAAGTACTGCTGTGGGCTCCAACCAGTACGAGTCATTGGGGAACCATCATCTTCAATTCTGTGTTGTTCCAACACAGGCATGAATCTAAGACATAGAAAATGATTTTAGCACAATGCAATTTCCCTTTTAGCATTAATAAAGTATGTATGTATGTATGTATGTATGTCTCTCTCTCTCTCTCTCTCTCTCCATCAATCTATCTGTTTATTTATTGGAACACATTTATTTATGCCATCCTTCCCTTTTTGCTCATAATCAAAAATCCCAGATTCCTACATGTTGGTTTTGGCCCAGATAGGACGGCGGCACACTTCAGCTGGCCCTGTGTCTTTATCTGCTACATCTGCATCTTCCTCATCCTCATCTGTTTCCTCATATGGTTCCTCATAAGGGTTCTCAATCTCTCCTGGACTCAATTGATCCTCATTTTCAGAAAGATCTAAGTCTGAATCTCCCTCAATGATTCTGTTAAGAATTCTTTCTGCTTCTGTGAAAGAACTGTCTACTAGAAAAAAAAGTGAAATAAACACAAATACTAAGTCCTGTCGTGCACTACAGTACACATTGATAAATTAATCATTTGCACTGAGAAAATAAATAATCTAAGTTCTGAAAACTTACTCAAATTACTTATTAGATGTTCCTTTTGGGAAATGAATCCAAATACACCATTAAAAATCATTTAAAATATAATTATCATGCTTACCTTTCTTCCATAAAATGTGCTTGTGGAGACGGCAGCCATTTTGAAAAGACAGAAATGGGGGAGTTGGCAAGGTCACACCCCCACACATGTGACATCATTTTAAAGCTACAGTTGTCTGCTTTAAAATGCAACAGCACTTAACAAAGTGGCATGTATATTATGGGAGCTATAAGCAAAAACTAAATGTGTACTACAGTGCCCAAAAATGAATTACCGGGTCTCAGGAGGATAATGGCCGATATAGAAAAGCCGATCAGATGATGCAAAACTCGCGAGAGAATTTTTTTGCGCGCTGCTAAAATGGCTTCACCGGTCTAGCAATTCTACGTGTTGTGTGAAAAAGACATTAGCAATCTGCAACCTGTGTAACCATCCAATTCCATGAGGCGGGAAGCACCCAAAGCATTTTAACACCACGAACCTCATCAGACATTTGAAGGTTAGTCACGTAAAGGAACATGAGCAGTTTTCAAAGTTGGCTAGCGATAAGAGAGAGCGGGAGAGTTCAGCAACTCGCGCGCCATTCACTCAGCCGTCGGTAACAGACGTTTCAAAGAAAGCAACCCTACTGCAAGGACAGTAAGAAGCATAAAGAAATATCAGATAAAATAATAGAATTCATATGCCTAGATCATCAGCCGCTGTCTATTGTGGAAGACGAAGAGTTCCGGCAACTCATGGCATGGATTCACGTTACACTATGCCAGGGCGAAAATATTTTACAGATGTACGCCTGCCGCAGTTATACCAAACAGTGTTTACATATGTTGACCGCCTTATGAAGGACAACATAACATCAGTTAGTTTTACAAGTGACATTTGGAGTGCGAGTGTATGTCCTTAATTAGAAAAACTGATCGCTTACTTTGGAAAACTGACTTGAAACAAAATTCACTATAGCCTTTTTTGTTGCAGTTAAAGTACTCTAAAGTCAAAGACTGTTTGTTCTGTACGTTATTTTATTTAATTCTATACAATCTATAGGAAAGTTGTATTTGTCAAGCTCTAAGCTGTTCCCAATTACTAACCAAGCAAAGGCTGCTATTTTTTTTTAAGTTGACGTGTTGCACATGTTGATTGCCAATAAATACAGTTGTCAATTCATGATATTCCTCTTGTAATTTCAATACTTATTTTACATTGTTGTTAGATACAGGTTAATAAATAATGCTACATGATAAGGCTTCAAGTAGACCCTGTGATTGGTATCGGACGATACAGCTTCTAGTGATCGGAGATCGGTGATCCTGATCGGAGCACACCTAGTTTTATATTCTTTTAAAATGAGGCTTATGTAACCACTGGTTTTCCCTACTCGTATTTCATTGCATTCTTGTCACTCAGACCGGGAGTTAGCGGTTTGGGTCCTTTTCAGTGAATTGCTTAGTGAAATTGTTCTCCTTGCATGTAATATGGATAGATGAGGGATATCTAGCTGTAAAACCACCTCCATGTATATTGTCTGCTGTGACGAAGTATCGTGTTTTAGTGTTATATTTTCTTTAGTGTGTTTTTTTTCTGTAGGTGGGGATTTTTGCATCAGGGTGAACCTCAAAGCGGAGTGTGCTGGGCCTGTTCTGCGTCCTAAGTGTGTGTGTTCAGTGTTAAGGCCTTTGTTTGTAGTGCAGTGGATTTTCGTGTGTGCAAGAACAGCATTAATAATCACCTGGGGGCTCATGTATAAACGGTGCATACGTACGAAAATGTTGCGTACCTCCGTTTCCACGCTCACGTCGAGATGTATAAAAACGAAACTTGACGTACCGCTACGCACATTCTCACGGCAGCTCCACACATGGCGTACGCACGTTTCTGCTCGGTTTTGTACACGGACGGCTCTCAGTGGTAAATCATTGCTACTGTGGTTTTCCTTTTTTGACTCACAATCATGACGCTGACTTTATCCAATACACCGACATTAATTGTATGTTGTTTACAAATGTACGGAACCTGATTTTTATTCAATTTGTAACAATAAAACGGTGCAGAAAATGATCGAACTATTACAACTGCCGTGGCAGCTCTTGCGTTTATTGGAAGACGTAGCTTATGGAAGAATTTGAAGAGAGCGCGTATTCAGGGATCATAGTCAGGTGATTTAATCAACACCAAGTCGCGCCATGCCTGCTGTATGCCACGGCATAATCCGCTTGTCACCAAGATATATAAAATTTTCTTACACTGGTCGAACAGGCAAACATTAAAGTGTAATTTGCAGCGATGTCCGGTTTTCCCAATGTAATCGGAGCCATCGACTGCACTCACATTGCTATAAAAGAACCTTTATTACCTTTATTTAGGGCTTATATCATTTCTCTGCTCCTTGCTGCCAGCCCTAAAACAAATGCAGTTCCTATTCTTCTCTAAACACTTACCCCCCCAATAACTGTCTTTATCCACTGCTGGTCTAACACCAGCGACAGACACGCCACGTATTCCCCAAAATGTTGACAGCAGTCCCAGCCCAGAGATTCTCATACAGTATTTTCATTACTGCTGGCCGTTCCCCCTCCCAAACTTGGCATCCCCTTTATGACTCCCCCCTCCATCCCAGTCACAGGTGTTTCTCATTAACATGCATGGAGTGACCACACCCAGAGCCGTTCACTACAGTATTAAACTAGTTTGAAAATGATTAACAAGAATTGTCATTTATAACTGAAAAACAGCTACTTAACAAAGAACACCGATGTGTACAGAATTGACAGGATGACAATTTAAATTTTTAAAAATTATATCTATTGGCGCTTGAATTTGATTTGACTATTCACAACTAATACAAAAAAACTTCAATTCTGAGAACCACAGTATTCTTCCAAAAACTTTCATTAAAAAGGTTTTACTTGTTCATTTTGCACAGCTGGTTATACAAGTAAACAGAAACCTCTTATTTAACTGTGTCTGCAAAACCCATATTTATTAAATGTGTCTGAACATCCCAGGCATCCTGCAGCATTGCAGCAATCTCCTGGAGGACCAGCTCTGCACCGACAACTGCATCAGCATCTGCAGTATTGTCGACGTATACTGCCACACCAAGTTGCGCCAGTCAGCCTTCTGGTTCATCCTAGAAAACTTCACAGAGGTTGCCAGCTCCCCAGAGGAGTTCCCAGAGCTCACCCTGCCCCAACTATGCGATGATATTGAAATGGATGAGCTCAACGTCAGACAGAAGGATGTAGTGTTCCTCCGCTGGATCATGCACTAGCCCGCCAGGCACAAGGCTCACATTTCAGTGCTGCTGCCCAAGGTGATTGGAAAATTATAATGTTCTCAATGACACGTGGACATATCAAAAGAATGCAAATTAAATGAAGTTTCTAGTTCTTATTACTGTAGGTAGAAACTAAACCTCAATTTTCATGTCAATGGAGTCTACAACTTAGGCTTCCAGGTATTATCACCAGCAGTACAGCCTAAGAAACAAATTAACCGACAACATAAGACACTCAAATGTCTTACATTAAACAAGTAACTCACATTTCTGTAACTTTCAAAGTAAATGGCTTCAGCTAAAGCATTATGGAAATGTGAAAATAAAACTAGACTTGCCGTTGCATCCTTTATGTGGAGAATTAAATTCTCTTTTCCAGAGATAAACAAGAAAAGTCCCAAGAAACTCATGAGAATTCTCTCCACCTGATTTCTTATGTAGGTGCGAATGGCTCGCATGAACGTCAAAGACTTCATGAAGACTGTCAAAAACAATGACCTCGTGAAGGACAGCGATGAGTGCAGGCTCATCATCAGCAAGGTTCTGCAGTCCATGTATGACCTGGACATACAATCGTCTTCGGACTTTGACAACCTGCTGACCCGTCCACGTCTGCCCTCTGCAATCTTGCTGGCCATCGGTGGTTGCAGTGACAGCCCAGTCAATGCGATTGAGGCCTACGACACCCGAGCCGACCGCTGGCTGGACGCAACACAGGAGGGGGACAGCCACCGGGCCTACCATGGGGTTGTATTTCTAAAAGGATTTGTGTACTGTATTGGGGGCAGTAACGGCAGAACTTGTTTAAATACCGTCTGCAAGTTCAACCCCATTACGCGTATGTGGCACCAGGTGGCCCCAATGCTTTCGCGCCACTCTGACGTGCGTGTGGCCATACTAGATGGCTATATTTATGCTATGGGTGGTTTTGATGGCCGTGAAGACCTCAAAACAGCTGAGTGGTATGACCCAGAGACCAACGAATGGAGCTTTATAAAACCCATGAATGAGTGGCGGAGTGATGCCAGTGCCACCACCCTAAATGGCAAGGTGGGTCAATGTGGGGCATCTGAGTCTGTTGACCTTCATTTTCCCCATGAATTTGATCATTATACACATTCAGCTGGTCTCCTTCTCTTCACATTACAAATTTTAGTATGTAATTGCCAAGTTCACTAAATTTAAGTATTTGGATGAAACGTAAATCACTTTGCATAACTGATCTGCATTAGTGGCACATTGAGTGGCGATGTGGTTTCATAGTTTAATAGCACAAGCAAATGAGTTCCGATCAGGCTCTGTGCTTGTGAAATTCCTCCCACAATCCAAGACTTGTGAGATACATGAACTGGTCTTCCTACACTATCCATAGCACATAATTTGATGTTTGTGTCATGATGAACCTTATGTTTAAATCCCCCAGCTTGTACATTGTTCACCATGACCCTGTAGTGAATAAACTTTTGATGGGAGATAGATGTATGGATTCAACATACATTAGCAAACTGGGCATTTATTCTTTCCAGATCTCTATCACCAATCATATAAAGTATAATGTGTAGACTTGTTTTCCTAGGTATACATCTGTGGAGGCTTTAATGGGATTGAGTTCCGATCTACCGCTGAGTATTACGACCCACTCACTGACCAGTGGATAACGATTGCGCCAATGAGAACTCCCCGACATGGCATTGGCGTCATTGCTTTCAATAAAAACATCTACGCGGTGAGTGACTACTTTCGCGTACCTTGAACCATGGGTGTCAAGTGTCATGTTTTACCAGTGACAGTCACAATTTTTGTAACTTTGCTGCTATTTCACTGCCATGAAATGTAGATGTCACGGATTCAAATGCATGTAAACCAGTGGTTCTCAAACTGTGGGGCACGCCCGGAGCCAGGAGAAAATGTGGAACTTGAAAGTTAACGTTGAATCCTTTTCACGTGTGAGGAATAAACAAACAAACCTACAGATCTGAAGAATCTGACAATTGGACCATTTAAAGTCTAAAATGGACAGATTTTTGACAGATATGAAAAGAAAAACAGGCAACGCCTTTAAGACAAAAACATCGTCTTTAGGTAATCACTTGAAACTGAAGTTTAAAAGACGGTGAGGTCTGCCTAGCTGGTATTGCATTTATTGCATTAATTCATCTTCATAATATGTTTTGCTTAAACACAGTTTAATAGTTCGTGATGTTATATAAATAAATTAAAAATGTGAGGGTGGGGTGTCTGGCTGATCTGAAAGGTGGTTATTTAGGTGGGGGGTGGGGGCATGAGGTTTCTTCTGCTTCCAAATGGGGGCATGACAGAAACAGTTTGAGAACCACTGGTTTAAACCAAACAAAACAATTTACTTCAGTATTAGAAATAACTTACTGTGAATGCTTATGTCAATACACATAAAAATATATGCAGCCTTCTTTAGCCACCCTGCATTCATTTACAAACTATAAACGAATATGCCGGGGGGTTTACTGCGACTCTGGGTAGTACAGTTTAGTTTTTTGATTACCGGTAGTTATATTTTGTACAGTAGTTGAGATATTTTTGTTCATATTGTTGTTTTTTTCACTAACTGTTTAACTGTAAGCTTTTTTTTAGTAGTAATAATAATAATGATTTAATAATGATTTGTCTTTTGTGACAGCTAAGAATTTTCACTGAAATGTACAAGATTGCTGTCACCTAACTCCCCCTCTCACTGAATTAGGTTGACATAATTGTATGCAAGTTATACACATGTGTCATATATAGACAATAGGAGGTTTCAAGGAACCTGGTATCTTAAATCTAAAAGTCCTTAAGCATAGAATTTATGACTTTGGGAAAGTGATGTTTGCCCAACCCTTTAGTATCTGAGGAATCTCTTGCATTTGGCATCTGGCAGGTGGATGGTGCCAATGGTTTTGAGAGTCTGCAGTGTGTGGAGACCTATGACCCTCTCCTAGACTGCTGGCGTGGTGTGGCCCCCATGTTCACCCCTCACAGAAACTTGAATTGAAGTGGTGGACGACCTGATGTTTGTAGTGGGTGGTATTCATGGGTTGAAAACAACAACCAAAGCAGAGTGCTTTGATGTTGAGAACGGCAGCTGATACCGTGCCTAGTTTTGTGTCATATCCACGATTTTTTGTGTCACATCCATGATTTTTTGTTTTTTTTTCTGCAAAGTGTGGCGATTCCATAATTTTTGCCAGAAGTTGTACATCCTCTGCCCCCCCCCCCCCCCAAGTCCTTACCCTAAAATATAAATAAAGCTATACCTGAGCTACCCCGTATCTCTGTTACCTGTTAGAAAATGATTTTGTTTGAGTTTTTGATGGTGTTGCCTAATCCAGTGCAGCTTCAACGTGAGCCTGAAGTCTTTGCTAGAAAGCACAGGACCCAAGACAGGGCAAAGAGTGGATGGAATACCAGTCCATTACAGAACAGACTCACGCACAATGGGTAGATTAAAACACAAAGAACTGGTCATGGAATTCAAACACCCTATTCCTGAAAGGGAATTTACAGTTCCACTTACTGAGCCACGCTATATACTGTAGGAGTATACATAATTTAAAATAGCTTCTTTAATGAAAGTATGAAGTCTGCAGCCTAACCTGGGATCCTTTACTTTGCTGGTGACTCCAAAGTAACCCTTCAAAGCAAAACTTCAAGCTGATGAGTTTTTGGATTTATGACATCTAAAACCGTGTTTGCAGTCTGGTGTACTTTGCATAATTTGTTACCTGCACACAATTATTTCCTGTTTGTAACATGATGGTAAGTCCATTAACACTAACCAGGAAAAACATGCTCTGTTTCTACCAGCGGGAAGCAGGAGACCTGGATAACTGCATTTCAGTGACAGTGTGCCTTACAAGTCAAATCTAAAATTAGTTACATCAGATGCACTGGGGTAGCCTGCAAACCCAATAAACTATTTACAAGGTAATAAAACTGTTACATACATGTAAATGTGTGTGCACATAATGTCAAACATTGTGTTTGTGATTTTGAGAAGTTGTACATTTGAATGGGATCAGCATGAAAAATACTGGTTTATTTGTTTGGGATTGAGATTAGTTTCAGCTTCCGTGAGAAAAAAAAATTCTCCACCCAGCAACATGGGTTTTTGACCCATTTTACTTGTTT
This sequence comes from Brienomyrus brachyistius, assembly GCF_023856365.1. Classification (NCBI taxonomy): domain Eukaryota; kingdom Metazoa; phylum Chordata; class Actinopteri; order Osteoglossiformes; family Mormyridae; genus Brienomyrus; species Brienomyrus brachyistius. The sequence continues at coordinate 5,947,757 of NC_064548.1, forward strand.
CCCTTTCTATTCAGCTTCGTAACTTAGTTTGTAATACATTAAGTCCTCAAATGAAAGCACAGCTGTAGTTTTTACACTGAAATTCACCAGTAAATTGTTTTATTTCACAATTTGTAACTGTAATTTGCCGTGCATCATAGGTAAAAAAACATATATTTTACAGTATATTTCATAATGAATGATACGTCTATTTACAAACTGTGATACCCGGCTCGTACGCTCCTCGTATGTGCCACGCCCCCGATTACCTATGCGTGCTTCCCTCATCGTTTCCATCTGTGTCCGCTTATTTTGATTGGTCCTGTTCTATTTAAGTCCTGGTCTTACCTGTTTCCCTTGTCCGTCATTGTGGATTTGTTGTAAGTCCTTGTCCGATGCTTCCTAGTCCCTGTTTTCTTAATAAAACCCCTTTATTCCCCGTATCCTGCCTGCCGTGCCTGTATCCTGCCCGATCACCGCAACCATTAATCGATGGTTGTGACACAAACGGCTTGGTTTCAAAATTTTAAATTTTATCAGTTTCTGTTAATAAACTCTGTTCATCCTGTGAGCCGCAAGCAGATCGTCCACCTTCCTTTTCCCCGCCTGCATGATGCCCTCATGCCAGAACCTCCCGAGTCCATCACAGTCATCTAATTTGTCTGATCCATGCGTTTCTGTGACAGGACAGCAAGCTAAAGTTAAAATATAGAATGACAAAAAGATTTACGAGAGGGTCAGAGCACTTGTAAATCTACAAACATCAACAAACTACTTTAGTTACAAAGGGTGGTAATATCGCTTATAGATGAATGACGATTCTTGATGCAGTGCCGCCTGAGGGATCGGAGATCAATAATTCAATAATTTTCTTACATATTTGTTGGCAAACTGGCGATCCTCGGCCCATCTTTGCTCCTAAAGGACTAGACCTTTCTTGGATGCTGCTTTTGTACCGAATCATAATTACAATCACCTGTTGACATCACCTGTTTCAAATCACATCATTATTTAACCAATTTACCTCATTACTAGCCCTAAACTTCTCCTGTCCCAAAATTAGAATACGTGTTTATTTTGAGAAAAACAAAATTCATGAGGAACACATTAAATAATGTGCTGTTGTATTGTTTTCAGTGTAATACAGGAGATAAAGTCAAAGATAAGTACTGTTTTCAGTTTGATTTTCATTTTACATACCGTCCCAACTTTTTTCCAACTTGTATCCATCTATCCATTCATCCATTATCTTCTGCTGGATCCGAGGTCGGGTCGCAGGGGCAGCAGTCTCAGCAGGGAAACCCAGAGTTCCCTCTCCCCGGCCACTTCATCCAGCTCCTCCGGGGGAATGCCGAGGCGTTCCCAGGCCAGCCGAGAGACATAGTCCCTCCAGCATGTCCTGGGTCTTCTCCATGGCCTCCTCCCAGTGGGACATGCCTGGAACACCTCACCAGGGAGGCGTCCAGGAGGCATCCTAATCAGATGCCCGAGCCACCTCATCTGGCTCCTCTCAATACGAAGGAGCAGCGGCTCTACTCTGAGTCTCTCCCAAATAATCGAGCTCCTCACTCTATCTCTAAGGGAGAGCCCAGCCACCCTGCGGAGGAGCAGTAGCTCTACTCTGAGTCCCTCCCAAATGACTGAACTCCTCACCCTATCTCTAAGGGAGAGCCCAGCCACCCTGCGGAGAAAACTCATTTCGGCCGCTTGCACTCGCAATCTCGTTCTTTCAGTCACTACCCATAGCTCATGACCATAGGTCATGGTAGGAACATAGATTTACTGGTAAATCGAGAGCTTTGCCTTTTGGCTCAGCTCCTTCTTCACCATGACAGACCGATGCAGCACCCACATCACTGCTGATGCTGCACTAATCCGCCTGTTGATCTCCCGTTCCATCCTTCCCTCACTTGTGAACAAGACCCCGAGATACTTAAACTCCTCCACTTGGGGAAGGACCCCCTCCCCGACCAGGAGAGAGCACTCCACCCTTTTCCGGCTGAGGACCATGGTCTCAGATTTGAAGGTGCTGATTTTCATCCCAGTCACTTCACACTCGGCTGCAAACTGCTCCAGTGAGAGCCGAAGGTCACGGTCCGATGAAGCCAACAGAACCACATCGCCTGCAAAAAGTAGAGACCTAATCCTGAGGTCACCAAACCGGACACCCTCAACGCCCTGGCTGAGCCTAGAAATTCTGTCCATAAAAGTTATGAACAGAATCGGTGACAAAGGGAAGCCCTGGCGGAGTCCAACCCTCACCGGGACCGAGTCCGACTTACTGGGGGACCACCACTCCGGTCTGCCAATCCAGAGGCACCCCTCCCCGATGTCCACACAATGCCGCAGATGCGTGTCAGCTAAGACAGCCCCGCAACATCCAGAGCCTTGAGGAACTCCGGGCGAATCTCATCCACTCCCGGGGCCTGGCCACTGAGGAGCTTTTTAACCACCTCAGTGACCTCCACCCCAGAGATAGGGGAGTCCACCCCCAAGTCCCCAGACTCTGTTTCCTCATTGGAAGGCATGTCGGTGGGATTGAGGAGGTCTTCGAAGTATTCCTTCCACTGAGCCACAACATGCCAAGCTGAGGTCAGCAGCACACCATCCCCACCATAAACAGTGTTGATGCTGGACTGCTTTCCCACCCTGAGATGCCAGATGATGGACCAGAATCTCCTCAAAGCCGTCTGGAAGTCGTTCTTCATGGCCTTGCCAAACTCCTCCCAAATCGGAGTTTTTGCCTCAGCGACTGCCGAAGCTGCGTTCCGCTTGGCCTGCCGGTAACTATCAGTTGCCTCTGGAGTCCCACAGGCCAAAAAGGCCCGATAGGACTCCCCTCCTGGAGCCGAGACCTTATCGTGGTGGAGGGGTTTGTGTGTTCCAATGATCCCAGGACCTAAGTTGCCTGGGGCTTTATGCCCCTGGTAGGGTCACCCAAGGCAAACAGGTCCTGGCTGAGGAACCATACAAAGTGCGGCTCAAAAAGACTCCTTAAGGCTGTGAGGTTCCGACTAGATGTAGTCGGGCTCACCTCTTCGCACGGCTTGGGCTCTTGAACCAGTCTCCTCGAAGGGGGTTTGACCCTTTTCCACTCTGGAGTTGCTCATGGGGAGAGGCGCTGAGCAGGCATGGGCATACTTATTGCCCCTTGGCTGGGCGCCTGTACATGGGGGTTTACCGCGGTGGACGAAAGGGTAGCCTCCCTTCGCCTTCGGGTGGGGGGATGGGTCCTGACTGTTGTCTGCGCTTATGCACCAAACAGCAGTTCAGAATACCCACCCTTGGAAGGGATGTTGGAGAGCGCTCCTCCCAGGGAGTCTCTTGTTCTGCACAACCCCAAATACACAACCCCAAATCAGAAATATATACCCCAAATACATATAAGCTCTCATACAAATACACCACAGCTCTCATGGTTAGAAGACTGTCTACTAGATATCCGGTGCAAAAAAAAATTCTTACGTTAAACGGAGAAAAACTGAAGTATTGTTAGTTGGTCCCAAGGCTGCTCAAAATTGGTTTGATAATTTCAACCTTGGTGGTCATCCTACCCAACTTAACACAGTGATCAAGGATCTAGGTGTCCTGGTTGATTCAGATTTATGTTTTGATGCTCATATAAGAAATATTACTAGAACTGCATGCTACCATCTACAAAACATAGCCAAGCTTCGGAAGATGCTCTCCTTTCATGATGCAGAAAAACTTATACATGCCTTTGTAACTTCCAGACTGGAATACCTTAATGCCCTCATTTCTTGTTGCCCATCCGGATCCTTATATAAACTTCAGCTGGTACAGAATACAGCAGCTAGAGTTCTAACAAACATTTTAAAACGTTATAATATTAGCCTTGTTCTGTGTTCCATTTACTTGCTTCCAGTTAAGTCTCGGATTGACTACAAAATACTACTATTAACGTATAAAGCACTGAATGGTCTTGCACCAGAATACCTTGGCCTTATACAACCCTCCTCGGTTGCTTTGATCTCAAGGAGCAGGATATCTGTTAGTACCCAGGATAGAAAGAACTACGGCAGGCTGCAGAGCATTCTCTTATAGAGCTATTCTGCTGTGGAATAATCTTCCATCGGATGTGCAAGATTAATGCTCACTCTCAACATTGAAGTCTAAGCTAAAAACACACTTGTTTAGTCTAGCTTATAGGGACACTAATTCTAGCTCTAGCTAACTCCTCACTCCAAGTTAAACCTATAGTGTGAAGTATAGAGCTGGGTAGGGATCGGTGCCATTGGCTTTGGATGAACTGACCTGTCAGTGCTGTCACTGTAGCTTCACACCCCCTTATGGAATCAGAGTACTGACTTTCAGGGACTCCCCATGCCTGCGTTTCCACTTGCCTCTCCCTCCTACTTATGTTGCCATAGCCATACCTGCCGGAGCTTACATATTGCACTCATATAACTGTTAGCACTGTCTCTAGCCTCCCCTACTTTAGCTATTTGCACATTTTATTTCCCCCTACTCCTCCTGGGGTGTGCTTCCTGGAAGCTCCAAATTATCAAGATATTCTGCCACTACCTGTAGAGTCTATCCGGACTGCTTGCCCATCTGCCTGTGACGTGTTCCCTATATGCACTGCTGCCGCACTGTTCATCCTGCCATCTGAAGCAGCACCAGAAACTGCCTGCCATCACCTGCCTGGCCCCCTAAACATTTAAGAGTCAAATGTTAAAATTGGGACAGTGTAAACTGGGACGCGCTTTGAGACAATGTAATGTTGGGAAAATGTGCAATACAAATAAAATTGAATTTAATTGAATCAAATTGAATCGAATCTAATTGATTACTCCGTCCCTGTCTGTAGGCAAATTGTACTGGCTCTAATCTTGTTATTTACATCAGTTTCCAGCATAGACACCACACAATTCTCAAGGCATTTCATAACAATTAAGGGAAGTGCCTCTGGTCTAGAATCATTGATTTCAGCTGGATGGGCTTTTTTGGCCATTGGAATAATTACAGAATTTTTCCAGACATAAGGAACCTTATGAGTATCTAAGGACTGTTGAAATTTAGGCCAACCACACAGGTTTCAGTTCTACAGCACAAGTTGTTAAAAGGAAAGGTGACATCCCATCTGGTCCTACAATGTGCTTTAAGGGTACATGCTTAAAAAGATACTGGAAATATTGAGCATCAATCCACGGCCTGTCCTTAGCACACTCAGTGGGGGCAATGGAGTGTAACTCCTTAATACATCCATCCATCCATCCATTTTCCAAACCGCTTGTCCTACTGGGCTGTGGGGGGTCCGGAGCCTATCCCGGAAGCAATGGGCACGAGGCAGGGAACAACCCAGGATGTGGGGCCAGCCTATCGCAGGGCACACTCACACACCAGTCACTTACACATGCACTCCTATGGGCAATTTAGCAACTCCAATTAGCCTCACCATGTTTTTGGACTGTGGGGGGAAACAGGAGTACTCCTTAATACACTCTGCTGTGAAATCATGTGCCTGAAATCTCAGATAAAAATTATTTAGATCATCAGTTATTTTCAGATTATCAGATGTGACTAAGCCCTGATCTTGCACTCCGATGCAAGATCTTCATAGTTTGTCCTGAGTTTGAGGGTTTTTTCCTGTCTGTCTACCTGGCTTTCTTGACTCCGCTTCTGTCCCCAGATTCCGAGACCTGTCTGTCCCCCTGAACTCCAACGTACATCACTCGACTTTTGCCGACCCTCTGACCACCGAGTACCTATCTGAGCCCCCTGATCACTGATGCACATCGCCCGACCATCACCTGTTTTTCGACTACAAGTTATGTCTTTCTATTTGTACTTAGTGGCAAGACCTTGATATCTACCTCACTGCTAATCTTGAGAGTAGCCCTGTCCCAAATAAAGCTGGTTTCTATCCCTGAATCCGTGCAAGAGTCCTTCTTACTTGGTATCTTTGACATTATTACCTTATAACACAATAAATCTCCATATATAACTGTATATAGTTGTTTATCGAAAATGATTTGACCATTTTCCTGCAGATTAAATAACAATATTCCTATTGCTTTTCAAATGTGTAATGGCCTATCACTGGATAGTCCACCGTAAATGATGCCCATGATGGAAGATCAGAATCAGAATCAGAATCAGAATCGTGTTTATTGGCCAAGTATGTGCAAGCACATACAAGGAATTTGATTCCGGTAGATGTTGTCTCTCAAGTAGTAAGATGTAAGAATTGAATAGTTGGTCTCTAGGTAGAAGATCTACGTCAAAGGTCTGACCGGTAAACCATCAACATCCATTACTCCATAAACATCCTCCCGTGTCCTATTTTACCAATAACCAAAACTTATTTGTAAATGTCTATTCTTCATTTCACCTGTGTTTCTCTCATTTTCCCACAAGATGGCGACAAACCCTTGGTAAAATAATAATTTTCATTTTATATCTCGAGCTCCATTGGTCATTGAGACTTGAAACTTAGTACCTGGGGGTTTTAGACAGTGCTGATTCAGAATTTCAAATCCCAAGTTGCTAGTGGTCTCCATTCTTTAAGTTGCCACCAGATGGTGTTAAATGAGTGAGACAAAATGTGCCACATTTCTCCGCGCTCCTATAGAGTGATGGCTTGATGACATATGAATTATGGATAACTCTTTATAATAATTTAAGGGTTAACTAATCATTATCAAAACCGTAGTAAATATTTATAAATGAATAAAAAGAAATGAACATATACAAATCATTCTTAAATAATTAGTAAGCCTATAGTTAACAATGAACAAATCATTTACAAATCAATGACACACTTTCTACGAATGTCATGTCTATAAGAATCTATGAACATAATACATTATCAACATTTTTATTATGCATTATGAATATCTTATGAAGCTCTCACCTATAATGCAGTTTAGTTACATTCAACATGCAGTACAAAGCATCCTTAATTTTTATATTATAATGCATTATGAAGGTATCGATAAGAGCTTAATTGGAGCTTAGGTAGTATTGTAATCAACACTATAACGCCTTATGACTGTCAAAAGATGATTCTATAATGCTTTATTAATTCTTATACTGAACATGATAATGCATTATGAAGGTATATATAGTGCATTATAAATGACAGTCATTGGAGCTTATGAAGTATTATAAGCAACACTGTAATACCTTATGACTGTCAATATAAGATGCTGTAATGTTTTAATTCTTATACCAACCATTAAACCATATTATGAAGGTATCTATATTGCATTATAGATGAAAGGTTTGTCAATTGGTCTATATTAGACTACAGTATCTATACATATTGGTTAATCATGAACAAATCGGATTGGATGAAGGGTTTAGTTTCAGCTCATTAACATGTGCCACCCTCTTTTTCAAGGGGCCAAAAGTAATTGGACTATTCACTTAAAAGCTATTTCATGGACAGGTGTGGGCAATTCCTTTGTTCTTTCATTATCAATTAAGCAGATAAAAGGTCTGGAGTCGATTTGAGGTGTCTTGTGTATACTTGCGTATATTTATCTCACATTCTGTTCTGTGACATTGATCAAGTACAACAGTGCCTCCTGAAACACTCTATGGTCATTGTTAACCACTCTTACAAAAAGAACAGGCACATCTTGAAAGCTTTCTGTAAACAACTGCCCTGCATGACATCGGTCTTCATCTGATGAAAATGGGTCTGGTCCAGAGGCAAACACCCAGTTCAGGGAAAAGGATGCCAGTTCCTGCTTGTACATGTTTGCTGCCTCAGCAGCACCAGGTAGCAGTTCCATGGAAATTTTTGCCGGGCAACCACCAGATGAAGGCTCGTTTGGTACTCCTCTGCATAAAATGTCACGTGGGTAAAGATTCTTAGTGTCTGACAGTTTTGTTTCTTGCTAGTTTTTTCAAATGAGGGCGACCTGTTTATCCATGTTAAGGGGGGCACTTTAAGCTAATACAAGATTTGTAAACTACCATGGCAATGAAAATAAGCACTGCATTCCTACAGTCAATGCAGTTGCCATCAATATTATTTGGAACTAAATTTGAAGACTTATATACTGGTTGTTTCCCCTATCCTGCCCTATTATGTGCTCTCTGACATGGATTATCTAATCACCCTACAAATATACTACATACCTGGTATCCTATGGGGATTCCAGGACTGCACGACTCTGCGAAGTCCAATCTGGCTTATTTGACATGCCAGGTTGGAGACACAAAATTTGGTAATGTTGTCTTGCATGTCAAGCGCCTCTTGGTCAAGCAGATGAACCAGTGCCTGTTTCAAGGGATAGTTCTTACGATTATTAAGCTCAGGCCAAAATCTTTCCACACAGAGATTCTGTCCGAATACAAGCCTCTAATTCCTTTGAGTCTATACAGACATTTTATTTGTTAAGATTTAAATGCAAAAACTTACCTTATGTATTGAGATGATTGCTGTTTCCAGTTCTGTATCTGACACAAGTCTTTTTTGCTGAAGTCGATGCTCTGTACAAAATCTGAGCAACATTTCTGAGCATCTGAGGACACCTGTCTGGTGTAGTGTGGTGGAAATCTTGGCGTGCGTTTTACCTGTTTCAAACAGCGCTCTCACCAAGTCCGTGTGGTCCTCTAAACCCGCCATGGTGTTTATGTGATCAGCCACGCGTAGCCGTCACTTCCGAGTTACGCCATTTGCACACAATGAAAAACCAAAATGGAATATGAGCGCTCATTTTCCATTTTTTCCATTTTGGATTTGAGCGCAAAACGGGAAATTGGAAAACAGCTCTTTATCCGTTTTTTTGGTTTTCGGTTTTAAATGGAAAAACGAATGAATGAATCATACGCGGATTCTGTATACTGGGCTGTCGTTGATCCGTTCCTTCACAACATATATTGCATGCTTCCAGTATAACTTTAACTTACCAGGTCCGCCTCTTTCATCATGTTCCGTACAAACATCCAGTCTACTGGCAGGAGCACAACCCCCTTTAGTGTTAGTCATGATACTTTTTTCTTCATTCACCTGACTATCGGCTGTGTTCTGATGCAATACGGTAGGCCTCTGCCATTCTTTTAGCCCATTTCTCGGCATAGCTCTGTGGTGACATTGCTTCCTCAACATCTGTCAGTCTAAACAACAAGACTATTGGGAACCGTGGGTGTCGGCCAAAAAGCAGGAAGAATGGTGAGTAGCCAGTTGCCTCATGTCGCATGCAGTTGTATGCATGCACAATTTGAGGGAGGTTCTCTTTCCATCGTGATTTCTCCTTTTCCTCCAAAGCTTGCAACATTTGCGGGATTGTGCGGTTAAACCACTCAGCTGGGTTGCCTTGGGGGTGGTAAGAAGTTGTCCTTGAATGTCCCACTCCACTTAGCTGCTGTTAAACTCACGCCCTTGGTCGTGATGCAACTTTTTTGGATAACCAAATCGGGGTATGTATTCGGTAAATATTTTTTCCGCTGCCGTCTTGCCAGATTATTTGTGGGTCAGATAGGCCTGTGCATACCTTGTAAAGTGGTCCACTACAATGAGAATAAACTCATAACCACCAGAACTGGCCTCTAAATGCAAGTAGTCAATTGATACTAGTTCAAATGGGAAGCTGGTGGTGATACAGTTCATTGGAGCCCACACCTGTGTCACTGGCTTCTTTTGTTTGATGCACTGGCACCACCAGGTTAAAATAGCTTCAACATCCCGCTTCATATAAGGCCAGTAAAATCTTTCTCGGACTAAACTGAGGACCTTTACCGTAACAACGTGACCCATATCATAGTGCAAATGTTTGAAAACCATGTCCCTATAACTGAAGGGCATGACCAGCTGTCTCCTCCCCACTGTTTTCCGATAAAGGACTCCATCTTCCATCTTAAGCTTTCCCCACTCATGTACCATCTTCTGGGCTGGCCCACTCATTCCTTTCCTCATGTAATCCATCACTGTGGTGTTCTACTCCTTCATCTTCACTAATCACTGGGTCTGTCCTCTGAGCTTTCTGCAGTTCTGCCTTGTTGATGGTTCATAAAACTCCCGCAATGCTTAGTTCTAGGTGATCACCCTGATTCAACATCATAGCAGCAACCCAAGCCACATCTTGGTGCTTATCAGTCTGACTGCCTTCCCAGGTAGCCTGATCATATTCTCCGGAGAGTCCTTTCGTACACTCAGAGATGTACTGATCAATGTTGAGGGGAAATTGTGAGAGGGTGTCTGCATCGGCGTTTACCTTACCAGGTAAAATGGATATCAAATTTGAACTAAAGCCAATTCGCCCATCCACCAATGGGCCACTGCATTCAATTTCGCAGTGTGCATAACATGTCAAAGGATTATTGTCTTTGTAAATTGTGAAGTAAAAATTCAGTCCCTGAATTTTTCACAAATTGCCTATTTAAGGGCAAGATATTCCAATTTACCAGACTGGAGTCTGTAATTTTTTTCAGTGGCTGTGAGAGTTCATGAGCCATACCCTATGACCCACAGTTTGCCATTCTGACGCTGGTATAATACCGCACCCAGCCCTTTGTCTGAGGCAGCAGTGTACAAAGAGCAGGTCAAAATTGAGATAAGCCAACATGGGAGGATTGGTCAGTACCTCAAATCAGTCTGCAAAAGATGGCTTGATGTTCTGTTGTCCACTGTACAGGTGTCCTCGAGGAAAGTTGCATAGCTTTGCCTTTGCTCTGCTTATTTTCCTGATTGGAGTTTTGTTGGAGTAACTCATTAATGGGCTTGAAAATGTGAGAGAAATCCTGGATATAACAGAGGTAGTAGTTCAAGAATCCAACAATTCTCCATACATACCCCACTGTAGCTGGCGTTTGGTTTCTCTAAGCATAGACAGCCTATAAATCCTTTGGTTCTATAGAGACACCTTCAGCTGAAACCAGATGGCCAACATATCTAATTTCCAGTTTGAATAATTCACACTTATTTAGCCTTAACTTTTCGCTGTGAAACTGAAGTGCTCTTAGGACTTTCCTTAGTGCATTTATGTGATCCTCAAAAGTTTGTGCATAACACAGAACATCATCCATATACAGGATGCAACATACATCACGTAGTGATGAAAGCATATCTTCCATACTCCTTTGAAAAGCTGCTGGTGCATTAGTCAGCCCAAAGGGTATGCAAACCCATTCATAAAGGCCCCAGAGTGTAATAAACTTAGTGAGGTGGTGTGATCCTTCTGCCATAAACCCCTGGTGGTATGCCTTTCCCTGGTCTAGGATTGAAAACCATTGGGAAGTGCCTAGCGTATCAATTAGGTCCTGGATCTGGGGTAGTCGGTATCTGTCTGGTATGGTTTTTACATACATTTTAATGAAACCATTTTAAATACACAAATGGAGGGTGCCAACTTTCTTTCGCACACAGACCACAAGTGCTGAGTAATGAGATTTGGACTTACCACCCATTCCGTTGCCAACAAATCCTCAATATATTCCTTTACCTCCTTATGCAAAAGTTTTGGGATGGCAGCATAGAATTTCTGGACTGGTACGTCATCCTTAAGGGTAATTGTCATCTGAAGGCTGGGTATACACCCTAGATCACTATCATCCTGAGCAAAGGCATTATACTCTTCCTGCAGTAGCTGTTTGACTGTATTATGCTGTTCCTGGCTCAAATGAGTAACATCCAGTGGCGGATCCCATTGGTGACAAATATCGCTACTATTGCCCTATTTCGGACATTATCCGAAATTATTATTAAGTTATTGCTACTATGGTTTCCCTTTTTAAACTCACAATCATGACACTGACTTTATCCAATACACCAACATTAATTGTATGTTGTTTAGAAATGTACGGCGTCTGATTTTTATTAAATTTGTAACAATAAAACGGTGCAGAAAATGACTGAACTATTACAGCTGCCATAGCAGCTCTTGCATTATTGGAAGATGTAGCTTATGGAAGAATTAGAAGAGAGCCCGTATTCAGGGATGATTTAGTCAACATCGAGTCGCGCCATGCTAGCTGTATGGGACGGTATAATCCGCTTGTCACCCAGATATATAAAATTTTCTTACACTGTGGTTGAACAGGCAAACATTAAAGCGCAATTTGCATCGATGTCCGGTTTTCCCAGTGTAATCGGAGCCTTCGACTGCACTCACATTGCTATAAAGGCACCTTCAGAGAACAAATTTGCTTATGTAAATAGAAAGCACTTTCAGCATAGCTGAAATACTATACAGTGCGCAAAAAGTGTCGCATTGTACACGCATATAGCGTGCTGCATAATCTGGCACAAAATTGTGGCTTGCCGGTATCTGAAGAGTTTAGGCAAGATGAACCTGAGCCACCAAATTTTCTGCCAAATGGAACACCGTTACAACTTCGTTTGAATATAATAACAAGAATGTAAAATGGGTAATCAAACACCGCATTTATTTTTTAACTAATTCTTTAAATGTTTTGGCAATGTCACACAGCGTATCATTTAGATGTTTTAATTCATTGGCAACATCTCTTACAGCATTGACTATTACATTTTGTGACTGCAGCACAGCTTCAGTCAGCACACGGCCGGATGGTCGCCCACCAGTTTCTGAGGCACGGGAATGTGTGCAACCACCGCCCAAAGATGTGCTCGGCACAGCAGCACCATCGCCGCCTGTGTCGTCCTCGGCATTGGGGGCACTGGGGGCACCACTTGTACTATTGTCTGTATGAATAAATAAACAGAATAAACAAAAGTAACACCGCATCTGCACCCTACTTGTTATTCATAAACATGCACATAATTCAACTTTGGTACGAGAAAAACTCACCAATGCTGACATCGGCGTTCCCCTCACTCGATAAAGTGTGAAACTGGGGATTCTGCTCCCTCCGCCTGTGCTGTTAAGACTCTTACAGTGAGCGGCCACTCGTTTTTTCATGTCCACTTTAATGTCCGACCACTTCTTTTTAATTTAGATAACTTACTATAACTATAAATATCTTATAACTGACTCCGCCACGTTCTGTTGTTCCGTCAACTTTAGTGCTGATGTCACTACTTAAACCACTAAATAATATAACTTTTCTTTTCTTGATTTCTGTTAACATGATCTCCACTTTACACTCGCTGAAATACTTATTTTTCTCACATGGCTTATCCATTGTTGTTTAAGAATAACAGAACAAAGTGGGTATTTATACAGATTTACATATGCAAATATACATAATTATGGGCGGGTCGGGGGGATGGCTGTAGGTTCGTTCACGTACGTAAAATTTCACGCTCGTTGGGATTTATAAAGGGAATGTGCGTCAATCTGTGCTTACGCACAGTTTTATGCATCTGGATTTTTTCTTGCTTACGCACATTCTTAGGTTTGTCCATAGCCATGTTTTAGTGTGAATTCTATGCATGTCATTATACATGAGATCCCAGGTCCTCAACCATACCCCTAAATATAGTAATCTAGAGTACCCCTCATCTTCAGCCTCCATAAAAGTCTTACTGTTGAGATAACTATGTATACAACTTTCTTCATAACCCCTAGTCACCCATGTGTGATCAGGCTCTGGTACCGGTGTGATGCTTTCAGCAACTTGGAAAAGTTCATCATCAGTTAACTTGTGAAGACTCTTCTTGATCTTCCATGTCAGCCGTTTCCTCTCACTATCACATGCTGCATGTCCTTCATCAGCCATGGCTCACAGTTCCAGTTGCCACAAAGTTGGCCATGCTATTCTCTTGCTGCTTTGTTCCTGTCACTCTCTGGTCACTTCAGCTGCCACGTTTGCACACTAACCTTTCTCTGAGCTGGCGCTGTGAAACTGATGTCCGGTTCGTAGATTTAAGGATCAGCATTCCCTATTGTCGGATGCAGATCACAGCGGTGCCTCCAAAATTCTGTTACAAGTCTCAGGACCTAGGACCATGCACAGGTGAAAATATAGGTAGATTAATACCTGATTTAAATTTAAAAGAACACAGACAGGAGACATCAGTGGTGCATGTAGTCCGGGCGTTTCTTTATCTAAAGAATATTCCGCAAAACTTCAACATATTACATCATCACTCTCAAACGTATCCAAATACAGACAAAATAAATGTTCATTTAATTTACTGCCTTAATATATGCAGAAATTACACATAGATCCGTGCTTAATTGTAGCCCGGATGTCACGACTGACATTGCAGAAGCAGGAACAGGGAGATGAGGGATCAAAAACGAGGGATTTAATCGGAATCAATTCTAATGCAGGACATCGAAACACGTAATGTCATTCTGTCAGACCATCGGGACTAGCAAGGCATGGGGAATCAGGGTCAGGGAAAAGTCCCTGCTACATAGTTAACATGCACACAGCAAATCCAGACAAATCCAGGTAATTTTTCAAATTGAAAAATCATAAATAAATGTATTTCTCTACTTTAGTGGGACCACTGGCTTTGGGAAGATTCAGGTACTGTAGGTAAAAATGGACTGCTGTGCTGCTAACTGACTTCAGTTCTTGCACTTTTCAGCTGTGTATGGCTGTTTTAGCAGGGAACTAGGTTTCGTAGCTATTGTGCATCATTTTGAAATGCCACTCCAAATTGCCCTTCTTCGGTAAAACCACGCTTGCATTGCATGTAAGACATATGGACTTTGAGTTTGAGTAAACAAAAATAAATCCTGTTCCCACTCCTAATGAAAATGATATGCAAGTTGAACTCTTTGGTATGGTCAGAATAGGTTAGTACTGGCCCTGGCTCTCTGGTGAGGATGTCCTTCATTTTCTGAAATGCTGCATCATGCTGTTTGTCCCACAAAAATTTTGTTTGACTGCTCCAGCAGTTATATGTGCATTTTAGCATGCATGTGCCTTTCACAGTGATTTGCTGTCCTCCATACCCTGTCAGTGTTCGTGAGGTGGGCTGTAATTAGCATTCGTCCTTCAGGCAGGAGTATTTATTCAAGGAAATTATATTAACCTGTGAGTCAGTGTCCAATTTAAGTTTGAGCTCTGTGCAATGTTTTCTAATGTTTGCAAATGCCCGTTCTGTACTTGCAAAATGTCCATTTTTGGTCACTACGGCAATAAACAATTCATTAGCTTCTTCATCTGCTGCCTGATTGGTACTTACTGAATACATAGTTTTCTTTTTAAAAGTTCTGCAAGCCTTAGCAAAGTGATTTAATTTCCCATGTTTATTGCAGTTTTCCTTTAGCTGGGCAGTATTCGTTTTCTTTGTCTGCTTTGTTACGAGAGTAGCCACAATTTCTGCTCTCTTTTGCCCATTTCACACGGTTTGGAGCCTCTCTCTGCCTTATCTGTTTTGGAGCTTGCTGTACCATGTGCACTGCATTCTCGTGCAACTCGTTTGAAGAGTCTCCTCCAACTCCATCTGTGTTTGGGTATAACCACAGTTTACAAAGCAAACATAAAATCTGCTTTATTGACAAGGCGAATGAAAAATGTTCTGTTTAGTTGAATACATAGGTTAAGAGAACTCACACACTTATTAACACATCCGGCATCACCTACTGACTTTTTAATATATAAAAACAACAAACAAAATCAGTGAAAATGAAAACCAGAAAAACAGATTTAGGCAGTATACTTACCAATTCCAAATTAAAATATTGGGCTACAGAATAGTATCATTTACAAAGCAAACCTGGACCTACATTCAATCAAAACCTTGCTTTGGGCATAACTTTCTTTCATAGTCAAGAAAGAGGACTTGCTCCAAGTGTTCATTGGACTTTCTGCTATGAGATGAGGTAAATACATTTCCTACATAACTGAACAGACTAAAAGACAGACTAGAATAGCACTAGAAGGTATGTGGTATTGTACTTCATGAACTTAGGGAATCCATGCTCTTTACATTATCATTGAGGAACTACCTAACCTCTTCCTCTGATGTGCCTTCATCAGCTATGTTTGTCTTCTGAAATACAAAGACACAGCCTCCTGAATCAGTGTTTGAACATATCCTTTTACTTCTCTGGAGGAAGCCAACACAAATGAAATCCTGGTATAGTGGTCATTGCCATTTCTGCATCATGGCTGCCCAGTCGGGCACCAAAGTTACTGTTAAGTGCCTCAGTGACTGCAGTAATGATGTTTGCTGTGTAGGTCACATGTGGCAATTTGTCAAAGAGCTTAGACTTGAGGCTTACGATTGTTGGAATGAAACCCAAGATAGCACTTTCTCTATAGAATATCAATGGATTGATCAAGTGGCTGTAACACAGCTACATATTCCCTGAGAAAAATCAGCTCAGGGGAGTGTAGCCTGCTCATACAAAGACTTCCACAGATGCCGCACAGTTGAACATCTGTAAGTCCAATCAGTTTTGCAATTGCCATACAATACCAGTCAAAGATTTTTGCACACAATGAGATTTTCTGCATTTGCAAGTTACTCACTTAATATTTACTAAAAATATACTAATTATTTTTTTGCTAATGTGGAAGTAAAATTGGACATTGGTAGGCCCGGGAGGTGGGCATATTGGGTCTGTTATGTCTTAGGCCTTAGGCAAGAAGAGATTGTTTTAAATATTGTGTGACCTCGCTTCGCGATAGCTGCCTGCAGTAATTTCCGCAGACCCCGAGGAAAGCTCGGACCTTGGAGAGGCAGACAGTGGAACAAAAGGGGGGGAAAGAAACCACCTGCAGGAGGAGATTCGAAGCTGCCCCAACTGGTGCACAGCGAGTTACAACTTTATACAATAGTTGTGGCAGACAATATATAGCAAGCTATGTGGTAGTGCAAATGTATAAGTAATTATGTTAATCATACTAATCATATGTTAACCATGTATTTGCAATGATGCAATGACAAGGACGTCAATATGTTAATCATTAATCAATGGAACACCCAAACATTAATAGTGATTCAATGTCATATGATCAATATCTATACTGAACAAAAATATAAACGCAACACTCTTGTTTCTGCTCCCATTTTTCATGAGATGGACTTAAAGATCTACAATTCATTCCAGATACACAATATTACCATTTCTCTCAAACATTTCTCACAAATCAGTCTAAATGTGTGATAGTGAGCACTTCTGCTTTGCTGAGATAATCCATCCCACCTCACAGGTGTGCCACATCAAGATGCTGATCTGACATCATGGGTAGTGCACAGGTGTACCTTATACTGCCCACAATAAAAGGCCACCCTGGAATGTGCAGTTTTTTGCTTTATTGGGGGTCTGGGGACTCAGAACCGGTCAGTATCTGGTGTGACCACCATTTGCCTCATGCAATGCAACACATCTTCTTCGCATAGAGTTTATCAGATTGTCAATTGTGGCCTGTGGAATGTTGGTCCACTCCTCTTCCATGGCTGTGCGAAGTTGTTGGATATTAGTGGGAACTGGTACACGCTGTCGTATACGCCGGTCAAGCACATCCCAAACATGCTCAACGGGTGACATGTCCGGTGAGTATGCTGGCCATGCAAGAACTGGGACATTTTCAGCTTCCAAGAACTGTGTACAGATCCTTGCAACATGGGGCCGTGCATTATCTGTCTGAGTGGCTGGTCTCAGACGAACTTGGAGGTGAACCTGCTGGATGTGGAGGTCCTGGGCTGGTGTGGTTACACGTGGTCTGCGGTTGTGAGGCTGGTTGGATGTACTGCCATATTCTCTGAAACGCCTTTGGAGACGGCTTATGGTTGAGAAATGAACATTCAATGCACGAGCAACAGATCTGGTTGACATTCCTGCTGTCCGCATGCCAATTGCACGCTCCCTCAATGCTTGTGGCATCTGTGGCATTTTGCTGTGAGACAAAACTGCACATTCCAGGGTGGCCTTTTATTGTGGGCAGTATAAGGTACACCTGTGCACTACCCATGATGTCAGATCAGCATCTTGATGTGGCACACCTGTGAGGTGGGATGGATTATCTCAGCAAAGCAGAAGTGCTCACTATCACACATTTAGACTGATTTGTGAGAAATGTTTGAGAGAAATGGTAATATTGTGTATCTGGAATGAATTGTAGATCTTTAAGTCCATCTCATGAAAAATGGGAGCAAAAACAAAAGTGTTGCGTTTATATTTTTGTTCAGTGTATGTACATATCTCAAGTAGAGTCTAGAAGCCGAGACAGATTCCGGTAAACTGAGCTAGATGGGTGGATTTTTACCTTGCCACCAAGGTAAACCAATAGAGCAGGAGAATTGTGTTTGTTATACGTTTGACCTCGGTTTGTTGGTGTTTTGTGACCAATCAGGATTTAGAAATCCTTATTGGGAATTGGGAGTTATGGTTTATCAACTGGTTGCTCTGTGTGCTCCGTGTGACTTGGTACCAAGTGCCAGAGTGTGACAGGAGCGCTTTGCTGAGTTGCTAGAATAAAAGAGATTTCCTTTACCTCACCAAACTGAGAGAAGTGTTATATTTATAATTTTTCTACCACAGTTGGCGCCCAACGTGGGGCAGCTGAGTTGTTTGTTTGTTCCAGAAGATGGGGTCCTTGCGATGGAAGTAGGTAAGGCATAGAGCCTGATGGGACCAGATCCAGATGAGATTGAGGATTGGCCCAGTCCCTTGTCAAGGAACAATGGAGATCACGCTGTCCCAGAGCTGAACATTCCTGAGACTGATTTGGCTGGACTGATTGGCCTGTGTTGGTGAGGTAAAGGCTTCTCTGTTTATTAATTTTTGCTGCTGCTTTGCTTGATGCTGAAGGTTATGCTGTGGTAGCGTTTGAGTGTGTGAGAGTCCGCTGTGACTGTGAGAATCCAAGCACGGGGAAGCGCTGAACGCGGATAGGAAGGCCATGGGGAGAGCGCTCATCCACCTGTAACCGGGAAAGGGTGCGGTCCAAGGGGAGACCTGAGTGACCTATTACGTGGGTTAGGTGGATGCACGAGACCTTGGGAAAGTCCGTGATTTTGAGTGGCGTCACTGTGTATTGTGTGACGGGGCACAAGACGGCAGGGAAGCCGTCAGACAGCAGGGAAGCTATCACCCGCGGAGGGCCAGACACGACTATGAAGGCTTGGTGCATCAGGGGCAGAGGACAGGGCGGTGTGTGTACTGCATGGCATGGCATTGTATGGTGGAGGCTGGACAGTGAATGCATTGCATGCAGTAGCACAGCACTGCGTAACAGGCCAAGGATGGGTAAGACTCCTGTGTGTGGACAGGGACAACCTAAGACAGGCACTGTCGTAGACCCCTGACGCCAGGCTGAGGGACTGTTCGGGGTTTGGTCCACTCTCGGTCCCACAGGAGTATAAAGGGTGTATGGTTTTGGAGGATGTGTATGTTTTAAAGGGTGTGGGGTCTCCCAGGTGCAGTATCCTCATTGAGATAAATTGGTACATGGAATTGATTTTGCTCCACACTGACGCATGCAGGTGTCAAAAGTAAACGAAACAGCATAAAAGTATCATGTGTTGGATCTGAGATATGCTGGGATAAGCTTGTTAATTGTGTTTTTAGAACATCTAATGTTTAGAATTACACTTGGTTCTTTTAGGGTTTTGTCACCCAGTAACAAGATGTCTTGTTTAGATTAGTGGTCACCCAGTAGCTGCGTGCTTTGTACAGATGGCAGCTACCTTGCAAACATTCGAACTCCCCTGAAAGGGACTCAGAGATCGAGAGGGAGATAATGAGGAAATGTAAAAGAAAAAAGGGGGGGGGCAAATAATGGAACGGGTGACTGGCCTGAGACTAAAGAAGGCTTGTAAAAATTGGAATCGTCAGACTGGGGGTAGATGACCAAAGGAGGGCACTCTAAACATATTGCAGATAGAATGTTGTGAAACGTTATTGGAAAGGAGAGGGAATGTTTGTTGTAGTATGGGAATGTACAAGCCAGAATATTATTTTCGGTGGAAGTCTGTGGCCTTGATGAGGGCTAGGAAACCTAGAGAGCAGCTGACTGATAAGGAAAGTCGTGTAATGGTTAGCAGAGAGGAAAGGGGGGCCGATCCGACTGCTGCTGTTTTCCGCCTGTGGCTGATGCTGAGAAGAGGAAAAAGCCTAATGCAGATCTCCTGTATCCAGTCCTGCCTGAAGTGTCCCCTCTTCCACCGCTGCCACCTGCACCTCGCCCTCCTGCCCAGGTCCCTCCTCCAGGAAGAGGTGATCCCTCTGCCCCTGCTGCAGAAGAGGGGGCAGTGGGTCCAATACCGCATCCTTCTGTAAAGCAGGAAGAGTCTTCCCACGATGAGGAGGATGAGGGTGATGACCAAGGGGATGATGATGAGGAAGAATAACTCGTAGCTGGGACAGAGACTTTGGGACTGTTTTGCACTGCTCAGTTTTCTGGAAAAGGAGGGGCTGAGTGGATAAGGGAATTTGAGGCTGCAGGAAAACTGGGAGAGACTGTTGTGCTTGATTACCTCTATGTGGCAGAAGACATGCATGCCATTTGTCAGCCCAGCCAGGAGCAGTGATATGTGGGAGTTTCGGTCCCCCATGTATCATATGGGGAAAAGGGGTCATTAGAATAGAAGGACTTAGGACCCTGAGCCGCAGAATGTGAGAGAAGGACTGAGTAAGTGTGTGTAGAGGATGGAAGGTGGATGTGTGGAGATGGACAGGTAAAAAGGTACAAAATAGATCACTGTGTAGAGGTACAGAGAATGGGGGATGCAGAAGAAAGTAAGGAGAAAAGTGTTCATCCACTGCCAGATTGGTTAGGGGAAGTACCTGATTGCTTATGGGCAAAAGGGAAAAATAATTTTGGCAGAGTGGTGTCGGCTGAGCCTTTGGTGGTCCACCCCAAGTCTGACTTTCGGCCTCACAAGGCCCAGTATCCCTTATCTAGAAATGCATCTCCAAATACATTTATAGCATGTTCACCATTTCAGTACCTTTACTAGCAAGAAAATTGAATGTTTGATTAATCAAAGTAACTTCCCCTAGCAGGTTTAACAGCAGAGAACAGTTGAGGCATTCTTTCTGCAAGGGACATTAAGTACTGCTCTGTTTCATGTGATGAAACAGTTAAATAGTGCATTTAAAGTTAAAGGACAATCTAGAATCTGACTATGCCATCACAACAGAACCAGTTAATAGGATGTAAGACATGCAGTCACATACGCTTTCCATGTCCTCAAGGGAACTTGTTGTATTTGACTTATATTTTAATTTATAGTTGTTCACTCAACTTTCCAATGTTTAAAAGAATTTAAAAATCTGCAGTTTATAAAAGAAATAAAGTGGTAAAAACCTGTGGTGGGCAAAAACATTGGACTGGTTGTGTATATTCAGAGCTCTATCTTGTGACACATGGAACAGAAACCCTCATGTTCGTAATATCTGACTGGTGTGCCTTGTTCCATATGGAAGCACACTTCCCCATTGCCCTTTGATTTTTTCCAGGATGGCCCTATTGTTGCTGCTGTCTCTACCTCATTGGTGGCAATCAAGCTGAGCGTTTGTGTTACACCTCTTTGATGAGGGGGAAGGGAAAAATGAAGCTCCTCATTTCCCTCCATCTCCAGAACTCCATCTCCAAGAGCCTCATTCCATCACCTAACTCATCTGCTTCTGCCTCCTCAGTTGTTTCAAATTCACAAAAAACCTTAACAAATTTACTCCCGTTGTGTAACTGTGGCCCTTACTTTGTGCTGTACTTTGTACTGTGCATGTATTTCACAGATTTTTGCAGCAATTGGACATCAAAAGTATGCCATCCCTTTACTTGAGCACGGGCTAATGCTGCAGACTTCCACTCTATAGTGTCCGCCTCCATCCGATGGCATGTCATACCAAAGGAACTTCTGTTATGTGCAGTCCACAAGTCTGTGCACACATTTGTCACTTTCTGAAATGTTACAGTCAAGGTTTCTTTCATGGCAGCAAATTCCCTTCTTTCATGGCAGCTTTTTGAATGAAGGGTGCTCAACAAAAGAGAAAATCTGAAAATCATCAATCACAAATTCAAATATTAGTCTATTGACTGTACTTGGTTGCTGCCACATCCAAGTTCAAGTTTTATTTGCTTGAATGGAGGATACATGGCCTCTTGTCCTCCCTGTCCATGTTCAGATTTACCTGGTGATTCAGTCATCTCAGGATGAATAGTGTTTCCTTTGCTCAGTAGTATGTGACTTGCATGCTTCCTCTGAGAAAGACAAAGCACAAATTTAACATCATGCAAAGTTCCATCAATTCAGACTCCAGGGAAGACCCAGGACACGCTGGAGGGACACGGCTGGCCTGGGAACGCCTTGGGATTCCCCCGGAGAAGCTGGAGGAGGTGGCTGTGGAGAGGGAAGTCTGGGTTTCCCTGCTTAGACTGCTGCCCCCGCGACCCGACCCGGAAAAGTGGTAGAAGATAGATGGATATAGGATGACACAATACTGTTTATATATATATATACACACACATATATATTTACACATACATACACACACACTTTAATTCTGCATTAAAATCTAGACTGGCAAAGACAATACATTACAACTGCACAATTGTGTTAATTTTAAAATCACAGAGCCTTAATATACTTTTGATATAATATGTTGATATCCACATGGCTGAACAGCATGGGGAAAGTATTTTAATAGAGACCCATACTATTCCTTTCTAGTTGTAACCAAATGCAAGAACTTGGGTAATGACATTGGACAGAATCCCAAGATTCACAGCTGTATTCAAAACATTAACTCAGTGTCTCATGGGGAAGCTGATGGAGGAGAAAGGCGAGAAACATTGTTACTTGTTTTATTTCCTTTTAAAAAAATGACAAATAGCTCAGAGGATAAAACTATCTTACACATTCAATAAACTTAAACAGCAGATTCAGAACAATATTTCTAAACCCCCAAGAGACTGGCTGAAAAGGGTGGGAGGACTGCCCTATAATAAACCTCAACAGCCTTAGTCCTCCAGCCACTACAATATTTTAATAAAATATGTCAGTAAACTGAATGATGTCTAATAATAAGATTTTCACTAGTAGGATCTAATAGGCCACTTTCTACCTCACCTTCCTACTGTTACCTTTTTGTGTATTCAACGATGAGTTTAGGAATAAGACAATTTCCAGGTGAGATCTTGGTGGCAAGAAGTGATGCTCTAAATACAAAAAGCAAGGCCAAGTATTTTCAGCATGCTAGCACAGCATTGCTGAAGCACTTTGACCTTCACAGATGTCAAATACTCTGATGTAAAACCAGATAAGCTGACCTTTCCCTGACTGGAAGTATGGAGTCACACCAACATGTACTGTATATCGACAAAATTATGATTGAAGAGGAACAAGAAACCCTTTTTAAGAAATACATTTTATAAATGCCTTTATAAAACTGACATGCCAGTTTTCAGTTAGCTGGATCCTGTGGCTTAATACTTTGTACTGCTGCAATAAGCACATCTCAGAAGATGTTTCTATCATTTTCATTTGATTTCTCTGGCTTGCTTACACAGTTTTGCCTGGAAATTGGCACATGAATCTCATAATAGATTCTTTGAGAGTCCATTGTATTTTCATTCATTTAAATGCATTTTTAAATGCACAGGTTCACGGTTTATTGTTAGTAAAAAATATTGAAACACTTGAAACAATAACTTAATGTAATTCAGTTACATTCAATGTGGTTTTGGGTCCAGAATGAGACTCATTAAATATGTTCAGTTTACTTGTGTCAGTGTAACCCATGCTGGAGGACTCGGAGGTTGATATAGCTCATTAGGTCTTTCTGGGAAAATGTTTGTTTTTAATCACAGCTGCTCATCACCCAAATACATCTTGATTTTGAATCTGAAACCATTTGATTCTTAGTCAGAATAAAAAGTGCAACTGTACAGACTTAAACTGTATATGGCACTCCTGAGGGAGAGAAAAATATGGGATGCACACTACCAATCAAATATTTTTACACTCACTGAGATTTTCAACATTTGAATGTTACTCACTTAACACTTACTAAAAATACACTCAATACTCTTGCTAGCAAATAAATTAGCAGTATGTTCACCATTTGAGTACCATTATTAGCAAGAAAATGTTATCTTTGATTCATCAAAGTATCCTCCTCTAGCAGTTACTGTTTCTCACTTGTGTTTAATGAAAGGTGTGGACTCACTGTTCTAGTTTGTGTCTTTTTATTCCACACAATAGTTACAGTCAGAACAGTCACATGTGCATCAGTGCTCTCAGCTTCTCTCTACAGTCTCTGTGTATCACCTTATTCTGTCCGAGGGGGAACATTAGCGTAACACATAACAATCTTTCCTTCTATGGGGGACATTAAATACTGCTCTGTTTTATGGGATGAAATTGGTCACTAGTGCATTTAAAGTTAACAGACAGTTTAGAATTTGACTATGCCATCACCATTCAACCAGTTAATAGGATGTCAGACATGCACTGTTACATGGTCTTTCCATGTTTTGAAGGAAACTTGTTTTATTTAACGTATTTTTATATATAGAACTTTGTTCACTCAACTTTCCAATGCTTAACGAGAATAAAAAAATCAGCAGTTTATGAAATAAAAGGAAAATTAGTAAAAAAAAAAATATATATATATATATACACTGAACAAAAATATAAACGCAACACTCTTGTTTCTGCTCCCATTTTTCATGAGATGGACTTAAAGATCTACAATTCATTCCAGATACACAATATTACCATTTCTCTCAAACATTTCTCACAAATCAGTCTAAATGTGTGATAGTGAGCACTTCTGTTTTGCTGAGATAATCCATGTCACCTCACAGGTGTGCCACATCAAGATGCTGATCTGACATCATGGGCAGTGCACAGGTGTACCTTATACTGCCCACAATAAAAGGCCACCCTGGAATGTGCAGTTTTGTCTCACAGCAAAATGCCACAGATGCCACAAGCATTGAGGGAGCGTGCAATTGGCATGCGGACAGCAGGAATGTCAACCAGATCTGTTGCTCGTGCATTGAATGTTCATTTCTCAACCATAAGCCGTCTCCAAAGGCGTTTCAGAGAATATGGCAGTACATCCAACCGGCCTCACAACCGCAGACCACGTGTAACCACACCAGCCCAGGACCTCCACATCCAGCAGGTTCACCTCCAAGATCGTCTGAGACCAGCCACTCAGACAGCTGCTGAAACAATTGGTTTGCATAACCAAACACTTTCTGCACAAACTGTCAGAAACCGTCTCAGGGAAGCTCAACTGCATGCTCGTCGTCCTCATCGGGGTCTTGACCTGACTCCAGCTCGTCGCCGTAACAGACTTGAGTGGGCAAATGCGCACATTCGATGGCGTCTGGCACGTTGGAGAGGTGTTCTCTTCACGGATGAATCTCGGTTTGCATTGTTCAGGGCAGATGGCAGACAGCGTGTGTGGCGTCGTGTGGGTGAGCGCTTTGCTGATGTCAATGTTGTGGATCGAGTGGCCCATGGTGGTGGTGGGGTTATGGTATGGGCAGGCATCTGTTATGGACGAAGAACACGGGTGCATTTTATTGATGGCATTTTGAATGCACAGAGATACCGTGATGAGATCCTGAGGCCCATTGTTGTGCCATACATCCATGAACATCACCTCAGGTTTCAGCAAGATAATGCACGGCCCCATGTTGCAAGGATCTGTACACAGTTCTTGGAAGCTGAAAATGTCCCAGTTCTGAAAATGCCCCGGACATGTCACCCGTTGAGCATGTTTGGGATGTGCTTGACCGGCGTATACGACAGCGTGTACCAGTTCCCACTAATATCCAACAACTTCGCACAGCCATTGAAGAGGAGTGGACCAACATTCCACAGGCCACAATTGACAATCTGATAAACTCTATGCGAAGAAGATGTGTTGCATTGCATGAGGCAAATGGTGGTCACACCAGATACTGACCGGTTCTGAGTCCCCAGACCCCCAATAAAGCAAAAAACTGCACATTCCAGGGTGGCCTTTTATTGTGGGCAGTATAAGGTACACCTGTGCACTACCCATGATGTCAGATCAGCATCTTGATGTGGCACACCTGTGAGGTGGGATGGATTATCTCAGCAAAGCAGAAGTGCTCACTATCACACATTTAGACTGATTTGTGAGAAATGTTTGAGAGGAATGGTAATATTGTGTATCTGGAATGCATTTTAGATCTTTAAGTCCATCTCATGAAAAATGGGAGCAAAAACAAAAGTGTTGCGTTTATATTTTTGTTCAGTGTATATATATATATGTGGTGTCTGGTAATTAGGGCTGCAACGATTAGTCTACGTAATCGACAACGTCAATTACAAAAATTGTCAACACGGATTTTGTAATGTCAACGCGTCAGAGACAATCTTCAATAGAGGCTCCAGTCACAAAGAACCACATTGGTTTTTGTAACTGTGATGAACATCTGGGGGCAGTATCATTTGTTATTGTTTGTCAAGACTCCACACAGTTCTACCAACAAAGAAACATTGTTACTTGTTTTTAAGAAGAATGAAGAGAAAAATAAACGTGGTTGCATTGGCGAGTTGGAAAGAGGAGGGGAAGGAAGGTGGAAAAAAATTGAGACAGAAACGTTCTAAAGTGTGGGAGCATGTCACCGAAAAAGAAAAAAAAATTGAATGCAGATTATGCAAAGCAGAGCTTTCTTTTCACAGTAGCCTGAACATCTGAAACACAATCATCCTGGAGTTGTGATGTCGCCGTCTCTTGAGGGGTTAGCTTTTAGCGATGAAAGTGTCACATGTTAACGACGATGTTTGTACTATAATGTGTATATCAAGGTTTCGACAATGATAGTTAAGTGAATATAATTTCTGTTATCTTTGCTAGCGTGTTTCGAGCTGTAGTAAATAGGGGTGAATAGGAGTAGCTGATCCGTTCTAGTTTTTTTTCCTTCTTTTTTTCGTATAATATTTGAGTTCATATGAATAGTGAACTATCTCTAACTAACGTGAAGTAACTTGTGTTTTCGAGCATATCAGTAATTAGCTTGTTACATATTTTAGTCCGCTATGATTACTTCAAAATGTAATCAGTTACTGATTACAAATTACATAGTCTATTCCGTAATAATCAGTTGGATTCCATTAGAAATGTGACGTAATCTGAATACTTTTTACTGATACAAAAAATCATTTACTGAAAATGATGCACATCATACTAAAAAAATGAACTCAACCAAAAATTTTCTTTTTTCCTCTTTATCTTATACATACATTAAATTACACAAGATCAAGTGTGTCAAAGCATCTTTTAAATTAGACGTTGATGTCTTTGCGGTTGAAAGTTGCTGTATTTTTGATCTGCGCATAGTAATACTATTTACTATTACTTTACATTACTATTTTTGTCCTGTATGTTAATAAACTTGAAATGATGGTGATATTGCCAGGAATGCTAGGCTGTTTTTCCAACAGGCACTGAACTGCTGCGGCCGCTCGAGTCTTCCATCTTCATCTTCTGTGTCCTCCAACCATTGCAGTTTGAGTCATAAAAAACCAGTGAAATTGACTGGATTGACCTCTAGCAGCTACACAAGTAGAGCTGCTACTAGTTTGGTTCTAGTTGATAAAGTAATATCATTGGAACATTCAAAAATATTTCATAATTTTAAAATGATTACATTTTGATTATTAAAAAAATTATCACGTAATCCTTGACAATGTAACTGTAATCTGAATACACATTTTTGCCGTGTAATCTGGTCTGATTATATAGTTACTTACATTTTGCAATCTGATTACGTAATCCAGATTACATGTAGTCAGTTACAGTACTGCCCAACTCTGGTTATTTTTTTATTTTGGCATAATATAGTTCATGATGTGATAAACTACAACACTTTTCCTTCAGAGTGTGATGATTAAAACATCTTTCTCTGTTGCTCTTTATGTTTCAGTGGTACTAAGCAAAGTCGTATAGACGAGTTTATCCTGAAGAGAGGCGCTTGCACTGCACAAATGTCTGAAGTGTTTACAGAAAGCATCCTGAACATGACTGTCAATGACATGCGACCTACAGTATGTCTATAGTTGAAGATCAGGGCTTCAAGCAGATGATCAACACATTTCATCCAGGCTACACCTTACCCTCCAGAACTCATTTGACAAATCTCATTGAAGGAAAGTATTAATTTGCTATTACTCAGATGAAAACTGTTCTTAAATCAGCCAAGAACAAGATTGCCCCGACAGCTGATGTCTGGACCAGTGTTGCCACAAAGACTTATCTTGGTATCACTTGCCACTTTATAAGTGACGATTGGAAGCTCATTTGCTTCAGCCTCACAACCATGCCATTAGAAGAACACTGGACATTAAACACTGGGACAAACATCGCCGCATGGATTGAGCAGGCTGTGGAAAAGTTTGCGATCCCTCCAAGCAAAATTGTGGCAGTTGTTTATGACAGTGGCTCCAATGTCGTCCTGGCCGCTAACATCTTGCAGGAAAAACATGGATGGATGTCCGTCCGCTGTGCAGGCCACACTTCGTAGTTGATGATCAGTAATGCACTGAAACACCCTCAGATCAGTAAAGCTTTTGGAGCAGCAAGGTCTCTTGTAGAGCACTTTAAACGAAGTGAACATGGAAGTGAACTGGCTTCAAGCAAGACCAAGCAGAAACAGATGGGGATCCAGGAGTACAAACTTGTCCAAGATATCTCTACCAATTGGAACAGCACTTATTATATGATAACTCGCCTCCTGGAACAAATATGGCCACTGACTGCAACTCTGTCTGACTCAACAGTAACACAAAGAAGGAAACGACACCTAGACCTCAAAGCTGACCAGTGGATCATTTTAGAGGACCTGGCTAAATCTCTCCAGGCCTTTGAATGTGCTACAGTGTACTTGAGTGAGGAAAGCTATGTGAGTGTCCTTGCTCTGCCTCCACTGGTCAAAGGGCTTCTGAAATCCACCCACACTGCTTATGATGCAGCTGCTGTGCAGGTGCGCAGCAGACAGCTGCTTCAGAGGAGATCACTGCACGTTGGTCAAGAGAGGTCACCTTAAAAGATGATGATCCAAACAAACTGATCATTGCAACTGCACAAGACCCACATTTTCGAAAGTTGAAATTCCTGAAACCAGAAGAGGTTCAGTGTTCAGAACAAAATACACGCTCTGGTCCTCCAGTCCATGAATCAGAATATTACTCAAAACAACAAACTTGCCACAGGGCATGAAGAAGCAACTGGACCAGATGATCCGGGTGCTTCAATTTCAGCTGAGAGAACTTAAAAAAGATCTCTACTAACTTTTGATTCACTGCATGGATGTGACTCAACAGCGACAATGAGAACACTGAAGAAGATGCTCACAAACAATTAATCTGTCATGCCCGGCTCGTACGATCCTCGTGTGTGCCACGCCCCCCTGATTATCCACGTGTGCTTCCCCGATCGTACCCAGCTGTGTCCACTTATTTTCACCCAGTCCTGTCTATTTCAGTCCATGTCTTGCCCGAGTTCATTGTCTGTCATTGATGTTAGTTGGCGTCAGTAGATGCTTTCTGTTTCCCGGTCCTGAATAAATCCCAGTTTTCCCCCATACTTTGCCTGCTTACCTGTTCCTGCTCGCTCGTCTGTACACCTACCAGCGCGATTGTCTGCTTTTACCAGCCCGATCGTGACATAATCACTAATGAAGTAAGATTTATTTATTTATTGAAATAAGAATAGTGCATATTAAACATTTCAGATGTAGCTAACTGGCTAATTTTTATCTGTTATCCCATGCCAGGTGTTGATGCTTTGGAGAGCAGCCCATCTCGAAGACAGAAAATCCTCTGTCTTGGTGGAAGGCGAATGAGGCAAAGTATCCCAATCTTATCTCATTGAAAAAATCATTCTTGTGTAAACCTTGATAATGGCTGAATTACGGGCTAGCTAGAAGTCACAAGCACTTGGACTGAATAACAAATATTTGTTAATAATGTTTGGCAATATTTGCTTAACTGGCTTTGTATGTTCTCCCTTCTTCAGACACAGTAGTAGTAAACATTGTGAATTATTAATTTTTTCATATGTTGGCTTACAATTGAGCTATCCAGATATAAACTATAAATCTCTCTCATAAATATTCTTATGGTCTTACCAAGCATGCACCTAAAACCTGGGTAGATCCACCAAAAGATCCAAGTAACTCTACATGTTTGCAACATAGTTCTTCTTTCATGCAAAAATGTGCCCTAGAATCACCGCAGTCGATCTAAAGCAAAGAGTACATAGTATTTTCTTGTTTTTTAATCCTTCCATTCTGTAATCTTCATGGGTGGCAATATTTTGCCTGCTTATCTTGTATCGATAAAACAAATAGTATGTACATAACCAGAATTTTCCCAGCAAATTTATATAATAAAAGCATATATCTTGACTAAAATAAATTATCCAAAAGATCTGAAGCTCACTACAAAACCTGTAAAGTTATTGTTGTGCAAACAGTGATTAGGGAATTCCACGGTGCACTGCCAAACTGCTCACACTTGAACATGTAAGAAAGTAGGACTGGAAGCCAAATCACAAGGCCATAATCTCTCTCAAGTCTCAGAGATCAACGAAAACTGAAAACAGCCAATTCAGCTGAATACTGGAAAGCAACAGGAAGACAAGTGATGAAAACAGCACCAGGGAAATTCAAACAACTGCTAAACAGTGTTTTTGGCAAGTTTCACCCAATTATTTTAGGGTAAAATCATATGTAAAATGTGTCAAATTGCATGTGAGATTGCAGTCTCTGCCTCTCTAATCAAAATAATGGATGACAGCAAAGTAATACTCAAATGATATGAAAGTATCTCCATTCATCCCTCCATCCATCCACGCATTTTCTGTAAACACTTAACCTATTCAGAGTCATAGGGGGTCCAGAGCCTATCCTGGAGCCTACGGGCACAAGGGAGGGAACAACCCAGGATGGGGCACCAACCCATCATGGAGCCCACTCAATCACACCCCATTCACTCACACCCCACTCAATCACACCCCATTCACTCACACCCCATTCACTCACACACCAGTCACTCATACCTGATTCACACCTATGAGCAATTTAGCAACTCCAATTAGCCTCAGCATGTCTTTGGACTGTGGGGGGAAACCGGAGTACCCGGAGGAAACCCCACGACGACATGGGGAGAACATGCAAACTCCACACATGCGAAGCTACAGTGGAGACTCTAGCCCTGATATGAGAATATTTGCAAAGTACATATAAATGTAAGCATAAGTCATCGGATGAAAATGTGAAAAAATTGGTGTGTTAGCAAAAGTCCTTGCTTTTTTTGTAAAAACCATTTAACAATTTTTTTCTGTATAGCATATTTTGCTGATCTATTTTAAAATGTTTATTTTATTATCCATATGTATGAGAAACAGGATCAATCATGACCAGTGTTAAAGTAATGCGTTCCACTGCTTTTGACTATAACGTGTAATGTAACTAATTACTTACAGTGACCTGAGACGAACTGGGCTTCTTTGCTACTGGGTCTCTGGGAACAATGTTTGGACATGTGAAATAAATGGTTCCTCAGGAAGTCCAGAAATGAGGCACTTTACCTGTATTGTGATGGGCCATCAGTTACAGCCATGTGGCATGGTTCCTCGTGGGTGATCCGGCTCATAGGACCCTCATTGCTTAGGACCTGAGCAACAGGACCAGGCTAAGCGGATGGCCATGTAACACCTGGCTGTGGCTGTGACAATCCGTGAAAACGGGTGAGGCGAACGGGCAGGCGAGCAGGCAGGAAGCAGGCAGGCAGGCAGGCAGACTTCGGGGTAAACAGGGATTTAATCAGGGCAAGGGCTGGACAGAACACGGGCATCAACAAACCTCAATGACAGACACTGAACTCTGGTAAGACATGGACTCAAATAGACAGGACTGATTGAAAATAATTGGACTCAGCTTGGGATCCCAAGCTGTTTAGTCCTGTGGTGGTGCGCTGCACCAGTGCGTGCTCCTCAACCTGACCTTACCTAAGCTGTCCAACATTTCTTCACATCAAGAACTAATAATAGGAGGACACATTAGATTTTTTAGATCCCATAATTGAATTGATGGTGCTTGATTGATGTTTGGAGAAGTTTGTTATTTAAATATTCATGGGCTACATTGCCTGCAGAACAACTTAAGCAAATAAGTGTTCTGTGGTACACTGTGAGCATTATTTCTTCATTATAACCTCTTTAATAAAATGTGTTCTACAGATCTACACCATGAAAGTAGGACAGAATTTGCAATGTGGGCAGGCCCATTAACTCAGCTAATAAATTTTTTTTAAATAAATTAGCCCAATAGCTTGGAATCAAAACCAAGGACTTGATTTCCTAGATTTTTCAGAGAGAGAAACCAAAAGTATAAGGGCAAGTTTAATTAATCCCCAAACCTCTGAATGGCTCACACATAAACTCTTTTGTTATACGGATTTCAGTAACGCACTGAGCTTGTTACTGATCTCAGATCGTAACATTTGAATAGGTGCACCACAGAAACAGCAGAGAAACAGACAGAAACAGACAGAAACAGTCACATCGGAAATTTTAAAAAAATTTTGAGCACAGCTGCCAAAATCACACTTCATTTAACATTTATTCAAACCTCAGTTGGTCAGACGACTTGACTTGGGACTGTTTCATCTTGGGACTAAATGTCGCAGAGAAGTTCATTTCTGAGATACAAAGTGAGCTGCTTTTTCTAACCCTAAAGAGCAAACAAACTTGATGTTGTTAAATATACTTGTCACGCCCGGACAGGCGGACCCCGCCACATGCTCCACGTCAGCCCCGCCCAAGTAGGCGGAGTTCACCAGGTGCTCCGCGTTTCGCGTGAGGGCAACGCAGTCATAAGCCCAGAGCACTCACGATTCAGTGCGAAGTATTGTGCCATGTTAATGCGCCTTGCTGAGCAATTTCTTGTCTTCCGTCTCTCCCTTTCTCCCAACCTGTTCCGTCTGCCCATTGTACTTACCTTGCCTTGTCCTCTTCCTTTCCCCAGACTCGCTCCCGAACCTGACCCACCTTCCCTGCCGAGACCAGCCTCTCCTGTTCCCCTTCCCCTGTGTTCTCGTGTCCCGTGGTTACGTGTAGGACAGATCTTTCGGCTTTGGACCCCTGCTCACGGACTTCGACCCTTCTCTTTGATTTGCCCCTTTGGTACCTCTGCTACATTGCAGAGAATAAACCCACTGGTTGTGCGCACGTCTGGATTCCAGTCTCCTTCTTTGGGCCAGTATCACAATACTGTTATGGATAAATAAAATTATTTTGGGGGGACTTCAGAAGGAACCAGTGAAATTGCAGATACAGTTTATCTTCATGCTTAATTCATAACAGTGCTGCTAAAACCACGACCATGAATGTAGATATTTCAAGGTTTGAAGACTCTGGAATCCAAAGCGTTATGGCAGCCGCAATGTTGTCTAATGTTAATGTTGTTAATGTAAATACATTTTCATGCACCCTGGTTGCCCAGAGGAGGATGGGGTCCCCTTCCAAGTCTTGGTTCCCCTCAAGCTTTCTTCCTGCTAGAAGGAGGTTTTCCTTGCCACTGTCGCCTCAGGCTTGCTTGGTGGGGTTTGGTCCGGTTATATGAAAAGTGCTTTGTGACAATGATTGTTCTTAATAGCGCTATATAAATAAAATTGAATTGAATTGAATTGAACTGAATTGCCTAGGGGGTTTCAATAAAAAAAAACTAATTATGTAATATTTTGAAGGTAATTTTTTAGCCATTCAGTGATAAAATAGTGCAGATTGAAAGAAGACTTTTTATTTTTGGGTAATGCAACCCACTGATTTGTTTGAAGAGACATACAACAGTCAAAGCTTTGCTTAAGCACATGGCTCACAAACCAGTCATTTGGGTGTTTGCTGCCTTGCGTCATGTGGCTGCACATCTTCATTTATGAAGCCCTTGATGACACAGCCAGCACATTTCAGTACTGGAACATGAGGCTCTTTCTGTGTTATTACTGTTGTATGTGGTATGTGAGGGTGCAGCACAATCATAAAAGAAGACCAGTGCAGTCTCTATGGTAAATATGTAATACGGAATGTGTGCTAATTGACAAATATGCATGCCATAATGTAACTAAATAGACCATAATAAACAATAGCAACTTTTTCATTTTTGGAAAGCCTTGTTAAAAGTTATGCCTAGTCATGTAAGAAATTAATTTAGGAATATTTTATTTCTGAATTTTACTGAAGATTCTATTTCAGTAAAACTGAAATTCTAGTAATGAATATAATATTTTACTATATATAGTATTTTGTGATTCCACAGGACACTGAGAAGCTTCTGTGCACCGAACGGGGGGTGATCAGCACATCACAGGTGGACTCCAGCTTCCTCATGGTCGCCCTGGAAACGACCCTTATTTCCCACACTAACCCTGTCCTTCATGGGCAGCTTGTCTGAACCCTTGTCTCCCACCCTCCTCGACCAGCACAATACAGCTGTATTATTAAGGTGCAGCATGGTGCAGGCAGGACAAGGAAGGTGAAGATCCACTTGCGATTCCAAGACAAACGCCTGCTAGCCGAAAAAGGAAGAGATGGCTGGGCCTTGACCCTGACATCTAGGACCCCAAGACAGAGGAAGCCATTTAGTCCCCAGAGGAGCCAGTTTATTTGCAGTGCCAGTATGAAAGTGAGAGCGTTGGGGATAGGGGTGATGTCTGAAGAGTCCAGAAGCGTGGTCTTATGTGTTTGGCAGTCGGGGGGTGTGGCATCTCCATGCGTTGCCTCGTGCTGAGATCTGGTGGGCAGCAATTTGCTCCGGCAACTGTCAGTCTACGTCTACTTTTGGAGAAAATGTCCGCACAGTCAGTTATATTGGAGTCCTTATCCTTTTGTACTTTGGCGCAGGGGTGTCCTGTAAAGCTCCTTTGAGAGGCAAGTCAATTTTCTTCTAATAGGCTGCCAGCTGGGTGCTATCGGGGGATTGTCTCTGCCTCATCCCACTCTGCAGGTATAACTATAGATCTCCCAAGGTTCCCCTACCATGGTATGTTGGTAGGTAGGTAGATATCTAACCAGCACAGCAGCACAAAGTATAAAGTCATGCAGGTACAGCTTTAGTTAATGTTCACATCAAACACCAGAATGGGGAAGAAAGGTGACTTAAGTGACTTTGAAGGTGGCATGGTTGTTTTTGCCAGATGGGCTGATATGAGTATTTCAGAAACTGCTGATTTACTGGGATTCTCACACAACACGATCTCTGGGATTTACAGAGAATGGACTAAATAAATCTAGTGAGCAGCAGTTCCCTGCGTGGAAGTGCCTTGTTGATGGAACATGTCAGAGAAGAATGGCCAGACTGGTTAAAGCTTATAAAAAGTAACAGTAACTCAAATAATCACTCATTACAACCAAGGTATGCAGAAGAGGATCTCTGAACACGCAACATGTCGAAAATTGAAGCAAATGGGCTACAGCATCAGGAGATCACACCCAGTGCTGACACTATAATGGGTACAAGCTCACCAAAACAGAAAGCGCTGGAGGTACTATGGGGCAGCGTGGCAGATTGGACTGGTGCCAAACGTGTAAATAGTTATTTGCTATTGCTATGCACTGTAATGTTGTGCCGTATTGTGATGTCATGTTTAGTGTTTAATGCTAATTATTGTATATAGCGTGTGTGTGTGTGTGTGTGTGTGTGTGTGTGTGCCCACCATGCGCAGGGCGTTGGGAAGCAGGCGTGTGTTGTCAGTGTCTGGTACGGGTGTAGTAAACGCCACCTAGTGGTCAAAACTAGTTGCCCCCTGTCACTTGCTACACCCTCCTACACCATGGTTGGTCGGTTTGCTGGAGCAAATATATTGGATACATATCCAAAAATGGCATGAAAGATAAGATGCATAAGAATGTTCAAATGTTTATTTTCCATATTAAATTGGACTTTGTCCAAGAAATACATCCTTAACCAATGTTCTGATTCATTTTCACCCACCTCAAATTTAATGAGTTCTTCTAGTGGTGGTAAATAGTGCATAAAAGCATTTTCTGTTAAATTTTCCTGTTAAGTGTTGTTTTTATTGCTATAGCTAACAAAACATGCATGCGCACAATACTCTTACATGTAGGTGGATTCGTAATAAGATCTCTAGCCTAGTTCAGAGAAGCCAGCATTGTACTTTCAGCAGGCCATGAGCTATTTATGGAAGAAACAAATAGGCAGAGATAAATGGAAAAAATCAGGCTTGTTACCACAGTCATGTTTTCCAAGTCATTCTGATATAAATGGTCTTAATTTGTATAAACAGAGAAGTTTTATTTTTAAATAGATTAAGGTTTTAAGAAAATTATTGGATTATTGTGACTCCTACAAACAAATCACCATGGATGCTAACAGCTCACCCACCCTGGAAATGACGGTCCTTGTGAGCATGTTCCAACTCGCATTTATGAGCTATATGGTTAAAGTAGTGAGCTTTGCTTAATACAGTCTTTTGCAATGTTTTCTCAAGTGTGAATACTAGGGACAACTACCTTGTGTATGTGTACAGTAACTATGTTTAGTTCATCGTTTAATCTGTTGGAGTCCCTAGTTTTCAGGAGTTCCATCTCCTGCCTGTTTCCTGATTCCCTTTTCTGGTTTCTTGTTGCATTCAGGGGACAACACAACATCAGAGGGAATCAAATTTAGCTGTACTGAATGTTGTTGGCTTGCATTACCCGTGGTGTCTCAGTCTTAGCAAATGTAGGTGCCTTTCGGCTGCAGGGAGACCATGCTTACCATTCTCAGTAAAGCCTCAGGAAAGGAGACCTGATGGTTAAGCCTCAGATTCAAAAACAACAATTGGGGTCGCGCCTCAAAAGTTACAACAACAAACTAGGTTTTCACACTTTTCCAGATACATAAAGAATGGAAGAATGTCATGCAGCATATATTTGTTTACTAGATATGAACATTATTCCATGAAAAGTCAGAGATGAGGAACTTAAACTGTACAGTCTCAGTCACAGGCATGACTGCTGGTGACGGCATGGGAGGACACCTGTACAGGGGCAAGGGTGACCTGGGACATGTGGACTAAAGCAGGGTGACGTGGCCTTCTCTGGGCCAGGAGCCTGAAGCAGCCACAGATCCAGTTACTCCTCCCTAAGTCCAAATATATGGTACTTAGAATGTTTCTGAATTCTGAATTCTGATAGGCTAGGATCCCACCCAGGGTATACTGGGATAGGCTCCCAGCTCACTGTGACTGTATAAACGGCAATAAAATTAAATTATATCAAATAAAAAGCTGGAATAGGCTTTTATATTTAATGATGAACTTACAGCTTCATTTAATATCTGGACATATACATGCACAGAAACGCTGCACTGAAAATGTAGGTATTTATCATTCGTCTGATCTTCCCACTCTGTGAGAAGACATTGTGACATTTCAAACTGAGCAATTATATCTGTCATGAATGGGAGTTACAGTATTCATAAAGACTCAAACACTATTTGTTCTTTGAAAGCCTTTAGCAGTCATCTCAAACTGTACATGTTTCAATCAACCATATAATTTTAATTTTGCATTGCCAGTATGTTGAATGAAATACAAATAGAATATCATATAAAAAATAATGTTCACACTCATTGTCTATGCACAATTGCCTTTATTTGACTTTGAGTTATTGCATGATTGTGCAGTACAATGAAGGAAAGAATTTTAATGGTTCATTAGTCCACTTTTGAAACACCTATATGAATTAAAATATATTTATATCTTAGCAAGTCATCCATGCATACCAGTATGAGGCTCCCAGATTCCATGAGAGGTCACCTGATCTTGTCACTTGAGATCTTGTCACAAGAGAATGCAAACTTCTGCACTCTGTTCTTGTGCTGAGTTTCAGGACAAGACATCACACATTCTTTTTTTTCTATGTAATTCAACTTTATTGGCATTTTATCATTAAAGCTAGTTTTCTAGAGTCCTGCTGGAACTTGCAGTGCTATGCAAATCTTTGGCAGTCAAAGAAAATGTTTGAGGCTATTTATCCATGTAGATAAAAACAATTTCACATTAGAGAATATGCAAATTGACAGTAATTTACATTGCTTTCTCATAATTCCTATGGTACTAAAAATATAGTTATGATGAAGAGTTTTGCACATGCATCTGATTTGGCACCTGACAAGTAGCCTGCAGCCTTCCTGATTTATTGTAGTCTGTCGGTTGCATAGCTCACAGTGTCACATGTGTCTTTCAGGCAGGTCTTGGATATAACAAGCCTCTTGGTGAGAGAAGCATTGGATGCTAAGCACAAAATTTCAGGAAAGCCATGTGATTATAATTGGCTTAAATTATAAAGGCTTGAATTGATCTAATTTAACAAAAATCTTTCCAAGATCGAGGACAGCAAAGGATATGCCAAGAAAAGAAAAAAAAATCCAAATGTAAACCATAACAGGAGCAATTTGTTTTCGAGTGATAAATAGATGACTGATTTCCAGCCATCTGTACAGCAAGTGAGAACAAGACTGTTGTTGGTGTGGAAATGGCAGCTCTAATTAGGAGCCAGGGTTGAGGAGCTTCATCCCGCTCTCACTTTTCACACTCAGATGGAGGATTATATTACAAACATCTTGATTCGGGGTGAGGAGCTTAAATACTTTAATATGATGGGAGATGGTAGATGGGTCTCATGTGTGGGGCTTCAGAATTGGCTGGAGACCAGGGGTGTTACTGGCAAAACTCCATAGCAGTATTGTTCCTAATACGTTTATTGTCTGGGCTATGAATAGGATTTGGACTGAGTAATAACTGTTATTAAATATATGATGCAGAATGATTTGTGAAAGACCTTCTCAAAATGTAAATCAATGCTAATAAACATAAAAGCTATGATTTTCATTCCGGATCAACCTTCGTATCAACACATTCCAAAAGGATCACTCTCAAGAATGAAGTCTTTTGCATTTGATTCTGCATCGGCAATACTCTTCCGTTCCTAAAATGTAAAATACAAATCGTTAGTCTTTAAGGCAGCATACGTCCAGGACCGTACAATCTCTTAAGAAACCCAAAGCAAATAAAAAGGTTTCACAAGGAGATTAAGTATAGCCTGACATTCAATGCATCATCCTGTCAAAACTGTCAATGATACCAGGGAGAACATAAATGGGACTGGTTATTGTTCCGGTATCTGAACAAAATAACAGATGTATGGAGAGACTTCAATCATTCCTTTATAAACCCTAATGTGGAACTCTAATCACTTTCTCCATCCTTCACAAGGTCAATAGACCTAGTGTATACTGAGCCCCAGAAGATAAGGGAGTTTGGAAATGGTCTTGTGGGAGATTAATTACTGGGAGTTCCTTGACATGACAGATTTTCTGAAACAGCCTTCTGAGAGCTCTAACTTAAGAATGAGGGACAATCCGTCAAGAATAAAGTTTTCTGAAGATCTGAACCTTCTAGTACAGAGGTGCTTTGAAGCAAACCTTCATGGATGACATGGATAAGGACAGTAACCAGTTTTACTTTTTATACTTCTAGCCAGGAATCAATAATTATCGCAATTCTAATCATCCATCCATCCATTTTCCAAACCGCTTATGCTACTGGGTCGCGGGGGGTCCGGAGCCTATCCCGGAAGCAATGGGCATGAGGCAGGGAACAACCCAGGATGGGGGGCCAGCCCATCACAGGGCACACTCACACACCATTCACTCACACATGCACTCCTATGGGCAATTCAGTAACTTCAATTAGCCTCAGCATGTTTTTGGACTGTGGGGGAAACCGGAGTACCCGGAGGAAACCCCACGACAACATGGGGAAAACATGCAAACTAATTCTTATCATCCATCCATCCATCCATCCATTTTCCAAACCGCTTATCCTACTGGGTCGCGGGGGTCTGGAGCCTATCCCGGAAGTAATGGGCACAAGGCAGGGAACAACCCAGGATGGGGGGCCAGCCCATCACAGGGCACACTCACACACCATTCACTCACACATGCACACCTATGGACAATGTAGTAACTCCAATTAGCCTCAGCATGTTTTTGGACTGTGGGGGGAAATCGGAGTTAATTCTTATCATATAAACGCAATTAGTAAGAATGGTTTAGGGATCTTTTAACACCAGAAGGCTTTCAATGTGTGATGCGACACTTCAAAAGATTTAGTAATAGTAATTGTATTTTTTCCTGCGTGTCCATCATAGCAATTTCTTCCTGAAACTTTTGATTGCAATTAAGTTATTCCTAAGTATGTTAAATGTTTTTACAACCTAAAGCCATGAAAGACTGAAAAATGTTTTTCAGGAGGGAGGACTTCTGCCCAGAGAACAATGAAAGAAGTATGTTTGTGTGTGTGTGTGTGTGTGTGTGTGTGTGTATGTGAGCAGGTATACCTATCCTTATGGGGACACAATGTCCCCATAATGTGATATCAGTTTTTTTCCCCTATGGGGACCGGTTTCCTCTATTTTATAAAAATCAGTGACTGCAATGAAAATGCAAAAACTCTTGTATTTTGCTGGGTTACTTATGGTTATGGTTAGGGCTGGGTAGGGGTTAAGGTTGTCATAGTTAGCGTTAGCATTTTTCCCATAGCAGTGAATGAGCGGGCCCCGTAAGGATACGTATACCCTACGTGTGTGTGTGTGTGTGTGTGTCTGAGCATTAACTCCAAACCGCAACTGAGAGCCAGCGCAGGGAGACAGACTACTTGCCTTGTATATCCTTTTTCTTTTTATTATATATAACATTTATAAATGCAAGTATGGAAGAAATAAGATTCAAAATGATATTGGTGACATAAACCCAGCCTCAGACTGTGGGTCCTTGTGCGAGGCCCTTAACTCCCAGCTCCCTGGGCGCCGCTACGGGTGGCAGCCCTTCGCAGACAACTTACTCTATGAAAAAGAGCAAGTTGTGGGAGGCGTAAAAACAATTTCCCTATGGGGATCAATAAAGTATCGATTATTATTATTATTATTATTATTATAAACACAGAAAGATTCATGTATAAAATATCTAAAATGCATCCATCTTCGAAGTGATTATGCTGTTCTGTATCGAATGCATATATAAAATATGCATGGCTTTACATTATATATTCACATAAATGCCTAATACGTTTTGACCACTGCTGCGCCAAGACAAAACAAACTTGGTTAACATCAGTTGTAAGTAATATAATGACACTTTTAAAAAATAGATATTTTATTAAAGGGACTTTGTTTTACAGTTATTTATATCACTGTCTTTAGATCCACTGACAGCAAGTTCACCGAAGCCCAAATGTTTTAACCTTGAATAATGCCTGTGTTGAACGTCCAGAGGATCAGTGAAGAAATGCCAGCTTAGCATACAGTGGGTAATTCTCTGAAATGTCACTGAGGGCTTCAAACAGAATTTCCACTCCCACCCCTTGACTTGCATAGACCTGGGCTTCTCTGTGCCCGTACACCGTGTTTCACAGGTTTCCACTGAGGTTAGGACCCCTTAGTATGATTATCACAATAAGAGGCTAATCCACCCAATTTAACCTAAAATTTCACATACCAAGAATACAAGGCAACAGTGTTACAGTGCTGTGGCACCCAGGAGTATTTGATTATAGAAAGGCACCCCCCCCCCAACAACGGTTCAGTTAATTATTTTGTTGTTTTTTTGTGTTTTCATTGTTTTTGCTGTGTGTCACTCCCTCACACTGGCTTGCATTGACAGTAACCTGTGGTGCTATACCCTTTTACGCCAGAGGGGGCAGTAATGGCGCATGGGAGACAGAGAGGCTGACTGCGAACCGTAGAAGCAGCTCAGTTCGAGCGCGAGCTACGTTCAGCAGTCAGCACGGCGCAGCCTTTATGTTTGATTATTATTTTCTGTTATTACAGAATAAAAGCCAACCTGTTACACGCCAGCCCATGCTTTTGTCGTAACGTGTAACAGTACCAGTTCATGATAGTTGCCACAAAAATAAGTAAATCAATTCACACATCCACCCATCCATCCATCCATCCATACATGCATCCATCCCTTTTGCATACCACTCATTCAGTACAGCGTCAGAGTCTGTAACTGAGAAAAAATTATTTGGGCAGGCTGATGATCTTGTTTGTCAGCTGGCAGTGATTTATGTCTCGCTGTGTCCCTTTAAGGAGACACGTGGGATCGCACCTAGGAGGGTCATCGGTAGCTCCATTCCCTTTCACAATTTGGGCTC
Source organism: Brienomyrus brachyistius (assembly GCF_023856365.1). Classification (NCBI taxonomy): domain Eukaryota; kingdom Metazoa; phylum Chordata; class Actinopteri; order Osteoglossiformes; family Mormyridae; genus Brienomyrus; species Brienomyrus brachyistius. Next base: position 5,989,755 of record NC_064548.1, read on the forward strand.
TCTTATGGACAGCAGTAAGACACTTGGAATGGAACCTATAATTTACCTATAATATACTTATGGCTCTATTTCAGAGAGACAATTGCCTTTTAAATAATAAATTGAATTGTACATTGAAATTGGTAATAAAATGGCATTTCAGAGTTGCGAAATACTGTCCATTCCAACATTCCAATATACTGCAGAGGACATCTAGATATATGAGTAATACATTTTCTTACAGCATTATACACCCATGCAGAAACACACACGGTGTTTCTTATATTTACGATTTGCTGCAATATTATCTTGGCATTTGTATATACTTTTATATGTTATTTCCTGCCTTGGGCTATAAAACTAAATCTAAAAATACGTACTAGATTCTGAAAATGATCCCATTAGCTGCAGTTTCAAACATTTACTTACACGTTCACCAAACAGACCTCTGAATATTTTTTAACCCATACAGTCATTTGAAATACGGAAATGGACTCAGGCCTACGCTTGTGATTTAATTTGTGTTGTTATCACTTTATCGTCGAATTATTTTCACCTTTGATAAATAATGCACTGCAGACTCGGGTCATCAGGAAACATAGCAGATTATTTCCAGTCGGCAGACAAACACAGTATTCTTCTGCAGAGTGATATTGTTTCATTTATTCACAGGCACTGATATTTATAGGAGCAAAGAAGTATAATGTGCTTGGGGACAGTCCATTGTACATGATGATGATGGTCCTCCTTATTAACTGTGTGTTCTTTGGTGGTTGTAGAGTTCAGGCTTTGAACGGCAAATATAATTACATCCTGAACAGATAAATTCTGGATTAGTGGTGGCAGCCATAGCTGTATGTCTCCTCTGTCTTTTTTGTTATTTCATGTTGTTCCTCTCCGATTCCAGCTGCTCTGTACCTGCATGACAAAGTTGCCTCCATACAGAACAATTAACAGCAGTCACTTCCAATGCTGAGGGGTCAAATTGACATTTTCTTAGTGATGTTTTTAGCTGGTCTTTATGCCACTTTGTTGTCTCTCTGCGGACCGTCGGCCCAGATGGAGCTGTTCATGTAGGACTTGCTGTGGCATTAACTCCTGAGGCATCCTGATAACCAGCCAGCGCAGTTAAAACTCCATGACTGTGGCCTCCATGCTTCGAAAACTTTGTCCTACTGAGAAATTCTGAGTATGCAGACACTCGTCAAGATTCACTGAAGGGCCGTTATATGGAAACACTCTGGCAATCTTAGGTGGCAGCTGTATGTGACCTAGGGCTTCACGGCTGTACAGGAGAATGGTAGTACAGATGGCTTTATATGTGGCAACTGCTTATTTTGAAAGATCTTTCATCAGACTTTGCCAAACACTGTAGAGGCTTTTATCTTATTGTGAGAGGTTGATGTTCTGTATCATAGACAGGAGTAATGGGTAGGGGCCTGGACCTCCATCGGCAGAGCACCTCAATCTTGGTGATGTTGACTGTCAAGCCCAATCTGCTGTAAACAGTAGCAGCAAGGATGGTTTGCAGATTTTTTGGGGTCTGAGCCACAAGCACACAGTCATCAGCATATTGCAGCTCAATGACCTGCACTGCGCAGATTTGGAGCCTTCGGATGTTAAAAAGATTTTCATTCAGCCTGAAGTCAAGAGTTATCTCACTACTGATTTCCAGCTTATAATGAAGAAGCTTAGTGACACATAATTGGAAGATGATAAAGAGTATCAGTGCCAATGCAGACTCTTATTTTACCCCGCTGCGTACGTTAAAGGGTAGCGACTCCTGTTTCCCTATAGCCACATGTGTCACCATCCAATCGTGAAACTGTCATAGGATGTTCATGTATTTTCCTGGACAGCTGAATTGTATCAGGATATCTCAAATACATGTAGCTCTCGATTCACGGTGTCAAAGGCTTTGGAGAGATTTTGTTCACTTTAGCTCTCTTACTGTAAAAGTTACATCCACTGTTCTCCGATTCTTCCTGAAGCCGCATTGTGACTCTGGCAACAGATGCTCTATTAAGTGCTACACCAGTTTTCACCAGACCTTTGCTAAGAACTTGCCTGCAACAGCAAGCAGCAATATGCCATGACGCAGACGTTAAATACATACATAAACACAACTTGTTTGAGGTGCTCTGCTGGGATAGCATCGATGCCAGGGGACTTGTTTTCAAGGGAGTTGATGGCTACTAGCACCTCTTCTGGGGATAGTGGGTGGCCAAGGATTTCACTGGGTGGCTGTTTAGGCAGCTGCTCCAGAATAGAGTGATGAGTTGGTGAATTTGATTGAGGAGGGCTTACAAATTTTCAACTCACCTTACATTTTGCTTTTTTAAAGAAGGTAAATCTGTCTGCTGTCCTTAAAGGTGTGATGGAATAGTTTGGGGGGGGCATGTATAGTTTTTATGGAATCCTAGAAATTGTGCACGTCATTTCTATCGGCATATGACTTGATTTGCCCTGCCCTGGTGCCTATTGTGTGTCTATTGAGACAATGGCTAGGGGAGCACAGCCTAACAGAAAGGCAATGTTAGGGTGGCGCGCGCACACACACACACACACACACACACAGACATACACACACTTGTGACTGGTGGGAGAATTAACCAGTTGTGCACCTTGTAGAACTGTGAGGACCATTAAATGTAGTGCAACATTAAACACTATTATATTGGGCCAAAATTAAATATATGGTGAGAATTTATTATTCAATTATTGAGAACAAAAAATGCTTCATGTTTGCTAATCTGTTCCCAATAATTGGTTTAATTCTCACCATATATGGTGGCAACAGGTAGCAGCAGCCTCGTCTGCTGGGCTCCTGTGTATGATCTCTCGCTCCTGCCGCGTTCGCTCATTAACATTGCAGCCTGTCCCATTTTGTCCTCAGTCCCGCAAGGCTCTGCTGACTCTGCCACCGCTCAGGAATGACTCATGTCGTAACAGACTTTCGACTCCGCAGGCAGCAGCAATACCATCCTAATGAGTATTAATCATAGTCTGTATCATTTAGATGGGAGAGGGAGAAAAAAACAAACAATTACTCAAATTCCTCCAGTACCTCCTCCTAAACAAGACGACCAATGTCGACCAAATGTTAATGTTTTATTTTTTGTCGTCGTACAACATTTATTGTTTTATTGGCATGATCATACTTAAAATGGGAAGTTTTGTTATTTCATAACAATTTACAGTGTTTAATTACACATTAATTAATATTTTAGGGCTTGGCAGAACCAGGCATTGCGATGACTGCAATGAAACATGGCGGCTTTATTCATATTGGGAATCCACTATTTTTCATAGTTCCCTGCCTCGTGCCCATTTCACAGTCCAAACATGGTAGGCATCACACACGGTAGACACATGCCCACCGCTATTCCCAACACGTAATATTAACACTATACATGACACTACAACACAAGGCAGCACACTAAACTCTAATTACACACAGCTGTTTACATTATTTACATGACTGGAACCAAATGCAGCAGGCTGCTAGCACTACACTGTCTCGCTACCCCCACAAAGACTCAATAATGCTACAAGCCTTCCATGGGTGGCCGCTGGGCCCCAAGTCTCCCCCATCAATGGTCCACTGTCCTGGCAATCACTACAACCAGTCCTCCACCTAAGCCCCAAAACAAGACCCGGAGACCTGATGGTAGCCACCAGTCTTCCCTCTCTGGCAATCGTGGGACCTGTCTGCTCGCAGGTGTTGGATTGCTGAGTCGGGCTGCTAGTGGACACTGGGCTGTTAGCAGTATCTGGTGGTGTGAGTCACCCCAGATGCCAGACCTAACCCTTTCGCAGCTTGGTGGGGATCCGCTGCTGACTGCCAGGCTGTTTTACTATCTGTGTTAGGTGTCTTTGTGACTGGAATTTTGCGTTTCTATTACAGTAAACTTTTAAACTTTTCACCTCTGTAGGGATCTGTCACCCTAACCTTTGTGAATGTGAAGTGGTTACTGTACTTTGATATCAATTAAAATGATTGTAATGACATTGTAATGCAAGATTTTCTCTTCAGAGAAAGCAGGTGCCTAACCCTAACCCCCCCCCCCCCCCCCCACCCCGGAAATAATAATGTGCAACATTACATGAACTGGTTTAGTCATGAAAAACAACTTCATATGAAAAATGGTATGAGATAAATTCTTTATGATGTCAAAACATGATGACTTGATGAATATGTTCAGTGAGGAATTCAAAATGAAAATATGGTAATTTCATGCAAAAATATTCTAAAGTAGCATAAATCATCAGTCAAGTCATTGAAGACTAAAGTCAGCAATGCAGCCACAATTTATTCAAAACTGATTTTTTTATACCCAAGTTCTATCTGTCTACACTGATCCATATGTCAATCACCCCCTTCCTTCTTTCCTCACTCATAAATAACACCCAGAGGTACTTAATCTTCTCCGCATGAGGGTGAAGAGCTAGTCCAGCATTCCATAAGCAGGACAGAATGTACATTTTTCCTCCTGGATCCAAGGTTTGACCAGCAGGTGAACCCTCCTCTCCAGTCCTTCCCAGGGAGGCTAAGGAGTGTAATCCCGCTGAAGTTGGGACACATCCTCTGGTCCCCTTTCTTAACGATTGGGACGACCACCCCAGTCTGCCAATCCAAAGGCACTCTGGATGCATTATATGGACTCCTCAACCCCCACGCAATGTTTAAGAGGTGTGTCAGCCAACAGAGCCCAACAGCAACAAAACCTTTCAGGAACTATAGGCAGATTTCATCCACCTCTGAAGTCTTACCACTGAAGAGTTTTTTGACTACTTGAGTGACCTCAGCCCCTGTGAAGGGGAAGTCTTCCTCTTAGTCTTCCAGCTCTACTTCCTCCAAGGATGGTGTATCGGTGGGATCCAGCAGGAAATGCTCCTTCCACCACCTGACTATATCCCTATTTCAGGTCAACAGTTCTTCTTCCCTGCTGTAAACAACAGCACAGTCATCAGTAGTGTGTCCTTGGGGAGAAAGTCGACCTCATTGAGTGATTCACTTACCTCGACTTTTGGTACTTTGAAATGGTAGTTGTTCAAACTACAAGCTACTCATGGGTTAAAGTAGCTAAGATACAGCCAATCTACTGTTTTAATATATTAGTTAGCTACACTACAAGCTACAGAGACAAAAATAGCTAACTACTATTTTATCAAATAATACTTAATATTTGTAGAATACTCTTAAAGCAAATTAATTAAAAAAAAACGTGAAACACGATGTTAAAAGTAATATGAAAATCTTTTTTACAATGCAATGTCAAATCACATTAACTTTTCAAAAAGTCTTTATTTGAAAATTAGAAAATTATTTATTTGAAAATTAGAAGGATTACAACAAAAAAATTTTTTTGATAATCTATCCAAGAACCAAAGTTCTCCCATGCATTTTAATGAAAGCGTCTAAGATTTTGTTTGCCGTGAAGTATTTTTCAACCCTTTAATATCCATTGCCAGAGTATTCAAGCAAAAGACAGCAAAGCAAAAAATAATACTGCTCGTTGTTGACTTATGACGTAACCGATTGTTTTTATATGGAAAAATTATGTACAGTATAGTATACTGTATAATAAAATTATACTATCTTTAAGTCATATTATTTGGTGTTTTTTAACCTTTTTATTGCCATTTTCTTAGTTCATTATTGTTATAAGCTTTTTATCACCATTTAAGCTGCTAACACACAAACCGATATTTGGATACCTGTAATGTGACTACTGTGAAGAGTAGCTTGAGAACGAGATGAATGAATGAGCATCTTGCAGAGATGTTCACCAGCAGTCATGGCAGAAACTGTCATGTTTTGCCATTCTACATCGGCATTTGTAAAAAAAAAATAAATGTTACTTATTGGAAAAGCTAAAGCATTTTTAAAGGAGTTGTGCTACCGATAAGTTACTAAGAAAAGTTGTTAAGTTAGTAGTACCCCTAATTGTAGGTTTTGTTAGCATCGCTAATTGTAGCTGCTCCCCAACACTAACATGCGGACACGGATCTAACGATATGATTATAAAATGCTTGGTACCAGCTGCACTTTTGAACACCATTATGCCCAAGCATGGTGTTCGTTATGGACAAAATATGGTTAGCACAGAGGTCCAATAACAGAGCACTGCTTGTGTCCACACCCTTCCATGTGTCACAATTTTTACTCACATGAGTGTTAAAGTCCCCCTGCAGAACAATGAAGGGTCACATGATCCTACTCATACCCATTAGGGGCGCCTTCCCACACCCCTTCTATAGTCTCCAAAGAGGTCAGACACTCTGAATTGGTGTTTGGTACATATGCACAGACAATAGTTAGAGAACATTTCCTGACCTGATGTCGATGGAGGGCCATCCTCTCGTTCACCAGGGTAAACACGAACGTACTGGTGCCAAACCGGGGGCTATAAGTAGACTCACACCTGCCCAGCACCTGTTACCATGAGCAGCTTCAGAGTGAAATAGAGTCCAGCCCCTTTACAGGAGCCTAAAGGCTGATTACGTTGCCAATGATCGGTCTGCTGAGGCCTCTGCCTCTCCATCTAAGCTGTACACGGTGGACCAGAGGATGGGCCCATATTACCTTTTTGAGTTACACCTGAAAGGTAATGTAATGTGATTATAAATTAAATAAGAAATAAAAACAATGCATTAATAAGCTATATTAACATCTCCTATGGGTCTTATGGGTGTCACAAGAATAGCCCAGTAATTGCTTCAATCGAACATGCTGAACTCGCTAACTTGTAGATTGCCCAGAGGTGGGAGTAGCTATGGCCAAAATGACTCATCATGAACCATTTGATGTATTTTCTGACCCCATGAGACGGTGCTCTTAGTATTATTGGGGGCATGTTTTTGTCCGGAGGAAACCCCACGACCCAATAGGATAAGCGGTTTGGATAATGGATGGATGGATGGATGTTTTTGTCCTTCTTTGAACAGAAAGCACCATCTAGTGGGGTCTGAAAATACACCAAATGGTTCATAGAGTGACGTTTTGGGCATCATCAGTCAGGTGTAGTGATCCACAATACAGCCGGCATGCACACAGCAGAAATGCAATGGATTACAGTACCCAGGCACTGAAGGCAACCCACCTACAAACAGTGAAAAAGTGTAAGTGAATTACACAAGGTGGCTATGTGTTTTTATATGGTAATTTGTCAAATATTTTTTGATTTTTAATGCGTGGATGTACAAAAAGTTTGATTCTTTTAGATTTGAAAACAGGTTTGGCTGATTCACTGAAAAGAATTGGTTCAAAATAATAATTCGTTCACAAATCGGACATCACTATCATCCACTTGCATAGCTGGTTTTGCATGTAAGTCCTGTTTCTCACTATATCGCCTTGCAGTTCGCATATTGCTTTTTTCTTCCATTGCTAATATAAATGCGAAATGTGATTCCGCATTGTATTGGATACTCATATATCAGTGGTGTTAGAACAGATTTGCAGTAGATTTGCAGATTTCCGGTATGCAGTAGTCAGTACCTGCCAAAAGTGGTCCAAGGAAAGCCAAATGATGGACTAATGCCAGGGTTATGGACGCCCAAGTCTCAGCGATGTCCGTGGGGAGTGAAGGCTAGCTTGTCTGGTCCAATCCCCCAAGAGAGCTACTGTAGCACAAATTGTACAACAATGTTTAGGAGGGAAAAACTGGGAGCTAGAGGAGGCAGAGGTGCCAGTTTGCCCCCTTTTTTCTGACAGTGTGGCTGCTGTCTCCTTCTTGGGATTTGCTTTTCTTCTGGTGTTTTAGGCCAGACACCTGGCTAAGACACGTCGACCCCCTGTGCGACTCCCAAGGACCTTCCCACCACACCATCGCCAGGATGCCCAGGAGCCCAGAGAGGACCGCCATCGTCATCCAGCGCACTGCAGCTTTCCTCTGGACTTACCTGGAGAGCTTCCCAGAAAGACTGACCTTCATCCAGTCTTCTGGGGTTGAGCATGGAGGACATCACCTGTGTACAGCGGGACGGGCCTTCTCCTACGTGTCCTCTGTGTGTTTGGTTCAATGTGATTTTGCATTTGTAAGGAGTGTGTGATGTCTTTAATACATTTAGATTTTTGATATTGTTTGATGTTAGAGTTTTGTATCAGTAGTGTGTTTGGATAGTCCTGTATTATTTCATGGTTCTGTATTATATGTAGATTTTTCTTGATATGTCTTAGTATGTTTACTCAGTGAATGAAGTAAAATTAAAAAGAAACGGGTTGTAGTTTGTCAGTAATCTAGCTTTTTCACTCTTTTACGTGAGGAGAGATAAAGAAGAGAAAAGTTACATATCCAGTGAAAATTTGTCAAAGGACTTTGCCTATAAATCCTTGAATCGTGGGCGGAATCTAGCCGTTTTGCTTGGAAAAAGAATATCATTTGTGCAGTGTTACAGAGGATTTTGACAGTGGACACAGGTAATTGGGAAACAACTTTGAATTGTAATGTTCAATGTTCAAAAGTGTTCAAACAGAGCCTGCACGCTGATGCAGTGTAAAGGTTTCCTGTTCACATAATCTCCTTCCATCTAGACATTCAATTGTGCTAGTGAATTATGCAGTACAGAATCCCCAAACAGATCGCCTGCTATATCGCAGTTCAGCTATCGCGCCTCAGCTATATCGCGTATTTTTCTCCGACGCATCACAGTTCTCTGCGATGTGTATATATATATGCATATAATTACATATTATTATTGCTATTATTATTATCTTACTCATATGATCTTGCTTAGAATGCATTATCTTATTCACTTAGCCCGACATCCACATATCATATGTGTTTACAATGTGTGTTTCAATAAGTTTACGTGTGTTTAAAGCATGTGGGAGAGGTATTTTAAGGCTTAAACTATAAAGAAAATGTTTGTTTATATGGTCTTTCTATATCGCGGATTTTCACCTATTGCTGATAGTCTGTAACGTAACTTCCACGATAGGCAGGGGATCACTGTATTTAAACAATTAAATTTAATTATTGTAATACATCGTTCAGTGCAGTCAACAATAAACATTTCTTTAATTTAGTTCAGTTAATTTTTATATAGCACCTTTCACAACAGAGTCATCTCAAGAAGCTTTTCATGTGTATGCTGTGACACATTACACAGAGTAATGCGAAAACGAGGGAGAGGATGGACAAAGAAATGGAAGAAAGAAAGGAAGCCAGATAACAATGGAGGAGAGGAATCAAAAACTCCCAAGTAGGGAGAGAAAAAAAAACCTTTGAGGGTCCAAGGTCAACTGGCTGCCCACCCTCCCGGGCATGCTGACATTATTTAAAAAGAACGAGTGGGCTTGCTTTGCTAAAAGCAAGGTGTAGACTGTGGTCAAGGGCACAGCCAAGTGCATTAATGAGTCCACGCCAGCCTGAGATGGGTGACAGATTGAAGGCTGCAGAAAGTTGAGCTGCTGCATTTTGAATACGCTGCAAGGTGTTTAATGTGTGATATCTGCTGCCAGAAAACAGAACATTACAGTAATCTGACGTACTGTACACTGTAAAATCTAACAATCATTTTAACTTATTTCTTTATGTTGACTTTACTTAATGTGGAGTTGTTTGTTTACCTTACTGATGTATATGTAGTAATCCTTACTATTTGCCTTCAAAGTCCTATTTACTCAAATATATCTATTTACTGTAATATGATTTGTTTGAGTGCCATTTTGTTCAGAAAACTTTCGGTGTATTTGGTCAGTTTCCATTGTACTATCATTTTAGCGTTGGAAGATCCCGACCTTTAAGAACCTACATGGGCTAATCCAAACACAAAAGCTAAATTAATAAATAAAAGTCAGTAGAGGAACTATGAATGAGAGTGATAAGAATATGTTCTTTGTTTAAAAAAAGATAGTTTAATAATGACTATTTTTAAAAGGGGAATTCATCAATGTTCAAGATTCACACTAGATCATTTAAAACCAGATCAAGCAATGTTAAAATGATTAAAAGCGTTTTAAATATCATTAAGAGTAATGGCGTCATATAATATAGAAAAATAATTTCTAAACTTCGTCGTTATTGTACACCAGGACAATAGGTGGCTAAATGGTCTAAAAAAGAGAAAAATAAATAAATAAATAATCGGCGAGCAAGACTCGCGTAAAGCGGCGAAGAAAAGAAGAAGGATTTTAATTGGATGAAAAGTTTTCTACCGCGGGGGGTAACAGCCGTTAGAGAAAGGGCTCGTGCATCGCGCCAATTTCGCTTGTAAAAAGACGTTTCTGTCAGCATTTCAGCAGCAAAGAAGGAGGAAATCGAACGGAGGAGAATAACCAACGAACTGTGACTTCGGGAACATTCTGGAATCCAATGCCGTGTATTTGGCCGTGTAAGTATTGTTCATATCACTCAGATAGAAGAGTGCTTTTACTGAAGCACTACAGATTAAATCATGGAAATTACACTCGTATATCGCCAGTCCCGTGCTTGTACAAAGACTGTTTGTGCACATTTAAGTCTTTTAATGCTCTAAAAGTGCATGTATCCACTTGGCACGCATCAGATTTTGGGAAAGCAACTGTTGAAAAAAAGGTGTTTCACTGTCAGTTATGCGATTTTGCACAACCTTGTACAAAGGCGGATTTTTTTACTCACCTCCGAAAGCATGTAAAACTGCAGCAAAGTGTTGTGTGTCCATTCGAAGGGTGTCATTTTCAAAGTAATGTTTATTCAACTTTTAATGCACATAGATCAAAGCAGCATGACATGAATTGTAAATTTAAGCCCTCAATAGTGAATCATGTTGCTAGTAGCACACTGATTGGTGAAGACACATTTGTGGAGGAACTGCTTCCTGATGAGGATCTTGAAATACCTTTCACTAAAACAGGAGAAGATCTTGAGAGCCAGCTGGAACGTTGCATTGCTTCTCTTTTTCTAAAGATGCAAACAATACTCCACATTTCAGAGACTGCCTTGAAGGAAGTGACAGAACAAATCAATCAGATATTTCTGTTATCTCAGCCACTGCTAAAAAGCACAATTTTGCCAGTTCTTAGGAAATATTGTGGTGATGTTTCAGAAACACTTGTGCGTGAGGTCATCAGTGCCATTAATGAATCAAATGCTTTCCTTAAATGCACTAGCAATGATGGATCATTGTCTACTTCTGCAAAGAGAGAATCATATGTCTTGAGAGAATTCCCAATTGTAATGCCAGTTGAATATAAAATTAATGGTTCGCAAACCGTTGTTTATGTCCCAATTTTGAAGATGCTCCATGCAATGTTAAGCGATGGAAACATAATGGATAAAGCATTATCAACTGAAGTGGGACAGTCACCTGATTATACCTCATACAGAGATGGTTCATGTTTTAAGGAAAATCCATTCTTCATTGAAGAAGAGTTCCGCATTGCACTTTGCTTGTATATTGATGATTTTGAAGTGGCAAATCCCCTGGGAACATCTAAAAAAAAACACAAGATATGTGCCATTTACTGGTTACTCCACAATCTGCATCCAAAGTATCGTTCGTCTCTCCATTCAATACAGCTTGCCATCCTTTGTAAGACCAGTGTGGTCAAGGAGCATGGTTATGGCAAAATTCTCCATCCTCTCATCCAAGATCTTGTAACACTTGAGGAGCAGGGCCTTTACCTGCAACGGCTTGGAGCAAGCATTAAAGGCACTGTATTGTTTGTAGCAGCAGACAATTTGGCAGCTCATTCTCTTGCAGGTTTTTATGAGAGTTTTACGGCTAATCATATGTGCAGATTTTGCATGGCCACCAGGGATGAACTGCAGGTCAGTGAAGTACAGTCTGGTTTTTCCCAGCTCCGAACAAAAGTGACTCATGACAAGCATGTAGAAGATGTTGCTGTGAATCCCACCTTGTCCAAAGAGTGTGGAGTTAAGTCTAGCTGCATACTTAGTGAGAATCTGAAACATTTTCATGTAGTGGATGGTTTCCCACCAGATATCTTACACGATCTTTTAGAAGGTCTTGTGCCTTTTGAATTATCACTTTGTTTTCAGAAGCTAATCGACCAAAAATACATTTCTTTGGAGTCTTTAAATAAGGCGATCAAAGAGTTTCCTTACACATTTACAGACAAAACAGACCGGCCTCAGATTATACCCAAGAGTCACACAGCAAAGTCAACAATTTTAGGCAATGCCCATGAAAATTGGACTCTTCTTAGATTACTTCCTTTTTTGATTGGACACAATGTCCCTGAAGGTGACCTGTTCTGGGAGCTGATCATGACTCTTAAAGATGTGGTTGAACTAGCCACATCTCCAAGATTTTCAGAAGACTCACTGGCTTTTTTTGAAATGAAGATCTCAGAACATCGCCATTTGTTTCAGACACTGTTTCCCTCTACAAGACTTCGGCCCAAACATCACTACCTAGAGCATTATCCCAAACTAATTCGAATTTTTGGACCATTAATAGATGTTTGGACCATGCGCTTTGAGGGGAAACACAAATTCTTCAAAAAAATTGTCCATGCAACACAAAACTTCAAAAATGTGTGTCTCACACTGGCAGTAAGACACCAAAGAATGATGGGTTTCCACTTAGCTTCTCCATCTTTTTTCAAACCACCAGTGGAAATTCAAAAATTGAAAGCTGCTGTTGTTTCTTCATTCCCTGACAATGTGCAGCAGTCCCTCTTTCAGATGAATGGTCAGCAAAACACTGTTTTGGTAGCATCTTCAGTATGTTTGAATGGGATTAAGTATGTACCAGATATGATTGTTTCAGCTGGCTCGTGCTCCGGTCTCCCAGAATTCAGACAGATTACAAAACTTGTAGTTATTAACACTCATGTTGTGTTTGTCTGCAGACAATTGACCTCATGGTATAATGAACACTTAAGGTCCTATGAGCTTTGTGGCAGTCATTTAAGTCCCCATTCAGTCACTGAACTGTCTGAATTGAATGATGTTTTCCCGCTCTCAGCTTACCCAGCCAGAGGAAAACCTTTTGTCACATTAAAACGGTATATTTTATGCTAAATAATAAATATGTGAGAACACATTTCTTAACCAAACATGCCTTTTTTTCTTTTTTTTAATAGAGGGATGCTCAGCATGGACCGAGGACTAGTTCTCCGAATTATCATTAATGATGGAGATATACGTAAATTAACCTTGCCAGATAAGCCTAGCTCGGTAGAAGCTTTTACAATTGAGGTAAAAGAGAAACTTCAGTTGACTTGTGACTTCACATTGCAGTATGAAGATCCTGACTTCAATAATGCACTCTGCAATCTCAGTGATATGAGTGATCTTCCTAACAAAGCAACACTGAAAGTTATTCCTCATGTTACTTTGGTGAATTTTGAAATTAATGAACAGATAACTTGTTCAGCAAATGAGACGCCTAGCAGAGCAGAGTCCACCCACAGCACTTCTGATACAGAAATTTTGTCATCTGCCAGTTCAAACTCGTCCAGCAAACATCAGTGGCCCAAGTCTTTTGAGATTCCTGACTTTTCGGTTGACATTAACTACAGACTGCGACAAGGAGACCTACTTCATATGAGGGATGGAATTTATCTTGCTGTTTCAAGAGACATGAAACATGAAATACTGCAAAAGTTGGCAGAGTGCATGTACTCATATAAAGCATACCCTACTGATGAAGATTTTGCTGAAGTTGCAACAGCCCTTATAAACAAGCATCCGTGTCTTCGAGAGCAAGGATCATTAACAGGGTGCGGAGGGTGGAAAAATAGTCTCAAATTTAAGATGGGCAATTACCGGTCAAAACTCCGTAAAGCTGGATGCCTTGATGTCTCTGTTAATGGAGGAAGAAGGGGCAAGTACTCTCCTGAAGGACAGCCTCCAAAACAAAACATTAAAAAACCACGAAGAGATGAAAGAAATTACCTTCCTGATTTTCCTTTGGGAAAGGATAAAATATCTCTTGAAAAAGATAGAGAACTGCTTGTTGAAGAAATGCGAAAAAGATTGCCAAACAAGACCATGGTCGCCCAAAAGATGGACCAAACATTTCCCTTAAGAAGGAAAGAAATCGTGGAAACAGAGCCACCAATCAGAACAATGATGGAACGCTGGCCAGCACTTTTTACTGAGCGTGAGGTAAGAAATCTTATTGTGATTGGCTATTTGCATATGTTTCATTGGTTAAATGATTTTCTGTTTTTAGGTTTTTGCAGAATTTACTCGCATTGCCTGCAAGAATCTCCAGAGTGAATTCTTTGATGAACTTGACAGACACACACCCCGTCTAATGAAGATTTTTCGGTCTAAAACTGGAACCCTGGGTCAGACCTTATCAAAATTACTAGAGCAAGTTGAGTCAAGAAGAAACGCCAATCAAACATCAAATCAGGTATGATTATTCATGTGTGAATGAGACTTAATTTCTTGCTGCTACTGCATGTCTTTACTGAGCTTCATGTCATCCCAGATGTATAAGATGCGTTAAAAAAAATAAGGATATTTATTTGACCCATGTTAATCAGCCATTTTCTTAAGTGATGCAAAGGGTGGGGGGACAAAACTAATATTCAGAATTTTATTTTTAAATCCAAATCAATGTTTCCAGTATAATGTTATTAGGACGATCACCAATTAAGGGCACATTGTGATGTAAGCAAATTTAAAACTTGTGCAAGAATTGATGATCTTGCATGCTTCCAACATTACTTCTCATACTAACCCATTGACCTAACCTTAACACCACAAACATCATGGGGTCACAACACCCACCTGCATGATTACTCTCGTGACAGACTGAAAGCATTGATTTTGCAGTTTAAAACTTTACAAATATTACTGTGTTTCTTGCACCCACCTATATTTTTTCTTTAGAAAGACTATGATTTGTCCATGTGGGTCATATGAATTATTGTCATGATCACTGTGTTATTTAAGCATCAAACTAGTAGCCCATTTTATATATAACCCCCCGAAAAAATTATTTCCTTAAAATCTTTGTATTTGCCTGAAGAAAGTCATATAATTGGACATGGCATGATTGAATAATTTAAATTATTCCTTTAAATTATTGTACTATTCTTCATGATTTTATAAATGTTAATAAAAAAAACAGTTCATCAAAATAAGATTTAATGTCATATTTTAATTTGCAAATAAAAATACTAAAATGAAACATGGTTCCTTCAAGAAACTACACTGTTACAAATTACCAGCAATGCCATTTTTTACACACTCTGATTCATAAACGCCTCTGTTTTTTCAGGAAACGGAAGTTACAATTCGACGCACTGTGGTTCTTCGTGGTCTCCCTGTCCTTCTTGGGGACAACCCCTCAGAATTTTTTAAGGTTTGCTTTGTAAGTATAGCTGTAAAATTTTATGATTAACATTTAAACTTTTTTTATATGGTTAATGAATTTTGACTGTTTTTTTGTGACCAATACTATAGAAAAATCTAATGTACAGCTCTACTGTCTATTTGATATATTTACTTTATTTATTTTTTTATATTCATATCTATTTAGGACTCAGAAGAAAACAACATTGAGCAGATTCCTGTTGGCATTCTGTTAGTCGACGATGAAGACTCTCCTCACTGCTCTTCGTTGATCCGTGTACGTCCAGTCTCCACTGCTATCATCATAGAGGGAGGTATTGTTATGGATGATGTCAGGGACCTGCCTCTTGCTGTTTGTCTCTTGTTTGGACTATCATATGCACTCCATCTTGATTACCCAAAGAACATGAAGAACACATTCAACTTCATCCAGCAAGTCATGCTTGATCTGGGATCGAAGTCATTGAAACCAAAACTTCAGACTTTGAAGAACCAGTTATTTGCTTAAATCAACACATTTAGGTCAAAATCATCTGACCTGCAGTTCACATAGCCACTACTGGGATGACATGATTCATGTCATCACACATGTCATAGCAAGAAAAAAATTATTTGTATAATTCTACTTTTTGAATAGATTCAGTTGTGTTCAGCATTAATCTTTGTGTAATAGGCTTAAAATATTTAAGTTATAATTTATATAATTTATTTTCATTGTTTGACATATATTAATGGATCACCGTATCCTTGTATTATTGTTATTGTGTATCAGTCAGCATGGTCTGCTTAAAAGCACTTTAAATGAGGATTGTGCTATACGAATGTAGAGATGTTTAGACAGCAGAGGTTTTTCATTCAACCGTTCTGTTGACTTTATTTCTGGGATGATAGTTCAGTGGAGCTACATAGTTTTCCTAAGACATTCTGCATGGTGTATGGAGTGTTGGATATTTTTTGGTCACAATCTTCAGTATGATCATTTTAAACTTGCATAACTATTATTATACTATTATTATCTCCCTTCTCAGTTTTCCACATTAGACATGTTTTGTGCTTTTAATTAAGACAACCTTGAATTACTACTGCACCCTACGGCAGAACTGATTTGTCCTGATTTTGAAGGTTGCCATTTGCTTTGCTCTTTGCACTTTTGTGTGGTCAATCAAAATAAAAATTGAAAACAATGTTATTGTTTCTTAGAACCAGGTGCAGGAGTGGGATTAGAAATGCTGAGAGAATTTCATCTTTAAAAGTTAATAAATTGTTATTTAGTATTTTGTTTGAAGCAGTTAGTGCTCAGTAAAAAAGAATTCTGTGCATTTGCCAGTGAATCATAATAAACCTATGACTGAACAGTCAATTTTGATGCAGGACTTTTCGTTTAGCACCCAGTGGCATTCATCCAATAAATGATAGTAATGTGTGTTGATTTTGATTTTCTCAATTGTTTCAGACATTTCTGCTGTAATCAACATTTTGAAAAAATAAATGTTTTGAAGCGATCTAAATGGAGACCTGTGATTTTTACTAGTTGCAATGTATTTGAAACTGTAAATAAAATTAAATAGGAAAATAGCTATAATTTTATTGATAAATTATAATAATTATTGTTATGCTATAGGTTAACTTTACTGATACCATTCCTCAAAGCACAGATTCAGTTAAGTTAATAAAACTTAAATGCTTTAAGTAAATGTGACTGGATACAAGTAAGGAATACTTTTAATACATAAGTAAATATGACTCAAATAACACTTGATATGATTAAGTTAATATTACTTAATTGAATTAAGGCAACGAGTTTGCACAATTTAATTAAGTAAACTTAACAAATTACTTTTTACAGTGTATATAAAAGCATGTATCAATTTCTCACTGTCGTGAACAGTAAGAAATCACCGCAGTTCGGCGATGTTACGTAGATGTAGGAAGCACACCTTCGATACTGCATTCAAATGCGATTTAAATGAGAGGCTTGGTGATGTCTAGGTTACAGGCTGAGCTGCTGAGGGAAAAATTCAGCCCCTTGGAGTGGAGTGCGGAGATTATAGCCTTCATGTCCATGAACTTGCCTTCAAACAGTAGAACCTTGGTTCTATACTCATTTAGTGATAAAAGGTTGCCACTCATAGGCTGGGAAACCATTCCGCAGTATAGGGATCCTGTACAGGCCTTTGCTTCATTTTGGGACTTATAGGATGTTGTGTAAAATGTAAATAAAAACAGAATACAATGATGTTAAACCCATATTTAACTGAAAATAGAACAAAAGACATATCAAATGCTGAAACTGAGACAAATATATGCTGAATTTGAACTTGATGGAAGCAACACATTTAAAAAAAAATTGGGACAGGGGTGTGTTTACCATTGTGTGGCATCAGCTCTTCCTTTAACAACACTCCGTAAATGTTTGGGAAGTGAGGAGACCAGTTACTGGAGTTTTAAATGTGAAATGTCTCATTCTTGCCTGATTTAGGATTTCAACTCCTTTGCTGTGTTTTTCATTTCAAGGTGCTACATGTTTTCAGTGGGTGACAGGTCTGGATGCCTTTGCTGATCAAATTATTAATAATGACTTGGGTTGCTGCTTTCCATCTGAAGAGAAATAGGAGCCCAACCCCCACAGAAATAAAATTTGTAGTGAGGCAGTGATTGCGCGGTCAGAAAATATGAGACAAATCATATCATGTATTGGTTCAAAACGAGACACAGCATTTTATGATTTTGTAATATACAAAATTGAATGATCTTATGTAGAATATACACATGGAATAAGTCACAATCATAAAGAACAGTATTTTAAAATTAGCAGAGTTTGGCAGTTTGATTTGGAAATTGAATATATATTGCGGAATTCACTGGATTCCTAGATGGAAATGAAATTCCCATCACTTTAATGATGTAGTGAATGAAGTAGATCATGTGAAGCATGCCAACACTGGACTCTGGAGCAGTGGAAATATGTTCTGTGAAGTGATGAATCACGCTTCTCTGTCTGGCAGTTTGATGGACGAGTCTGAGTTTGGCAGATGCCAGGAGAACGGTACCCGCCCGACTGCATTATGCCGACTGTGAAGTTTGGTGGAGGAGGGATAATGGTATGGGGTTATTTTTCAGGGCTTGGGCCAGGCCCCTCAGATTCAGTGAAGGTAATTCTTAATGCTTCAGCATACCAAGACATTTTGCACAAGACATTTGGCGAAGGTCCATTCCTGTTTCTGCATGACTCTGCCCCTCTGCTTGACTGATCAAGCACAGAGATCAGACCTGAACCACATCAAACACTTTAGGAATGAACTAGAACTGAGACTGTGAGCCAGGCCCACACGTCCAACATCAGCGCCTGACCTCTCAAATGCTCCTTTTGACGAAGGGGAATTCCCGCAGGCACACCCCGATATCTTGTGGACAGCCGTCCCAGAAGAATGGCAGCTGTTACAGCTGCAAAGGGAGGACCAACTCCATATTGATGTCTGTGGATTTTGGTGGTTAGTAACTGTAGGTGTAATGGCTAGGTGTCACAATACTTTAGTGTGTGTGTGTGTGTGTGTCTGTGTGTGGTCCAGGTATGCATTACATTGTGGGGACTAAATATGCTCACACGCCATACACTCACACACCATTCACTCACACGCCATTCACTCACACGCCATTCACTCACACGCCATTCACTCACACACCATTCACTCACACACCATACACTCACACACCATTCACTCACATCCATTCACTCACACACCATACACTCACACGCCATTCACTCACACGCCATTCACTCACACACCATTCACTCACACACCATACACTCACACACCATACACTCACACACCATACACTCACACACCATTCACTCAGACACCATACACATCTATGGGCAATTTGGAATCTGTAATTAACCGCAGGATGTTTTTGGACTGTGGGGGGAAACCCGAGTACCCAGAGGAAACCCCATAAGAACACAGGGAGAACAGGCTAAATTCCTCACACATGGAGCCACTGTGATCCCAGAGGTTTGACACAACAGTGCTGACCACTGAACAGCTGTGCCAGCCAGGACAACCTCGTTTTTATTTTAAAAAAAGTAAATTGTCCTGTATTTTGTTTCGTTACTTAGGGTAAGATTAGGGCTGAGATTAAGTTAAGATTTGGGTTAAGGTGGTCATAGTTAAGATTGTTGAGATTAGGGTAATGCCCATATAAAATACTGGAGAGTCCCCATGAAGATATGGATACATGGACTGTGTGTGTGAGTGTGTGCGTGTGAGTGTGTGTATGTGTCTCTATATATAAATGTTAATAACAATTAAGATTTTTATTTACATAATTATAATTATAATGATTAAAGTATCCTAACGGATCTCTCTTTTTCTGTAAGAAAATGTGTTTTGAAATTCCTCTTGGCAAAACATATGCTGGAGGAAGGAAGTTCCCTGCAGCAGTTAAAAATGAACATGGACACATTCAAGGTGTTTGGATACGGCCTCACTATTGTAAATATTATTTACTTTGTGTTTTCTGAGAATGTCTGCAGGCTAGAATATTTCCAGACATTTTTCTGTGGCAATAGAATGTGTTAAAACAAAGGGATGTTTTTAGGCATTATAACTGGGCCTCAGTCAGCCTTTGGATCATAAACTGTCATCTGTAAATGGCAAGCAGAGGCAGTTTACCCACAGCTGCTGCCACCTCTGCTGCCTTCATCCTTAGTATCCATTTTGGATTTGATGAGTTATTTGAATACTATTATAAAGAATAAAGGTATGTCTTTCTTTTAGATATATTCCTTTAAGAAAAATCTTTCCACAGTAATTACTGTACCATGAAACATTTTTTCATATTCATGTGAGCCTTTCTAAATTCCATCCATACATCATCCATCCATCCATCCATTTTCTAAAACCAGTTGTGCTATGGAAGGTGGCGAGGCCAAACTAAATTGTACACAAAGTCTAATTTCATCATTAAATCTGGAACGCATTCTAAGCAGTATCATAAGGAATCAAACTTTGAGATATGCATTATTATAGTATTTTACGCATGTATTTTAAACTTTGTTTACAGCGGTGGTGAAGGCAGAAAAAAGTCTTCTGGTGATGGAATCTTTGATGAATAAATATGTTTTCTTCCTTTGAATAGCTACAGGTCAAACAGGAACTATATTGTATTAGTCCCCCTCTTCAAGAACAACTATTCCAGCATCCTATTAGATCTCACAGGTATTTGTCATGACCAGAGAAGTGTTGTAAGCTTTATACTGATCCTGAGGTTTGATCGGAAAGGTCAGGCAAACGAACATCAGGGGTTCTCTTTTCCACTGTTAAGTCCCATGGGCTGAAAGAATTGGATTTATACCTTAAAGAATCCAATTAACGTGAGAGTTTGATACCATGTGTCTTGCTTTTTGTGTTGGATAGGCCTCTCTAGTCATACCTGTGTGAATCTTTTCCATTAACCTGTGAACCACATATATTTATTATTTTAAAACATAAAATCCTGTTACTTAATATGAAAAAAATGAACGACTATGAGTAGGATCACGTGATCCTATCTGTTAGCTGTGAAAAGGACTATCCATTACAATTTTTGATAATGTGAGTTACTGTTTTAATGTATAAGAAGTTAATACGTGACATTGTTTTTAGATTTTTGATAAGATCGTTTGTGATCCTCTGTTTGCTACTCACAGAAATATATTGTCGAGCATTTCTAAAACCATTACTTTCATATCAGTACCTTATAACTAATAAATGCTTTTGAATAATTGCTAGCTCATTGCAACCTCAGAGGCTCCAGTGTTCAATCATCCAGTTTCTCGTAGCTGATAAATTCCGTCATAGAGCTTTGTGCATAGAAAATACCACTTTCAAGAGGTCTACCGAGTATTTTTAAGAGCTGAAGTTGCAGATAAGAAGCACTCTGACAAAACATTCATCATCACCATGGCCTCCAGTGCCACCTACACCAACAGTAGCTGTTCATGTGACAAAGCAATGGTCCACTTGATAGATCGCACAAACTATCATGCTACTTTGCAAATCCTGTAGAAATATTCTCAAAAAAGATTCCATTGCAATTAAGGAGACATCATACTGGAAGTCAAAGGCTAAGAGATATTAGAATACAGAATTATTAGGGTAGCTTGTATCAAATTTTCATGGAACGATCTTTTAATGTATAACAGGAATTTTCCATTTATTGTAATAAAGACTTTTTTCATGAAGTATTAAACCAAAGGAATCAAACACCTTCATAATGGATGCATAAAAAGGCATCTGAATTGATGAAGTCAAAGCCCTTGTGTTTTTACTTTCCTTACGTAGATTAAACACTCAAGTATGATATTCAAATTAAAATACTGAGCTTTTCTATTAAATGTGTCTTTTCATAACCAAAGTGGCATACTGTTTTATATGTAAAGTATGATAAAATCCTTCATCTTCACTTGCAAGTCAAACCATACAGTACTTATTTCTCACCTCACATCCTACAAATTAAGAACAAGTCACGAAAATCAGTTCACTTTTAAAAAGATGTTGGAGTGTTACCTATCTAGCCAAATCCAAGGCATCATAGTGTACAAGGTGTACACCCACACACACACCCACACACACACCCACTCAGACACCCATACACTGTGGGAAATTTGGAGATGCCGATTAGCCTAAATGCACGGCTTTGGACTGCAGGGGGAGAGCTGCACGCATTTGGTGAACATGCAACCAGACTCAAAGAGCAGAGGTGGAATTCAAACACTCCACCCTGGCAGGACTGCTCAGACCATCTTGTGAGGAGGCGTTGAATTATCAAACTTCCAGCACCCTGGAGACAACAGTGCTACCTTCTATACATACAAAGAAAAGAAACACTCAATTTGACATTGACATTGTTTAAAAGGATCTAATACCACAATTAAATTCCAGGCTGAACTAATTATAAGAAAGTTCATTAATGATCAGATAAAATTGATGATGTATATAGTGCTGCCAGCAAAAACCCTTGTTAACAGAACAAATGGATCATTATTTCTTTACAATAAGTGGCTCATTTTAAATATAAATACCTTAAATTATATTTTTTCAGTATTTAATTAAGAGCATTTTTGTATTCATTGGAAAGGTACAGTATGAAGTAACTTTTTTGCGTTCAGCAGCTGAGATGTGAAAAGCATCTCGTGCAGAATCTAGATACTGCAAGGTCAATAAATGAATGTACTTACCGGGTACATCATTCTTTATGTAATCAACAGCCTTCTCTTCTCTTTCCTTTGCGGGAATAGCAGAGAGTTGTTTTTGTTTAGGAAAGCATGACAGCATAGTCGAGGGGGAAGAACTTCAGCCACACATTAGACAAATAGATTTCCACACATTTCCACAACTCTTTAGCCATCAAATAAATAAAATACATTAAATATACATATGTATATATATATATATATATATATATATATTTATTTATTTGCTTTATATAATTATTTTTTTTACATTTTTAACTAAGTAAAACATGATGAGTCACTATGTGCAGAACAAAAGTAGGTGTAGTACGACACTGCCCCCTGCTGGTAGGAACGGCATATTCACACCTCACACTCTGGGCCACTTTGTGTCTGCAGTTTAAATACATATGGATAACTTTTCTCACAAGACAATAGTGCATCATTAAATGCTTCAAGTGCAGTTATTCAAGTTAAATTATGCTGGGAATTAATTAACTGCAGCTGAGATTAATATGCATAGCAAGGAATGTGATCTTTTAAAAGTTAAGTTATATTAAGTTATACCTTTGTGAGTAATGCCACTGGCTGCTTCTCTCTGCTGCCTCTGATGCAGCTTTGATGGCTGCACGTTGGCTCTTCCCCTCGATTCCCGGGTCTCTCAGCAGTTTGATGGTAGATGTTGCTACAAACCCTCTGCAATCATCTTCCACCGGGCGAACTTCTATGGTCCAGCCGCGATGTTGTGCTTCAGCAGCTAACTGAGAATAGCGTAGATATTTTCGCTCGTTTGCCTCATCCACAGAGTCTTCCCAGGGTACGGTGAGCTCGATAATGTAACCCTTCCTTAAGGAAGGGGACCAGAGCACCATATCAGGTCTTAAGGTAGTAGTGGCAATCTCTGGAGGAAACACTAGCTGTTGGCCAATATCTATCAGCAGTTTCCAGTCGCATGCTAAGCACAGCTTGCCTCTTTCCGATGGTATGGAGTTGCTCCTGGTAACTGTAGCCCCCTCATGGACAAAGGTAGTCATCCATGGGGGGTTACATATTGGTGGTGATAAAGAACTGATGATAGATCGTTTTTCCTCCATTGTGGACGCAAGGCTTTTTAGGACCTGGTTGTGGTGCCAAGTATATCGCTCTTGGGTGAGACTGGTCTTGCACCCTGTGAGAATATGCCAGAAGGAGGCTGGCCTGGAGCAAAGGGCACACCTTGGATCTTCACCAATCCACTGATGGAGATTGGTTGGTGTTGTCAGGACTTCATAAGTGGCTCTGATGGTAAAGCTCAAACTCCTCGCCTCTATAACCCACACATTGTTCCAGCTGAGCCTCCTCCTTTCGACACTGTCGCACCATGTCCACTGCCCCTGTTTTCCAAGGGAGACTGCCATGGCCCACCTTGCAGCCTCCTCCTGATGGTGCACTTCCTCCACCACCATCCTCCTCCGTGCTGGAGCAGTGGCCTTACTCCAGGCTGGGTGGCTAGTTGTTAGTCCAATGCCCCCTCTTCCGTGCTGAACATTCCCCACGAATTCTGAGAGCTGATATTGTCTCTTTCACCGCCGTTGCTGGTCTCCATTTTCGCCCAGTAGCCAAGGTCGGTGCGTCTCTCCTCATCACTTTATCTCCTCAGTGAGTCTGCTGAGGGGCAGCTTGAGGCCCCTCCGTCTCCCCCCATCTCCGTAGAGGCCATTGGTGGTAAGGAACCACGGAACTCTGAGCCACTTTTTCCATGTAGGCTGTGGCTGCTCTTTCCAGCTTCTCTACTATTGAGATGGGGACCTCATAAACTAAGAGGGGCCACAATGTCCGGGGTAAGAGAGCAAACTACAGTCTTATATTTTATCCAAGGAATAAAGCCAACAATGTAAAACATTTATTATTATTATTATTATTATTATTATTATTATTGTTGTTTTTGTTGTTGTCGTTGTTGTTGTTGCTGTTGTTTTTGTTGTTGTCGATGTTGTTTAGTTTACATTCTGTTCTTAGCATGATCAGACTAATAAAACATATTTCTTGAGCTCTGCCCTTCATGAAGCTCAGTAAAGTCGTCATTGATGGTTCGTCATGGATTCAGCAGCGATGGAAGGAGACCTTTGCCTGTGCTGGAACTTGGGACATAAGGAAATCTGGCATCATTGGCAGTCAGGTCACAGCTTACGGACAGAGTCCCATGATCCTACTCATAGTCAATAGGCTCCGATAATTAAAACATTCCGACATTCCAGCCCAGTTGTCTTTCCCAGGTTGGCTTCAGTTGGCTTGTTCTTACAGAACACGGGGCTTTCTTTTCTCCCGCAGAGAATTACTCCGGTCGGGTTACAAACAAGTCTTGCAATCACAGGCAAAAAAAGACACATTTTGCAAATCTTAAGTGAAATATATATAAAAATTAAATAAATAGAAGAACAATAAACTATTTAGCTATTGGATAAGGAAATGCAAATATTTATTTAAATGTCCCTTTTGGTTGATGTAAAATTAGATTCATGCACGTTCATTTTAATTTAACCTTTTTTTTTTATAATAACAAGACACTGAGCTTACGTGTTTCTCTGTGAGTGTTTATTATTTAGCATCATTTTATTTCATTATGTCCTTTAAGCCTCTTAAGATTTATAGGGTTTAAGTATTTTTTTTAGCACCGCAGCTCATGTCTATCAGTGGGAAACTTGCAGGCGGAAAGTCCTGTTTTTCCCATGTAATTGGCTTCCCTGCAGTGCCCTCTTGTTCTGAGTGAAGGGGTATAATTTTTACTCACCACGGACACAGCAGGGGGGGTGGCTCTCTCCATCTTATTTGGGGGATGGGGGGGGCATTGAAAGACTCACATTGCAAAAATCCTTCCTGATGGTCCTCATTCATGAATAGTAAAAGAATGATTATGCCACCAG
The DNA here is from genome assembly GCF_023856365.1 of Brienomyrus brachyistius. Classification (NCBI taxonomy): domain Eukaryota; kingdom Metazoa; phylum Chordata; class Actinopteri; order Osteoglossiformes; family Mormyridae; genus Brienomyrus; species Brienomyrus brachyistius. The sequence continues at coordinate 6,015,116 of NC_064548.1, forward strand.
GAAAAAATATATCAATAGAGAGATTTTATGTAAAAATCTGTCACAGATAAACACTGAAATAAGTGCATGTCACAAACTCTACACAATTGAAAAAAGTAAATGGTGAAGGTTAGACGTGAGGGTCAAGTGCGGTTTCATCCTTTCCAGCGGAATTCTGGGGAAGTGATGACTTTGAACTTGACCTTGCTGTTGAATTTATTTATTATGAAGCCAGACTTTAAATAGAATAAGAAAACAGAATGCAGAGCAGACGGTGTGGGTAGGGATGAAACAAAACATTTAATTTATAAAATGCGCTGTTTTTCAGATGGATTCATTACCTTGAATTTGCCTGTTTTTAATATACACAGTGAACATTGCGGTAACATCTTTCTCCAGTTGAAGACAATATGAAGGTATTTTTTAATTTATTTATTATGCAGGAAATCATATGTTTTATGGTGCTAATAATGACATACCCTATGCAATTAGACTTACAACTACCACTGCATATGATTACGTTACTTAAAGATACACATGCAACAGATAATAGTTAATTGTTTTACAGACCAAAATAAACTCTAGATCAACTAAGATAACTTCCCTTAAAACCCTTGACTGAATACTCTTTGCAAAGAGCTGAGAGCATGAACCTATTGTTTACAACACAAGTGCTAACTCTTCGACAGTGAAAATTCCCAGTGCTGTGTTACTTTCCTTCAGGGTAATTTAATATTTTATGGATAAATCTAAAAGTTTGTGTCTCATGTCATTTCTTTTATGATCAATGTGGATTATGCCTGAAATAACTGTTTTTTTTTTCTTATGAATTGACACAAGAAGGCATTGAATTAAGCGATTGCAATGTTGAGCATAATATCTTTCATTTACAATTGATAAGATGATAAGACAATTGTCCATTCCATTAGACATGGTTTTATCTATTCCCAATTCTTAACATTCATACAAGTATCAAGAAATGCCTATTTCTCATAATTGGCAATATAGCACTGATAGGGAACAACTAACTCATTTGGAAGTCATTTCTGTCCAGAAATAAAAACTTAAATCTTTGCATACTCACTTACTATCCTAGTGTTTGTGAGAAGCTCAACTACAGCTACAAGGATGCAGAAGCAGAAAAAGAAAATTAGATTAAGGATTAATCAAGTTGCCTGAAAAAGTGTGAAACATAAATTATACAGTAAACTAGACAACAAACATTTTTGCTTTAAGAGTCTGAATGATGATGACAGACATTGCTACACATATAATAAGAAATCATTGGGAAACACCTTTATATATAGTATTTATGTTCAGTTGATGCTGTGACTTGGATGCAGTACAGATATTTCACAGTAGATAGCACTGTTCTTCCATCTATTCTTATTCAGTTTTAGCAACGCTTAAGCAGCACAATATGATATGTAATAATTATAACGAAGTATAATGAATAGGTGAGATTTTGATTTATACGAAACTTTTACAGTAGCCTTACACTTCATCATAAAAATACTATGCCACATTAAAATAAAAATCCATTTATATTTGCAGGCATCTAAGTGCATGCCTGGAAATTTTAGTGAATCATTGTAAGTCTGTTTTAAATGATGTAATACCTCACACAAGTACTTGAGATTTCATATTAGAGATGAAAACATCTACATGGTTACTTTCAAATACCTGAACTGCAGTCGCTGGCATGTGCAACAATGAATTAGCACAAGGGTTTAGCTAGAAATGCTCAGAAAGCTGACAAAATGTCACCTTGGCCTAGTCCCTCCCAGTTTTGTGCATAATTTTAAGTATTCAAAGGCCCTGTAAGGTGCTGGGCCCCCTGAATTTTCTGGGGTATTCATGCCTCTACTGCGCCCCTGATTAGCACACACATGAAGGATAAACTCTGGAGGTTAAGCACTGATCTGAATTCAGGGTTGAATTCACAGGCCTGGATCACTGCCAGTCATTGGTCCAGCAGTGGTTCTCAGTGAGGGGCAGGGCGGCGGGCACTCACCGCGTCCTACACGCGTACAGGCACAGCAGAGGTCTCCAAATTCTAATCTGTACTTCATTACCGCGCTCGATCTATAGCGAGGCAACGAGCTCTGCACACAAAATGAGCTAAATCATCGCTCTATCTTAGTCCTGCTACCTAATACATTCATCCGACGTTATCTGTCTTATCTATTTACGCGTATATCTATACAGTTTGCATCAGTGCATTTGCTGGGATAACTACAATTTTTTTAATAACGCAAAATACGAGACCATATGCTTCACAGTCGTTTTTATGTTCGTTTTCATATATACATTTATTCATCTCTGCCCCAGCTCAATTAGTATGTGTCACATCCCCACACCTTCACCTGAGACATGATTCGAAATCAAGTCATTTAAGTAAATATTTGAGCTCTTAATTGGAAATAGGCCCCCCTGATGCCCCCGATTTCTGTTTGAATTGAAGCATTTGAAAAATGGATAAAATAAGAGCCCATCTCACACACAGATAACTGATAAACTCTTTAGGGCTAATGCCCCAACATTTATTCTTTTGATCTATTAAACAGACATCTCTTTTTTTATATTTGATATGAAGGAAAAATTCAAGAGCATCAAGATAAGCATGCTGACCTTTATTTCTGTTGTGGACACTGGCCTGAGAGGCCTGGAATACTATGGGCTCCGTGATGGTTCCAAATGGCACATTGCTTTCTAGCTACTAGGGAACCTGCTCTCAAAAGGCAAGCATGCAGCAGAAGAAGACTTTTAGTGTCCAAAGTACCTGGGGCTAACACTGTTTTTTTCACTAACGCACTGCAACAAAAACTTTTTTTTTACCAGGCCTTATTCTCTTCTTGAGAGCGTCATTAGGCCGTTTTTACAAGTTCAGATCCTCACACTGGCAATGTGGGTTTGTAGCAGTGCTTAGAAAACCATCTTTTTCATTCTGCACATTAAAGTGGAAACGCAGTTTGCCAACAGTGCATCATTTTTTTACTCAACTCTTCCCAGACTCAGTTGTGGATGGCATAAATTTCTCCAAAGAACAGCATTTATTTTGATATTCTTGACTATAGCAGCCTGTTGCATTTTGAATAGTCATGTCTTTTAACTGAGTAGAAAATTCACGCATCATTTTTACAATATATAATTCAGAGAAATAGATATAAGTGTTAAATGTTTGAAATACAACAGACATTTTGTTTTGGCTTTGTAATCACTAATGAATAATTAGTAAGTGAATTTCAAGGATGGCCTATATATCTATTTTAGTAAGACTCTTTATTACAATGCATTGAAAATCATTTAAATTATTCTGTTAATTTTGTACCTATTTTGTTTGCATCCTTACAACAGAGTACCTCTAAAAACACAAGGCTGTCTCTCAGACTAAGAAGGTGCTGGGAATTCTTGAAATCGATTCTTATCATATTTTTGTACTTTCCAAACCCAAATATCATAATAGTCAGAGATGCTTTTATTTCATTGCCACTGGGGGCTTATCGACCAGAACTAATTAGACATTTGGGGTGAGTTTAAGAAACCCGTTTCACAACAGACTGTGTCTGCAACATTGTTCCATCACCACGTTACAGAGATTTCCATCTTCTCACATCTCTGTCACCTCAGGTCCTTAAAAAACTTGGCACTATTCTCTTCTTTCACTTGTCCTCCACAACAACAGGCACAACTCTCTCTCTCTCTATGTATATATATATATATATATATATATATATTTGGTTCTTAAACTCGGTCCTATATATATGTGTGTGTGTGTGTGTGTGTCTGTGTATGAGTGGACATGTATATATTAAATTGTTGGGACCCAATATCCCCAAAATGTGATTAAAGAAATCATTTTCATAGTGTGGGGACATTGGTTTTGTCCCCACAAGGTGAAACTGTAATGAAAAAAAAACTAAAAAGCCAAAAGGCTTGTATTTTATTCGGTTACTTATGGTTATGGTTAGGGCTGGGTAGGGGTTAAGGTTGTTATAGCTGGATGTGTGTGTGTGTGTGTGTGTGTGTGTGTGTGTGTGTGGTTGTGTGTGTTCATGTGTATTTGTGAGAGCAAATCTGGCATATTATCACTAGGGAGCAAATATTATTTGTATAACACATGGTTTTCCAGCTTTCACTGTGATCTGTATATGAAAGTAAGTCACTGCACCATGACAATATAGCACAACAGCTGACCTGTGACCATTTTAGCGCTGTGTCCTTACAATGGTTTACTCTTCTTTGTAATTTCACCTTACATGTCAAAATTGCATATCAAATTACATTTGAATCACCCACATTTTACCTGAAGATGATAGAGGCATCTTTTATCTTTATCTTTTAAAATGATATTTACTGTCACATATTATTACTATGCATATAATTATAAAATTAAATACAAATAGAAGAATGCATTGCATTTTTCTTGGTAACTGTTGTTCCTGTTCCCAGCTGGCTTTATTCAATTTTATGTTTTTAAAAGACTGAGTTTTGAAGCTTGATTCCAGGCAAGCATCCTTGCCTAGGATTGCTTGTAAGTTGTCATAGTGATTTGTTTTCTGTAAAACATTGATAAATATAGATATGCACCTACAATCTTGCACCTCAACCAACAAAAAGAACAAACAAACAACCAAAGATGTCACTATTTCCTCATATATGGGCAGTTATCTTAAAAAGGGACAGCGATGTAATTAGGTAATTCAGCAAGGTGTGTGTGATCTTGCCCTGAGCCAGAGGTAGCTGACTCTGAATCTTATTTAGACCCAGCAATGGGCATTGCTCAGTACGCAGTCATCGTCACTCAGCTCTGAATAGAAGGCTGGCTTTGGCCTGCCCTCTGGTTTCTGGATGCCGGTGGTCTAGGTTTACTTCTCATCACGGATGGCTTGCTGGCATTTTGTCACCAGCTTTGTGCCTCTGTGTGCCACCATCTTCTTTTTCTGCATTGTTTTCTGTAAATCAGCCCGATTTCCCGGTTCCCATGTCCTGGTTCTTTTTCCTAGCATTTCAGTGCTTTGTGCTTGAGTCTGCATCTCATACGCCAGGCCCTAGTCAGTCAGCCCTAGTTACCTTGTCCTGTGCCTTGCTGTCCAGTGGTCTCCGGAACCATCAGATAGAAAACTGGAATTGTGCAAGTATGGGTCAGTTCAATGACTCTGTTGGCTGATAAAATCAATTAATGTGTGTTAACTGAGTCCTGGTCATTGCACATGCCACCCTTTCATATTGTCGTCCCTTTTCAGCAGGTCCTTCTTTTTATATGTGATCCTAATGGACTTTCTGACCTTCCTGAAGTGTAATTAGAATGAGAACAGGTAGCTGTCATGGGACAAGGCAAAGTACATTTTTATTATAAAGGTTAACTGGTGCATTGTACACCTGACCTTCTTCTTCATCTTTTTTTTTTGACCATGTCTGTATAATTGTCCTTATGCTCAATTCATCACTGTGGTGATTTAATTCCTGCCACATTTAATTAAGCTTAAAAGCCACTTGCCAGGTGTCAAGCATGCCGTTTACTTTGCGAAAGGAGATTAGAATTCGAACATGCGAGTTCAAATGCATTATATTATTTGTTCAGAGAAATCCTGTGGCTTTATCTGGGTTTATCTGAGCAAACTGAGTGGGAGTTCCTCTCTCGCTACTCCTATCTGATCTCCAGGTAACCGGCGTCTTCATTCACAAACGGCAGCGCTGATAAAGACATACGGAGAAAGCTTTTAATATTCCAGTGGGAAATGATAAAAAGTTGTGAGATACATTATTACTTTTTCTGTAGTTCAGGATTTCTGCACTTCCAAAGTCACTATTATGTTTCCATGAGAAGGATTATATTTGAGAGCATATTTCATATCAGGATCCTCCTTTACAGACAGGCATAGGGCGCATTAGAAGCTGCAACAGATGTTCATTCCGTCCAGTTGCCTGTGTCATGTATTGTAGCTCGTGACCCTAACCAGTTGCCCTTGGCAACTCCCTCCTCGCCTCCACAGTTGACCACTCTTGGGGTACAAGGAGGCATTATTATCCCAGAGATAAGGCAACAGCTGACACACATCTGGCTAAACAAGGTCAATGTACACATGCACCATGTTAAGGGTTAGGAGGTATTCAGGGCCTGGCAGAGTATATACGTCAGTGTCCAGCCTCTGGTTGTTGCTTTCCTGGTTAAGATCACTGCCTATAATTATGGAATTTAATGGTTATATGCATAATATTTTACTTATAATTTATATTAATGATATACCTGATTTTGGTTTCTTATCAATTGTGTGTTTGAATGGTTTTGTGCGTAAGCTGTATGTGTTTGAATGGTACAATACTGTATGTACTGTACACACCTTTTTGCCATAGAATGTTATCTATCAGTTCCTTCCTGTATGTTGTATTGTGGGTACATATACAGTATAAACAGTCCCAACCACATGTACGCACAAACCTCTAGCAGCAGAGAAGTGTAACGGATGCAAACCAATCAGAACATACAGGGTCAAACAGAAATCTCGCCAAAGCGTTTTAAAAATCTCTGCGAATTTCTGTCATGGACGAATCATTATCGGCCTTCATACATCAACAAATAGACTGATCTAGTTACACACAAAGTCTACACAGGCAGGTCATACTCATGACAAGGACAAAGTCATATAAAGTCATATAAGGCCCATGGCCAAAGAAATAATATATCACTGTCACTAAATACAATCTCGTGTTGAGATATGTCTGATCGAGTCACATCCGACGGCATCTGTGTCCGAGGTCCATAGTGAAAAATATACACTGATTGAGAGACACCTGAAAGCGGCTGTAGTAGGACGCTAGCGGCTGTATCGCTTAGCATAACAGCTGCAGGAGAACGGGCAGCACTGGCAGTCATAGAATAACCCACTAAGCACAGCTAACGGGTAATACAGTATACATGACGTAAAGTATATGTGATGGACAGCTACAATAAGCAGATACGGATACAGTACCGTGCCGTTTCTTTATCTAAGAAACTTACTTTTCTGTCGTCACGGTAACCTATTTCTGATAGCCCGGCCTCAACCATGGGTGACGGAGCTGCACTGTCAGTGTCACCATCTGGATTGAATCCTGTTAGGGATGGTTTGCCTGTAAATGGCAGCTATTTTACCATGCAGAGGTGACACTGACGTGGTGCTTGGGCCACCCCCCGTGGCACGGACCTGGGATCTGTGGGCTGCAATCTTTTTTTTTTGCGGGTCATTTTCAGATCGAAGCACTTTATCCTCATCTCCACCACCTTGCTCATTACGGGTGGCACAGCTTTAACTCCATGTGTCACCTGTCCCCATGCTACGTCCCTCTCCGTCTTTAACCAGTCATTGGTGAAATTGCCAAATAATTACTTTTTTTCCCCTATTATGTCCAGCAAAACGACCACCTCATTCTCAGTGCAGTTCCGTATCCCCCCTGTCACGGTCACGGGCGGGCTGAGCGGTGATCGTGCGGGTCGGCGGGCAAGAACAGGCAGACTAGCCGAAATCAGGGCAAAACTAAGGGTTTATTACGGGATCAGGGAACACCAGATAGAGAGGAACCTCACCATACCACAACGAACTGCCGGTAACCACAATGACGGACGAGGGATACAAGCAAGACTGGGACTTAAATGGACAAGACAGATTAAAGTAATCGGACACAGCTGGAGACGATCAGGGAAGCACACGTGGGTAATCAGGGGGTGTGGCACACATGAGGAGCGTACAAGCCAGGCATGACACCCCCCATGCAGGTTTGCTTTTTAAACTTTATTTCTTAATAGCAAAATACGGTTACAAATGAACAATTTAAGTGCAAAATATTTTACAACCCAGAATTAGGATTTCATGGTATATCTCTCTTCATTTCTGCAACATGTTCTCCTATTTTGAGTAAGTTATACTGGGCATATATGGCATCTTGAGGTCATTTCTTTATTAAAATTCACATTTACAATGCGTGAGGTTTGTGCCACATTCACCTTGTACAGCTGTTCGCATGCACAAGTGATAAATACTAATTTATCTGTGCGTACTGGTACTGTATACATACTTTTAGGGACTGTTCTACGCACACTTTGATAAATGAGACCCCTGGTGTCTATATGCGTAGGCTAACAAAGTTAACAATACAGAGTGTTCCGTAATCAAATAAAAATGTTGACAATGTGAATATATCTTAAATATATATTGAACACATTACAAACTTGAACAGCCTGGATAGCATGTGTCTTTGTGATGTGTGATATGGCAATCATTCCTCATTTGCATTTTAATTGTTCTACATGATTGCTATGCTAGGGCTGGCAGTGACAGCCTCATTGATAAGTACATTAACAAGCTGGGTGTGAGCCGGGGAGCAATGGAGAGAAAACCTAATGATGAAGCCAGGTTAAGAGTCCCACAGCCTGACTCCTTGACTACAAAAGGGTGTCTGCAGGCTCTTTCTGACAGCAGGTCCCAGTAGGACTTCTACTTCAGTAATTAATGCTGTTTTCCATTTGAAATGGAACGTTGGAATTTCAGTGTTCCTAGTGAGAAATTTCAACTGCAAAACCCCCTGAAGTCGGAATTCTGACTCAGAAAGTCGGGTGAACCTCTACAACTCTGACCTCAGAATTCAACGTGACTGCTCCATGAATCAAAAGTAAAAACCTGTAGACATTAACTGTTCATACTGCACTTCTGTTTTATTTATGTCTCATGAAATCGGTTATACACACAGTATTGTCCAACTTCTACGGTGTGTGTATTTGCAGAATTATCAGCTGGTGTACAATGGCTAACAATGAACCTGGCTAGAACTGGTATTGCTAATGCTGATGGCTAACCTGGCTAGCTGTACTGCAACGCGGCTAACTTGGGTGTGACGTCATTCCAACTTCCGAGGTAGATGGCATGAGGCATAAGACTCAAAAAGTCATCATACACAGAATGGGGCCTTTGCGCATTTGAGAGTATACAGCTTAAATGAAAATTTACATTATTATTTTGCATATAAAATGTCTTATCCAACAAGGAGGGCAGTTTTATACTTTTACACGCAATGTTTTTAATAGAAGGAAATACAGATTACATATCTTGTCCTGAGGTAGATCAGCAGAAATCTTAACCTTAAAGTCTTTAAATGCGGCATGACCTGCTTCTGTAGTTCTATAAAGTTACAAATGTATGTAAAATTTATGTAAAGTGTCTATATCAATTTTAATGCCAGAGTTATATTCTTGGTTGAATATAATTTATAAAGACCCATTAGAACAGTATTTTTTATCAGGGCTGGAAATACTCGAGAGTTGGGGGTTAGGGGTGACGTGAGAAAGCTGTTTGTCATTAGCGTTTTTTGATCTTTTTCGGCTAATCAATGCCCAGGAGACGGAAGCCTGGCAGACAGGATCTGCCGATGGAATGAGCATGTGTGAAATGATATGCCAGAGCCTGCATTCTGTTTGCCAACATGGGGTGACTTATTTCAGCATCTGACATATTCTGTCTGTCTTTGTTTTCATGTTTTTGGTACATAATTTAAATACAAACACATCAATATGCAGGTTAATCAGCCATCAATTCCCATTCTTCAACATCCACCCTTTTGGAAGTGCTTTACATAGTGTAATTGATTTTTTTTCTGCTGGTAATTTCATAAGTATACAGGTTAATGATGTTTTCCATAAACACAAATTATAGGAAACAAAGATTGGAATACTGCATAACATGAACGTGCCAGTATCTGCAACGAGGCGATCCATATTTTTTCAGTTCTGATCTGATTCCGATACACAACTCCTGATGCTGATATATGTTCCAATGCAAGAGCTCTTTTTACTTTAATATTTTAATATAATACATATATATGTAATTTATACATTTTTATACTTCATATATTATTTTTTTAGTAGTAAATACAGATAAAAAATGTGTCTAAATTTTTTTTAAATTAGGCTACTAGAAATATACATAACATACTGTACCACCATCTTGTTTTAATCGTTTACGAGACATTTTGCCGTCTAATTTGAAAATCATCCAAGTGAATATACACAAGTGGCGTATTATAATGGCCCACATTTTTTCCTCTCATTGGCAACAGCGATAGCAGATAGCACTTGTGTTTCACAAGCTGTAGTGAGTTACGCAAAACAGCTCAAGGTAGCGTCTCTCATATCATCTGTTGCTTTGTTTAGTGGGATTTTCCAGGAAACGGTACTCCCACTTCACGAAACGTTGTTCTTACAAAAGCTGCAAATTGACGTGCTGATATTCGTGCGCTCCTCGTACCGCAAAAGGTATGCGCATGACATCACAGCAGGTCACTGCAAGTACTTCAGCAGTTTTAACTAATGATTATATTATAATCATTGGTCGGCTGGGTGTTGCTTGAGCACCTGCCCCCTAGAACTAGAACTATTTAAAGTGCTACCTGCCCCCACCCCAGAAAAAAAAAATGCTATTGTTTCACAACTTCAGGCTTGAGGGTTTGCCTTCTGCTCCCAGACTGATGTGCATGCAGTGTACATGCTTTCCGCATATTTGCATGGGTTTTCTTTGGGATGGGATATGCCTGTGCGTGAGTGTGTTCCCTGTCACTGATTGGCAGAAGGCAGGGGACATTACCTGGTGCTGCAGGCTCATCAAAGTGAACCAGATAAGCGATTATGTAAAAAGGATGGGTTATATGTTGGTGCAGCCTTTTCAGCCTCTTCATGCTATATTGACGACAGCAAAACACACAATAGCACATCAATTTCAAAGCTATATTAAGCCTTTCAGAAAGGAGGAAAAGAAATGCTTAAGAAATGTTTGTAACGTGAACATATGTCATTTAAATCTTGGCCTAATTGCATTTACATTTCTATTCATTTATTTAGTAGATATTTTTGTCCAAAGTGACATGCAGGTGAGACAAACAGTACATTACAAACGTACAGCTCTGAAAGTGCCTGCTAGGCACAAGTGCAGTTAAGTTGGGCTTCCAGTGAATGCCCAGTGCAAATTAGCATCACAGCAAGAGCTATACAACACATTTTAGACACAGAACAAGCTACCGGGACTATTCAATCAAAGATGAAGTGCAGCACTAAGAGCATTCAGGGAACATAACAGAGCAGCTAGGGAACGTGCTCATAGAGTGGTGAAGGCTAGTAGAGGTGTTCCCAGAATAGATGGGTTTTCAGGCCTTTCTTGAAGGTTGACAGGAAATTTTATGACTGGATGTAGCAGCTCATTCCACCATTAGGGAAACATTACAGTAGAATAATTCACCAATAAAATGACATACTAGGATCAATCCCTGGAACAAAACAGTAGTAAAATGATCAAATCCTCTACCTATTTTTTGGGCTTGTTTTCATTACTAGTAGAACTGGGAACCCAAAGGGGCAAAGACATTGTTATGAAACACCTTTACCAAAGTTCTATGGAAAATTCCCCACCTTGGCGAGTAAGTGTGGAAAATATTTTTTCAATTGATACCAGTTTCTCCATTCTGAATTTATACAATTAATTAGTAAGGATGTTTATCTTTTGAGGAAACATAATTTGTGTTTAGCTGTGCCACTAAAGGAATCACATACTACTATGCAGATGATAGCAATTTACAAAAGAATTCTGCTAACTTAACTCTCCCCACCAGTAAGCAATGGCACATTATGTATTTCTTCAAACACATTAAGTGAAAAACTAAATTTAATTGATTTATTGTAGTTAAATAAAAAAGTATAAAACATGTGCTATATATTATTTTAGTTACATTGAAATCAATACCATGTGGAAAGTGAGTATTATGAATAAACAAAATACAATATAATATTATTTTATTCTGTTTACATTGTCCCCCGTTTTCATGTATCTCTGTGTATGTTGTCAGTCATGTTTACATACCTGTTTATGTTCTCTCCAATGCTTATGTAGTTAGGGGGGGATTCTTCATATGTGGATTAAAACATCAAGATTAGAGGACTCATCCGGAATCATCTAATCGTGGACATGGTTATCCAGCAATTTCGGTTCATCGAAGCCATTGGAGAATTGGATTAACCAAAATGGATTAAATGATCTGAGAGTATTGCACACTCGTCTGGACACTGACTATATAGGCACTTGAAACAATAATCCGCAAGTCTGTTATTGGTTGTCTAAAATGGTAAAAGCAAAGGTAATTATGCATTTTTTTGGGACTTTGGGACTCGTGCGCTCTTTCGCCATTTTGCACACAAGATATTGCGTGTGTGTATAATGAAATATATATAATTAATATAATAATATATTTATATGTTCTCCCCATGTCGTCGTGGGGTTTCCTCCGGTTTCCCCCCACAGTCCAAAAACATGCTGAGGCTAATTGGAGTTGCTAAATTGCCCGTAGGAATGCATGTGCGAGTGAATGGTGTGTGAGTGTGCCCTGCGATGGGCTGCCCCCCCATCCTGGGTTGTTCCCTACCTCGTGCCCATTGCTTCCGGGATAGGCTCCGGGCCCCCCGCGACCCAGTAGGATAAGCGGTTTGGAAAATGGATGGATGGATATATTTATATACTATATTAATATACTGTATATATGCATGTTGCCCCTCGTGTTTATGTAGCTATTCCCCCAGCATAGGCTCCCTCTGGGTATTTCATTCTTTCTTAAGCATAAAATAAAGAAAGTTAAATAAGGGACACTATAAAATTAAGAACTTGGCAGCAATTAAATTAATCAGAAGAATTTTCATTGTCCTTTTAAGTTTTTTTTGTGCTGGTCAGATGGTCATACTTGAATATAATGACAGCCATCCTAACCCAGTTTCATAACTGAGATACACAGGTCGGCTTAGAGAAGTCAAAACCAAGGGGCTGTACTACTGGCTTAGGGAGGCTTCTTGAGGATTGCTTACAAATTCCAGGTACTACAAAATTAAACGTGTATTTGACAGGGAATATTGCAGCTGTGGTAATTTACTCTGCACCCTAAAGTTCGGGCATTCAGATTGAAATGCATGTAAGTCATGCCCTTTTACCAAAAATGTAAATGCAAGCCCCCCTTTCACCAATGAACACAGCCTGTGCAAGAGGCGTCTGTCATGAGGGAAATGAAGGACACTCCAAACGCAGCCTTCTAGGACTAAAATGGTTTATTTGTTTAAGTCAAAAATAGACACAAAAAATGGGTCCACCAGGGGTCAAACAGAAGGCAAGGAGGAACAAGGATCGAGATGATCTGACACACCAGAAAGAACAAGGCAGAAACAAAGCCGCTAACCAGATTAACATCCATAGCAGACACAAAGACTGAACTAAAGAAAGGGGCAAAGGCAGCCACCTATATGCGTAGATAACAAGTAATCAACAAGAGACAGGTGTGAGTGATTAAAACATTAGGGCTGGAGACAATTAAACATAGTGGGAAAATATGGGATGACGGGTGAAATTTGATGGGGCTGACAGGGACAGATTCGGACACTGCCCTTTAACTAATAGTAGGGATGGGTAATACTACTGATTTTCTCTTCGATCTGCTGCCAAGTAATACCAAGGTTTTTATACTGATACTGAAAGGCGGATTAAACTTGCCGGAGAGGGGGTGCTGACAATAAAGTTTGCAGAGCAAGGGATAGCGTTGGGTTAACTTTGCAATCAATGTTAGTCAACCCGGCTCTGTGAAGTCGGGTCTGCTTCGTAGAAACCCCCCCTAGGATTTGCAATTAATGCTTATTTTATAGCCCCCTTATTAAATAATTTAGCTTTCACAGTGAAGGAGGACACCTAGAAACCCTAATCAATCTCGTAACATTCTATAAGAGTCAAGCTCGTAACATTCTATAAGAGTCAAGTTCGAATTATTCTATAAGAGTCAAGCTTGTAACATTCTATGAGTCAAGTTCGTAACATTCTATAAGAGTGAAGCTCGTAACATTATATAAGAGTCAAGCCCGTAACATTCTATAAGAGTCAAGCTCGTAACATTCTATAAGAGTCAAGCTCGTAACATTCTATGAGTCAAGTTCGTAACATTCTATAAGAGTGAAGCTCGTAACATTATATAAGAGTCAAGCCCGTAACATTCTATAAGAGTCAAGCTCGTAACATTCTATAAGAGTCAAGCTCGTAACATTCTATGAGTCAAGTTCGTAACATTCTATAAGAGTGAAGCTCGTAACATTATATAAGAGTCAAGCCCGTAACATTCTATAAGAGTCAAGCTCGTAACATTCTATAAGAGTCAAGCTCGTAACATTCTATGAGAGTCAAGCTCGTAACATTCTATGAGTCAAGCTCGTAACATGTTTGCAACAACATCCTGTGCTAAAATACATAATGTTGATCTCGATCTGTTTTGAGGCCCTGAAGGCATTTGTTCATCCTTAAACATATCCTGCTAGCCAAAGCTTTCTGGGGCATTTACTGTGTTAGGATAGATGGGTTATGGCAGTAAGGTTGGGGCTCTGGTTCAGTATGAACCATATCATCCTAAACTCTGTCATAGTAAAGATTCCACTTTCTCTATTTACAGCTATTATGCAACCATAGACACTGAACTAGACCTCTGAACAGACACAACATTGAGAGAGAATTTGAAAAAGATCACATTTTCTGGAGCTGGCATGGAGTAAAAGCGGAAATGGATGTCGTTTGCACTTCAATATGTTCAAAAAATATATTTAGGTTCTGAAACAGTTGTTAAATGACGATTTATATATTAAATACAGAAGTTTGAGTTATATATTGTACAGATACCTTCGCAGGCTGGTTTATGATTCCAGCAGGCTAAAAGGATTAGCTATCCTCCACAGCCCTCAAGGAGATCCAAACTTTTATTAGCAGTCGATTCAAGGCTTTCATTCCGTTTCATCAGTGCAGAGATTGAAGTGGCTTTTCAGCATATCAAGTGGACAGGCCTAGCAAATATATGAGGAACCTATATACTGAATCCGCTTCATAGTGGATCTGTGTATGTCATAGAATACTTTACTTATTCATCTGATGCATTAAGCCAAAGCGACATACGTTTCTGAGGAAGCTGTCCCAGGGTCAAGTGGAGTTAAGTACCTTGTTCAGGAGCCTAATGATGAAAGCATACTGCTATACCTGGGATCTGAAGTGACAATCTTCTGATTACAGAAGCCATATCCAAACTCACTAAGCCACAGACCGCACAGTGTTCAGTAATTCTACTCAGTAGGCGCATCCCCACCACACCGCTGTTGTGGTTTTTGGTGCTTAATGGACACAGAAAGCTATGGCTTTGAGAAATAAGCATGAATTCCAGCAAAGAATATGCTTGATCTGAGATTTATCAGAGGTTTACTGTAACCACGCAAGGATAACCTCTGCCTACGCTGGCAGCAGACAGCTTAATCTTTGGCCTTCCTCCTCCTGCTCCTCCTCTGCCTCCTTCTTACACCTGCAAGTGATGTCCTGCATTCCTATTAGAAATGCAGAAGACCAGGTCTCTTGCTTAGTCTGAATTACAAGTCAAAGTCATAATAATTAAAAAAAATAATAATTCTTTATTGTCGACCAGGTCTACCATATGTTTTTTTTCTTTAAACTGCCTATTCTAATATGTGTCTCCCAGTCCTGGCTTTTGCCTGTACAATTTCATCCATGATCCTTTCATCTGTTTCACCATTCTTAAGACCTGGGTTCTTAAGTCTGCATCATAAAAGGTGGACATGTAATCCATCTTAACTACTCTATGAAGAAGACAAACAGTTACCCATGCCATTATCAATTCCATTTGAGTATTGGGCATTGTAGAGATTGAACAATGAAATTACAGCATCAGCATTCTAATTATTTTGCTGTTTAACCAAAATCCATGCAATTTGCATTGTAAAAACTAACAACTGCTTTCTTGTTCTTTTAAAGACTATTTCACAAATATCTGGGCAACAGCATCTACTTACTGTAAGATCCTGGACCCAACACAGCAGCACAGTAAAATGCAGTTATTAACCCTACACCCAGCAAGGCAATCCTAACACATAAAATGTCATGTGATGCTAAGCAATACACCTTAACTATTAAAAACAAATACAGACGCTCCTCTACTTATGAATGAGTTACGTTCTGAACAGCCGTTCATAACTTGAAATGTTCGTAAGTCGTTACTCAGCATCATTTTAAGGGTACTCAAATCTACATGCATAAGTAAGTATATGTCATGCCCTGCTCCTGTGTGCCACACCCCCCTCGCTACCTCGCGTGGAATCCCCATGTCATCAGCTGTTTCTAGTTGTGTTAATTAGTCTGGTTAGAGTATGTTTCCCGAGTCCGGTCATTCTCTCACGCTTTGGGCGCGGGGAAGCAGCACAGGAGCCGGCAAAATTTCGGGAAACACACTCAGGAACATGAAAACAACGTCAAGACGTTAATGACTGGACTGGGGAAACATACGCAGACTGAAATACATAGCAACAATCAACTTGATTTGAAACAGCTGGTAACACTGGGATTCTACCAGGGACGGATTATGGGTTGTGTGGGCCCCTGGGCAAAACGTTCGCGAGGGCCCCCCCCCCACCACCAGCACCACCACAATTCAAGGGCCCCTGGCAGCCAAACACCCTCCCTATAGGGTCAGGGGCCCTTGTAGGGAGAGGATCAAAGAATGTAGGCCCTCTAAAATAGACAAACGAAAATACACTGTTGATAAGCGTTGTAAATTGTTTTGGGCTAGGGGCCCCACGGGCCCCCTGCACCCCAAGGGCCCCTGGGCAGCGGCCCCGCTGGACCGGTCCGTAATCCGTCCCTGGATTCTACACAAGGTAAATGGGGGGGGGGCATAGCATATGGGAGGATCGTACAACCGGGGCATAACAGTATGATATAAAGTCGATACATGTTTTCTTATCCTAAAACACATTACTGATGATACATAAGACAAAATGGGTAATGGATGTACAGAATATTTCACAATTAAAAGGAAGTAAACTTTGATCTCGAGAGCACGTCTTATCGATACACAAGTACAAAGAACTGGGATGCCGGGAGTACGTACGCTACGCTGTCGCGCGGCAGGAGTAGAGGGCAGAATTCGTACTAGGCGGAATTGGCGTGCAGAGCAAACTTTAATGTTTGGAAACAGGAACCTAAAGAACGAAATTTGGACTTCTCTTCATTCGTACTGTACGTCTGAAAGTTCGTAAGTAGAGGAGCATCTGTACTTCAATGATTCTGGAGTCCCTCAACTCAGTTAATAATACAATTCAGTGTATGCAGTTCATTCTGAATTCCCTTTAACTATAGTAGGTGTGTGTGTTTGTATGTGTATGCTATGTCTCAAACACATCAAACATAAAATAGCTCATTTCAGCAAATTCTTCTTGTGTAAAAACTGTAAAATTATTATGTAAAGTTTGTCTGTAAGCATCATTTATTTCACTGAGTCTTCCTGGAGACAGCAAGGAAATTTATGAGCACGATATTTAGTATAATTTATAATTCTTGATGGCTATAGTTACTCAAGACTACCGATGAGTACCACATGACTGGTAATGATTGGCCACATCAGGAAAAGTGGTATAAGGACAGATGGATGGATAGGTAGTGATGGCTTGTGTTGTCTCCTAATGAGAACTAATAATCACAAGGTCAAAGAAAAGTTTTAATTAAAGACTAAGAGCAAACAGTGTGTTGGAGTAAAAGCTTATAAACGGTTCTCTAAAACACATTCCCTCGATCAACCTCAAGAACTGCTTACAAATCACACAGTAACCCCCTCCCCCCCAAAAGCATGTCAGAGAGAAAATAATTTTATACCTGCTTCTTGAATACAGGTCAAAATCTTAGGTTTGATCATTGTACCAGCATGGATTTTTATTTTCCATTTCTCTACTCTCTCTGCTGACCTTTCATGAAGACCACATCTATTGTGCTACTCATAAATGACTGCTCCTTATTTTCATGTAATCCCATAACAGTGGAGTGTTACTGTAGAATCAACCACAACGCTCAAAGAAAAGTAAGGACTGCTTTGTATTTGGACAAAATATCTGCTTTACCTTACAAGGGTACACCATATTCCTCGGTCCGAGCGTCAAAGCATTGGATTACAAGGCTGTCCTTTCACATTAAATGAGGACTGAACTTTTTCATTACTTATTTTGGCCTTATACTCAACTGATGAAAAAACATATATATAGTATACAATATACTGTGTGTATATATATATATAAATAAAAGACTGAAAAGAGAGTAGGAGGTGGTTAGTGTGGTTAATGAATGATCCGTGACTCATCATGAATTAGCATCAACCTAATACCTGTTTTACAATCTGCCTTTTCTGATTTCTACAGTATCTCCGGGAGGACAATATTAATGCCTTGTTCAACTCTCAATACTGTCTGACAACACATTTCTGATTGAAAGTAGCATAGCTACAAACCCTCCCAAGATGAATGAGGGCCCCTGGTA
Organism: Brienomyrus brachyistius; assembly: GCF_023856365.1. Classification (NCBI taxonomy): domain Eukaryota; kingdom Metazoa; phylum Chordata; class Actinopteri; order Osteoglossiformes; family Mormyridae; genus Brienomyrus; species Brienomyrus brachyistius. The sequence continues at coordinate 6,033,487 of NC_064548.1, forward strand.
GTTTAATCGTTGTGCCCTGACTGGCTTCCAGCATAATTTCTCAACACTGCCAGCACGGCAGACAAGGTCGCGGTGAGTGGCTATAGCCCCATCCATCGTCTACTATCCACTGCCATGCGGTGTAAAGCCTCCAGCAAGTTTGGGCGTGTTAGAAAAATGCAATTGGTATAACTTTTAAGAAAGTCATGGTTAGATTATTATTAAGACATATTATTAAGTATATAGCAAAACAACAATTTGATCTGTTATTGATTTTTGCTTTATGATTTTTTTGTGCACATTAACTGATGCTTTTAAACACATTATTGCTAAATATAATGTCTCATTTCTGGAAACCATTTTGTAATTACTGAAACAGAGTATCTGGCTTCTGCTGCTAGAATTTTAAGCAGCACATTTGTTAAAATTTTTTAACTTTAATTGATTGCAAAGCTTAGTATTTTATGTGAATACTGAAAAGTTAAGTGTAGTGCTTTAATGGTTATATTAAATCATAGCACCAGCTTCGGGCGAAGTAAAGAGGGATTTTTATTGTGTTCTATTGTGTTATTGTAGTATCTTTTCATTTCGGGGCTCTCCCAAATGGGTATACGGAGATAGGCCAATTTGTGATATCTGGATTATATATACAGCAGAATAATTAGGAACTGCAGACCCAAGCAATTTCTTTTCAAATGCAGTTTTGGAAAAAGCCAGCAGATTTGGGCTGTGCTGGTTTTCAGAAGTTTCCTCTTGTAGAAAAAGTTAATCACTCCTACAGCGAGGGACTGTAAAGAGAAGTAATTAAAGTCTGGAATGCTCGCAGCACAGAGATAAAGTGTTATTTTTGCAGGTTTTTTACCCTGTGAATGAAACCGCTACAGCAAAGACACAGCAAGGTCACCCAGATAAAATAGATCGGTTAGGGGATCAAATAGTTCCAACAGATGAGGTGAAATAAAATTCTCAGACAGGGAATGAAAAGTAATTTGAAAAGAAAGAAATACTGAGTGGGAGAGTGTGAGAGAGCAGCAGGATGGCTTTCATATTAAATTCCCTCCTCTTTTATGAATGTGGGTGAGGAGAAGTGGAAGGAGAAGAAGAGGAGGAAGAAGAAGAAATTTAATATGACAGCAAAGGGGCAATGTGTGTCAAGTTTGCATATTCCTCCCAGTGTCATGTTTGTTTTCCTTACTGGTTTCCAGCAGTAGGCAAAAGACATGCAGCTGAAGTAACTAGCATCTGTAAATTTCAAGTAGTATATAGTATATATATGTGTGTGTCTGTGTGTCTGTGTGTGTGTGTGTGTGTGTGCCCTTGGACCCAATGGACCACCATTTCAGTGAGGACCAGCATTGATTCCAGGACCTTGAAGAAGATACATGGACAGACAGACGGATGGATGGATGGACAGACAGATGGATGGACAGGCATCCATATATACAAATATAAAAATCTCTCACTTGCTGCTTGACATATATGACTATATTAACGTATAGAATTATATGCAGTTATAATTTTGGTTGAAGCCATGCGAATCATTTTATTTACCAAAGTATAATTTTATCATAAATAAATATATTAATAGGCAAGATGTTGAACATCAGAAACAAATATTTCAATGCAGAATTACTTGTTTACTTGTTGTGGACAATGCCATAGCATTTAGTCTGAACTTGCATGCTGAAATTTCTGCAATAAAGGAGGACAATGAAACTAAGCCAGACATTTTAAAACCTCCATTTTTTTTTACCTTTCAGTATGTTTGTCTAGCCACTGGCTGTATTTTTAGCCCTAAAACAGAGCATAGGAAATGTTTAATTGTGTCCTGGGAGAGTCCCAGAAATTAGCATGCAAGTCATCTAATAATAAACCAAACATGATGTAAGTTCATGATTATTTCAGGAAATAATTAATACAGTATATAATTAGTCAAATAGGCCATGTATTGTCTTTTATGCACAAAAAAATACAAGAAAAATAGGTGACAGGCTTATTTAGGTTAATTTAGTAGCTACTAATATTTAATCTTACTCCATGCTGCAGATCGATTAACAAATAATTTTAGTTATTTTTTATTATGTAATATTATTTATGCGCGTCAATGAAGAGTGAGGTTTATGTTTTCACATACTTTTTTTTCTTCTGTACTGAGAGGAAACATACTTTTTTATTTTTAAATATTATTATGTCTGGCTTATGACTGAAGACAACTACAATATAACAAAGTAAATTGCATGTTTGCTCATCAAATGTTCATGTACAAATACTGGTATTTGTATTAATGTTACTCTTAAAAAGAACAACGAATTTGGCTTGAAATTTAGCATCTTGGTTCTTTCAATATTTATTTTCTTCCAATGACTAAATGGAACTTGTGATTATTTCTTGTTTATTGAAAAAACAATAAATCATCCATCTTCTAACAGCTTATCCAATACATAAATAAAATAAAACAAATCAAATAAAATAAATAAAAGTGAGTGACAGTTTTTACACTTTGTGCCTTTTAGTGTCTCATGTTAAAATAACATCCAGAGTCATAAATGTGTGTGGTAGCATAGCTCAGGAATGACTTTTTTGTGCAATATAAACAGTTTTCAATAACTCACCTGTCACCGGACTCTCTTCTCCTCAAGGTTAGGAGACCCTCATGCCTCACAGAAGGAAGCAAGGAAGCAAGATTTATGACTGCAGGCAAGGAACCTCCCAGCAAACAAAGGATAATGCAGAGCAGAAGTTTTGGGGCACATTTCCACAGCATTTAGGGAAAATTTAATAATCCCCATTAAGAACTTAGGACTTGCTCAATATGTAAATGTTACAAATTGCAAATTAATTAGTAAACAGAGTGTTCAAATCGTTTAAGCATAGCTATATTTGTGCTTTTTACATGGGCATTTTAACACCCTAAACTAAGCACTGAAAATGAATAAACTAAAACTGATTTTACCGTTATATTTGGTCTTTGTCCCAGTAATTAACCAGTTGTTATTTTGTGTCTTTTTATACACAAAGACGGCACAAATGCTTAAGGGCATGGACTCTTCCCAGGAGAAGCCCTGCTGTAATGCCCTTCAGCAGGGCATTTAACATGACTCGCTCCAGGAAAACATCTAGCTGCGTGAATGGATAACATTGCAATTAGCTCTGGATACGAGCAACAGCTAAACAACCAAGAATCTAAACTTAGTCTAAACATAGTTTCAAATTTTGGGGAAATATGGGCATTTTTATAATGACTGTGCAAAAATAAAGAACAATAAGTCATTGTTGGCTCAAGATTATTATTGGACCATACTGAAACCAGCAAATGCCACCTGATGTCACAATGACATCTCAAAATGCCATTGAATGTACAATTATATACTACATAAACAGCAGAAGAGGCTTTAAAATAACTACACAAACGAAAAGCTTGATAGCATGCAGAGAAATGAGGTCAGCTGCTTTAATTATCTTAGAAATACTAATGGGATTTAACTTTAGATTTGAAAGTTTATCACCTACTCTTCTACTTGACTTTATTTTAAAGTGCTTTTTTTGCATCTCCCTCTCGATTTATATATATATATATATTTTTTTTTTTTTTGTCTTAAATAGCAGAGGTCTTGTCCAGAGTTTGTCTTAGCTACTTATACCTTCATCAAGCTCTACCTAAACTGTATATTTTTAAACAAGCTTTAATCTCAATCTTCCATCCATCCATCCATCCATCCATCCAATTTCTGTAAACACTTGTCCTATTCAGGGTGGCGGGGGGTCCTATGGTGTTCGGGTCGACACCAACCCGTTTTTATGTTTAAAATGCATGAAAGCAGAGCATAAATTTGTGTACAGTACTGCATCAAGGCTTTTTGAATTTCTCAGGAATCTCTATTTATACAAAATAAATTAAAACAAAATCAAGGCAAGGCATGTCCATACATGTAAGGCAAGATAAGACCAATTCAGTTTATTTATATAATTCTCTTGAGATTTATTTTACCATTATTTATTTTTTTTGAGAACGAGAGGTATGCTGTCAAAAGAAAAGTCCAGAAAGCCACACCAAAAATATTAAAACCAATCTTTTCATGGATAAGGAAGCTTGACAAGGTAACCAAGAGGTAAGAAACAAGTTGAATGATAAATTATTATTTTGAAGGTTTTTTATGGCTGAGTTAATACACGGGTCGGCACACACCCGTCTAACATAAGAGATAGGAACAGAAAACTAACATAGGACGAAGGTGAATAATCCCAAATTGTTAGTGCTGTCTCTTTAAATACATAAATGAACAAGTTGTGTCTGTCTCTGCTGCTTCAGATAACATTATTATATTCTTAACCTTTATACTGTAATTCTACTACTGCAACACGTGTGATTTATGTGAAGTTTATTAATGATTCATTAATGAAAATATGAACTATTCAGTTAACTAGGTATTGACTTGTTTCTCCATTGTACAGTCTTTATTGGCCCATACATAATTGGCATTTAGTTCTTTGTGGTTCAATGGTGGTGCGTCTGACTCCTGATCCGAAAGATCTGTCTTTGAATCTCAATGGAGTCAGTCAACTTTTTCCACAGAATTGCCCTCTGGGATCAGTATGGCTCATCGTTTCATTCCATTTCACATATACTATAAATTAAACTGTCTCAACTTGTTTTATGCTAAAAATAATGCACACTTTTTATTTTACAACCACTTAATATTAAGTAATGATAATAACAATAGTACTTCCTTGCTATCACTGTATAACATTTTCCAGTCGGCGTTTCACAGATGTCATCTGTGTAGTTTTCACTGATGAATATGTTGACTGAAAGGACAAACCTTCCCACACGTTTAGCTCCAAGGAAGCCTTACTGATAAAGATCTCTGTAGTTGGATTCCAACATCATAAAATGGATGACAGGAGTCCTCTAACCATGGTTTCAATTAGTTGTTTCAATTGGAGGTGAGATTTAATAGACAGACAAGTGAGGCCATTATCTCTTTCTCATTTACATGGTTGTATGTGTGGATGCCCTGCAGAGGAGGAAAGATAATGATGGTCTCTTTTTAAGCTTTAAATCAGAGCAAATTTGTTTATTTCTCATTTTTCTCCCCCTCCCCCCAGTGGGGTGAAATAAGATGTGACTCAATTTGGTTGTTTTGTAGAAGTGAACTCCAAAGCACATTATACAGACTCAGAATACAGCAGAAAGTCTGACTTTATACTAAAGACACATTTACAAATTGCACCCCCTAACCCTCCCACCACCCATTATTTGAGCCTGTAAAATGTTTCAGTAGAAAGTAATAACCGATGTGCTTTATTTTGTTTCTGCAGCGCAAGAGACACCTCTTCTTGTGATGGAGTACAAATGAGGTCGCTATATCCCATCATACCATTAGAGGGCACTTGTGTCAATTTTCCACATTTTAAAAATGAAATGCAGTCCATGCTATAAATAACATTTGATGATAGGTATATTTTACTCCGCTTAAACAGTGTAGCTTATTCACACATGAGCTTGTCCATAGTTTTTGTCCACAATTTTCAAATGTTCATAATACTTGTATCTGACCACTGCTGTGTGCGTGCAGTTTGCACATGGCCTGCCTTTAATTGACATTGCTAAACTGCCAGTAATATTTCACTGTGTGTGGATGTGTATGTGCCCTGTGATGGACTGGCATCCCCCCTTGGGTACACCCCAGTCTTTTGCTCGGTGCAGCCTGCTCCAGACCCATACAATTCTGGCCAGGGTAAGCAATTCATAATCGATGCAAAGGTTTACCACTGATCATTATTTTGTGGTTAGACATAGAGTCCTCAGTAAATGGCCATTTGTTTTACTTTATTTTCTAATAAATTTTTTTTGCCTAACTGGAAATGCTTAACGGGCTGTGATCCATATGAAGTTTCCATGAATATTTCAACTGAAAGCTGGCTCTGCAATTGAGATATCACTATGCATGTTCATGCGCATAGAGTGCAGTGAAAAAGAAGCTGGCTAGTGTCTGTGTGCCAAAAATTGCTCTCTATAAAGCCAAGAACCATGACATATTCATTTATTTTTCCTAAGACATGGATACAACACTAATTTTGCATTTCATGAATTTTCCCCTCAGTGACCTAGTAGTGCACAGCCTACGCTTACTGTCACATTTGAACTAGAAAGATGTTGAAGGATTACTTAAGACTAAGAAGGATGACTAAGTCTTTGATTATACCAATACAATTTTGGTAAAAGTTAACTTGAAGGGACACCAATAATGTAGTATTATACGATTACTTATGTATTAATTAACAACAAACTAAGTATAAGTTACAAACCGATGTTATGTTTGTTCGTCATTAATGAATCATCACGCATCTTCTGTTTTAAAATACGTGATATATTTCTTACAACATCTGTAAAACTTGGTGAACTACTGAAGGAACAACTAAAAAACTGCCAAGGAACAAATGAAGGACCAAGTAATGACTAACACCAGTGAAATACTGATGTCATGTGCGTTTATCGTCAATGATCAATCAATCGTTCATCTTAAATAACGACTATAATTGTTAATTACTTATTCATGATTTGTGCTTCAGTAGTAACTGAGTTACTACTAAGCATTTCTGTCCCCTCAAGTAAAGTGTTACCCATTTTTTGTTTTACTTCAAAACCCTAAATAAGAGTTTAGGACATATTCATGGTGAAACTTGTTGAAAGCATTAATGTTCCCTTCACACATAAGTCTCAAACAGTTCATGACTGGTCATGTTGCACAAGATCTACAACCCATTGTCCCAGTCAAATTCCCAAAATTAGCATATACTGATATATAATCATATATATATATATATATATATATATATATATATTATATGTATCATATATATTAATTATCTGTATTTTAAGTGAACACATTCAGAATATAAAAAGGTTTAAAATTTACTGGCACAAACGCATGAAATATTTTTTCGAAATACATGCGTCGTAGACAGAAAAAATTCTTTGTAAAGATTTTTTTTAAAAAAACAAACCTCTTCAAAATGCATCAGAACCAGTGAGGCAACTTTTGTCCTGCATGGTGAAAAAAATATAGAGACGCTCCTCTTCTTATGAAACAAGATATGTTCCAACCTGCTGTTCGTAACTTGAAATGTTCGTAAGTCGTTATTCAACATAATTTTAATGGTTTACGCAAAGACTAAGAACTACGATGCTGGGAGTACGCACGCGACACTGCTGAAAAGTCATACTAGGCGGAATTGACGTGCAAAAAAAAAAAATTATGTTGCGGACAGGAAACAGGAACCCAATGAACACAATTTGGACTTACAGTCCACTTTGTTCATATCTCTGAAAGTTCGTTAGTTGAAAGTTCGTAAGTAGAGGAGCATCTGTACTTTGTTTCTATAAAGCTCAGGGAAACACACATATTGTACATATAGTATATCTATTCAACAGTTTTTTTCAAATCACAGAGTAGTTTGTAGACATTTCATTTAAATGAACAGATTCATTTAATTCCTTAAAAATACGTAGATGAATCTGAGTATATAAAAGCAGGCTTATTGATTACTTATTTATTTATTGGTGTATGTGATTTCAGATCTTAAAAAAAGACCACGACACTTCAGACACTGAGGACCCAAAGAGTACTGAGGCACACTGGCAGCTATACAAGGTTAAAAAAAATAGGTCTTGCAGGAAAACAGCACCTCAGCCGAAAAGATTTGCGATTAAGTGCTAACTCCAGACCAGGCTTCTGTACATCAAATCAAATAAGCAGCTTTGTTCATTTAATGAGTAAATTTTAGATTAAAATTCAATCCGCATCATGATCATAAATCATATATACCATTGTATATATACAGTGTGTATAAATATATATCGCCCCTTTCTTCAAGAAGAAAAGACTTTGGTCTGTTGAGGGATGAATGAGATGTAAATCTACTTTGGACTGTGCACGGTAGAACTTTCCATAAAAGTTCAAAGATGTTTAGATATGGTGATTCTGGAAGCCATGCAAATCATTTATTGTTCCTGAAACCACTGGAATTTGTTTATCAATGTGTATGGTGGCATCTTATAATATGAGGGAACAGGGCTCGTACAATATATATTGACCCTATATTTCTTGACCATTATATAACCATGTTTGGCATTGCATCTAATAACTCCCATAAACTGGCTTCTTATGTAACAGATCCTCCACCATGTGTAACAGTTGGAAACAGACATTTTAGATTGAACACATCCTTTTGTAGTCTCCAAATGTAGACTCACCCAGGAAAAAAGACGAAATATTATTCAAAAGACATTATTACTTTTTTCCTTGCTCAGGAGACCAGGCTTTGAAACACAGCCCTGCCATAAACCCATGGCTTGTGAAGATTCTGACATACAGTTTTCATTGAAATTGGGGCACAGATGTGCTGGTTGAGTTATGGTAATTTTTATGACTGTACTTTTGTGGCGTTTAGCAGCTATCCTCTAAGTGCCCCTATATCCCTTTCAGTGAGTCTTGACTTGCAATTCCTGTTTGTTGATGCAATTTGTCCATATTTGTGACATGATGTAATGATTTTTAAGTCTGTTCCCCTTCACCCACTGAATATTTTTGTGATCAATTTACTTGTAGTTTGGGCACTACCTACTGTATTTACCCCTTTTTCAAGTCCTTTAGGTGCTTCATGTTGCTTTGAAAAGACATCGAAATGCAGACTACTTCTATACATGACTCATACTAATAATGGGCATTCAAGCTAATATGATGTACTTTTGTTGCTGCATTCGTAATTGTGATTTAGTTCCTTCAAGGTTAAAATTATTTTTCATGTGGTTTTTCCATTATTTTGTGCACGCCCTGTATAATTTAAAAAATTTCATAAATCCTCAGTTTCATATAAATGTAAAAGGAAATTCTTGATGACACAATCAGATGAAAAGGGTGGACTGTAAAAAGTTATTCAATAAATACTTACTACATAATAATTACTACATATAACACATTTTGCTTAAGAGTTCCTTTGTGCCAGTATATTGTCTTTGAGTAATTTCAATGTATTTTTATAATTTTTTATTTGTTTCGTGTTATTTCCTATTATTTTATGAATAGTAATCAAAGGATCATTAAGTTTAAGGCACACGTGAGGCAGTAGTCATTAAACAGAATTACCAAAACACAATTTTTGGTTTGGTACATGTCTGTCCCATTTATGACAAGGATGATTACAGCTTTTGAATGAGTCGTAACAGCTGATATGATTCTGATTAATTAATCCACGAGGATCTGAAGGAAATGGCCACTGTCACTGATCACAGATCAGTTTCCTTTGCAGCCACTTCTACACTGCAGAAAAATCACTTTCCAGTTAACTTTCAAATGCTTCACGAATTTGAAAAGAAATGCAGCTTTTTTAGTGAAAATCCTTATGTGTCTCAGCTGTATAATTATCTGAAGAACTAAAGCCCATCCAAGTAATATGAAGAAAATGAAAATGTGTGGATTTTTATTAGCGGATGGTCTGTACAGCAATTGCAAACTTCTCACAGTCCGATGATAAACATTTCTTAGAAATATGAGAGCTGAGCAAAGTCTGGAAAAGGACTAAAAACGTGGTGATATTGCTGCAATTGTAAAATAAGTAACCGAATGCATTTTAGCCAAAAACCAGTGAAGACAATGGTGTTTTAAGCATTGATTGTGAAACCTATTGAACGAGAGTAAAACAATCTACCAAAGTTGTAAGATAAATTACATTTGGAAATGGAAACATAATAAAATGGATTACTAGAATTCCTGTCCTATTGTTATCATACTGCCCAATTTGCAAGTACAAACACTGCCTTTTCAGAGAGGGTCATCAGGCAGGATGCATTAACAAGAAGGTGGTCATAGATTTACCCCACTGACAACTGTACTCTCAGCTAGATACTTAATGAAAAGAGAACAATGGTTGACAGCTGGTTAGCAGTCATCAGAAGAACAAAATGACATGAAATATTAGTTGCGAATGATGAGGCAAAATAAGGCTTAAAAGCCGACGTGGGGACCATCTAATTGGAACAAGCAAGGCAATGACTGGCAGATCGGATTCACTGATGTGGGATTCAAATCCTCTTTTCTTCCATTGCTACTATTTCCCTCCTCGGTCTTCCTCTGAAAGTCATACTGCGATAACAAAAACAATGTATAATCTTGTTTTCCTTATTTTATTCTAATAATAAAAACTATAATAATATTAATAAGAAGAAAAACAAAAACAAGAAAAAGAAGATGATGATGATGATGATGATGACAAAGAACTCATTGCTATTAATGACATTTTTTTATATTGACAAGGATTGTTTGGTGGCTGAATAGGAATCCAACCACTGGAATTGAAGTTTTCAGTCTCTCCTTCGCTCTGTTTGTGGATTTAGCACATTCTACCCACATAGTGCAGTTTCCTTCCCCATTCCAAGACAGGCATTTCCAAACAGCCTGTCGTGTGTATGTGTACTGTGATGGCCTGGCATCCTGTGCAGGGTGTACGCCAGGCCTCAGCCCTGTGCTGCCTGGGATAGGCTCCAGGCCACCCTGCAGCCCTCTCCAGCCTAAATGGTTGGAAGATGGATGGATTATACTGACATTGCTAGATACATTTTCATTAGTGGCTGATGCTGTCTGTGTTTTTCTGTATTGAGAGCTTCTGTTTCTGTCTTGGAGTTTAATAGAAAATCTATATCTGTACAAATGTAACTTGAGTATTTACCATATTGTTTTACCGACAAACAAACAAACAAACAAACAAACAAGCTCTATCATCTTTAGCGGCAAAGCTGGAGGGCAGTATGTCAGGCCACACACGAATCCCCCTCGCAGACGAAATCAGTGGGGTGCTTGTAGTGCGCTCAGTGTTACGTTGAGCTTTGGTCTCAGGGACTTTATATTACCATAAGGTTTGATGTCTGTGCTATGCTCCAAGGGAACTTTCATGTTCTCCCTACCTTGAAAGTGCGAAATGTTGCAGCGCTTAAACACACGGGAAGCTTATCTCCAAGAGGTTCATCTCCCTGGCTGGCTCTGAATGACTTATCACCGCGTTGTTGTCAGTTGCCACATTAATTTTCTGTGCTCTTTTAATTTAACCTTCAACTGACCTGTAATGTTTACAGATTTCGTGTTTTATTTAACGAAAATGTACATGCGTATGTAAAAATAATTACAGTGTTGTGTGTATAGTTTAACCGATATCAGCCATGACTGTTTGATTATTGCTTCATTAAGACAGTTTACAATGGAGTTAAAACAGAATTTTTGTATTAATTGAATCAGCAAACAAACACAGAAAAAGGTGAATGTGGTGGAATGTAATGCAGGAGGACAGGCTCGGGGGAAAGCCTGTGAACCCCACTGAGCCACTTAATCCTGGGACCGGTGCCACCAGTGGCTGAAATTCTGCTCTCCAAAACATGGCGGAAAAAATAAACACAATGCATTTCTAAAGGATTTGAGTGTGCCTGATAGAGTGTTCCTGGACTTCCATGAACCCTCACTGTGGGATGAAAGTACTACCACAATCAATATTGCTCTGGCAAATGGCATTAGTCTTCACTGACAGGTGTGATGTGACTTGAAAAAGGATTCATTTTAATGTATTTCTGAATGTCGAAAGAGGTGCCTGATTGGGGGTTATCAGCTCAGAAAGGCTTCATGATTAAGAGCTCCTGATAAAAAATCTGCTTATAAGGATTCGGTGCACAGAAAATAGTGCAACTAATGGATGTAATACATAAGTCCCCTGTGTCGCTGCCCCATAATCTCATTCACACTTTCACACATTAAAAAGCTAATTTAATTAGTGTGATAAAAAAATTTGAATGCACATTTCTATTTTTAACATCTGTTGATTATATGCTAATTTCCTGCAAACATGCATTTTTCCTTATAAAACATTTTATTAGTTGAATATTCTGGGATGCCTCACACCTCTGGGACCCAGGTTCGAGTCTCCGCCTGGGTCACATGTGTGTGGAGTTTGCATGTTCTCTCCATGTCATCGTGGGGTTTCCTCCGGGTACTCCGGTTTCCCCCCACAGTCCAAAAACATGCTGAAGCTAATTGGAGTTGCTAAATTGCCTATAGGTGTGCATGTGAGAGTGACTGGTGTGTGAGTGTGCCCTGCAATGGGCTGGCCCCCCATCCTGGGTTGTTCCCTGCCTCGTGCCCTTAGCTTCCGGGATAGGCTCCGGACCCCCCGCGACCCAGTAGGATAAGCGGTTTGGAAAATGGATGGATGGAATATTCTGGGATGGCTGTATTGGGTGTACTTTGGGATTTTAATGTTTTCTATCATGTCTGCTTTGCTTGACATATTCTGAGCAGAAGAGACCATGGCTGAGCTAAAGATGAAATGTGCAGAGTTTATACAAAATTATTCCCCTGGTTGTATCATTTTTTATGTGTGTGTGTTTATTCATTCATTCGCCATCTATACTGCTCATGCAGGGTCACAAGCGTCCAGAGTTTATTCCAGAAACAACAGGCGCAAGGCAGAGAATAACCCAGAATGGAGCGCCAAACCCATCGTTGGACACTCACACTACTGACACACACGGGCGTATGTTTGTTGTAAGATTAAATTTAAAATATAATTCTAGATATACAAATTTCCTCAGTAGGCTTCAGTATTTATTACTATATTTATTCAGCCAGCACAGTCCATCTGTGTGCACACTAAAATACTTTAAACAGTGAATTTAATCACAGATGCTACCATGGAGACAAAAAGCATGTTCTGAAAAGGGCAGTTCAGGAACATGGTGTTTGAAAAGAGTAGCAATCAGGCATGGACTGGCTACCAGGAAATTTGGGAAGTTTCTCGGTGGGCCTGTCTCATGACAACTGGTCTTTTTTTCCCCCCAACTCTAAAATTGTATCACCTACAGCATATTCAGATATTCCATACTGTAGGTCATTTTAGCTGCAGTGACACAGATGGTGCAATCCATAATAGCAGGTAGCGGTTGCCATCACAAATGAACGTATCTAGCACTCAGGCAGTTAGCATCTAGCACTCAGGCAGTTAGTATCTAGCACTCAGGCAGTTAGCATCTAGTACTCAGGCAGTTAGTATCTAGCACTTGTTAAAAATATCTCATACTCGTTGCCAAAACATGGATAGATACATTGTGTCAGTTTGAATTAGGCTTATCCAATTGGGCCCACTTGTGAGCAAATTCCCAGCCTTCTTGTAACAACGCATTTTATAATAATGCTGCACTATGCAATAACTTGACAGAATATAAGAAGTTGAATTATAAGAATAATAGTAATAAAAACAGGGAAATGATTCAATATAAAATTATAATGTAGCCTATAAATTTGTAAGATGTTGTCAAGTGTGTGACAACGCATTATGTACAGTAATAACATTGCATTATGACATGAAAATTTGTTCTGTCTTATTTTGTGTAGTTATTACATAATGCAGCATTATTATATAATGCGTTGTAAGACTTTTTTGTTGCCAGTCCGCCCCTGGTAGCAATAAGGAAGCCGTTCTGAAAAAAATATCCCATTGATAATCCTTGATGAATTCTGTAAAAATAACAGAAGGGAATCATGTGGAATAAGAGTGTGTGATGCAATGACATAAGCGCATACAGCTATTAATCTGAAATACAAAGGATTACTATCGGTGCAATACCAACACTGCCCTACTGCAAACACAACATGGACAGCACTGAGTCATGAGTGTCACATCTTTACATGACACTGAGTAGGAAGCTTGACAGATTGCAACAAAATAGAGGTATAAACATGAGGCAAACTAGAACAATGACAGAGCTTCAGCTTTCAGCAGGACAATGAACTGAAGCAAACTGTCAGTTACACTGGAGTGGCATAACATCAGGAAAGACAATGACCAATTATAACTTGATTAAAGTCTGTACATGATAATCCGTTGTCTGAAGATAGCTGTCCACCAATGCTGACAGAGGCTAACCCTAGCTCTTATTGCCGCTGAAGCGTTTTCTACCAGTCACCCAGTGCGAAGGGTGTGTGATTAATCAAACTAAGCCATTTTAAATTCCGTTGTGTTGTTTTATTTTTTCACCATAAGTAAAGAGTGTTTTTTTATCCTCTAGTGCTCTGCTAACATTGTCTTAAGACACGTATGCCAAAAAATATTCAGTGAGACAATAAGTCACGGAGAAACCAAACAATGTAAGCAGCCGTGCATGATCCATTTGCCCAGATCGAGCTGTTAATGATCTCGCATCAGTTCAATAATAATAACTGATACTTCATTGGTCCCCATGGAGAAATTCTCTTTATGCTTTCCCCAACTTGATCTCTGTGGGTGAGAGCAAGCTGGCCATGAAGGGCAGTCACCCACAGCAGCTCCCAGGGAGCTGGGGATTATGAGACTTGCTCGAGGATCTGCAGATGTTCCGAGACCAGGCTTGAACCAACAACCTCCTAATTGCGGGTACAGAGACTTAGCTCACTGAGCTACACGCTTCCCGATCCTAAGGAAACTTAACTGATTTATTCTGAAATCACTTGTCAGGGTTGCAGGGGGTCCAGAGCCTATGGGCACAGGCAGGAAACAACTCAGAATGGGGTCCCAACCCATCACATGGTTTTGGACTGTGGGGTGGAAACAGGAGTACCCATCGGAAACCCCACAATGACAACATGCAAACTTCACACACTTAGAACCCGGACACATTCGCACACCCACATCCTAGAGGTGCTAACCACGGGACCCCCCATGACACCACAGGTGATTCATTAGACTAATATCTAATTTTGATATTCTACAACTGAAAGACAATAATAGACATTACAAAAAGGAAGAGGCCATTGAATACCCAATAATGAAGTTCTGGTAAAATTTTCTTGTGCACTAAACTTGAATGAATGAAGGCTCCGTATGCATGACTATCTGAGGAGGAGAATTTCGAGCTGCACTAGCATGCACTTTGCTCTGATCAAACATGGTTCCCTTTGAGTTCTCACTTATGCTTTTGTGTTCTTGAATGTATGTATCTCTATGTACAGTATATATGTATCTATGTGTGTGTGTGTATCACCCTAGCTCTCCTGTCATAGATACTATAGTTATGTTTTATTATTTATCTTGAATCTTCACTGCAGTATAAATGAATATTTTAAACAAATTGCAAGTACATAATTAACGTGTGTTATGAAATCAGACTAATTCTACCTACTTCACAAAATTAGAATGAGCAGAGCATGTCTGTATGAATTATGGTTTCCTGTATTATGGGCGACTGTATTGCTTTAGGAAACAATGAGGCACATCCATCTTCAGAGGAAATGCCAGGAATAGTGCTTGATTACTGATTCACTTGATGATAAAATAGAATTGAGAATCAACCTGAAGTTCTTCTAATCTTCTGATCTACAATACCAGAATACAAGACATAGCCCAGAGTCCATGTTTTGACTTAAGATTCATTTGAACTTTTAAGACATTCTAATGCACTTGGTTTATGGAATAATTAACATGACCTTCAGAACAATATGCTTTGTGTGTTCAATAGAATTTTGACTCTTGGATTTTACCAGCACTGTATATTATCATTAATTACCATCTGTATTATGACTCATCAATCGCTTCATAATGACAGTTTCTAAGATCCATCACAGGCAAAACAGTTCAAATGTCAGCTATTCAGAAAGCAAGCAAATACAATATTTGGAAAGACATGTAATTTTTATATTAGCTTAAATAATAGTGTTTTACTTCTGGCATTATCCAATTTATAGTTCAACCAGTTAGGTGTTTAACAAAGATATTTTTGTTATACTTGAATATCTTGCAGCACTGTAAAATGAATCCTGTATATACACATGGACTAAGCATTCTGGTTGTGATCACGCGGCAACTCAAATTTGGACATCGGTGAGATCTGGGCAGTTCTGCAGGTCGCTTGGTAGTGAGAGAGTGTACAGCAAGTTCACCACCTTTTTATGGGCCAGTAAAAGCATTGCTGATATTCACCTCATCTGAAACACAATTATCCTAATGCATGTGTCCACACATTCTGCCTGTTACCACCTATTATGAATGCTAATATTAAAAGCATATAATTGTACGCAATGACAGGAGTGCAGAGGAAATTACAGGCTATTGGATGCATAGCAGATGTACAGGTTTACGCTTTCTCAGAATGTACTCCACACCCATGAATGTGGGTCCTCACAATGTAATATATACATGACCACACACACACACAGTTTTCTCAGTGACCTGGAGCAATACATACATCAGTTCATATAATTTCATCCCGGCCGTGCCCACTGTCATTGATTTTTTTTAGCTTGTTTTTTTTTTCGGACATGTAGAGTTGTTGTTGCCTTGACCTCTTTCTTGTACCATTCCCACAAATCCTGAAATGAAAATCCTCACTCCTTGTCCATCTGGAGGGCTTGTGGCTCTGTTCACCCTGGTTACCAGTGTATACTTCATATAAACTATTTTGCAAAATGACCTACATTGTGTGTAGGATGCTTGCGGACCGAAACGCTGACTTACACTGCACCAAAAAAAGACTTTGTCCATTAAAGTGATGCTTTGTCATGACGTCTCACACATTCTTAGCAGCAGCCTCAACTCTATCCCTTTCCTTGACCTGACACATTTTCTCTTTTTTTGTGTTTGCCCTTGTGCTGACACTGAAACAGCTATCTTTTTGTTTTTATTTTACCATGCTGTTCTCCTTTGAATCTATCCCACTTTTATCCTTAAGGTTCCTATTCTTTGTCTCCCCTTCCGGCTTCACTTGCTTCTGTTCAGCTTCCCAGCTCGGCTTTCTGCTTTCAGTTGTGGCAATCTAATCACTCATGAGATCTTCAGAGCATCCTCACACATTTGATAATCCAATCAAATAATGAACTGCTTTTTAAACACCAGGGTCATTTTTATGAATTTCACATAGTTTGTCAGACAGTCCCAAGTGAATAAAATGTGTGTCTGCTTGTCATGGCAATCGATAGGAATTTGTTAGCTGTTGTCTTTAGTCATTGACTATGTCACGTTAACCACCATTTCATTTACCACCTTAGATTACCATTTGCCAGTGTAGGCAATTGTGAAACTTTAATGTGAGCTATTTTATTTGGATATTATTTGGATGTTAAGACACAGTGTAAAAAACAAACTTATTTCATTATGATATGCTTCAGTGTTCCATTCATTCTGCTTTTCTTATCAACACAATCGCCATTTAAGGTCCAGTTATGTCAAATAAAATAATGCTGCTCGTAAAAAGAGAGTGGCTAATTCTCTCAATATGGCAAAGCAAATCCTGGAATTACAATCACATGCCAAAGAAATCAGGTAAAATTGGTTTACTTAATGCATTGTTAATTGATACATTTTTCTCTGCACAACACAATATGTAACTGTGCCAAAATGAACAGAGTGAATCCAACAGTGAATCCACCACACTCCATAAAGGTAATATGAAAATATGAATTTGTACTAGTTGTTATGACCTGGGCCTCCAGTCCTCATGTGTGCCACACCCCCGTGATCATCCCAGATTGTGCCCAGATGTTTCCTGTTCATTTTGCCTTGTCTTGTGTATATCAGTCTGCGTCTGAGTCAGGTCCCCAGATGGGTCATTGACGTTTGTGACGTTGTCCACCGTGTTCTTGCACCTGTGCCTGCAATAAACCCCGTTTGTTTGACTTCCGTGGTTCCGTGATTTGCTTCCCCGCTCGCTGCTCGCATGCCCGGAGAGTGGACGCAACACTAGTTGCACTTTTATTTTATCTTAGTCTTTCTTCATCCATTTTCTGTAAAGCACTTGTCCTATTCATGGTCACATGGGGTCCTGAGCCTATGGGCACAAAGCAACAGTAAGGGGTGCCAACCCAAAGCAGGGCACACTCACACTCACACCCAATTCACAATTTAGTAACTTCAATCAACCTCAGCAGCTTTTTCTCCTACAGTATTTTATTATTGTTGCTGTTGTTTGTTGTTCTTATTGCTGTTATTATATAAAATAAGAAACTAAACCCTGATAGATAATTGATTCATTCTTCTCTACACAGCACAATACGTGATTGTGTCAAAATGAAACGCAAGGGCTATTACAGCTGCTCCAGTCACATTATAAAAAATATTTTTTATTTTTAGTGGTAACCACACAGCAGAAAAAAAGCAATTTAGTTAAAATGACTAGGTTCCAGGAAAACTGTAACTCTTGGGATATTTTGAGGTCTGTCTGAATATGTTACTTTCGCTGGCAAAGAAAAGAAATCAATCAATCAATCAATCAATCAATCAATCAATCAATCCTCTTCGTCCTTATGGGACATATGGTTTCATTGAGCTCTCTCCATCGCATGCGGTCCTTTGCAGCATGTTGTGTTTCTCCCCATAATTGGTTAATCTTTTGCAGCTCCTGTACCACAGTTCTACGCCAGGTGTTTTTGCATCTTCCAGATTTTATTTCTCCAGCTGGTGTCCATCTTAAGGCAACTCTTGGGATGTGGTTTTGCTCCACCCTTAACACATGTCCAAGCCATCTTAAGCATCTTAATGTAATGTCCTTGGTGATGCTTTGACTGCTTCTTTTCTTCTATAGTTGTTGGTTGGATATTTTGTTGGGCCAGAAGATCTGGCAGCGTCGTCTCAGGCGTCTGTTGTGGAAGACCTCAAGCCTCCTCCTGTCTGTACTGACCACACGCAAAAGATACAAAAGAATCATGTGAATATGTGATAGATGTGCTCAATGACAAGCTTGTTCACAGCCAGCCTGCTTAAGAAACCAAGCGGAGGCTTTGCTATGTTTGACATGCACCGCTTACATGTACATAAAGGCCCTATATTTCACATGGATATCTGTCACATATGCAAGGAGGCACCTTATGTTTGACATGCATCACTGACACACGTTAACCTCGATCCTGGGTTTGACAAGCATGGTTGGCACACATATGAACAAGGGCCCTGTTTGCTTTTAACTTCTTGGTAAGAAAATGGAATCGCATGGGAAAATCTCTACACAGAGACATAATTTTCAAAGTGTGGGGTTCATAGAAAATGTGTAGTGCACACAAAGCTTAAAGTACATCTAGAGTCAGTCTTTAAGGCTCCTTTCAGCACGTACTCTTTTGATCATTGCTATCACAAGCCAAAAATAACGTCCCTGAATCCCCTCTTCAGCATGTCCTCTAGCTGTGTTTATTCTGAAAGCGTATGCAAGTGAGGTGCATGATCTCCTTTTACTGCTGCTATAACTATGACTCGCTAATGAAATATTCATAAGATGTTATTACTGTGAAGACTGCATGCCATGCAAATATATTACTGATAGGAATAATGAATGATAATAATGATAGATACATTTCCGTTATTGTTTTTAGGCTCTTGTAGCAAATTCCGCATTAATGAATTCAATGAAAAAACAGGTGTTTCGAAAAAGCAGAAATAACTGTAGAGATTTACTACAGCAACCAGATTGTGTTTCCTGCAAAGTGCAATAAACAGCTGTAGTACGATTAAATTTTACATAGTTCTCCCAGAAAGGTCAGCCAAACAGTAAGAGAGAAAACAAAAACTTCCATTTACCGTTTAAACAAATCATTTATCAGCTCAATTTGAATAAAGGGGCACATTATACATTCTCTTAGGAATATATGTTTGTCATTATGACTTGAGATGGCAATTGAAGACTTATAAATGGAAGGTCATAGACCTAAAATGAATGGGACATGCACTCAAAGCACTTCATATACTTTCATTGTGATAATTGTGACAGGACAGAGAAACCATTTACCAACAAAGACAGTATTCAAGAGAATGAGTATCTAAGAAGAGTCTGAGTGGTGTCCACCCCAGGCAGCACAGGAAGCTGTAGAGGATGTTTGTCCATCAGAGAGCACATATACATACTGGAGACACCAGTTAGCCTAGCTGTAGGTCTTTGGACTGCAAGACACAGCACAAGGAAGACAGCAGTGGGAGAACATGCAAACAGCACTATACGCAGAGCGAAAGAGGGATTTGCACTCTGGAGGTGTGAGGTACAAGTGCCACCCACTGAGTGACCGTATCAAAGATATAAATGGCAAAGAATTCTATGCCTTTAAGGCACTATTCCTTAACAGTGTCATCATTCATTGGCCTGACTTTCCTTTGGATTGTGAGAGCGAGCTGGGGAACATAGAGCAAACCTGCACACTCTTTAACAATAGCCAGTTCGGGTTATTATGTTTAAAAACTGCATACTTATTCAGGCAACAGGCAATTTATTTTGAAAATATAAAAAAATATTCAAATAAGTATATTCAAAAAAATATTTTGAAAATATATATATATGTGTGTGTGTGTGTGTGTGTATATATATATATATATATATATATATATACACACACACACACACACAATGAACAATGAACAAAAATATAAACGTAACACTTTCGGTTTTGCTCCCATTTTGCATGAGCTGAACTCAGAGATGGCACGGATTATCTCGGCAAAGGAGAAGTGCTCACTAACACAGGTTTATACAGATTTGTGAACAGTATTTGAGAGTAATGGGTCTTTTGTGTATGTAGAAAATGTTTCAGATCTTTGAGTTCAGCTCATGCAAAATGGGAGCAAAACTGAAAGTGTTGCGTTTAATATTTTTGTTCAGTATATATATATATATATCCATCCATCCATTTTCCAAACCGCTTATCCTATTGGGTCGCGGGGGGTCCGGAGCCTATCCCGGAAGCAATGGGCACGAGGCAGGGAACAACCCAGGATGGGGGGCCAGCCCATCACAGGGCACACTCACACACCAGTCACTCACACATGCATACCTATGGACAATTTAGCGACTCCAATTAGCCTCAGCATGTTTTTGGACTGTGGGGGGAAACCGGAGTACCCGGAGGAAACCCCACAACGACATGGGGAGAACATGCAAACTCCACACACATGTGACCCAGGCAGAGACTCGAACCCGGGTCCCAGAGGTGTGAGGCAACAGTGCTAACCACTGCACCACCATGCCGCCCCCTATATATATATATATATATATATATATATATATATATATATATATATATATATATATATATATATATATATATATATATATATATATATATATATATATATATATATATATATATATATATATATATATATATATATATATATATATATATATATATATATATATATATATATATATATATATATATATATATATATATATATATATATATAAAGCAATCAATCAGTCAGCTAATGAAAAGGTCCTGTTAATGACAGGTCATAATTCACAATTATCTTACCTTTTCCTTTTAATATATATTCTTTTGTTTTTGCAGATTATGTCTTAATTTTTCCATAATCATATAATTGTACTCCCCAGATCTACGTAATATAAAATGTATTTAATGTGCTGTATAATTTACATAATTTGTCCCATGATAAAATGGGGAGAACACACAAACTGCACACACACAGAGCTGGGGCCGAGACCCCCAATCCTAGAGGTATGAGGCAACCATGCTAATCACTGCACCTCCATGCCACCCCTACAGACAGATATATCGTTCAACAATATGTTTTATTTATTTTTAGACATAGAATCACTTTGTAATTATCAGTCCCATGCTTAGCATAGTTTTGTGAAAATCATTGAGCTGTGTTATATGGACAGGTTATTAATGCTATTAATGCTCAATTGTTCAACCATTTTACGATCTCTTTTGATGCATTTATTGTAAGACCATGAAAAAGCAATAATATCATTCCTTCACAAAACTTATTTTGCTTGACATCCAGATTACTCTGCCCTTGCCGACTGTGGTCAAGACTTTAAATTCAGCAGATCACATTAGCATGCTAATTCTTTTAATCATAGCATTACATTAAAAAGCGAAAACTGTTTGAGGCAATGAGGGGAACAACCTTGAAGTCAAAATTGTCCACAGAGTTGCAGGACTGTTTCCCATACGATAACATTTTTTTCAAAAACACACTAAAAGATGTCTAAGGTGAAGTGAAATGACTTTTATTTGAGGTTGATTTTTTCTGAAGTATAAGAAGTTAAAAATAAAAGCTTTATGAAAGCTGAGAAATTGCATTTAAGCCCTTTGATTCTTATTAGGGCTGGCAAAATCAAAGCATTGACTGATGCAAGAGTTTTATACTGATTAACAGGATGTGTGTTTGTTTTTAAGCACAGATATTTCGCATTTTGATCATAACGCGCCTCACATTTACTTTCAGTTAAAGAAAAATTCTACATTTTCTGTACACATATCTTGGACAGGATCACAGAGGCATAAGGAGCTTAGTGGAGACCGAGATAAGATGCCAGTCCATAACAGTCTTGACTTGGGTCACTCTTCATCTTGTATAAATATTTCACCTTTTTCCTTGTGGGGCTGGTGTATGGCTGTCTTGGGGAACACTGTGCCTGTGATCGGAAGGCTGTTCATTCAAATCAGCAGAGTGAATCCACTATTGGGCCCTTAAACAAGGCCATTAACCCCAATTGTTCCAGGGACTGGTTGACTCTGCTCTCTCAGTTGTATGTTACTTAGGATAAAAGCATATGCGAGATAAATGTAAGTAGCAGTGCATATACAAATACTTAAAGTTACACAGAGACACAAATTAGTCCATATGAAGAGAACACCACACTGCAAGACAAAGACGGTGGATTCAAGACCCCAGCGCTGGAGGAATGAAAAGGTCCCACCAAGTAAAGCACCTTGCCACTTCACGCACAACACTTTGTAATGGGAATAACAAATTACTGCTGTCAACTACCTTTCAGATTGCAGAATGTATATAAAGAATGGGAATGACAATGTGATAACGTGTCTGTAAATGTGATCGAATGGCTGCATTTGTCACACATGGAGTTTCTCTTGGCCTTAACCAGACTTGCACCTTGACACCTGAAGAGGCCCTGAGAAGGAGACCAAAATGATTAGCATGGGTGCCACAGAGAGAGAGAAAAAGACGCCCAGATTCATTTGTTCATTCTGGTACTCAGGTTCCAATTCTCATTCACGAAATAGAAAGGCTGAAGAACTTAATTGGACTCGCGAAAGCAGCAGAGCAATTACAATGTTCCTGAAGTGTGTTTGACGCCTGGCAGACCTTTGTCCTCTAAAGTGATTTGGTGAATTCAAATCCTTCTCTCCACTTTTGCTTGGTCAATAGTCTTGTGGACTCTGTTCTCGAATGTTCTGCATACAAATGATTACTATTTCTTACTTAAATTTCAAGCTTTTCATCGATATATAGGTGGACAGACAAAATGTGATGTTTCAAACCATTTCAAGCAGGAGGATGTAAAGAACACATACAAAAAAACCCAAAATCACCACAATACAGGTACTGTTGTTCATGATATTACATTGTATAATATTATATTGTACAGCACAGTGCAGCTAACATCTCAATAACTGTTATCCACATATACAGAACAAGAACCCCATGAATACATGCTGGCCTTTCTATGGAACCTCTTTCATTTCCACAAGGAAGGGTTATTAGTTTTTTTCCATGTGGCTCTTCTTGTTGAAGTAAAGAAGACAGAGACCAAAGATTGATTTCTTTTCTTCAATCAAAAAAGGCCTTCACCACTATTTCTTTGTTCTCTTTGACAATAGGTAGAGATGTAATGTGGAATTCAAGACTTAAGCCAGGAGAACAGGTGGTAGTTTGAGATAACTTTGTACGACTTGGACTGCATCTTTTTTTCAGCTGGCTATCTATGAATGAATTAAGCATGGATGTTTACGGATCATTTACTACAAAGTAGTCCAGTAAGTTATAATAAATTAAAAGAGGAAAAAAAAACTACGAAAAAACATATTTAGGGCTGTATAATGGTATACTGTCACGAAGAATTACATCACAGTCTTTAATACAGAACAGCGCCTATGTATAGTGCAAGCATGAACATAACTGGCACACAAGTACGCATTCATCTTTAAAAACGATATGTGCGACAATCGATTGTGGTAACAGTGTAAAGGCGTACTTATTTTCTGCATTTGCACTGATATGAAAACAAAATATACTGCATTTTAATCTTTATATACTAACTCTACTTCATTTGAGGTATACAAGTTAAAATGCAAGGTATTTTTTCGTCATAGCACGCAAAAGCACATAAGATAAGTATACATGTCAGCTTTTATAAACAACTGATTGCCACATATATCGTTTTTAAAGGTGAATGCGTATTTGCATACCAGTTATGTCCATCCCTGTACATAGGCATTGTATGTAAGACTTTGGGTGGGAGGGATAATAAAATGTGGGTGACACAAAGTCGTGACAAAAGAATAGGAACATTGAGATGGAAAGGAATCCGGTTTAGCAAAACAGTGAAAGGTCTTTTTGGTGGGAACCAAAGATAAGCACAGGAGAACCAAAAGTGTGTTGGGCTGTGCAGAGGACTATAATTATGTTTGGGTTCAGGTATAAGGGTCTGGCTCTGTATTTGAAAACCAAGGAAACAAAACAGAACCCACTGTATAGCTGGAAATAAGGCACAACTGCAGGGCATGAACATACCTGTCACCTGACCTCACTGTGACCTTTGACGTCTATATCTCCTCCCCTTATATCAGTTTAAAAAAAAAGGCATGAGTGCAAGAGATTGCCCCTTGAGGGGCAAGGTTTATTACTGAAAATAGAGGGAAAATGCATGAAAGAACAGGTCAGTAAAGAGGCAGAAGTTCCTTCAGGGCAGTCAACCTCCAGGATTCGCATGCAGGGAGCACACATGCATGGCTGACTTGCCCTTTGCTTTACCTCCCTGGCTTCTTCCTGGAGTGCGTTTTAAGCCTTATATGGGAAGGACGTCCTGCCCCCTCGTTGGGGCAATTATTAGTCACCAGCTGTGTCCTGTTGGCACTCCACGAGGACAATGGTAAGGAAACCATGGTTACCATTGGCCTGTGTGGTGCTGATCGGCCCTTGCTAATGTGTGGCAGGATTCTAATGGGCTGCCGTGTCACAGAACAGTACCAGATTATACCACATCACAGCACAGTGTCTCTTACAGTATCTCACAGAATCTATGCCATTACCAGACATCCCTTTCATAATCCCTGATACGCGATTCAAGACGACAGCTTGGGAGCCAACAGGTTAATCTTCATGCCTGTGAAAGCTACTAATCACCTTCAGCCCATCCACGCCATTTACACGAGCGCAGTTTGTAATCAAAAATCAGGAGATGCTGCCATTAGGGTCATAATCGCTATTATTATCTTCATCATGCAAATGAGCACACTCTTAACTTCCTTTTTTGGATCTTTCAAGTGATGACAACTATCATACTGTTAATTAGAGCCGCACTAAAGAGAAAAGACAGTTCAAGCTGCTTAACAGTGTTAACACTTAACAGAGTTATTTTTTTTTTATCCAACACAGTCTTACTCAAGCCCCCCCAGGAAGCATTAAAATAAATAATTATTGAGTTTATATTCCAAACTAAATTGGTGAATATAGGCCAACATTACAGTTTAATTGTGAAATCTCATTGACACACTGACACACACAAAGAGGTTTGTCATTATATCTTTGTGGGGACTCTCCATACATTTCTGTGGGGAAAACTGCAATCCCAACATGACGACATTAACTCCTACCCATCCCTACCCTTAACCATACAGGTAAGTAACCAATCAAAATATGAAAAATGGCCCCTACAACATACAAATAATAGGATTTTATAACACTGTAGGTAACATTTGGTCCACACACACAGTATGGCACAGTGTGTGTAGGTGTGTGTGTGTATGGCTGAGAGAGAGTGCGTGTGTGTGTGTACATATACACAGCCATGGGAAAAATGAAGAGACCACTCTTTTTAAACGAATCTGCATTTTAAATCCTGGTTTAATCCTGGTTCTGCTGGCAGAAGGCTACACTGAGCAGCAGGTTGCCTCCAGGTTCAAAATTTCTAAGAGAGCAGCACACAAGGATAAGGTGAAGCAGGAGACACTGGAAAAGACCAGAAAGCAGCCAAGTAAAGGGCGGAAGCGACTTTCTAATGGCAGAGATGACTGTTAACTTATCCGACAGTTTCTCATGAGTCGTAGGATGACATCAAGTGACCTTCAAAAGGAATGGGAAACCCTAAGCGTAGGAGTGAAGTGAAGGGCTGTTCATATCAGGCTCCTAGAAGCAGGGCTGAAGTCCCATTAAGCAAGGAAGAAGCCCTTCATTAATGAGAAACAGAAAAGAACACAGAAGTCTGATACACACACACACACACACACACACACATACACACACACACACAAACTCGAGACATGTACATTTTTTTGTTTCACTCATTTCCCAATTTATGGGGGAATTTGTGTGTCTGTCAATTTTTGAGTTTATATTCCAAAAAACAAACAAAAAAAAATGTACTGTGGTCTCAATTTTTTCCGCGCCTATATATACAGTACGCATGTTATGATGGGTTGGGCTCCTATTCTGAGTTGTTCTCTGCTTTATACCTATAGCTTCTGGGATTGACTCTGGAGCCCTACGAACCTGCATACTGCAGAACCAGTGGTCATGGAAAAGGGAGGGAAAGAAGGATATAATGATGTTTATTTAATATGTATTTTCCTTGTCCATGTCACAATTCAACCGGTGAATTGCCTTATTAAAACCACAATTAACAGCTCTGCTGGTACAGATGTATCTGAATTACCTTTAGCTGTGAAAGGAGCATTAGGACCTTTATTCAAAGAAAGCTTCACCTTTCAATAGGTTGCAGCCAATGCACCCCAGAAAAAAGTTCATGAAATGCAATTTGGATAAAAAAGAGAAAGTGATGTAATCTACGGGAAAAGCTCTGTGGTATACTTTAAACCCCCAGAGTGCTGTGCAGGTCATTGCATAGGCAAACAATGACATTTTTACACACAGAATTTGGTTTATTTAGGAATTAGTCTTTCCAAGCAGTCACTTATTTTTAATACTGTTGTCTAGAACTGATTAAATTGGTTTTAATTATACTTGCTGGTTGCTGTCAG
The DNA here is from genome assembly GCF_023856365.1 of Brienomyrus brachyistius. Classification (NCBI taxonomy): domain Eukaryota; kingdom Metazoa; phylum Chordata; class Actinopteri; order Osteoglossiformes; family Mormyridae; genus Brienomyrus; species Brienomyrus brachyistius. The sequence continues at coordinate 6,060,480 of NC_064548.1, forward strand.
TGCTATTGAACCGAACTTCCATCCATATATTTGACTTTGGAGGACATGTTCTTTGTCTTAGTAGGACAGAGATCTTTGTCTTTAGTTTCCAGCTATTATACATATTCTATTCATTTGCAGAATACAATATTCACAAGTGAGCAGTACTTTTTTTGAGGTAAGTATTCAGTGCATTAAAGCAGACAGTATTTTTCATAATGACTCATTTTATTTCACTGATCAATTAATTCCTTGCAAAAGGACTTATTCTTAACTTTAATTTGGACTCCACCGAATAAGTTCAATAAGTTAAATATATCTTCTGTTCAAAGTTCTAATTGCAATAGATTTTCTCTTGGTGGATTTAAAAGCCAAGAGGTTTCTCTGTAAATGTCCTAAAGTTATATATTTTATGGTAAAAGCAGCAGTAGTTATATTTTAAGGTGAACTTAATAAAGGGGATGCAGACACACATCGGATTATACCTCTGGCTTCGTCTTTCTTTTTCCAGTTTTCACACACTATTACACGTTTTACAGAATTCAGAATGTAGAGGGGAGTTCGCCAATTTCTCTTGAGACATGTCAAGCATATATCGCTTCTTAAAATGATCTACTCAACAGTCCATTTTCTATTTCCTATGAGAAAATACGTACATTCTGGTAGATTCTGTAGCTGCCACATGTATTTATCATTTCATATTATATTTTAAATTTAAATAAAAATTTGTTTTGATGACTTGAACTCACTGTGATGGCTTTGAATAATATCAATATTGCTTTATTTTGTCTGAAAAACTGTTGCGGTTTATTCATGCAGCTTGCTACATTGTTTTTTTTTTTTTTTTTTGCAAAATCTGAAATATGAATTATGAATGCCTTCCTATGATAACTGTTCTGGTAGTTTTAACCTGCCATTTATTTCTTACAAAAGCTTGTGTGAACCTTGTATGAAAATACCTAAAAACATTTGAATATCTGATACATTTTTTATGCGTTTTTTTCCAAACGCATTTATAATAAGACTCAAAAAGATACATCTCAGTATACAGTATTGTCAGTACAAGGTCATATGAATTAGCCTTAGAAAATGGAACTTTAAAGACTTTGGATCAGTCTGGAACTTAGTACATGTCACCAATATATCCACAATCAAATTTGTTAGTGAGATGGGTGGGCCGCAGTGCAGAAGAGCTAGTGGAGAAAATCAAAACTTGCTTATTTGAAGAAACATGCCTTGTGATGTAGAGACATACTAGGACCACACTGTTAATCAGTACTCAACTACTAGCATCTGCTTCCAGAAATTAAGTTAAAGTACGATTCACTGAAAAGTGCAAAGACCACTGTCACAAGATGAAGTTGTTCTCTTCAACCCCCCACAGATAAAACAGAATGGGGACTGTCTAAGAAACCTGCAGGGAACCTATTTTTTAACAATATCGAATCTAAAGGGAAATAATATGATATTACAGACACATCTTATTAACTCCAGGACCACCATCAAAGCAGGAGATACTTCAACCCTACAGTTCAAGTTCAGGTTACACCTCCATCCATCAGCAATGGATTCTTTCTTCCCTGTTGGCATGGACATATTCCAGGACAAGAATGCCAAGATTCATTGGGTTCGAATTGTCAAATGGAGTGGTTCAGGGAGTATGAGGAATCATTTTCACGTATGAATTGGTGATTTGTGACCTTAACCTCATTGAAGGTCTTTGGGATGTGCTGAAGGAGGCTTTATGGAGTAGTTCAACTCACTTGTCAGTACAGGATTTTGGTGAAAAATGTATGCAAATCTGGATGAAATTAAAGAGGGAGCATAAGCTTGTGGAAACAATGCCATGATAAATGTGTGCTATATTCAAAGCTAAAGGCGGTCAAACGAAAAATTCAAATAGCAACTTTTTTTGGCCGGTCAGTGTAGAATATTGAGTTCATTGTTATTGAACCCATGAGCGACTGCGGTTAATTATGAAATATATACAGAAGTGACAGCATCCTATGTTGCCTTTCATTAAAAGATATTAAACTAATTCATGTCTACTAACTCCAGGGCCAGTCAATCCTACAGGTAATATAGGCGGCTGCTTAGGGCGCCAACTTCTAAGGGGGCGGCAACTTAGCCAACGGATTTCACAAGTGTGAATTGGCTTGCTCTTGCCCCTAAAAGTACTTGCGCACTCTCTAGTGCTGGCACACAACCGCAACGCGATGTAGGGCGTCCTCTAGTAGCAGTCGCGCCCCCTGCTGTGCCAGCCCTGAACCACCATGCAGTGTGGTGTGCCAGCTTCTGAGGGGGTGTCAACTTGCCAGCCCATTTCACTTAGAAGGGAGGCATTGGTGGTGGTGCTCGCCTAGGGCGTTACATGGGCTAGGACTGACCCTGATCTCCCTACTTTGTTTTTCTCCTCAACACCATCTCAAGTGCTTGAATTCTTACATGCCTCCACTACATATCTTGCAGTCAACTGCCCATTTCCTGTCAGAACCTAGTACAGGTAGTCAGACGCTCGGCCAATTGAGAGAAACATGGGTGAGTGCACTCTGACTGTGCCTTGCTGACAATGGGTGCCCTGTTCAGAACTCAGGTAATACACTGTTGCTGTTATACAGATAATTAAGTAAGAACAGAATGGACAAATGGATTTGTGGCATTAATTTAACTATGACCCTTGATTTTCTCTTTGCTTTAACTTAAAAAAATACATCTTTTTAAATGAACTAACCCAAGTTACATCTTGATATTTCTTCGTTATGCAATCAATGAAAGGCAGTTACAGTTCGAAGTAATTTTCAAAGACTGTCATACAGCTTCTAAATGCATAAGAGCTCCCTTAAAAGGTAACTGTTGTGTTTCATTACCCTTTTTATCGGAGGGCTGTCTGTGTTACTAATGTGTGTTTTGCCACCGATCATCACGGACTGATTTGTATTTGAAGAACTGCTCTGCTCTGTTTTCCTTGCAGCAAAGTCTATTGATTTTTGTGGTTATATTTGCATTCAGTTTAACTTTTGCTAATTTAAAATGCGAGCTCCCGTATTATCTACTATGCATGAATGATTGGGGAATAGCACTAGCGTCTAATACACATCAGTTATTCAAAATTAAAGAAAACACTTGCAAGACTAATTATATAAATGCAACACACCCTTCTCTTTGTCAATGTTTTTTTTTTTAATTAAAAATGTCATTTGAGCTGATGTAAATGGTTGAAACCTGAATATCAGACAACATAAGATCAAACTGTACATGTAATTCACAGCAGCCTTACTTAGTTGTTAAAATAAAATGACAAAAGCCATCACTGAAAAACTGGCAGTGAGAATTGTATGAAGTTGTATGAAGAGAAACAATATGGGATGAACTTTTGGTATTTTCACTAAAGCAAAATTTTGTGATGTTTATGAGCTTCAGGCCAAAAAGGATGAAAAACAATTTTGATTAAATATTAATTTGAATAACAAAATCTCAACTGACGTTCTCCCAAGTCTATTAAAAAACGAAAAATCTAATAATTAGACTTCCAATGTTTTTTTAAATTATTTTTAACATTAACTGGTTGAAAAGGTTTTGGTCTTTTATTTTTCCCCATGGAATATTTGACTTTTCCATTGCGCCTAAAAGCACACAACACAGTGGACCAGTGCCAAGAACTGCCAGGAAAAGAGCTCATTCAGACAATTAGACTAAAATCCATACACTTGTTAAACAGACCTGGTAAGTCCCCTGAAACTCTGTTCTTCCTAATGAGACACATGTTATTTATATTGATATTTAATTCAATATTAGGGATTATAGATCAAAGGTCCACTGGTCTGTCTGAAATCTATAATTAATTCTTCTTTCTAAGACAACTGAACAGATGTGCATGTAAACAAAAATGTAGCAGCAATATAAAAAGAAAAAACAGGAATGTTTACATCCATGTTAATATATGAAATTAGTACATAGCTCTTTAAAGTAGGTACTCTACAGTATATATCAATGCTATGGATTTAGTGTATGCTTCTCCATATTTCTGTCACATATACACTTTCACAATTAACTATCGTTCATGTGTGGCTTCTAAAATGTTTATTTTTAAGCCTTGGTTAATTTCCATCCATCTTCCAGGACATGCCTATTACTCACATAAATAGTTCTCTATGTAGTACTTATGGAAGTGCTGTAGCTGTGATAGCCATTGTAATCTGTTCTACCACATATCTGGCCGTGAGGGAGGGATTGTAATCTGGTTTAAATTGGAAGATCAATGACCACCAGAATGTAGGGAAATTATTGACTTTTTGTGTTGTGATGCTCAGTGACAATATCAAGGGCACAAGCCCTTTAAGGCAAGGAACAGATTAGTTTCTGCAGCCTGAACTCATTTTGGTGAAATATTTCTGCCACATGCCAAAAGACTCCCTGCACTGATCACTGGTTCCCTCACATACTGTAAAGTAGGAAACTCCATCTGTCCATGCATCCATCCATCCATCCGTCCGTCCGTCCATCCGCCACCTGCTTACCCTGGTCAGGCCCATGGTGGAACAGAAGCCTCTTCCACGTTGCACAGGGCACAATGTTAGGGTTCACCCAGTTTAGATAAACTACAAAACCTATAATCTATAACCTATTATTTATACCTATAATCAGCAGCCACTGAATGAGGAAATGGTAAATAATTGATGTCGATCTAAGCACCGGCATTAGTGTAATGACACAATCTAATAATACTTGTATGCAGACCAGTCACCTCAGATAGGCATTATTTGTGTACCCAGTAACTTATGGGGAAGGTACAACAGATTAACATATAACAACCAATAGTAACCATACGTACGTAGAACGAACACTACATTAGCATCTTATTCGCTGCAAGATTCTATATAACAGTTCTATTACGTTTGTTTTATTTGTGTTCCTTGTACTAATATGCTCACCAACGTTTTCGGTTGAATACGTAATTTGTAGATACTCCCAGAATTCAACTACATTTCCCTTCAAGCAATGGTTTCATTTTATTTCCGTGTTGCGATCTCTGTTGTCTCTTTGCGACTCGTCTGTATTCTTTCACAGTTTTAGATAGTGCTGTGTGTACTTTTCATGAAAATATATAAATATATATTCATTATAAACCCAATTCGTATGCCGGACCGTGCTTTTTTTTCCGTAGATACATTCAGAGAAGATGGAGGCGAGTTTCAAGCCAGTGACACATGCCATTTTCGACATGGACGGACTGCTATTGGGTTCGTAAATGCTTAAAGAAAGCCCTTCGGTAGCTTAGTGCAGCTCCTTTATTGGGAGGAATAATTATGGGGCGTTTAAAAATACACTTAAAGTCCACGTTCGGAACAAGGAGAACATCAATAATAGCTATGGGCAGTTAGTATAATTTTGCACTTTGACCTACGCTTCGCTCGATGGGGCAGGGCTTGCTGTCTTTGCGCAGTTACAACGCCGCCCAGGGCAAAGTTAACATTATTTAACAAATTATTTGGCGGATGATGATGATGGTAACGATTTTCACGAGCAAGATAAGATTTTACTAAATATGACATTCAAGTGACATTAATGTATTATTAATAATAATCAGTGGGTTAATTATTATTATTGTTGTTGTTTTGATTGCAGATACAGAGAGGCTGTATACAGTTTCTTTCCAACAGATATGTGATCGGTTTGGTAAGAAGTACACTTGGGAGGTAAAATCATTAGTAATGGGCAAAAAGGCACTAGATGCAGCATGCATAATCCGGGACTCCCTTGCACTTCCAATGACACCTGAAGAACTACTAGAGGAAAGTAGAAAGATACAGCAGGAACTGTTCCCTACAGCTAAGCTGATGCCAGGTGACTGTCTAGTGAACGTGATGTTTTCCTTCTGTTATCTTTCCTGATGGGCTGTGGGCTGGTTTATATCTCCTACACTGCAAAAACCGGCACTGCACATCTCTCCTATTTTGTCCTACTGATCACATTTAGTGTCAGCATAAAAGATAGCTGCATGGTTGGGTGCCTCACAATTAGTTTTGTCAAATATGGGCACTAGCAAGACATGTGTCAACCATTTCAGCGATTCAGCAGTATAAAGTAGCTGCTTTTCGGCTGTTGATGTAAAACTTAGCACTGTGTGCTCCTTTGAGCTTGGGCATGCAATGTGCATCGTGTCTCCAATGAATTTCACTGCAATTCCATAGGACCTGCAATCCCAACAATAACCTCAAGCCACCCAGCAACATTTTCCACTAGCTAGTAACCTACAGCCTGAACATAATTACACTTAAGTACAAATGCTAGTGATTTATCAGTGAGGTTAAATATACTTGAAATTTAATATCCTATATGGTTTATTTAGTAATTATAGTCATTAAAAATCTGTATTTGCTATTAAAATTAAAGTGTTTTTAAAATCATTGCACCTTATGGTACTGATGACAGTGCTATAGAGGGACCACAAGTAATAGGTTTGTTATGTGCAGAGATGACATGCATTCAGAAGAATTTGACACATACTGATATGTTTTTACTGGAAATTGTGAATTCTGGAAAAAATGTGCACAGTGTTCTTTTGGAACTCCTCACATCCCCGGCATCCTCCCATCCAGGCGTGGAGAAACTCGTCCGTCACCTACACAGTGAAGGCGTGCCGATGGCTGTGGCCACCAGCTCTGCGCGGCTAACGTTCGACATGAAGACCAGCCAGCACAAAGACTTCTTTGGCCTGTTTCACCACGTGGTGCTCGGCGATGACGAGGACGTAAAGAACGGCAAGCCACACCCCGAGCCCTTCCTGGTCTGCGCCGGTAGATTTACCCCAGCACCTTTGCCAGAGAAGGTGAGGCAGTAAAGCACCTTGCCCATCTGAATCTGTGTGTTTCAGTAAATGATTTTTCTTATTTTAGTGTTCAGAGTTTTTTGGGACAGCATGGTGGGTCAGCGGGTGGCACTGTTACCTCCTACCAGCAGGGTTGGGTGTTCGAACCCTGTCTGACTGTGATGATCTTCTTCTACTCGCGTCCTGACTGTACCCCTTCATGCACTATAGTTTATCGATTTATCGGTTATCGGTATTGTATTGTGATACCAAAAATTTATAACAAATTGTGATACATAATTTCTCAGATATAAACGGAGAAAGTTGGTAGCACCAGTCCTGCCACTGGAAAAGTTAGTCTGGAACCCCATGTATGGAATCCACTGTTGCCCACTACCTGCCTACAGTTTATAAACAGGCTGGCAGAGTGAAAAATGGCAGTATTTTTGTTTTAAATTGAATGAAAAGAGTGAACCTGTGGATCTAACAGTCCCAGTATGCAAACGCTGATACAAAGCGGCAATATGTCTAACCTGGTGAAGCATCCATCTCTCACCCTAGCGCTCACCCTGATTTATTTACAACTTTTAAAGATCGTCATGGTAACAGATATGACACATATTGATGTAATTTACAAGTTATTATGTTTTGTGTTTCTCTTAAAAGTCATGTTTAGCCTACGTGCAAGCTCATTCATATCTCTCTCCCCAGTGATGAAAAGTAGGCTAGGCCAAATGATGAAGAGAACAAAGACTAATGTAATTGTAACGTTAGTGTATTATTGATCATGCTTTGCAACAGCTTAGGCTAAATTAATATCAGAATCTGAGCATTGAATGGAATTGTGCTGATCTATGCCAGTTTCATTGTTAATGGTAAAAATGATTATAGGTTGTTGCTGTTGGTTTAATTTCTAATATGCCGGTTTGTTGCAAAGCAGTGTAATATTTCATTGGGAATGTTTTATAGTATTGATTTAGTATCCATTTGTATTAATATGGTGGTACCAAAGCTGACATTGGTATTGAAGTCAATTTTGCTATTGATCCTCTAATATGCATAAAGGAATAGGATCCTAGTTCTCCTTGTGACACTGCACTTGATAAGCAGTTGCAAGTAGGATTGATGATTTTTCTTTATCAACTGAAATATTAATAAGTATTTCACTCTCTATTGTAATTGTATTGATGACACAATAGCTAGAGTTAAGCTTTTTGTCAGTTTTGCATTATGCCGTCAGTGTACAGGTCAGGTCAGGTCACTGTATCCACACTGGAATACATCAAGAAAATAACTTGCTCAGTTTTAATGACTGGATTGATGTGAATCTGCTCTTTTTCTGGCCAAAGTAAAGCTGCTTCAGTGGTTTCCAAGCTTTCGCTGTTTCTGGGGTTGGGTCCAGGCTCACCAGGCTCAGAACTAATTTACCCCCTGATTAACATTTTCTTGAAACAGAAAATCCAAAATCGCTGCAATAAACATCATGTGTTAGTTGCTCAGACATGTCTGAGTTGGTGCTCTTGTTATGCAGAGCAGCCTTTCTGGGTCCACAGCTCTGTGCTCTTGCTTCTCACACTCTGGCTTTGATGTTTTTTTGACTCGGTAACTCGTGAGGCAGCCTCCAGAGGACTTGCTGAAATGTGGCGTGGAATAATAAACGATGACCGGTTCCCTTGACGTGACGTGCTTTTCCGAAAGAGGGTGGCAGCTCGCGGGTGACACTATGCGCCGCCGCATGCCGTAATGCATTCAGAATGAGCGCAATCTTCATTAATCACCACGAGGATACCTGAAGGGAAAGAGACCCTTCTTCCATCATGGAATCGAGCGCCCTCTCCTCTCTCAATTTCACTCCCTCACAGCATTTGCCTTCCATTAATTGTTCACAAGGAATAATCTGACCTTAATTAATGACGATCTGCTGTTTCATTCCTTCATTATACCCTGTAAGAATTATTGGGGCTGCCTCTAAAAAAAACTGGTGAAAATGATATATGAAAATGTTGTGTTGTCGTGTTATTGAAGTGATATGATTTTTTTTTGGGTGTGATTGGTACTATTGATCGTATTGATACTGGACAGTGACGTTTGAGTCCTAACGTGTGGAAGGACCTCCGTCCATTCGCCAAAGCAGATGATGGCTTTTTTCAAACTTTGCTCTTGCCTACTTGTGCTTTTCACTGTTGTTGCTTATATTTATATAGGTAAGTTAATTGTTTATACGTGTAATTGTTTTTATAGTCTATTTGTCCATCCATTATCCAATCGCTTATTGTGTTCAGAATCACCAGGAGCCTGTCCCAGACAGCATAGGATGGGATACACATGTACACACAATCAAAAACTATGGGCAGCTTGGAGATTTCAGTCAGACTAACTGCATGTCTTGAGCAATTGTACTGCTGTGTTTCATGTTTTTACATAAAGCCAGGCTGCAGAGTTTTGTGGTTACATGAGGTATAATTTTAACACACTGTGACTTCCCCGAATGGAGTAGATATCAGGAGACATCTTAACTGTGATTGGAGCGATCAGCTAGAACTCGAATCTTATCATTGCCATTCATTTTACCCAGCTTTATGGAGGGCTCTGTCATACGTTTTAAAAGTGAAGTTGCTAGTTTTCAAGAAAGACATGATTCATGAAATCCCTAGTACACATTTGCAGATTTGTTAGCAGAATATGTGAGTTGTGTGGAGTACTGCCTCCTTAAAATGTATTACTTGCATCCAGAACTGACCTGTGTTAATTTGAAAAATCCCCCTCTCAGTGTGTTTTCTACCTTGTATTGACTAGAATTTGCTAGAATATCCATCCATTTTCCAAACCGCTTATCCTACTGGGTCGCGGGGGGTCCGGAGCCTATTCCGGAAGCAATGGGCACAAGGCAGGGAACAACCCAGGATGGGGGGCCAGGATGGGGGGGAATTTGCTAGAATATTCACCCTATGAATCATCAACATTTGTTTAATTTTTAATATCATTACTTACCATGTCTGTTCCTGGCTGTCTTTTGCATAACTGTATGTTTAGCTTCTTTAATCTTTATGCCATTAGATCTCCTGCATGAACAGAGAAAGCACCCCCGCCCCCCACCACCACGTCCTTTTCAAGTTTTATATTTCTCGGTCTCTGTTGAAGGCTTACTGAATGCGTAGTACTATGAAAATGTACAGCAAAATTTCAAGCAATTAAATTGGGGGTATCTTCCTGGTCCTGTGAATTGTTGAGGTATGATGGTATTACGATATAGCCCAGCATTTATAAATCCCAAAGGTGTTGTTTTTAAGACCATCGAAAATACAGATGTTCTGACTCTTTCTATTAACCTGATGTGGAAATGCCATATTGAGGGGACGTACTGTCTTGTAGTGCACAGCATTAGTGGTGACTGGAGCCTCACTTTAAAAAAAAAAAAAAGGTCAAATATTAATGCATGTGCGTAAATTAATGCCACAAAATCAAGATACGCTGTGAACACACAGAAAACTGTTGGAGCGCGTGCAGGATATGTGGAACCCAGTTCGCCTGCAGTCACAGATCAGCCAGTGACAGTGGTGTCAGTAGACGAAGGGAGATCTTTTTAACTCCCCAGCAAGGAGGTGTCTCCTCCTTTTCCTCTACACCGATGAGCCCGTTTAGGCTGTGGCTGATTCTGGAATTTATAGTAGGCTATCATTTATTTTTTTATTTAAAATATATACCATATACCGGGGTGAAATGTCTGGAAGGTACGATGGTATGAAAACACAGATATCACCCAAGCCTTGTTTATACTTAGACATAATGGTATGTGATTGTTGGTGGTGTTGGGGTGGGGGCTGAGTTGTTTTGTATAAAAAATAACATTTTTTTATAGAGTTAATAAACGTAAACTTGGAGGAACATGGAGTCAGCAGTGAACTACATCTATTTAGCCAACGTTTTATAAAATACATACTGTGTTTAAAAACATTTAAGTTTCAGAACTTCAGGACAGAGAAGCCACTCTCTTTAGATTACGGCTTTTTGGTCGGGGGTGCTATGCTGCCTGCAAGTCCTACTTGGAAGATCCCCCTAGGGAGTTTGGGAAATCGTAATTACAACATGAGGCATGTTCAAGCGATCAAGATGGAGCAAAATGGAGGTGATAAGAAAGCTACTTTTTATTTTGCTTTCATTCCTTCAATGCTAAATGGCATTTATAGCTTCAAACTTTTCGTAATCCCTTGCTCAAACAGCAAGTAGCTTCATGTCAAATATTGAGACAAAAATTGTATTTTCATGCTACACAATTTAAGAATAATCTCCTCAAAATTTAAAACAATTCGGAGTTTCGGAATGATATGCTACTATCAAAATAATTTGCCTTACATAGTGGAGCTATCCATCGCCTCCACTATGATTGTTGTAATGACTCGCCCCCAACTCAGGAATTTGGGGCTTAAATAAAATCCTGAGTTTCACGCTGATAAATATGACCTTATAGAGGCTTACATGTGCTCTCATCTTGTATTTACGATTTTTCTGACATGACTTGAAGGCAGGGTTAGATTGGCTGCTGTTATTCACACTAACGGCACATTAGCGCAAACAGAAAGGGCTTGCATGAAGGCACCTTGCATGAAGGCACCTTGCATGAAGGCACCTTGCATGAAGGCACCATGCATGAAGGCACCATGCATGAAGGCACCATGCATGAAGGCAGCGGCACATGAAGGCACCTTGCATGAAGGCAGCGGCACATGTATTTACTGATGTAGTGAATATGTTTTACTTTTTAATTTGCTACTATACAAATTATTACACAAAATATGTTTGTTTTGAATTTGTTGTTAACTTTTTATTTCTCAATACAATAAGAAAAAACTTACAGAATAGATAAACAAAATATTTATACTCACCCCTCCCACCAGAAAACAAACCCTCTGGTGAACGTCTGCTCAGCATACGAAAATATGTAACACGTACAAACATAGAGTAAACTCAAAAGAAAAAAATAACGTCAAGTAGAAAAAATAAATGCATTCATACAGCAAGAATCAGTGGAGGTCAATTAGTTCCGTAACTTTGGCATAAGCAAGTGTCCACCTAGCAATGGTTCTCAGGGTATCTCCATGCATGCAAGCTGTTAAAAGCTCCATGGAAATAATGTCCATCAAACTAAGAGCCCATAAGCGTCTGCACATTGAGTGAGGAGGGTACCGACGACAAATCATTTCTTAGCTGCTGTAAAAGCATCAAGGAGAAGGTTCTTTTGAAAAGGAATAAATGTCAAGTTCGAAAAATCATGAAAAGAAAACATTGGGAGTTAATAGTACATCCCTCCCTATTAGAAAAGACATATCAGTAGCTGGCTGGTGCCAGAAAGAAAGGAGGGTGGGCAATCCGAAAAAATGCAAAAAAGATCCTAATATCCCATGAGAACAGAAATTACAATTTGGAGATGAGGAAATATTCATGTAAAATCGTTTCAGTGGAGTCAAATGAATTCCATGAACAAGCTTCAAATGTATCATTTGGTGGTTAGGATTCCTAGAAAACATGGAAACTGTCTCCCAAGTGCGGTGAGACAGAGTGCCCACTGCCTCGTATGCCAGGTCTTTTGTCCACACCGCTACGACACAATTTGTTAATTTGCTTTCAGGACATGGCATCACCTGTTATATAGTATATGTAAGGACAGATATTCAGATTATAACTGAAGCTTTCAGGAAAATAACATGCTTTATTTTTTATAAATAGGCTGTTGTATAATTAGGCTGTTGACTTCTGTGTTGCTGATATAGTGCAAATCCATATCACAGCACACAATCACACCGGTAATGACTATGACACCGGTGTACTGCCTACCTTTATCCTCAACCCTGAAAGAGTGAGGCAGTACCACCCACCACCTTACTATAAAACTAAATTACAAAACAAAGGCAGGCAAAATTATGTATATGTTTTACACATAGAGTTCCAGACCTTTTCAAACCACCCACGAGCTTAAGTAAAAGCTATGTGCTTCTATACATTGTGTTATATATCAAGTAATATTAATATTTATAGTGATGAAGCTGTGATGATTTGCTATTCAAGTTACTTTGTTGTCCTCTTTCATAAAACCATGATACAAAATAAACTAGTTGTGATGTAACTCATAAAGCAATGTGTTTTAAATATGTGTATGATGTCTTACTATTATGCTCCAAATGAAAACAATGCTAAATTCTATGCATTATTGTAATAAAAATGCATGGAACAAAATAGAGTTGAGCTATTACCACAGGCTGAAAGCATCAGGTGTCTCTCAACACAGAACCGAGGCCTGTCCCCAAAGTGTCTCTCTACGCGGAGCAGAGGCCTGTCCCCAAAGTGTCTCTCTACGCGGAGCAGAGACCTGTCCCCAAAGTGTCTCTCTACGCAGAGCCGAGGCCTGTCCCCAAAGTGTCTCTCTACGCGGAGCAGAGGCCTGTCCCCAAAGTGTCTCTCTACACGGAGCAGAGGCCTGTCCCCAAAGTGTCTCTCTACGCGGAGCAGAGGCCTGTCCCCAAAGTGTCTCTCTACGCAGAGCCGAGGCCTGTCCCCAAAGTGTCTCTCAACGCGGAGCCGAGGCCTGTCCCCAAAGTGTCTCTCTACGCGGAGCCGAGGCCTGTCCCCAAAGTGTCTCTCTACGCGGAGCCGAGGCCTGTCCCCAAAGTGTCTCTCTACGCGGAGCCGAGGCCTGTCCCCAAAGTGTCTCTCTAAGCGGAGCAGAGGCCTGTCCCCAAAGTGTCTCTCTACGCAGAGCCGAGGCCTGTCCCCAAAGTGTCTCTCTATGCGGAGCCGAGGCCTGTCCCCAAAGTGTCTCTCTACGCGGAGCAGAAACCTGTCCCCAAAGTGTCTCTCTACGCAGAGCCGAGGCCTGTCCCCAAAGTGTCTCCCTACGCAGAGCCGAGGCCTGTCCCCAAAGTGTCTCCCTACGCGGAGCAGAGGCCTGTCCCCAAAGTGTCTCTCTACGCGGAGCAGAGGCCTGTCCCCAAAGTGTCTCTCTACGCGGAGCAGAGACCTGTCCCCAAAGTGTCTCTCTACGCAGAGCCGAGGCCTGTCCCCAAAGTGTCTCTCTACGCGGAGCAGAGGCCTGTCCCCAAAGTGTCTCTCTACACGGAGCAGAGGCCTGTCCCCAAAGTGTCTCTCTACGCGGAGCAGAGGCCTGTCCCCAAAGTGTCTCTCTACGCAGGGCCGAGGCCTGTCCCCAAAGTGTCTCAACGCAGAGCCGAGGCCTGTCCCCAAAGTGTCTCTCTACGCGGAGTCGAGGCCTGTCCCCAAAGTGTCTCTCTACGCAGAGTCGAGGCCTGTCCCCAAAGTGTCTCTCTACGCGGAGTCGAGGCCTGTCCCCAAAGTGTCTCTCAGTCTTTCACCAGAACTTAATTGGCATTAAGTAAGATTTCCCCTTTTACAGGAGAGGCTTTTAAACATTTCCGGGGGTGTAATAATCTGTAACATATGTGAATGTCGAATGCATACGTGTGGGTGATAGAGTGCTCTGCACATGCCCGCAAAGGTACTTGGTGTTGTCAGTCCTGAGCATCAATACATACAGACCCCAGCTTTCCATATGATTAACTGAACCAAGCTTAACTGCTCTATCACCAGCCCCAGACTCTTACAGCAGTCGGAGGTGACTCAATATACTGCACCCTCCACAATTACTTCGCAGTAATTGTCCTTTGCAATGAATGACTGAACAATGCATGTAATTATACAACAAAAACAAGCAGTCAGTAGGTATTTGATGATATATGGACAGTAAATACACATGCTACAGGCCAGAAGTTGGGTCCACCCTCTGATTAAAAAAAATAAACAACACACTGCTTTTTCAAACTCTTATTACAAGAAAATATTAGAAATACTTAAAACAAATGTAACTGACTGGTTTTGACGTGTAATGTAACAATTTATAATTTACATTGTAATGGAAATTTAATGAATGTACCTAAGTACGAGTTTCATCAAAATTGCCTTTATCACAGCAGCACAGATTCACAGCATCCTTTACAGTAATTTCAGAGGATGGGCCCAACTTCTGGCCTGTAGCATGCGTATACATATGTATTTACTGTCCATATATATTCCAAAATTTTTATTTGAGTCCTCTATTCAATTCTGAACTGTATCTTTCTAGCCATTAAAGCAAAAAATAACAAATAAGACATTGCATTAAGTCTCTCACAAACTAATCTGGGACAAGGCAGACAAGTGGTTGTCATTTAGTTTATTAAAACACAATTAAACAGAGGCCAAGAGCAAATCAAATTATGACAAAAGAATTCCGTGTGTTGGGGCTCAGCCATTTCCTCTGAAGACTCACATTTCCATAGATCCCTGGTTCTTGGCCCTGGCTCAGTTTAAGTTTGTAGATTTTCCCTGTGTTTGCATGGGTTCCTTCCTACAGCATGAAGACCTGCATTGGTCAAATGTGTCTCCAAATTGCCAGTGTTGTGTGTGAGTGAGTCCATGTGTTGTGACAGGCCTGCATCTCTTCTAGCGTGTCTCCCTCCTCATGCCCTGTATGAATATACAGAAAGGAAGAAAGTTTCAGCTTTTAAAATTGGTATACTGTATGCAGTACTGCACAAAAGTCTTAAGCAAAGGGTATCATGTTTAAATGATCTCCATGGTGCTGTAAAACTGTTGTATTATTTTGGTTGAACTGTATTTTCTATTTCAAAACCTCTCCTAAATTCACCCCAGTAATTGCTGCTACCATCTGATACACTAATGTATTTTTTGACCCGATTAGCCAAACGTGGTGTTCTACTAATCAATACCTCATCGAGTGTTTAACTAATAAAATAAATGAGCTTGTGGTGACATTTAACAAATCCATGTAATGGCTGGGGTGCCCCTGAACTGAAGCGGTGTACTTCGTCCGCAAGACAACTGTAACTTTTTGGAGAAAAGAAAAAAAATGTCCTTGTGTTATTTTGATATGTTCTAATGTTGAGTTTTTTCAGAGCAAAGACACACTTACTACCCAGATAAATAGCTTTAAACATTTTCTTTTACTGCCTGAAACTTTTGCAAAGTTCTGTACATCTGGATCAAAATAATATTGGTGTGAAAACAAACACCTACCAGAGGAAAATAATCAGCAGTTCAGTATAAAGCCAGAACAGGTAATTTTTTTTTTTTTTTAGTTATATGTGAGATGTAACACATCCCATTACACTTGTATCTTTTTTCATCCAGACTTCCAGTTGGTTCTTTAAGCCATTTTTAGGTCTTGTAAGGGGGTGATGAAGACAGATCTCAGCATACTTGAACTAAACTATCAAGAGCAAACCACACCGTCAAGAACACCAAAAACCAGTACATGTGTGTTGGCAGCTGGGAGAGAGCAAAAATTTGGGTCTTTGAGGAATCGGTTGAGAAACACTGGTAAGCCTTGCAGATCGTTATCAGACCGAGAGCTCTGCCCCTGAGCAGTTTCAGTCAAAGCCCTGACATGAAGCATGTGGCATCACTCCTCACCACATGAGCCTGGTAGCCTGTAGAAGTACATTGTCAGACAGTGGTTTCTGACTGACAATACAGGAGAAACCTTAACGTTACAGATGATAAATGTTTTTTGTGCAAATGATTTTTTGCTCAGAGTTCTTTGCTTAAAATTGCAGATAAAGGGTATGTTTCTCTTTCAGCCAGTTTAGGCTTCAGTGCACATAAAAAAAAAATTACAGGTGTATATTCAGCATATACTGTAATCTATCACTGTCATTGGCCTGGACGGATCTCTCCTTTGCATCTTACTCTTAAACCCTGTGTTCCATTGCAGCGTCAATGCTTACGCTCCCTTTGTCTAGTCTGCTCTGTTGATATGGGGCTGTGAAATCAGTTCGCTGTCTACGCGGTGTTGAAATTCCTTAATTGATCTGTCAGGAGTAGTGTGTGCAGTTGTGCGTGTGTGGGTAACAACGGCCATCTTAGGAAGGTCTAATGAATGAACAGTGTCACAGTGTTTCCAGTGTTCATCTAGATAGATGTCCTCTGTGCAGGAATTAGCGTGTATGTTTGGGCCTGGTGTGGGAGTGACGTGCACAGCCCTTAGACACTGCCCCGACAGCATCCTGGAGTGATGAGCATCCCCAAGACCTCCCCATTGGGGGCAGTACTAGTGCTGGCAATCAAATATTGGTCTGGATGTCACTGAGCTGCTCGTTAGACTGCATTTCAAAAAGCCTCCCTCAATAACGAGCTGGGGATCGAGGTGTGCGCCTTCGTTCAACCTTTACTAAGGTAAACAGTTTTTGTTTAAATTAAAGTGAAATAGAATCAGGCATTTCTAAGATCTGCTTTGTCACATGGCTGTTGAATGCCATAAATTGTTAACTCGACTGTTTTTATTTAAATTTCTTTTGTCACCCAAAAAGTGTGGTGTTGAAAACCTGATCTCTTTCATCAACAGTTGCATTTGTGTGCGTTTTTGACTCGTGGGGGTGGGGGTGTTATGTGCTTCTCCCTGAAGAATGTGTCAGGTGACCAAATTTAGTTTTCTGTGCGTTTTTCTTTTCCTTTATGCACTGATATTTGTGGCCCCGAACCAGAAGTGCATCTACACACACATTTCCATGCCTTTTTTCTCCTCCCTCAAAAGCTCCCAGACCCTGATGCCACACTCATCCCAGACCTTTAGCCCTGCTCATAACTCCCCATCCTACATGTCATATACCTGTTCTGCTATGGTTAACAGGCTTTCCCGTTCACATTTTGTGGATAACAATTTAAACTAGGGGTATCAAACTCAATCAGTAGAAGGGTCATGTTAACCACCACCAATGAATTTCCAGGCCAGCCAATGGCTGGTTATTTAGTCTATAATACTATGACCCAAATGTTACAGTTATTTTGTTTGATTTCTTTACTATATGTAAATAACATATACAAATGTGAATTCTGCAGTAAACATTGTTCCTGAAAATTTTCTTTTCAAATAAAACTAACCAACGATATATAAAAGCCTTTCTGAAGATACAGAATTATAACAAATGTGACCACGGGGCTGATGAATTATTATTCATTGGGGGAGGGGGGTATTGGGGGCGGACAGAAGAGGAAAGGTGTAGTGTGGGTTCGCATGGGATGATCGCCATGTCCCAGGCAGGGCTGTAGCAGGACACATTTTTGTCATGTGCCATTCAGTTTCATCATTTTTGTTACAGAATGCACAGTGAAACGAATAAATACATTTCTTAACACAAGCAGAAGCTAAATTTGCATATAGTTGTTCAACATGGAAAGCATTGTACTAATTATGGCTATGAGTTACAGTCATTCAGTCATGGGCAGTTTGGGAACATTTTGATTTCCTGAAAAATCAGACCAGCACTAGAGAAAAAGTAGATACCTGTAAGACCAAGACAGCTGTGTTTGTCAGCTGTGTTACTGTATATATACTTGCTGGTAAAGAACATGTTTACTTCATGCTATTATGCAGTGTTATTTTGCAATTTATGTTTATTTTACATTATTTCTACAGTTTATTTTATGTTGAAATAAGCATCCCTTAGGTTTCGTTATTCAGACACGTTAACATCAGACACATTGCATCTGGTTTACAGTTGTTCCTAATTGTATTTGTGTTTGCATTTTTAGTAATAGGCCTACATAATTTCAGAGTTATTTCTGCTAAACCAAAATTGCACCAAACCGTGAACCCAAAACCGAGGTTTGTATTGTGGGCAGTAGGTGGTCCGCGAGCCTTGAGGTTCACGTGATTTAAAAGTAACTACATTTATTATGTGGTTTTTAGGTAGTTAACCATTACATAACCACAGAGAGGTGAAATTTAAGATTGGAGGGAACATGTATGTGTAGTATGCGTGCAATTTGCAGTTATTTAGGGAACAATTCAATTCATCAGAAATTTTTAATTGCAACCATGATTCAATTGTTTTCACAACCTAAGTTCATTTTAACTTAACTGGAAAAAAATATCGCAAATATGACCGTGGGAACTTAATTACACAGTATTAATGGAATATAAAAGGAGTAGAATCTCAGAACATTATTTTTTATTTTTATTTAACAAGGAGAACAAGCCTGTGTAATTACTGCCAACTACTGAACTGTATAGGGAGAAATTAAATAAAATTAAGGGAGTATTATGTGATTGGCTGCTTTCGTCTAGACTAACTGGGTGGGGTGGGGGGTTGCTCATGCAGATTGATGTTACATCATTTTTTATTCTGTGGAAAACCGATCTGCAGGCCAGATTTAATAATGAATAACAGTCATGTCACTGGCCAGTAGTGGGACCTCTTATGAACGGTGAACGAGCTGACGGATTCCCTTGTCCTTCACTATGGAATTTAGCTGATCAAAGCAATCCGTACTTGTATTTTAACTGACTCTGCTAACTTTCAATATCCGTAAATATTGGTTGTAAATATAGACCAAGATTGACACATCGTACCAGTGCAGATATCTTCATTTTTAACAAATATCTTAACCAGACAGAGTGTTCTGTGCTACAAATCGGGCGTAGTGCGAAGATCATAATCACTGATTTGTAGCTCAGACATCATCAGGCAGTATTTCCTTTAGGAACATTAATGAACCTTCCCCTGGAGTTTTACATTTCGCAAAAGTTTGTGCCACCTAACATTTTTGCACTGTGAGCGCTTGAGTGTTCACCTCAGAAGCTGGCCACCACAAATGGATATATATTTTTAATTCATAATACTGTGAGGCTGAGGGGCCGGTAGATAAAGGCTAATTATACGGCTATTAGCGTGCTGCCATGCCAATAGCAATTTTTAGCTGAGTAAATTAAAGTGTGTATTCCTGCATTTACTTTGTAAATGTGTGTGTTTCCATTACCATTTAACCCCGAGAGTATCATGTGAATTGTTGGCCGTTTTTATTAGTTATCTCTCAGCCCTCATGTATAAAAGTTGATTTCTTCTGAAGACATTTCATCCTACTGTATGTGTTTTTTGAAAAGGACCCTAAAAAGTAAATTATTGTGTCTTTAATTATAGCAAATTTCACGTTCTTTTGCTTATGGGGAATGGGGTGCCTGCTATGGAATGCAGATACTAGTCGACATGTTCACTTTGCTGCTTTGCGATAATGCTTTAAGCTTGATGGTGAAACCTGCCACCACTTATTAACGAAATAACATTACATTGTGTTTTATTCTTTGGAAAAACCATCTACAGTCATGAACATGTTTCTCCACCTGGCACTGGCCTTTGAATGATGCCAGTAAATCGTGTGTTTGAACACAAAGTTTGTGTGGTTTCTCTGGCAAGCTCTGCACAGTGGCTGGTGCACTGCAGTTTCCCACTGTGCCTCTCCCGCCTCTCCTGTGATATCTACCTTCAAGTGATGTTGAGGCATCAGTCACATTCTTTTTGGACAAATATTGTGCCTCATACAGTACAGTAAGTATTTACTTAGAGCGACTGTTTTTTAATAGGCTGAATTTTGTATAGTTTCATTAGACTTTTTGAGTATTAAACTGTGTAGAACATAGTACAGTCATGTCAGTCTGTATGTGGTTACTTTACGCTCAGATGGTTTGTTTGAATCTTTCCCTGTTCACCTTATATGCTTAGAGAATGATGATTTGATGTTCAAAGTGGGTATCAGTAGCTCAGCTAATATGAGTGTGATGCATTTGTTTTCCTTCACAATACAACTATGATAATTATAGGCCATTTGCTTGGCTTCTGGGGTAATTAACAGTTTTAATTGGTCCTAGTTCAAGGGAATTTGTTAAGCCTTTCCATTATGTGCGTTACCTTCCGTAGTCATTGTCTATTCTCAGCCAAAGGCTTAGTGACATCACCAAAGTCAATTAGGTCTTTCAGAGAGGGCAAGTCAAGTACATGTCTTTGTTCTGGGAATACATAGAAAGGTTTCTGAAACGGATTGATAAATGCTTCACAAATGACAATTACGCCCATGAACTGAGCCGGAAAGAACCGGAAATCTGCTTTCTCTTTTTTTCTCCCCTCAAGAAATATACGGAATGCTGGGCATTTTGTAAGAAATTCGGAGCAGAGGCTTTTCTTTGGCTCTTTAGCAGTACTTGTTCGAAATATCTCTTATCCTCAAAGAACTGTTTGAACTTCCAGGCAAGATGTGATTTCCATAATAGAGGTCCAGGAACACAGTGATAAAGAATTCAGGATGTAGAACATGCTGAAGGATTAATGGGAGGCAGAAAGACCTTCTGAACATTCTCCTTTTTCCCCAAAGTGGACTTACATGGCGAGGCTTTCATTGAGGCTTGTTCTGATGGTTCAGCTAGAGGGACGGGAAGTTGCCTTTGTGCACCTATGGCATGGTCACTTCACTTTGCGCCACGGGGTTCCTGTCTTTGTTCAGCCATGTTTCTGAAGCAAAGCCAGGCTGAACGTTTTTAGTTGAGGACATGGTTGCTAAATATGTTAACTCAGTGTGCCCCATGGGGCCATGAGGTAATACTGACTGTCAATCCTCTGTCCACAGTGCTTGGTGTTTGAAGACGCGCCCAATGGTGTCCTGGCAGGGTTGGCGGCTGGAATGCAGGTGGTGATGGTCCCTGATGCCAACTTGGACCAGAGGCTAACGCGGGACGCCACGCTGACGCTAACCACGCTGGAGGAATTTAGGCCGGATCTCTTCGGCCTTCCAGCCTGCAGCTGAGCTGCCATCAGTGCACAGAGATTCAACAATCCATACAGTTCATGCTAAATTAAACCTGCAAAACTAGTCACATTCTTCTCGATGACATTGATTTGTTTTATCCACTATTCAGGAAAGATCGGTATGTTTTATTACTTTAAATAACGAGCTCTTTTTTCCTTGTCTTGTTTTGTGACGTTATAATGTGGCGTAATGTGGTGTTATGAGCCATGCCAGAACTCCTCCTTCATCATTCAAACTTGGAGCGGTATGGTTTGTTCACCGATCTGGGGTTCTTAAGCAGAGATTTAACAGGAAGCTCACACCCCCAGCACGTCCTGGGTTAATGTTCTTGAATGGTGCTGGAGAGACGACGCACGCGCCTGTGTTCTGTCCCCAGGTGACAGTTCGCAAAGGGCCTCTACCTGCACCAAAAATTGGATTTCACACCACATTCTTACTCCTGCTGTGTCCTTTCATCTCAGAATTTGGGTAATCTGAGACTTCCTACTGTATTTGATTTCATCACTCATACTTTGAGTTGTTGCTGGAAGGTTTTGCGGTTTTGAAGTACATGTAGAAGTAAGAATGTCTGCATGTTCAGCAGGATAGACAGGACAAATTGAGGTAAGACTGTGGCTGTCATTCTCTTCTCCATTGTTTTCAAATTGGAGGCAATAGGAAATTCAGGTAAGCAGGTTGGTATGTGGTCTAATAGATTTCTTGGGACAAAAGAAACAACATAAAACAGATGAGAGCCACAGGTGACTATAGTCAGGTGCACCAGTAGAGATCAGAAATGAAAATATAATCTCTGAATCAGGATTATACTTGAAGAGAATAATAAATGGCATTGTTGCCTAGCTCAGCTGAAGCGACCACCCACGTTGTAATGCTCACTACCTCAAACTCAGACGACCGTGTTTTGTGCCGTGACTCCATAATTCCGACAGCGAGTCACGGACCAGCAGTGATGTCGACAATCCAATTCTGACTTCACTGCTTTTTCAGTGAATGTGGAATGCGAGTCCCTTAGCATTCTTCCCTTGTCGTTTCTTTTAGTGGTGTGTAAATGTTTTTTTTTTTCCCATCTTCGAGGCGAGGAGAGGAGGAATGCAGGAAGCAGGCGATACAAAGGGCAGGACAGGAACATTATATAATGCTTTAAAGACCACCTGGACTCACGAGTAAGTGTGACTGTCGCGCTGAGCGGCTGTTCCAGATAATCCTGAATGGGGATTAGCGTCTCAGAATCCCCAGAAGCTCCCGTCACTGGAGACAGTGTTCAGCTTTGGCCTTGCTGCATAGTATCATCCCATCAATCTGACCATCATGTTTTGGTAAATTCTCTATTGCGGTAAAAACGTGTTATTTTTCCAGTATGATTTTGGATGATCTTTATAAATGGTAAAAAGCAAACATGGTGTGCTTATAAGACTAATAAAATCCAAGTTACTTTATATTAAACTTCTGTTGATTTTCCTTGTCAGTGTTTTTTTATGAAAAATTATCCAAATAATTATTAATTATTTATTATAAATATATAATTAATCTGCCATGTTCCTGCTTTCCGAAGTATACCTTAAGCTTGTACCCTATGGCTGCTTTGGAAAGACTCCGGGATCCCCTATGACCTGCTCCATCATAAACTGGATGGATGGATGGATGGATGGAAGTAAGGAAGCGATAGCACTTCTCTCGAGTATTTTTTATTTTTTTTTATAAAACAATATAACCCTCCACACAACCTGCATTGCACATATGTGGAACTGAGATTGAAATTTTGGGCAGCAATTAAAAAGAAAATGAACCTGGAAGAAAAATAGTGTGTCATGATGACAAGCAATAAATGACTCTAACCAGCGGCCAACTATTTTTTAAAATGCCGTTATTGATCCTCAGTGTAATCAGCGTTACCGTATGCCACTGTCTGGGACTCCCACATCAGCCTGATTGCTTCAACGAGTTTTCACCCTCAAATTGCCGACTGGTGCAGTTTCACTGAAGCCACTCATTTTAGGATCATTCTTCCTGTGTCACCATAGTCAGATGACATGCTTCACCTGAGAGCTGTGGTTTGAGGCTCGGGGAAAGTGCCGGATGAGTCGCTAGGCGAATGTTACTGTCAGAGGACATCTGCGGTTGATTTTTAAAAGCTTGCTGCTGTATCACTCATAAGCAGACGGTGGAGATGACGCTGAAGACCTCTGCAGCCGTAAATGATACACAGAGAGGCCTTGTAAAATCAGCCATCTTGTGTTCCGTCAAATCTACCTTTATACCTGAGTTTTATTTTTCTTTTATTTTTATGACACATTATTCCTCCCCAGCCACATTTATAGAATAGTTATAATCCAAGTGATACTGTTTTCTCATTTTTATGAACTGAGTCAATCTTACATTTTCTAGAGAGGTTATTTCAAGCCTCTTTGTAGTGGGTACTAAAACTGAACAGTTTCTCCATTCATGTTTTATTCAGGAATTTAAATTAAAAATGAAATACATTTAGTTCATTCTTTTTCCTTAGAAATTCAGATTTAAATGACAAAACGTCGATATCATAGTGTTCAAGATAAAGTGAAAATGATTTAAAAAATGTCCGCTTAATCATCTGAAAGAGATAAATGACAAAAAAATAAGTCAATATTTCATGCCGAAACAGTTAATATTTGCTCATATTGTGACTGAAGGTCATGGCTGTAACGTATGTTATTAAAGAGATTGTTTCTATAGTAACTGTAACAGAAAACCCCAGTAAATCTTCTTTTAAACAGCTTTGAAGGAAACTGCATACAGGTTTATTAAAACTCATTTTTCACTTGCTTTTTTTAAGGGCCGAGTCTTTTTAATGAAATACCGAGAGAGTGATGCAGTGCAATGCTGCTGGTCAGTGAGTGGAACGTTTTAAGGGAGGCATACTGAGTAGCGTGGAGCGAAGCCATTAACGAAGACGGAGCTCTCAGGCTCACCCTTAGCAGCGGGCTGGGGACCGTCTCATCCTTCAGTGTCACACTGCCCTAATCCATCCCGCTCATCGGCCCATTTTTTGTCCCATTCTTCATGTATCTCCAGCAGATCAAATGCTGGAAGCAGACGGGTCACACTGAGGTTAAAATGACTCATGGCTTTAAAGTTCCATTATCATTTGCTAAGAATGAAGAATGTTTATTTTCTCATCCTATCTCCATGCAAGCTGTGGCGTGGATATCTTAGCTCAATACACTGGTGTCATCAGTTACCTGTCTTTAATGGAAATACCTGTTAAAAATATTACATTTATTCATATCTTATAAAAGATATGCAATTAGTCTGGTCAAATGCAAATTTTACGGAGTGTCCAGTGGAGCAGGGCAGACTTTTTGATGGGGTGGAAATACAGTAAGTGGAAGGATGGAAAAACAAAGGATACCCCTGCCTCATAAATATCCACTGAATCAGTTAATTTATGCAGTTACAAGAGTCAGAAATGCCAAACACTGCTCAGAACCCTTAATGTACAATTGAGCCACTACTGTGTTTTTGGACACTTGTCTCCCAGGGAACTATCCTCCCATGAGGCACATTACTGAAGTGCGGTAGCAGGTATTGACTGAAATTTGGCAGGAGTTGCTTACTTCACTGTGCAGTAAGTGTGTTCAGTAATGTTAACCTGGTCAAGCGTTCTTTAATTCTAGTACTGAAACAAAGAGTCTGGGTTATAAATCTGCTGTCATCTCATTGGATTTGATCATCCTTTTCACAATATTAATTCACCTGTAACAGCTGTTATGAGGTTAACACAATTCTCCGAAGACAAAATGTCACTCATTTTGGCATTGATTTTCAGTTCATAATGAATGATTTGAATTATTGAAATGATTTCTGTTAAAAAGGCACACAGTGTTTAATGACTAAACTTTAGTGACTCTGGAAAGAAATCAGACATCTACAATAACATTGTCTTCCTGGAAGTATAATAATGATGGATTAAGTAAGTATCAAACTATCGTTATTGTTTTACCCTGTAATTGCAGGGATTAACTGCTTTTTTTTGGAATACTCAAAAGACAGTGAATACACAAAAATATAAGTGGGTTAATATTATTAGTCAAGAAAGAAGAGTGATTAACCTTAAAATTTCAGGTGGGTGGGGCAGTGGTTAGCACTGTTGCCTTACCTCTCTGGGATCAGGGTTTGAGTGTCCGCCATGGCTCCATGTGTGGGGAGTTTGCATGTTCTCCCCGTGTCATTGTGGGTTTTTCACTGGGTACTCCGGTTTCCCCCAACAGTCCCTCTATTATTACCTCTATGTGTGAGTGAATGGTTGGGGTTTTTCCCTGCCTTGCACCTATAGCCTCTGGGATACGCTCCAGACCCACTGTGACCCTGAATAGGACAAGCAGTTACAGAAAATGACTGGAAAACATCAGGCCCTATCATTTTCCAGCTCCTGAAGAAGTTACTTGTCATTCCTGACATTGGCAGCTTTGTGCTGGGTTGATATAAATTCCCATCCTATCTCAATGCAAGCTGTGGCGTGGATATCTTAGCTCAATACTTGGTGATGCTGATACATTGGTGTCATGAGTTGCCTGTCTTTAATGGAAATACCTGTTAAAAAATACCTGTTAGAAAAAAGTTGGGTCGTCTAGCAACCTTCCCTACATGCTGTACAAAATTCCTATATTGAGAGATTTAATATAATTTCCCAGTGGAATCAGGATGACTGTAGAAACTTCGTTTATCAACTTTATTTAAAGTCATTAAGAAAACTTTTACATCTAACATCACACTCTGATTAGCCTTATAATCCACTGCACTCTTATACAATAAAATGCATTGCAGAAGTTATTACCTCTGTGTCCGTGTGTTTTTTTTTAATCTACTGAGCATTTTATGTTCATATGCCTACAGTCATAACTGAAATGAATAAATGCTAAAATCTCAAAATACTTGTCAGAGTTTGTGGTTAGGGATGAGCAGACAGGCAGGCAGGAAGCAGGCAAGGATGAGGCAGGCAGGCGAAAGTCAGGGAAAACAGGGATTTATTACAGGGAAGACGGCTACGGGCAGGGCAGGGCAGGACAGAACAACAGCACTAACAATACCTAACATCAATGACGGACAAACGGCAGGGCAAGATGTGGACTGATATAGACAAAAGACAGGGCGAAATAACAAGACACAGCTGGGCATGATTGGGGAAGCACACGTGGATAATCAGGGGGCGTGGCACACACGAGGATAATCGGGGGCGTGGCACACACGAGGATCGTATGATCGTGTGACAATACTAAAACTGAGCAACAAAAAAAAAGTTTCTTTGGATCTTTTCTGAGGTGTGCAAAATTTTTATAAAATGATTTTTTTGTTACATCACTGGAATTGAGAGAAGTCAAATCAGAATTATGGCCGGAGTGAGTTTATGTAGCTGATGTGATTTTCAACATTCACTTTGAACATGTCCGTGACCAGGAGAAGCAGAAAGGCAAAAAAATCAACATTTCAGAAGAACAGTTAGGTAAGGGGACTGATAAGCACGTTTTGCAAATAGGAGACACCTGACTGTCACCATAAGTGAGCTTTCCTGGATTCCTGACAGTTATTATAGGCCGTGATTGATGCGCTTTATTTTCGCCTGTGAAACTTGGGGAGGACATGATCTTCTTAAATGCTTTTCTACAGCTTGACACATTACTGATACAATTATCAGAATGAGGGAATCACCACGGAGGACTTCGTTCGCAGATGGTTATCAGCCAAGACGACATCTGTTTATGCTGGATGTAAAAACATCTTTAGGCTTGGAGAGAGGGAAAACCTTCTTATGTATCGTGTCTCGATATGTCTTGTCAGGCTACATTTCTCTCGAAATCATTAGTGTTTATATATGTAGTATGTATACTAATCATTTGGAGACAAGTATTGATACAGTCAAGATCAGTGCTGTATCACAATCATAGTGATATAAAATCAGCCTTTACCAACTTAATTATGGTGGAATTACCAATGGTATCAATGCAGTTAGGCTAATAGGTGACCCCTAATTGCCTTTAATGTTTGCATGCGTATATATATTTCCTTTGAAGGCAGGCATCCCTCTGGCCTACACTCTTACCTTTGCGTGCTGTGCTGCTTGGGGTAGTATCCAGGCCCCCCATGACCCTGTCTAAGATAAATTTGGAAATTGTTTTATATCGAGAACATTTAAAATTATATTAAATAATAAGCGGCAGAGCGGGCTTGCCATCCAGGATGTGTCATGTCCTGTGCTTCCTGGTATAGGTGTCATATGAGGAAACTCTTCAGTGAAACTCTTTCTCTCTGCCAAATTTTCATTTACTGAAGCAATTCAGTTGATTATGGGTGTTGAGACCTGTAACCTTCAGGTCAAAAAGGCCACTTAACTAGTTATGACACAGGCGAAGTCCTGGATAAAGGCTGCATTTCCTCAAACCTATTGTGTTCAGATCGCGTCCACTGTCCTTCAGCAACTGCACAATAAACTGGCTCCAGTCTTTGTGTCTTGGGCCAAGTGCTTTATCAGTACCATCACAGCAATTCCGATAACCCCCCAGATGGAAGATCTGGGTGTAAATAACAGCAGTGACATTTGCAGTAATTCTAGAATGTTTAGCCAGTTTTGCTTCACCTGATCTCCATAGGATTCATTTATGAGTACCCTGTATGATTTCACCAGTCTGTGCTAAAGATGAATTTCACTGATCTGCAACGTAGGGATTCAAATTCCCCCCCCGGAGAGGGAAGATAGGGAGAAACAGTGGTTGTTACTGGAGCCCAGATAATTATGGACTGTTGAAAAATGCACATCACACATTTAATCGAAAATGTAGGTTTTAGCGGTAAAAGGCGCCCATCGTCAAAGAGATGCTGAGTGTGATGGATGGAGAGGCTGAGGAGGGGCTGCCCGTGGAGGCAGTCTGCCATGGTGAGACACCCCTGTTATGGTGCTGTCTGTCACACTAGAAAGGCATGAAGAAACAGACTGGTGTGTTAGAGTATACGGGGGAGCTGAGGTGTCCCCCCCCATTGCTTCATCATCGTAGAGACTAGCTCATTCTTTAGGAGCAGATGAAGAGACAATCCATGGCCTGATGGCCGTTTTGATTTTATTCAAGCAAAACCTCAGCCTCCACAACACAACACAATCATGTTTACAAAGTAATTATTTTACTATAAAATTGTCAATGAGATGCTGGATTATTTGGGAATTTTTAAACATTATAGGTTGTGTTACATTGCAGGGCACACTCACGGGGTAACTCCAATTCAGCTTAGCATGTTATTGGACCATGGGGGGCACCCCCACGTCAACAGAGAGAGAACATGCTGACTCCCCCTACAAAACCAAGGCAGAGACTCGAACCCTGGTCCCAAAAGTGTGAGGCGATGATGCGAACCATTGCATCAATATGCTAGACGTATGTTACAACCATGCATTAAACAATCACAGCGTGACACCCCTGTCCTTTATTTCCATGATCAGTCCCCTGTAGATAATAAGAACTGCATTTTGGACCTTGTGTTCAGTGCATGGTTAGTGTACTCCTTCCCCATGTACCAGAGATGCTGGATGTCATTTGGGAGCCTTCCCGACTGCTGTGATCTCTCACTAGGGTCACGTATTGGTGATTGTGTTATCAGAATTGTCTTCAAAGAGCTTGACACAGCTTAAGCTGCGATGGCTATATTATGGTTGTAACCTTACCTTGTTTTGTGGTTTTCCCCCCACACAGGAGGTCAGAATGGCCGCTCTGTTTGGTAGGAAGTGGGCCACTACTGTGCTGCTTAATTATAAAAAGGTAGGAAAACTGCTATGCTTTCAGTGTTGTATGGTTGAGAGTAAAAGGATGTATTAGTGTTAATATTAAAGAACTTAGCATTTAATATTTGTAATAAATTAAGAATAAATACATGGTTATCCATGGGCGGAACTCTCCTTATAAGTAGGATGGCAGAGGGTTCTGGGGGGGTGAGATGTTAATAGCTGTGGGAGTTGAAGCCTGCATACAGTATGTGCAGGGTGGGGCTGTGGTTCGGATGGCACAATTGTGTATTTATATTTTTGTAGAATACCTTTTGATTTAAGATTTAATTTGTTTACGGCATTTTTTTTTTTTTTTCCAATTATTTACGGTTCTGGATTTTTTTGCATGGCACCGGAAAATAAACACTGTGGCTGTCATCCCCGACTGCACCTCCCTCTCTCCCGTCCTTCTGTGAGGCCGACCGGCAACATGTGGTGCCAGAAGTGGGATCGTTGGTCGGATATCAACATCGGCAGCCATGGGTTGGAAGGTGAAGGGGCAGTGTGAGGTGTGCCTGAGAACCCGGTACAACTCAGAAGTGTCCCTGAAGGTGGCAGGCACCATTCACTGCGCTGGCGAAGATCTTTCAGAGTTTTATGCAATTTTAGCAAGAAAGAGATGAGCGGCCGGAGTGAGAAGCAGCGCATCCAGACCAACATTATAGGGTCCTCAGTCGCCAGTTTGCCCAACTGCAGCTGGACCTGGAGCAGGACAAGCGTGGATGAAGCAAGAGCAGTTAGGAGAGTGATGGGGCTGCAGTCGGTTCTGGCAAAGCTGACAGACACAGATGATATCGAACACTATTTGATCACCTTTGAAAGCTGGAGTTTACCAATGGCCAAAGGAGGTCTGGGCAGTCCGGCTGATACTGCCGCTGACTGGTAAAGATCGCAGTGTTTTTGTGGCTATGAGGTCTGACCAGACAAACAACTATGATCTGGTTAGAAAAAGCAGTGCTGAAGAAGTACCAGATCAGTGTGGAGATGTTTCGGCAGAGGTTACGGGCAATGGATACCCCACTGGATGAATCGCCTCAAAAGCTATACACCCGACTGTTACCTTGTTATGTAACTGGGTGAAGTTTGACGGCAGTAGCAAAGAGGACATAATAGAGATTGGTTTTAGAGCAGTATTTGCACGTGCTGTATCCAGAACTCAGGACTTGGGTGAAGGAGCACGACCTGGCTACTGCGTCAGCAGCGGCAGCGCTGGTGAAGAGTTACATCACTGCATGCCAGAAGTCAGGAGCCCACCGCTATGCTGGGCTTACGCAGGCCATCAGAGGTAAGTCTGAGGGGCCAGGCAAAGGCGGTGCTTCAAGCTGTGTTACACAGAGTCAAGTTAAGACTTTTAGGTCCTTTACTCTGAAGCCTATGCTGGCTGGTACTCACCCTGTGGAGAAGTCAAAAGTGGTGTATTTTAACTGTGGTGAGCCAGGGCATATTCACCCACTGTGTCCCCTTAAGAAGCCAAAGAGTGTGAGTCTATGGTATGTGATATACTGCATTCCCAGCCAGTAAAGAGAGAGCAGGTGGAGCCAGTTATTGCTGATCTTTTAAAGGGGAAACCCTTCTCTGTATTAGTAGATACAGTACAGTTGCTTGCAGACTTTATTGAAAGAAGTTTGACCCCAAAGAGGCATTGAGTGAGCAGGAGGCTGTTACCGTGTTCTGCATGCATGGGGATATGGTAACACTTCCTACTGTAGAAATGTTTATTGAGGATAACAATCAGGTTTTTTGATGAAGGTTAGAGTGGCAAAAGAACTACCTTATCCCATCTTGTTGGTACATAGTGGTGACAAGGTTTCGGGTGAATTAGAACAGTCAGGAGTTACCCACCCCTGAATTAGGGCCTCGTCCTCTGCCTTTCGCATCGGCAGATATTGATCTGTATGAATCCAAACCTACAGGGGAGGAGAGGTATCAGAGACGCAGAAAGCTAGTTGGAGAGTTTGTGTCCAGTTTGAAGCAGGTGGCATTGGAGGTGGCAACCCTAGAGTTGCCTGACCCTGAGTTTACTTTTTCTCCTGACTTGGCCATGCTACAGAGAGATGGTCCCTCTTTGGCTGAGTGTTTCAGGAAGGCAGAGAAGGTTAAGGTTTAGTTCAGGTTAGTGGTGAGACCTTTTTCATTGAAGATCAAACTGTTGTACAGGAAGAGGGAATATGGTGTAGCGTTGCTGTTGCCACAGGTGCATAGACAGGAAGTGATATGGGTTCAGTGGGCTGGCCATTTAGCTTTTATGAAAACGCTGGCACGTATTTCAAAAAGGCTTTATTAGCCTAACATGTACAGGGATGTGAAGGAGTATTGCAAGATGTGTGCTAAATGTCAGGTGACAATAGGTTACATTCAAGCACCTGCACCCCTGGAACCTCTGCCCATCTTAGATACATCCTTTGAGCGCATTGGTGTGGATATTATATGGCCTTTAGAGAGGAGCCAGGCAGGGAATCGATTCATTTTTGTTATTTGTGATTATGCCACTAGATACCCTTTAAGAGATGTCATGGCTAGACAGATACTTACCGCCCTCCCCTACGGTTTTTCCCTCAGGTTGGTATTCCCAATGAGGTGCTAACAGGGTCCAAACTTCATGAGATGAACGTTAAGTCATGTGTACAAGCTCTTAAGTATAAAATGGGTAAGAACCACCCCTTACCACACACAGACTGATGGCTAAGTGGAGCACTTTAACCAGACTTTAAAGACAATGCTGCGAACGTTTGTGTCTGATACAGGCAAAGATTGGGACAGGTGGCTGCCGTTC
This sequence comes from Brienomyrus brachyistius, assembly GCF_023856365.1. Classification (NCBI taxonomy): domain Eukaryota; kingdom Metazoa; phylum Chordata; class Actinopteri; order Osteoglossiformes; family Mormyridae; genus Brienomyrus; species Brienomyrus brachyistius. The sequence goes on from NC_064548.1 coordinate 6,092,466, forward strand.
CGAGAGGCATCCCAGGCATCCACAGTGTTCTCTCTTTTCTCATCTGTGATCATCAAGTTCGGGGCCCTTGGATGTCTTGAGGGAGAGTTGGGAGGAAACAGATAAGCCAAGAGGAATGAATGTGGGGTCCTACATGTGAAAGATGAGGCAACAGTAGAAGACCACAGCCTTAGCACGCGAACACCTGAGTAAGTCCCAGGTAAAGCTGAAATGGTGGTATGACAATGCGTCAAGATGCACTTTTGAGCCACGTGAGGAGGTCTTGTTACTGTTGCCTACCTAGAATAAGTTGATGGCCAAGTGGCAGGGTCCGTTCCAGGTCAGACGGAGGAAGGGACCTGTGGTGCACGAGGTCTACATGTCAGCAAGGAAGCAGTCAGTCCTTCCATGTGAATATGCTAAACAAATGGCATGCACCACCCGAACCCACAGCATCTCTGGAGGCCAGAGTACCAGCTGCCACAGTAACCCAGTCTCTCCTCATTTGAGTGGTCGAGGAAGAGGAGAATGTGGAGGAACAGTTTTTCCCGGGGATCCAGCAAGCGAGGGAGTTGAAGTTGAGGCATTTGTCTGTAGAAAAGAAGCAGCAGCTTCGGGAAAACTTACCAGACCGGCTTCTTGTGGATAAGCTAAGACAGATAGAACTCGTACAATATTGTAGCATCCTGTGTTACAGCGACACAGCTGTGGTTCGAACGGCACAATTTTGTATTTATATTTCTGTAGTATAACCTTTGATGTAATATTTAATTTCTTTGAGGCATTTAGTTTTTTTTCAATTATTTATGGTTCTGGGATTTTTTTGCTCGGCACCGGAAAATAAACATTGCGGACGCCATCCCTGCCTGCACCTCCCTCTCTCCCTTCGTTCCGTAAGGCCGACCAGTAACAGAGCTATTGTAATAATCATAACCAAAAAAAATAATAATTGCAATTGTTGGAATACAGTTTGTATTCAGTGCAACAACTACATTTGTATGTACATAGTATTGTGAATTCAGTTTAAATGTATACTGAGTCGTCTGTAGATGGCGATGTTAATTGAAGGTTGTTTAAGTTAAGTGCTATGAAAATATCTTCTTTGTTTAAAAAAACTGTTTGCTGCAGGTATGGTAGGCTACAGTCATGTTAAGATAAAGAAAAACTTTAAATAAGAAGCAAAGACTGCGTGCACTTTATTTCTGTACGGTTTTATGAAGAGTTTTCCAATAGTAATGCTTCACATTAAATGCACCTCCATAATGCATTTATAGAACATTCATAAGCAGCATAAGCACCATTTAAGTATACCCTAACATATTAAGGTATCTTAAAGCTGATAAGGTATGTTAAGGTGTTAAGGTATACTTATATGCTGCTCATGAATGTTCTGTAGTATGAATGCATCATGAAGGGGCATTGAATGTTCTGTGAATGAAAAAGTTATTGCACCTTTATAATGTATTCATGTAAAGTGTTGCCAAAAATTCTGCTACTTTTCTCCCATCAACTAGCTGTATAGCTTTAGTGTAAGAGGGTATTGTTTTAAAAGGTGTGACTTTTTTAGCCATTTCCCAGTTGTTAAAGTTTCAGAGCACAGTTGGCTGAGGGCTCAAGGTAAGAATTGTGTTCTTCCTTGGGTCAGTCTGCAGGATGTAAAGTTGTATTATGCATGATGTAATTGTACATTTATAGAGAAGACTCATCTAAACAACACCCCTTAAAAGACGACTAAGTCAGGGAAACAAACCATACTGATATTTTGAAATATTTTTAAAAGTGCACGAAACCAAAGGCAAGCGAGATCCTCTGAGTTGTGTCATGTGGCAAAGGTTACAGAGGTTAGCTGAGGCTTGATTCATAAACCTTAACTACTTTAATAAGAAAGGGGGTGGCATGGTGGTACAATGGTCAGCACTGTTACCTCATATCTCTGGCAACTAGGTTAATGTCTCTGCTTGGATTCCATGTGTGTAAAATTCTTATACTGTTGACAACTAAATGTAAATATACACATGCATACAATTTCTTAAACTAGACCTAAAATCAATTCAAAATCTAGCATATATAAAGCTGACTTATCATTTAACCAATTATTTTATGAGTTATATTTCATACTGTAGGACTTTTTTTAAAATCTGATCTTAATGCCAACTAATGTCTTGGTAACACTTTACTTCAGGGAGCCCAAATAGTGTAGTAGTACAGTCTCACTCAATGCAGCAACCGGTAACTGGTCATTACGTACTGATCCCATGTTTGTTCATCATAAATCAGTCATAAAGCTTCATGTATTTCATGCAGTTACTGTACTATATTTGTGAATTATTTGTTTTTGACTAGCAGTTCTTTATGCCCCCTCAAGTAATGTGTTACCAATGTCTCCCGCACTTTGCGACACAATATTTGGACAGCCATATTTTGGTGAATGAATATTGAATAAGTAAGGAAAAAGGATAGGAAACTAACTCCCGCTGACTCTTATAGCATAACCAACAGCTAGATATGTAACACGTCCCGAGCACGGCCTTTTACCTGGGATGAGGTAAACTTGATGAAGTGGGTCAGGCATGTGATGGAAGAGGGTGAAGTTTCCATAACAGAAACCGAACCACACTTTTATTCCCGGATCCGGAGGAAATCGACTTTTAGAGATGGTGCTACTCACTGGTATTGATCAGAAACAGTGAGGTGCCTCTCACAGACACCTCTCCAGTCAGACATTATTAACAAGGGTTTTCTCACTGAATTAGATCAAATCCTCTGTCCAGTCAAGTTAACGATACCCCGTTTGAACAATCAAGTAGTACCTGGAAAGTTTAATTAGCGTAAAGTGAAAGAAAACAGAATATACGTCACGTCACCCTTTTGTTGATGAAATGAATGCACTACCATATCTGGTTTCTATCCAGCTTGAAAGTGCAAACCATACTAGGTCAGCATTTGCAAAGCAAATTCAGATGCATTAACATTATTGTCAGATCTAACTCTCACCTATTTTAAAACACAGACCAATAGAATTAGGTGAAAAAGACAGGTGTCTCTGTTACCTAATGGGACATTCACAAAGACTAACAAAATTAGGGGGGAAAACTCTTATGTCTCTTCTAGCACATATGCTAACTTGCATGCTAGCTGCGCATGGGAACAGAACAGCATAGTGCGTGTTTATGGTACATCAATGCCTGCAAGAGTAAAAAAAAGCCCAATTTGTTATATAGAGGACATCTTTTCCAGGATGGTATTGAATATTGAATAGTTTTTATATACCCCGACTGATCTAGCATACATTAGTTGCAGAGGAATGCTGGCCATGTGATTAATCTCCCGCATCACAGACTGGCCCTGTCTTAATTTGCAGTTTTTTATGTCGTATTGCTGAAAGTCTGGTCATGTTTCAGGTCTATACACTTGGGATTTTCTTTTTCCATTGGTGAAGGTTGATATTTAGGTATATGATAGAAGCGGTAAACAGATGTTTAAGGGGTGTGTGGCTCGGCGAGTCAGGACTGCACCAGTGATCAGTAGGTTGCTGGTCCGAATCCCAGGGCCAGCAAGCCTAAGTCATCACTGGTCCCCTGAGCAAGGCCCTTAACTTCCATTTACTACTGCTAGGGTGCTGTGTGCTGACTGACCCTTCACCTCCAAGCTCACTGTCACCTGTAAATAAGTGTGTCATGGAGAGTAAGATGAGATAGACAAAAAAAAAATCCCTATGGTGATCAATGAGTATCCAGCTAGTCAGGGGTAGTGTTTCTGAACAAATGTAAGTCCAGGAATGCAAATCTACACAGAGCTATCATGGGACGTCCACACTCACCACCACCACCCCCCCACCACACACACAAAGTAAATAAAACTTGACCCTCACGGGCCCAGTAAACATCAGTTCTTGACTGTAGATGCAGAAGACCATACTGTACGTGTGCATCTTGAAGCTCCATCTAACAGAATAATGTGTTAGAATTTAGTAGCTGCACTGTTTATTCCCACCGGCGTCGACCAAAACTGATTAAAGCACATCTGCAGAATCCTTTTCCAGGATTCTCCCGCAGCCCTTCCAGCTGCCAGTTATTGTTTGAAATCAAATCACCCTAGGCAACATCACCCTAGGCAATGAACATGGGAATACTTAACAGTTTAGTTGAGCTTTCTGCAATCTAGATGAACAACAGAGGAAGACCATGGACTACATTTCTCTGTGACAGCGCTATCAGCAAGAGCCTGTTTCTCAGCTTTTCAGTCATTTTTCACCAAGGTGCAGTAGGTTCTCTGCTTAATATGAGCATGATCCCAGGTTCTGCTTCAACAGTCTTAACCCCCCCCCCCCCCCCCCAAATTTGTATCTGCTTTTGTTAAAAATGTCCTGGTGCTTGGCTCATAAGAACTGAGGCTGACTTTGTCCCTGGCATGATGCAGTAGGGGCAGCGGCTATATGGCATATGCTGAATCGCGCTCATGAATTCCAGGGAAGGGAGCAGCAAACAAGATCAGCTCTTACTGGGCAATAAAAAAGGCAAGTTGAGAGCACTGCTACACCATCGCTACTCTGTCAGCGTGGCTCAGCAACCTGCCTCAGGCAACCCTTTTTAGCTGCTGCTAACAGGTTCCGAACAGAGTTTTGCCTTTACAGCAGAAACTTTTGCAAAATCTTTAAATAGAAAGGTGTCCCTAACCACCTTCTTTATTCCTACACTTTTATGACCTTTTTTCCGGCATTGCAGTCTTAACAAGCAGAATGCTCCTAGGATTGCATAGTCCCACAACCTAAATCTCACTTGAGGTATTCTGTATGGTGTAAAATGACAGCAAACTCTATAAATATTATGCCTATGTTGGCTATTGGCTGAGGAGGAACAGTAAACTGGGTTTCATCATTTTATTTCAATATTCAGCTGTGCTAAATGTCCTTTCACCCAGGTGGACCTAAAATAATTGTACAGGCATCACTGCACTTTTCGTTTGTAATAAAATAAATGCATTAGATGTGGATTGATGTAAAGTCAAACCTTTGTTCACTCTTCATCAATTTAATGAAAAGAGACTGTAAGTTATTATTAAATGCTTATATGAGTTTAAGCTGGTAAAATGTGGTATTTATGGTGATGTGTGGCACTGCAGGTTAGGATGCAAACAAGGGTCAAAACCCACGATTGCTCCAGGGACATGAACTAAGCCCCGGGTCCACACCGCTTTTAATGAAAGTGTCTGCTTAACAAGGAAATGTACCAAAACAATGGTTCCTTTAGATGACAATTTCAAGGAATTTTCTGATTACTAGTGTGGACCTACAGCTACAGCAAATTAATACATAGACGGGATATATCGATTTTAATATTTCACTTCTTATAGCTGACATTAAATGTAATATTTTTTTAAAATAATCTAAATAAACTTGAAAACTAGATTCACTCTGGAATCAGAAATGAAGCCACTAATGAACAAAATGCTACCGATTTCCTAAAGCTCCAGTCCAACCAGCTGATCAGCTAACTGATATAAATGAAAGGCCTACATTTTATATGAATTGCCTCCCATGGTCCTAACCAAGGCAGTCTTAGTGGAATAATGATAAACATTACCATTAAGCCAGTTAATCTTTTAGTCCCTCAGTAAGACTGGTGAAATGTACCTGGTTGATAATCAGATTAGAGCTGACTCTTACGGTTGCCATCAGAGGAACGTAAGGAGTCGCCCAGCCAGCTCTGGTGTGGTGGGAGACAGCTGGCTGACACAAGGAAAACCGACAGACTTATCTGTACTAATGCCACGGTCACGTTGGCGCATTGGGAAGACCTTTTGGGGGAAGCTTGTGATATATATGACATATTTTTAGCTTCTTTGCTTGATCCTCAGGTTTGCATTCCTGCAGGACTGAATGGCCTTCATTTTTGGGTCTCTACAGCACCCCCAGAGTCTGTCTGACACCCAGGCCCCTTGCCCTACTTCCTGTGCCTCCACAGAGAATCTCTCTCCCAATGCGGCTGGGCAGACGATCCTCAAATAACATCCTTTTCTGAGCTAAGTTTTCCTTTTTGTGTAGGGAAACCTATAAAGAAATGTGTTACAAAAATCAACGATGCTAAACATGTCACTCATAGGATGGTGAGTGAAATTGACTCTATTAGATGAGCAGAGATGAAGCTAGCAGATTGTGACATGTTATGCAATTGAATAGAAGCCAAAATAGTTTATAATTATGACACATACAGTACCGGCCTAAAGTTTGGACACGCCAAGCCGCTTACAAAGGAGAGTGGCAGTGTTGCACCTCGTTACCTGGGCCCATGACCCAAACACAGTAGAGATGGTTTGGGAGGAGTTTGACTAGTGAGAGAAAGAGAAGTGAGCAATGCATGTTCTGCATATACGGGAACTCCCTCAGGACAGCTGGAAAAGCATCCCAGGAGGCCCCCGCATGAAACTGGCATAGAGGAGACAGTAGGGTCAGCCAGTGCTGGAGCAGTTGGGGGTAAGGGCCTTGCTCAAGGGTCCAATGCTGGGACCACTCTGCCGACCTAGGGATTTTAACTGGAAACCTTTTGAGTCCCAACCCACTGTGCTGCCCCTCCCAACAAATTATATTTTTATTTAATACTTTTTTGAGTGCAAAATTTTATAAATGCTATTTTGTAATTTTGATGTTTTTATTATTATTCTAAAATGTTGAAAATAATACCAATAAACCTTTCTATGGGTAGGTGTGACCAAACTTTTGAATGGTACTGTATGTCTTCTATAGTGTACCGCATTAAAATAATTCAAATGATTACACATAATCTGTATTGATAATGCTTCATTTACTAATTTTCTTTTTACTACAAACAACACAATTTCAACATCTAGAGATTGGCAAAGAATGAGGAAACTCTGGACTACACTACTACAGTATGCCTATCATAAAGAATGTTCCGGAATACAAAACCTTCACAGAGACAGCAATGTTGCTTGGTGCACTTTAGCAATGCGGATAATGGTTATATTATTACTCTAGTCATTCTGCTGTAGACCTAATCATCAGAGTAAGATATAATCGGGCATTACTTCTTCATGCCTTATCTTTATACCTGCCTCACCACTTCCAAATGTACCTCTCATGTCCTTAATGACACATCAATCTGTTTTAGCTGAAAAATTTAAAGGCCGATAAAAAAATATAGAGTGGAAAACATATTGTAATTATTTCTGATTCAAGGATTAGTGAGCTGGCAATCATAACTGTCAGATAAATCTGGTTATTGCTGAACAGCTCTGAAAAACTGCCTCTTCAAGTCTGTTCAGGCTTCTTGTAGGATTTTGTAAGTATGCAGAAAAGTCCAGGATGCATATTATCCAGGTTTTATGCTGTCCTGCAGCAAACAAAAGCACAGTGTATAAATACACCAGCAAGTATAGGAATCTTGTGGGTTTAACCCTTTGCTGGCATACTCGGAGGAAGCACGATTTTGCTGTCTCATTGCACAGTGAAGAGGGAGATACGAATAGAATTATATAATATGGGAAAGGAGACAGGTTTAACAAAGTAGTGGAAAGGAAAAGCTGTATGCACTTATTTAATTTAATAGAAGACCAGCACTACTTATTTTATAATTTAGTCTGGGCAAACGGTGCTCTACAGTGATATATAAACTTGATGATTGGTGTATGAGGAGGATAATTTCCATCATAATTTCATGTTTCTGATTATAATTTTTTGTTGATAAGTGATCGCAGCAGGACAAGAAAGGAAGAAAATCAGAACAGCCTAATTCTGAAGTCATAAGTGTGAGATTCTTTTGTACTTGGGATCAAGGTTGTTTAACACAAAAGAATACATGGAACATTGTTACATTTTCTCTATATTATATTATATTATATTACATTATATGTATAGAATATAAAATATTATACATATTTAGATCATAATGCATCATACTGTACATATGTGTAAGTGCAATTACTGTAATCCACATTTGTTTAGCCACATGCATTGGTGCCACAAGTACATAATTATGTAGCGGAACAGTTGTTGATACAGACGTATACAATAGAACAGAACAAAGCAGAACAGAATAGAATAGAATAGAATAGAATAGAATAGAATAGAATAAATACCTTTGTTGTAATTGCATGCAACAGGTACAATGAAATGCAGAAGAGTTTATTGACTTTCAGCTTGGTGCTCTCTTTCCAACAAGTCAGTTCGCCAAAATTTCTTCCCTGCTAGATCTGCGTTGCACAGCTGCAAGCAAAGTGATTATGACATGGAAATGTTTCAAAGCAAGCAGAAGCGCATAGAAAGGGACCTGATTACCCGTCATCAATACTCAACCTGAATGGAAGCAAATCCCACGAGCACTGTTCCAGAATCTAATGGACAACCTCCTCCAGAAGAGGACAGGCTATTATAGCAATAACAGGCAGACCAACTTCATATATAACTCCTTGGTTTTGGAATGAGAAGCTGGACAAGCTGCTGTCCAAATATGTTTAGCCATATACTGTATATATTGCTGTTTGTCAAGTTCTTAATCTTCCAAATTCATAAAGTAAAATCCACGTTTATACTCCAGTGCTTTCAATATGAACATATTTTCATCCTTGCAATCTGTGGAACTGTGCTGCAGAGATTTGTATTGGAATTTAATGTAATTCATTTGCACCTGTAGAAAATCTGCCATCTTACACTGCTGGAATCTTAATCAGTAATTTTAAGTAATTTTGTGGCTTTTTAAAAGCACTGTTTCAAAATGATTTGTGAAATTTTTACTCATAATTTATAGCAGGAGTCAACCAGGGTTCAGCAGCACCCAAGGGCCCATAGAGGATTTCTGGGGGGGGGGGGGGGGGGGGGGGGGGGCTCAGAAATGTATTACAAAAGTGATAATAAAAAAAATATATATATATTAAAGTCCCCCCTGTCCTTAGATACCTGTGTGATCTGCATTAGTCTGTTTTCATTTTGGGGGTCTCTAGTGCTGGTCTGTTTTCATTTGGGGGTCTCTAGTGCTGGTCTGTTTTCATTTGGGGGTCTCTAGTGCTGGTCTGTTTTCATTTGGGGGTCTCTAGTGCTGGTCTGCTTTCATTTGGGGGTCTCTAGTGCTGGTCTGTTTTCATTTGGGGGTCTCTAGTCCTGATCTGCTTTCATTTGGGGGTCCCTGGTTTTGAAAGGTCATTGAAATTTAAAACTTTCTGACTCATCCAAAGAGTGCTTTTCATTTATACAAATGTATACAAAGCCAAACAAGTGTGATATCGTTATTTATTCAACTGTATGATTTATTCATGCTGTCCAGTCCCTCTTAAATGGATGATAGCGGCCTGAAGGTGGTTCGATAAGTAATTTAACCTTTAACCAATTGTCTAAAATGTCTGATATATAAATTGCACTGTCTACGTTAAACATTTACAAATGTTTAAATTAAGTGAAGAACGTTATTCAAGAATCTGACTTTCTATAAAGTACAGAGATATTTATATGTCATTTCTTAATGATATGTCACTGTTTTAAATAGGGAATTAATAGTACTATTACTACTACTGCTAATATTTCTAGTGACAACAACATTATTGTTAGAATTATTATAATAATCATTACAACAGCAACAACAAGCACAGGGTACAAGACAGACACAAACTGACCAAGATGTGTATCTGTCTGAAACATTAAGATAGTGAAGACAAGATCCATTTCCACTTCCCCGCAGGTATGAGCCTTCATTGCTAACGAGTGAGTCATCATGGCTTTTTAAACTATCATCATCATCATCATCATCATCATGCTTGCATAAACATCTGCTCAGTAATCCTACATTAGTACTGCATTAGAGAGCGTTTGAGATCATGCCTTCCTGTCAGATCCATATTAGGGACATTTATAAAATATCTGCAAACAGTACAGCTGATATTCTACATGTAACTAAATAATAGATCTGACCTTTTCACATTCCATTAATAGCTGATAGAAGTAAAATGTCACTGGGCATTATATCCAGTGCTAATGTAGGAAAATAACCAGCTTTTCAACACATGAGAACTGGCAGGATATGTGTATATAATATTCAGTTATATAAAATTGCAGTCCTTGATCAAAAATGATGTAATCTCATTTCTTAATTGAAAACACTTTCAGATTCAGCTCCATTGTGTTAGTTCCATCTGACTTAGGTCTGTGAGAAATTTGTAGTATAGGAAAAGCTACTATTAAACAGTAGCTTTGCAAGCTAGAAGAACTAAATTACAGCCAAGCTACTGTACAGTTTTAATTTAGCAGTTAGCTACACTACAAGCTACAGAGAAAAAGTAACTACATTAAAGCCATTTCATCCAGTAATACTTAATATTTGTGCTGTAGGATACTCTTAAAGCAAAGTGAAACGTTGTTAAAACTTGAAATGAAAATCTATTTTTTTTAGCAACATAATGTTAAATGGCAATGATGTTTCAAAAAAGTTTCTGTATTTAGTGTATACCGAAGTACTTCACAAGCACTGTGTAAAAATTAGATGTGTTACAACAAAAAAAGAGCGATTTTGATAAGCTAAGAACAAAAAATGCTCCTATGCATTTTAAGTATGTAGAATATTTTTCAACCCATTAATATCGATGCGGGGGCGGCATGGTGGTGCAGTGGTTTGCACTGTTGCCTCACACCTCTGGGACCCGGGTTCGAGTCTCCGCCTGGGTCACATGTGTGTGGAGTTCTCCCATGTTCTGCATGTTCTCCCCATATCGTCGTGGGGTTTCCTCCGGGTACTCCGGTTTCCCCCCACAGTCCAAAAACATGCTGAGGCTAATTGGAGTTGCTAAATTGCCCGTGTGTGTGTGTGTGTGTGTGAGTGAATGGTGTGTGAGTGTGCCCTGTGATGGGCTGGCCCCCTATCCTGGGTTGTTCCCTGCCTCGTGCCCATTGCTTCTGGGATAGGCTCCGGACCACCCACGACCCAGTAAGATAAGCGGTTTGGAAAATGGATGGATGGATAGTATATTGTATAATAAAATTATAGCATTTTGGTATTTCTAACCTTTTTATCACAAATTTCTTTGTTCCTTATTGGTAATAATATTTTTATTACCATTTAAGCTGCACACAAACAAATACAAATGTATACTGTACTCTGACCACTACAAACAGCAGCCTGAGCACGAGATGAATGACTGAGCAGCTTGCAGGGATGCTAGCACTGCTTGGAGTTGGGGCGACAACTGTCATACACTCACTCTAAGCAACACTCACGCTGCCAGACGTGGTGCAGTCATGGCCGCATATTTGCAGTCTTGGAACGGTCATAAAGTTGATAAGTCATAAGTCATATAGGTTTTACCGTTTTACCATGCTATTTCATTATTTGTAAAAAAATATTTTGTTACTGGAAAAGCTACAGCGTTTTAAAAGCAGCTGTGCTACCGATAAGCTACTGAAAAAAAAGCACGTAAGTTAATAGCATCAGTCATTTTACAGTAGTTATTGTAGCTACTACTCAACACTGGAAATACGTAGAGATTCAACTGTAACTTCAGGCTGTAAAAGAAGAGTCTTGGACTGGGTACCGACAGAAGAGTAGAGGACAAAATCCCTGACATCATCCATAGGGATAGCTATCAAAATTTCCAGTCAATACACTCATTGTTGAAGCTAAAGTCAAATAGTAGCTGCAAAACAGGTCTTGTTTGTTTTTCTTGTTTGTGATTTCTGACAGGCTTGGGTCAGTGTTCAGGGCTTCATAATGGGCATCCATAATATCCCATCTAGTAGGTGCCCCTACTCAGAGAAGTAAGATGGTTTCAGGAACCTCCGGATTATGAGGGGGTTCGAATTGGCAAGAATGTGCATCAGTCTGGGTGTTTTTCCTCCTGGGGAGAACTGTGGAATAGATTGTAGTGAAGAAGAAGGCCCACTAAGTCTGCTTAGGCTTCAGTCTTTTAGGCTCTCAGATATCGTATGATCTGTCAGAACAAGAAAAGGATGATTTGCTCCAAGCTAATGTCTTAACTTGAAATACCATTTGAAGTTTTCTGTTCTATAGATCATAGTTTCACTTGAGGGGAGGGCTGTTACAGTAGAAATCACAGGGAAAAGGTTTCAATTGTGTTCTGTAATGCCACAACAATCCGTGTCACCACTGAGGTACTCACCTCCATGAAAAAGGCAAGGGCAGAGTGTGGCTGATAGAAATGGGCATGGCAATGAACAACTGCTTGAATTTATGAAGTAAGTAAAGTAATCAAACATAATATTTTTCATTAAATAAAGTCAATATGTCATGGACCAGCCTGGAGAAGCTTTGTGTACATCGAGAGAGGATTCCATTTCATGAGAACCATGCGCCTGAGATTCCTGTCCACAAAGCCCACCTACAGTAGTCAGGATAGCCTTGCTCCACATCTTAGCGTCACTGGTGGCTCTCATTAGTTGCCACGATCCTTCCCACCTGTTGTCGGATCTCTCCTGATATCTTTATTTTAGTTTATCTGATATGCCTGACAGATGTGAGTTTTCAGACAGTTCTTAGGTAAGACTTCGTGAAGCCTTGCAAAAGTTGCTGGTCTGACTGCACTGAGTTCAGGCCAGTGGTGAATAGCAGATTATTTACTGCTATCTCTATAACCTCCCTTTGTTTTAAAGACATAGCATAGAAATCAACTAGCTTCCAGTGGAACTCATGCCTTCTCTGCCTTGGCAAACAGCTTTTTTTCTCAAAGTCTCTGATGGATTTTGTGTACATAATGCTGGGGTGTGGCTAGATTAAGGAAGTAAATATGCATATCATCAGTATGAAAAACTCACAGACTGTGTCATGAAAAATCACATGTACAATGTCTTAGAAAAACACATGAAGACTGCAATAGAGTAGGGCATAGCAAGCAGAGATGATATAATCAGGCCATAGTCATACTCACTGGTGCACATAAACATAGTTTTCTTGTTATCTCTTTGGTGAATTTTGATAAGATTGTGTTCATTTCTAAATGGTGAAGAAGGCAGCAGTCTAATCCTGTTCCAAAGCCACAGGAACCAATGGAAAGTGGATCATGGAGCTTAACAGTGATCTCATTGAGAGGTAGGTTCAAAGTTCTCCACAAAACTTGAAGCAGCATGAGATGCTGATAGCAGGATAATTCCCTCAGATCAGGGAATATACCGGATTATGGCCTTCATTTCTTGTAAGAATAACAAGTCGGTCTTACCATATGGAGGGGAAGTCCTGGTATGCAGGTCAATGGCACAATTCCATGGGTAATGAGGTGAGAGAGCAGATGCCTTACTTTTCCTGAAGGCGTCTTTGAAATGATGGTACTCAGGTCTGTTTGGACTGCATTGGGACTCTCAATGGAAGTTAAACTTATATCAATTACCACCCAGATCCCCATGCCAATACTTTTCTGTACTTCCAGAAGATCACCAGATTTTGCATACAGTCAGGATGGCCTAGAACTAGGGATCCGTTGGGGAGGAGAAAACTCCCCATGAGGAAGGACCGTCACCTGCAACTGAATAGGATCAGTATAATGAGTCATGCATTCCATTCCCGGGAGGTCTCCGTCCAATGCTTGAAGATCAATGTACATCAGACGCTGCATGAGGAAACGTTCGTATTAGGAGTATACCTTACTGGGACCATGATGAACACACCAGAAGGCAGTAGGCTGGTACAATCCATAGCACCAGGTCCAGGCAAAGTGGAGATGCTCACAGGAAGTGTCTTTGCTGAGGGAGGGACTGAGGTTGGGAAAAAAAAAAAAATAAATGAAAAATGTCACCACTCAGCTACCACCCTAAAGTGGGACGCCTTTAGGTGATAAATGAGCTCCTGGAGCCTCATGTATAAACGGTGCGTACGCACAAAAATGTTGTGTACGTCCGTTTCCACGCTCACGTCGAGATGCATAAAAATGAAACTTCTCACGGCAGCTCCACACATGGCGTACGCACGTTTCTGCTCGGTCTTCTACACGGACGGCTCCCAGTGGTAAGTCATTGCTACTGTAGTTTCCCTTTTTAAACTCTCAATCATGACGCTGACTTTATCCAATACACCGACATTAGTTGTATGTTGTTCACAAATGTACAGCACCTGATTTAATTCAATTTGTAGCAATAAAATGGTACAGAAAATGACTGAATTATTACAACTACAACGGCAGCTCTTGCGATACTGGAAGACATAGTTTATGGAAGAATTATAAGAGAGTACGTATTCAGGGATCATAGTGATTTCTTGGCCCATGATGATGACTGGCATCTAAGTCGATTCAGATTTCCAAGAGCAATCCTTTTTCAGCTGTGTGCTGAACTGGCGCTAGCATTACAAAGGCAGACGATGAGGAATTGCGCCATACCTGTTCCTTTACAAGTTCTGTCCACTCACAGGTGCTTTTCAGCAAGAACTTGCGGACCGATCGGGTATTTCTCAGTCAACACTAAGTCGCGCCATGCCAGCTGTATGGGACGGCATAATTCGCTTGTCACCCAGATATATAAAATTTCCTTACACTGTGGTTGAACAGGCAAACATTAAACCATGTCCAGTAATCAGACCCGCCGACTGCACTCACATTGCTATAAAGGCACCTTCAGAGAACGAATTTGCTTATATAAATAGAAAGCACTTTCACTCTATTAATGTACAAATTATGTGCAATTCGAACATGCGTCTCATTAATGCATGGTTGTCACCACCATTAAATCTTAACATTTTATAATTATTAGTTCGGACTTAAATATTTTTAACATAAAATATTAGTTTTATGCCAGTGTGTTCCCCCCCCCCCCCACATTCAAAATGCTTCTAACGCCCCTACATTAATGTTGTAGCTAGATGACCTGGCTCAACCCATGATTCGTTCATTCTCAGAAACAGTAGTGATGGAAACAAACTTGAAAATGGGGTGATACGTGATGGCTGGCTGTTCGGTAAGAAGATTTTCCTCATTTTATAATTTGGACCAATATTGTAAGCTTTGTTTTATTTAACCATTTGACAGTTCCTTAGGGGACAGTGGGTATCCAGTGAAGTCGTGGCTTCTCACGCTGCTCGCAAACCCATAGAATGAACAGGATCAGCGTTATAATGATGCGCATTGTCGGGTTGGGGTGGTGACAGAGCGCACTATGGGGCAGCTTAAAGGCTGCTAAACGCTGCAAGGACAAGACCGGTGGGGTACCGCTATACACTCCGCAGAAAGTGTCGCAATGTACATGCATGTAGCGTGTTGCTTAATCTGGTAAAAAATCGTGGCTTTCCAGTATCTGAAGAGCTTTGGTAAGATGAACTTGATCCTGAGCCGCCAAAGGAAACAGCATTACAACTTCAATATCACACAGCGTATCATTTAGATGTTTTAATTCATTGGCAACATCTCTTACAGCATTCATGCTTCCTTTTTGTGACTGCAGCACAGCTTCAGTCAGCACACGGCTGGACGGTCACCCCCCGGTTTATGAGGAACAGGAATGTGTGCAGCCAGCGCCAAAAGATGTGCTCGGCACAGCAGCACCATCACAGCCTGTGTCGTCCTCGGCACTGGGGGCACCTCTTGTACTATTGTCTGTAAGAATAAACAAACAGAATAAACAAAAGTAACACCGCATCTGCGCCCTATTTCTTATTCATAAACATGCAAGTAATTCAAACAAGTATGGTACGAGAAAAACTCATCTGTGTCCAACCACTTCTTTTTAATTTCGGCCACCGTGCATATAAATAAAAACACTTTTAACTGACTCCGCTACGCTGTGCCACTCCGTCTACTTTTGTTTATTGCTGATGCCACTACTTAAACCACCAAATAATATCACTTTTCTTTTCTCGATTTCTGTTAAGATGACCTTCACATTCGCTGATTTTTTCCACATGGTTTATCCACTGTTGTTTAAGAAAAACATAGAACAAAGCGGATATTTATACAGATTTACATATGCAAATGTACATAAATATGGGCAGTTTGGGGGAGGTGTCTGTGGGCTTGTTCACGTACGTAAAATTTCACGCTCATTGGGATTTGTAACGGGAATGTGCATAGATCTCTGCTTACGCATTTTGTGCATCGGGATTTTTTCTTGCATACACACATAGTTTTGTTCGTATGCCATGTTTTAGTGTCAATTATATGCATGTCGTTATACAGTACATGAGGCCCCTGGTCAAGAAGAAGGTAACTATGGCACTTAACAGAAGGTTGTTGTGACTCACTTCAGGCAAGATCATGAGGCCATCAATATTTTTGAGGACAAAAGCTCCTCTTGGATGAAGTTGAAGGCAAATTCTGACATGCTCTGCCTTCATGCAACAAAGAAAAGGAACTTCTACAGAGACCTGAATTAAAAACAAATTTCCAAAATTCAGTCAGGCCTTGAGAAGAGTTTTTATAAAAATTTCTGTGGAATTATAACAAAAGTTGTAGGATTACATGAGGAGTGATTGAGTTCCCAATATTGTCGTTGAATTACTATGTTTCCTATTGTACTTCCACTCTTTGAAAACTCTAGAATAATTCTTTTTGTACTCTACCTAAACCTATTGACATTTTCTGTATCATTTTTTGGCACTTTTTTGCAATCATCTATCCACCATCCACTGATTGGTGAGGATGAAATATGCACAATCGCCCCTCAAATAGGGGCACCAATGCCAGAAAGATTCTCAAAGATGGACATACAACAACTTCTTCCCTAAGCCACTGGGAAGGTGAAGCCACTTGGGAGTAACTGGTTTTAGTGGGTGTGGCTTAGTCCAGGGTGCTTGATACTGTAGTTATGTAATGAAGCTTTAACCAGTGGGTGCTATCCATGGTTCTGAAGGACAATTGCAGCCACATATAAGTCAGGCATTACAGGCATACAGCTGTCAAAGAACCAACGAGGTATAAGTCAGACTGGTCTGAGCTTCCCATGAATGCCCAGTAACGTGCGAGTAGCATCGGGGCAAAAGCTAGTCCCAGAGACACAGATGGGACAGGAAAGGCAGGCAATTGCCTGGGCCCCCCCAAGCTGGGCGGATTACATAGTACATTGCAATGACAAATCTGGTTTCATGCTAAAATAATGATCATAAATTTTACCATGTGGGGCGGGGTGCATTGGAGGGCCCCATGGAGTTTTTTTGCCTAGGACCGCCTAGTGTCCCTAGAATAACCTCTGGCTATAAAATATGTACAAAGAAGCTAATGGGAATTAAAAGGCAGAATGCATCGCAAGAGACCAGCTGAGGGATCATAGAGAAAGACAGTAGTGTAGACATAGGAAAGGTGATGCCATAACAGAAGGGTTTTGAACGCGTGTCCCAGTGGTGGTATTGTGACACCAAGAAATGCTAGATAGCTAGTAGAGCTAAAACTAGTCAGTCAAGAGTTTAATTAGCTTGTTCCCGCTTCAGCTTACAAATGAATTCGTATTAATTAATATCCTATGGGAGAACATGATCATATTGTTAATCCTCAGTTGAGATACTGTAACTAAGTCTGTTCATCCTTTTGCATCATTACAGCTTTATGCATTGTGTCCGATTATGTCCATAGAGGGGAGGAAGGGAAAAGGAAACAGAGTGAAAGAGGGAGCAGGGGAAAGAGGCAGATGTGTTTATGGTCTGGAGAAAAACAAACAGAGCGAAAAAGACAGAAAGTGATTCAGAATCAGAACAGGATTCAAATGATGCAGTAACACAAAAATTTTAAGAAGAAATGGGTAAAAAAATTGTAATAATATACAAACGTGGTGAGAAGCAGGTAAATGACACACCTCTGTTTGAAAAATGAAAGTACTTTATGAAAGTATTTCATGAAAGATAATGCTGACTACTCTTATTTTTGTTACCAGCAAATGCATCCTGACTTCCATCAGCAGAAAGCCAGACCTGTTGCATCCCTTTACTGTACCTGCCTACCAGCCTTTTATTCTCCTTGACAGACTGTTTGGGCCGCTGAAAGTGAAAGTGATGTGTTTTATTGAGAAGCGGGGCATGTATTGAGAAAAGACGGTGGGAAATATTCAATTATCTCGACACAAGGTTTGTGTATTGCGATTCCTTGATTACCATGAACGCCAATCCCTTCCTGGTGACTCCTAGAGGAGCACCTGCAGAGCTTTTCTCCAATCACTGGATGAATTTCTGAGGAAGTGACAGAGAGCTTTGCGAAGCTTGGCAAAGCAGAAAATCCTCTTTCCTGGCTGCACTACACTTTGGAATAATATATGACTAGAATATTTGTTCTTTTATGGCCCTTCTGTACACAAGAGTAGGTGCTCAGTCGGTGCATAAGAGGTCTTTCGAGTTATGCTTAACTTAGTGGCAGCTGCTGATGAAAATATTTTTTTGGAAAAAAAATCTACACTGATTCCCCAATATACTTTAGACATGATCCTATATTAGTCATTGTTATGACTATTCATTACACTGTAGTCCCAAAACTTTACACTGTTTGCTAATTTCAATGAAATGTGGCCTTCAGTTATGTAACTATTAACCTGGTGAACCGATGCTTAGAAAGTGATGCTGACAAAAAAATATGTTTATAACAATTTTCAACAAGTGCACTCTTTACTGAAATAAAGCCATTATAGAAATACAAGTAAAATTAATGGTGTGATTTGGTTAAATTATGAGGAGTTTACACAGGTTTATGGCTTTGTTCTGCATTTCCTCTGCAACACAAATACACCAGAAAAAGCTAGAACACTCTCATAGTGGGAAGCACGTCTGTGATCTCTCTTTGTTGTCTAAGTTTTCACCCTTATCGTGTTCCTAAATGCTGGCTCCTGTCGACCCAAAAATGAAGTCACATCAATCAATGGTTTTTGTCATCGGGGTTGGCTAACTGTAGACGCTCGTCTTCGTCAAGCAAACTATCAATCCTTACTAGAGTTGCCAATTTCAATCTGCAGAAATAAGCGAGTCCCCACCTCACCCCGAGTTCATGTCAATAAAATTCGTAGGCACGGGGGGGGGGGGGGATCGATCCCAAAGTCTGAAAATATGAGATAAATTGCGTCCCAGAGTAGCTCAAGACTGGACGCAACACTTTATTTTTTCAATACAGGACAATACACAAAATGAGTGCCAGTCAGTCCTCACATTTCCCAAAAGACTCTCATGTTCCACTATCATGTTCCATTAGAACAGGGGTCTCCAACTCCGGTCCTGGAGAGCTACTATCCAGTAGGTTTTCTATCCTACCTGGCTTCTGATGAGCCACACCAGCTCTCAGGTAAATACCAGGAACAGGTGTGGCTCATCTGAAAATAAAAAGGTATAAACAAAATATGGATGTTTTTCTTTATAGTATATGAACAGGAATAGTTATACTTAACAAGACCAATATTTCCTTCCCTCAAAATATTTCTATTCCTGGTCTAGAAATGAAAAAGTCTATTGGTGAACAAGTGAATTTATCTGTATAATTAAATGCATGTCGACCTTCTTTGGGTTGAAAACTCACAAGAGTGCAAATAAGAGGAAAAACTAGGCGTGACATGCTTCACCTGGTGGATTTAAAGACGTGTCATGTTCCATAACTATTCAATAAGCTATTAAATAGAAGGTGAGGAGAAATACATTGAAGTCTATGGGCTTAATGAGGCAGAAAATCCTACGCTTCACTGGAATTCCTTTTATCAAGCTATGGGTGGTGCTGTTTTGCACAATACTTTGTCAGATATTTTTAAACCACTGCACTTTTCAGTTCCACATGGAAATGGTTGTTGTGATTATACATTGGCATTACTGTATGTGACACAAATGTTATGTTTTTTTTCTTTTCTTTTTTTGTGAAGCAGTGTTTCACCTGTTTTCTTAAAGAAACCTCTGCTGGCTTAAGCAAAGTCGAATAATCTTTAACTCCAACCCACTAGGCTATCATTACCCAGTGTTAGTGACCACGGTCCAGTGTCTCCCATTACTCCCAAGGTTTTCTGATGGGTTACGCTGATAGATCTCTACTTCAAGTAGTCTTCACGGGAGGAGGTGCTTCTAAGTTTCAGGCAATGGACACATTCCCAGGTGTTGACCACCCACTTCTGGTCATGCTTCCTGGTATTTAGAACTAGAAGGGGAATCCATGCCAGCTCACATGACCAAGGGCTCTGTGGTAATGACAGTAGTTACACAGATGCCAAGGGCTCTTGGCCCATCAGGCAGGTGGTCAAAGCTCAGCCCCATCCCAGTGGATGCCCTCAGACTGTTGATATGAGTGTTCAGCAGTTGCCAAATTGGTAGTCCTTCCATCTGATTATGTGTACAGCCGTACACCAAAAGCCCTCAAGTATAAGACTTGCCTTTTGTGCCTGTTTTGTTTGAGAGTGAATGTCTTACACACATATGCTGGAAGCTATACAAAACGCTCTAAGATGTGACTCATTTATTTATTTTATTGTCTTACGATTAACCAGGTTTACATTTAACTGCATGTTGTACTTGTCTAACTATGTACATTACAAATAAAGAATCTTGGATCTTGAATCTTGAATAATGATGGAAGAACTATCGTATTAAAGGTCAGTTTTTCATGGCCAGTTCATTTCTTTAGCATACTCTTTGAAGGTTGTGTTTAAATACTCACCTTTGGAGGAAAGTCATCATGATGTAATATCTGTGATCACTAGGTGTTTTACAATTTTGACCGACTTTTTGATCTTCAGACATCATTGTAAAGACGTATGGGTGCTGTCAGGGTGGCATGGTGGCATATGAATCTGATTACACTGAGACAAGCCACACAAAGTAAGGCTTTTCATAAAGAGTTTGTTTTAAAGTAATTTTTGTCGGTGTACTCTGGTATTTTTGATCAGTGAAATTTATGGTGGGTTAATGCCCCTCCTGTTTGGTGAAATGTATTATAGGGGACCCCCATGCCAAAATATTGGAATTCTCTATAACACAGCATGAGATATGGATGGCATAATGGCATGAATGCACATATAATACAGCAGGCTAAAAATAGAGGTTGTGGGTAGGTGCCCCACCCTATTGGCAACATAGATGAGTGTGCTAAATATACCCATGTCTATTTATGCAATTCCTCTAATTATAAGGGTGTCCACAGACTTTTTGCCATATAGTGTATAACTCATCTTGAATGCCCTGCAAGCTTCTGATCATCCTGCAGAGGCCCAACACCTTTATCAAAAAAGTTGGCCATGTAATCTGCCAGGCCCAGTGACCTGGCTGCCTCTCCCCCAAGCAGATCTATCACGTCAATGTGCAGAATCAATCAATTGATGCATGGCCTCTCCTGTCGGCTATCTGAGAGGGAACTCTGAAAGGTGTCCACACTGATGAGGAAATCATCTCTGCCCATGTTTGCGGGAAGATATTCTCTGCCTTCTCAGGCTGCATATATCTCCTCCAGAACGACATTAAAACATCACTTGGGGAGACTACTAATTCCTGGAGATATGTTGACTAATCTACCCCAAAACTCTAACCATGCTAAGTGCCATCAGGGGCTCACTAATTCTGCAACCTTAGGTGCCTACTCTAACAAGAAGAACCATGTACAGTATGGGTTTTTCTGATGAGGCATTATTGCTGTTTTCTCCCTAACTTCTTCGTCCAAGCCACCCCTCTCTCAAACCTCACAAATAAGGACCAGTATGTGTCAGGTAGACCCTCTGAGACCACACTTTAGCAACTGAAGCAGGTTCTCACCTCCAAGCTAGTTTGAGGTGCACCTGATTTTGAGAGACCCTTCTTCCTCTACCCCGATATCTTGAAAGTCAGCCTGGAGGGTGTCTTGTCCCAGGACTCAGAGGTTGAGGAACATCTGATACTTTATTTATTATGGAATCTTACATGTGTTAAATAGTAGTACACTACCATTAAGCAGGATGTCCAGCTCACTGAATAGGCCAACATCTTCATTACCTTCAGTGTTACTGTATGCTCTGTGGACTTGGGCCCCATTGTGAGGCTTGGAGTGCTGATGTGGTGCAGTGGGCACAGAGGAATTCCCTTAGACTGTATAATAAACATTAAACATTATGCTGCAGAACAGCCACAGTACCTCCCATGGATGGCTATGAGGCTAGCTGTGAGAAACGCAAATAGGATGGGGCTGGTGGCCATTCATCAACTCATCATCAGAACAGGGGGATAAGATTCCCTTCACTGGCATGGCTTAAAACCCATGTTGTAGTTGTAGTTAGGAAAGGAATATAGCAAATGAGAACATAAGAGCAAAAAGAAAAATATTGAAGACAACTGGAAATCATATTTCAGACTTTTTAATGCCATCTAAGGTCTTTTTAATGCCTTTCCATATTTTTCATAACCTGCAGAGACCCAGTTACAGGAGAGAAAAGAATCCCAAAGGTGACATGCTTGGGGAAAATTATAAAAGCCACTATGCACTGAAGAAGCCAATGATCATGCATAAATGGCTCTCTCTGTCACTTTATCACCGTAATTGTGACATGAGACACAACTGATGGAAAAATTGAAAATACTGTTTTATAAACATAATTAAATGTCCTCATATGGTGTGGTTAACGTCTATGTGTGAGTTTTAGATTATCCTTGCCTATGACGACATGCTTGCTTTGGTCACAGGCTGGGTCATTCTCAAAGTAATCTCACACATTTACAGCAGTAACTTGTTTAGTGTAACTTGTTTGAAGGCTAAGCTCAATTATTACTTAGGATATCAGCAACTTCTGGGGATTTGTAATATAGCAATGTATTCTCTTTTCAACACATGTAAGTTTGCATATTAAAAATGAAAAAAGAACAGCAAAAAAATCTATTTAGTTTTCATTTGTGTTTTACTTGACAATATATTTTAGATATTTTAGTTATACCAATATTTTTACTTTTCCCAAACGCATTTTGTTCAGAGGTAATTGTTTTCTGTACTGAAGACTTTAGTTGTCTTTTATTGTTTTTATTCTCATGGAACGTGAGACGAAGGACTCAAAACAGGTGTTTCGTGAACAAAAGGGGTTTGCTGAACTAAACAAGAGCAAGGGAAGCATACAAGACCATGAGGGGTCAAACCCAGAAGGTGAATACGGGGAACGATGCAGGCAGTCAGGAGGAGCGACATCACTGACCAGATTGGGGCTGACGAGATAAACAGGTACTTAAATACCAAGACTAACGAGAGGTAACACACAACAGGCATGGTTCCTCAGGGCCACCAGGGAGGAGACAGGAGGGTCAGGCGGACATGTCGGGCAGGATGTAACAGTACCCCTCCCCCCATGGAGGACGAATAGGAGAGGGGACTGTGGAGATCAAGGGGACCGAATGCAAGGGAGGGCACACAGGGCTGGGAACAGACGGTACACCAGATGGGACAGGACACGGCAGGACCGATAGAGTACATGGGTTGGACACCACACAAGACCAGGGGGCAGAGCCACTGGACAGGACAGGACAGGACGGGACACACCACACAAAAATAGGCACAGAACAGGCATGGGCTGGACCAGGGACAAAAAATACAACAGGAAAAACCAATACCAAAAAGGGCTACACATACGAAACAGACCAAGCATAGGACAACACCAGGTACCAGGAACAATGGACCAGAGGACAGAGGGACAAACACCAGATATCAAAGAGGTCTATGGAGCAGAAGAGACAGAGTCAGACTAAACATACCACATCTGGGAACACCAAATGGACAAAAACCTGGAGATGGGACAAGACACATGACACCGCTATGGGTATGGAACAGACCAAGGCAAAACCGGGGACAGCAGGGAGGACACACAAGAAGACACACTCCAGGACAAGGCCTACAGGTAGAAGATCCATACGGACAGGGACATAAACACAGAATAGGGCCACATGGGACACATTCCAGAGCAAAACCAAGGAACTGGGACAGGGACCAAGGCGTAACTAGGTGGTGACCCTGGGACGTGGATCCTCCTGGGCCTGTTCATCAGTGAGATGTGGTCTGTCTTGACGACAGAACCCCAAGGCCTTGGAGGACCAGTGGAGCTGGAGGGCACTGAGAGGCTAGAGGGGCTGGAGAAGGAGAGTGTCGAGGGAACTGCAGGGCTGGAGCAGGAGGATGCTAAGGGAATTAACTCCTGGGCCTCATGCGGAGAGTTGCCTAGACAGGCAACATTGGACAAAAGAGAGTTGGGGTAACCGGCACAGATAGTGTCCCCCCTTCTCCACCTCCAGGTGATGGTGACTTGGCCAACCCCTCTTCAGGGCCCCAGCTGACACCATTGATCACACTAGGACTTAGGACCAGGTCGGTGTGGACTTTGGCCTGAGGTGGGGGCCCACAGAGCAAGACTTAAGGCAAGCCTTAGAGGGTACCATTCGAAGCCCTATGGTGTGGCATCTGCCTGGTTGACCCAACCTGGCCTGCTGGGAACTTGTACGGCACGAGGAGGCTGCCAAGGTGATGTGGCCCTTCTCTGGAAGATCCCTTTGGAGAGCTGGTGGGTTGAGCAGCTTCATATAGTGGAAAAATGGTAGGCTGAGCAGTTTCATGCTGAGGAGAGGCAGTGAACTGAGTAGTCTCACGCTCAACTATCCTCTGCACGTCAGTCAGTAAGTGCTGAACCTTTTCCGACTCCTTGAGGCGCATATCTCTCATGAGTTCTAGGACCTTCCCTGCTTTCCAAACTACAGGACTCTCCAGACTGTGGGATGCTCCAGATTGCTGGATTACTCCTCCACTCCTGGTGGGAATCCTGGAGGGAGAAAAAGTCCTGTTAAACACTTATGCTCACTGTTCAATATCACTAATGTAACAGACTAGCTCTAAGACAAAAAATGTTGGGTAAGTAAGAGTGCAATATCTCACTAAACAAGGAAATCAAGGAAAGAATGTACAAACTTACAACTTTTTATCCATAGGAACAATTAGCTACAGATATGACTGGAACCACTGAAGGGCAGTTGGTGAAAGGCAACAGGATGGAAAAATGCTTTATAACATTTTTATAAAGTTTCTAAAGTTGCACTAAGTTTGGGAAAATGGAAATATTTGCGCCAGCATTAGTAGCATTAAGTACATAATTCATAACCTTGATTATGTCAGTTTTAATGCTTCTCTTGGTGTGATAACCTAAATGAAGTGGTCACTGTGACTTTGTGCTTCAGTCTTTGTGTTCCAAGTTTGAAAACTGGAAAGTAGCTCCTCATTGTATGAATAATGGGCAGCTAACTGTAAAATACATGCCATATAAGCATCATTTAAGCTTACAGAACGAAGCTGTTAGTCTAGGCAGTGATGACAGAGGATGTCGTTGGGGCCTGAACTTTAATCAGAGCTGTTAGTTTTGCATCAGTCAAAAAGCTGCATGGATTGCCGACACACTGGAAATAACTGGCACTTCTAACGACAATATAGCTGCAAACAAGTATTTCAAAACATTGACTATCAACCGCAAAAATCAGCAGTTTTACTGAAGATCAGTTATGCAATACGCAGCTTAGGATTTAACAGCACAGCAGAATATTTATTATAACCATTCATCCACTATTCAGTACAGGGTCACAGTGAGCTTGGAGCCTTTTCCGGGGAGCGGAGAACCCAGAGGGAACCCTCACTAACACAGGAGCAGTAACCAAACTCCACATACACAGAGTGTACACTGCACCCCAGCCCTGCAGCTGTGAGGCCACAGTGCTACCCATCAGTATTATTATTAGTATTATTAGTAGTATTATTATTAGTACTAATAGTAGAGAGTAAGGAAGAGAAATAAGCTGATAACAAAAATTATAATATTGAACTCTTGCATAAATATGAACTCTTTATTATGAACTCTTTGAAAATTCCTGAATAACATCAAGGTGAATTTTTAAAATTATTGATGTTTTTTTGCCAAAAAAAAATCAGAAGACATAATTTCCCTTTTAGGAGTCATGGTGCTGGATCAGGAGTAGGGTTAACACAGATTCATCAGGGTAAAGGAAAACCATTTCAGCATGAGGAAAGGTCAAGGGAGGGGGGAGTGTTGGCTAATGAACCGAAAAAAAAAAAAACGGACATGCATTGAAATCCGGGCTGGTTTACTAAGGCCCAGAGGAAAAAGGGTATTTTAAATGAGCACATTGCTTCCGGTTACATGACCCAATAACCTCTTAATACAATTTCTTAGGAGATAAAGTAGTACATTTGCAGACCAGCCAAATAAAAAAAAATATTATTTACTTAAGGGGTCATGTTTTATTGCTTAAGCCTATTAAAAGCTGTAAAAGTGTTCTACAACTATATCTAACAAGACTATACATAATTCCGTGGCAATAAATTGTCAGGTGTTTAATATATGCCCTGTAATACCATATTCATATAGATCATATATAGACAGGATAACAGTATAACATTTTATACCTACCTTTGTAATTATGACAAAAACAGAAGAAAACATGAGATGTGCTTCAACTTTGAAATCAAAAAGTAGAAACCGTTTGCATAATTTTAAAAGCCAAGAACTCCTAAAATTAGACATTGCACCTCTTGAGTACTAGAGAGGCCTGTGTGAACAGTGAGATTAGAACTACAATTAGTCATCTTAAGGCAACAGTATTCATTACTCAAATTGAAGTTATTTTAATTGAAAGGATTATTAAGGTTCCCTTTATATGGGTGTACTACAGATGTTAGGTGGTGGATATTCCATTAATGAATGATTTCAATGACTTCAGATGCTTAAATTACCTGAAAAGCTACAGAATGCATAATCTGGCAAGAAAAAGCTCCTAGATGATTTTACAGTTATTGGAGCGTATTTGTTTATTTTTTGTTTATTTGTCAGATTCTTTATTTCCCATAGTGTTTGTCCTGTCATGGACTGGCATCCTGCCCACATTGTGCTCTGTGCTGCCTGGGATGAGCTTTAGGCTCACTGCGATCCTACACTGGATTACTGCTTCTGGGAGAATAGCTGGACAGATATTTAATCACTTTCCCAGTCAAAGTGATGCAATAAAGAAGAAAGGTTGCATCAGAGACACGCTCATCACACATTCCTTAGAGGGATGGCGATAAATTTTGTAAGAAAGTAGGTCGGCTGGCCAGTGATGAGTAGGCTTGATAGTCCGCTTAACCCAATTTGACTCTTCTGGAGAGTGCTATCGCTGTCATTTGTTCACTTTCCAGAGAGTGCAAAGTAGTGCTGTACTCATGACTCAACCATCTGGCCAACCTGCTTCTGGTTACTTTGTGCAAAACAGAGAGATCAGAGAACTGGCCATTCATGCTGGCTTGTCAACTTAATGTGTCAGACGGTTTTTCTTCAGCAATATTAAACATTTAGATCCTCGAGTGTTTTTTCTTTAATGTTATGTCTTTGATGGGACTATGCACATTTCAGAAAATGAAAATTTGAGTGCCGTTTTAAGAGGAAAGAGACAATCCCCTCCACAATTATTAACAATTAAAGATGATTAAAAATAGTTAGAAGAAATTCACTTTTTTGGTAAATTTGCTTAATCTGACACTGAAAAAAAATCTGTTCAACCTTTAACTGAACTAAATTTATTATGAGGAGGAAAAAACAAAAAACCTTCATCAAGAAATGGTTATTGGCAGCAATAGAAATTCTTATCATGCATACAGACACACACACAGTGGGGGAAATAAGGGTACTGAATTCATGAACATTTTTCTCAGTAAATATACTTAGAACCAATGTCATCTGTACGTTTTCCAACAATCGGGTTACGAAGGTCTTGAGTGAGCCCTTTACTTTTACCCATCATGAGGTGTTTCTTGTGTGACACCTTGGTAACGAGAAAGCTTTTTATGGGCCGTCAATTAGGACTAAACCAGCTGATATTAATTTGCATTGATAGAAGCAGGATTGCTTTCTAAACACTGACAGATTTCAGCTGGTTTCTTGGCTTTCCATGCCTTTTTGCACCTCCTTATTCCCTGTATCATTTCACTTTATTACACATTACTTATTTTATGAACGTATTTGTTTTGATTTCTTACCAACTTGGGTTGTTACCGACATCTGGTGTAAATTCCATGCCAATAGCCCCATTACAAATATATTTACTGAAAATAAATGTTGACGTGTTCAATATTTATTTTCCCCACTGTATAGTTTTTTTTAGTTTAATAGAGTTTACGAACTTTCAGACAGTAATCCATGACTTCTTGTTTCACTGGGAAATAAATATAAGGTGACACACACAGGCTAAGTTCCATTAGGGTGCATCTAAAATCACATACTTGTTATTTAGTAGGCGAAATGCAGTGTGACACGTAAGCATTATGTGCGCATCCTTAGTTTGGATGAGACAGTAGGCTTGCCTGGATGACATATATACAGTACTACATTCTGTGACACTGAAATGTGTGCAACCGATGAACGCTACACTCTCCAACATAGCCATTGGAGCAGCAAAGAATGTCACTTGTGCTGATTTTTTTAATGTTTCTGGAGGAAGTTCCATCTTTGTACAAATTTAAGTAGATGCCCAATTACATAAAATGACTTGACAATTGAAAATAACTGGCAAAATTCAGTACCTATTGTGTAAGTATTTAATTCATAAAACATGATATGAAAGTGGTGAATATCAACAGACTTGCGGAGGAACTGGCACTTCTAACACCGTACTGCAGAGGATGCTGCCCAGACTTCAGCTGATTATTGACAATTTTCACCCACTTTGCAGTGTTTTCAGTTGGACTGAAAAGCACATTCAGCTACGGAATTGCTCAGCATAAAATGCTCACCTCAGGAAATCATTCCTTCAGACGGCCATTAGACCGTACAACCAGTGAATCCCTCAGGGCGCATGAGCAATATTACCTATTTCTATTAATATCTATTTATTTATTTCTCAATATTGCAGTTTTTCAATTTCCACTGCACTTATTATATTTACTGATTTATTTATTACCATCTCTGCATGTTATACTTGTATTTTTATATAGAAATTGTTGTAGGTGGTATTGTGAATTGTCTGCTTTTGCCTTTTTGTGTAGTTGAATACTGTGCAGTCTGTTATCAAAAGCAATTTTCTCTGGGGTAATAAAAGTATTCTGATTCTGATTCAATGTGGAAAACATAAGAGAACACAAACAAATCAAATGATGCAGAAGTATGTTTATCATCATAAGTCTGAGAATGGTTATAAAAAAATGCTACTCACCTGAAAATGCCAATTTCTACCATTAGGGCAATAATTTAAAAGTTCAAATCAATGGAAACTGTTACAGACTTGCCTGGAAGAGGACTCACATTTATTTTGCCCCCATGTACAGTGAGGAGGATCGTAAGGGGCCAAAAAAATCCCCAAGGATGACTGTTGGTGAATTACAGGGATAAGTAGTATCTTGGGGTCAGCAAATCTTTAAAACCACCATCAGACGCCACCTCCAAGATTATTTGGAAGGCACGCCAGAAAAAATACTTTCTTGTTATTTAACCATAAGCGTGAACACTCAGAGCTTGTGAAACGCTACTGAAAATTTTACTGGAACTGTGTTCTATGGTGAGATGAAACAAAAAATTAGCTTTTTGGCAACAAACACTCAAGCCGGGTTTGGCACAAAAAAGCAGGATAACTACACTGAAAAGAACCTGATCCCCACTGCAAGAGAATGTCGTGGAGTTGCTTTTCCTCCAAAAGCTCTGGGAACCTTGTTAACGTACATGTCCATCAAGAAAGTAAAACTGGGTCGTTGTTGCATCTTCCACCAGTACAGTGATCCAAAACATATGCTTAATCAATAAAAAATTGTTAGTTGAACACTAAATCAAGCTTCTGCCATGGCCACCTCAATTCCCTCACCTGAACCGCACTGAAAAAGTGTGGGGTGAGCTGAAGAGGGGACCGTACAAGAGAGAGCCTGGAGCCCTGGATGATCTGGAGAGATTCTGTAAAGAGGACTGGTCCCAGAATGATCGCAAAGTATTAGATGTAGGAGTGACAATAATTATGGCACATGTGGTTTTGTTAACAAATATTTCTTGATGAGGGATTTTATCATAATTTATTTATTTTAATTAAAGGTAGAATTTTTCCTCACATTTTTTTCAGTGTGACATTTAGCTAATTCTACAGATGGTGAATTTCTTGTAATGCTTTTTACTCATCTTTACCAGGGTTACAATAACATAGCTAAGATCAGAGTGTGACATAAGCACATCGAATCATCAGTAGGCTAATGTTAGCAAATGTCTTACAAGACCAGTTCAGTATGTAGATGGCAGTGAGTCTTTAAAGATACTGTCTCTTGCTGTTTTTTGTAAATGTGACATTTTGAGGTATTTTGTGATTTAGTGATGTACATACATGCATATTTACATGAAAAACGATTTGACAATTTTCTTTCTCATTACTGGTATCAAAGTTAGAATTCCAGTTGCCTTAATCAGAATGGTTGCAGCACTGTAAAAATAAATGCAGACCTTGGTACCTCCTCTTACATTGGCCTGTATTGCGGCATTGAAGGCAAATGAGAATGTAACGTTAAATGTGAGCTCCCAAAGACCTTCATACTAACAAAGATTATCACAGAAATTGCCTATATTATATGTACCCTTCATCTACTTTGATTTCTCCTTGGCGTTGATGACTGAATGACACAATGGTCTTAAATAGATTATTTTCTCTTGGTTCAGCGCCCTTTGTTGTCTGGATAGCCTTGATGTTGACATAGTGCTAGCATGTTGTCGTCCGCTTGGTGGGAATGCGGCAGCACTGGGAATTTGCATGCACGGATGCTTTAGTGACGTTTGTGAATGGGTCAGCTTGAGTACATCTTAATTCAAACAAATAATGAGCAAATTGTCTTGAAAAATGTACCATTTTAACACATAGTGCTAGCAAGGAAATCGATACGAGAAAGCTATACCTAACCCTACCAATCATTAAAGCAAATTAGCTTTTTTAGTTTGATCTGGGGTTTTCAATCTGAGGACCCCCCTTCAGGGGGTCTGCATAAATCATAAATTGAATGTCGGTTAAATCATATAGATAGGCCACTCTACAGAAACAGAAATATTAATTCCGCCCATTCCTTAGTTCTTAGTTACTTATATAATCACGCATCAGTAGCGAGGGGTCCTTTGATGAACATTGTTTTCTAAAGGTCCTTCATTACATGGTCATGCTGAATTCATTCCAGCTATGTAGGTAAGTAGTTGAAAATGCCTTCAAAACATTTTTTAAATTAATGTGGATTAATTGAAATATATTTCCCTTTAGCAACACAATAAATTTAAGTCATTTATGTGTTTTTCTTTATTATTATTCAGCCACATTTCTTGAAAAATAATTATAAATGTAATCATCCGAGCCTCATACTTTGCAGATAGGCCTTTGGCAACGAGTAGTGGGAGTCTTTGTGCGTAAGTCTGTATGAGATTTGAATATTTATA
Source organism: Brienomyrus brachyistius (assembly GCF_023856365.1). Classification (NCBI taxonomy): domain Eukaryota; kingdom Metazoa; phylum Chordata; class Actinopteri; order Osteoglossiformes; family Mormyridae; genus Brienomyrus; species Brienomyrus brachyistius. Next base: position 6,123,733 of record NC_064548.1, read on the forward strand.
TTTTGTCACATTTGCCCACTATTCTATGAATATTCTATTAGCCAATAGTGTCAGTGGACTGGGGTCAAACCACATATTTAATGGGATTATGGGTTCATCCTGGAATGAATGTTCCAAAGTACAGTACACTGTTTTCATTTATGCTTTTACTTTGCAGTGTAGTTACCATACTGTATGTTTGGGGGGTTTTGGAAGTTAAAATCAGGGGTGGATCAAAGGGGTAGTTTCAGTTGTCATAGCCACACCTATAGCAAGTTCAAGGCCTCCTTTGTTACCACCCAACATCAAAATAATAAAAACAAAATATGCAGAATTTTCCAAGTGGAACCACAGAAGAGAGTAGGTGCAGCATGGCCAGCCACAAAAATAATAATGATAAAAAAATCCCTTATGACCACCCCAAACAAAATTTTCTACAGGTGTCACTGATTGAGATATGAAACTTTTTTTCAGTAATAGCACTGAACAATACAAGGCTCATGGACAAGATCTACTTGTCTATATAGCAGTGTTTCTCCTGAGGTGAGCAGTTGGGAGGAAGTAAAAAGGTGGACTGTCTGGTAAGGAGCTGGAAGGGTGCAGAAACATGAACTGTGTGCCTGAGGACTGGGTTGAGAAACACTGAAATATGGCTAAAATGGTGCTTGAAGTTTCACGCCTATGTACATAAGAACATAAATTTACAAAGGAGAAGGGGCAATTCCGCCCATCAAGCTCGTTTGGGGAGAACTTAGCTCAGAGTTGTTAAAATGTTATCTAGCTCTGATTTAAAGCAACCCAGGATTTTAGCTTGTGCTACACTAGCAGGAAGATTATTCCATACTCTAACTACATGCTATGTAAAGAAGTGCTTCCTCAGATTCATTTTATAATGTTCTCCTGCTGATTTCCACTTATGACGCAAGTCCTAGTACTTAAACTAATATTGAAATAGCCATTTGGCTGAACAGCATCCAGACCTGTTAGAATCTTATATACCTGGATCATGTCCCCCCTTAGTCTCCTTTACTCGAGGCTAAACAGATTCAGCTCAGCTACGCTCTCCTCATAAGACATTCTTATAAGACCAGGAATAATTCTCGTCGCCCTACGTTGCACCCTTTTCAAGGCAGGAATGTCCATCTTAAGGTATGGTGACCAAACCTGCACCCAATATTCTAGGTGAGGTCTTACCAAGGAATTATACTGTATAATGGTAGCATCACCTCCCTTGACTAAAACTCCACACCTATACTGTAGATGTAACCCAACATCCAATTGGTCTTTTTAATTGCTTATCATCAACTTAATGTGGAGCTGAAAAATTCTGCAGGAAGCTCTCCCTGAGTTTTAACCTGTCTGTCCAGGATTATGTGACTCCGTGATCACAGACATGAAGACAAAATCAAGCCAGCTCCACAATATTTTCATGCAATTTTTCAAATTTACCGCAGCTTTCAGTGTTTTCATGGGTGTTTTTGCTAGACTATGCTGCAGAGAAGATAGACACAGGTACAGATAAACATAGTCTACATAAAAAAAACTATGGGCACTCTGGAAATGGTGCTCTTGTAAACTGTGCATTTTCACACAATGAATACGCCTGTTTCCTCGGCCGACAACCAGTTTGGTTTGCCAGATAAACACAGCGTTAAAATAGCAATCCACTGTAGCTCAAGCACCCCTGCCTGTTAAAGGTGAGGTGATGTGTCATTACAATTGGTTGACACCACTGAATAATTAGTCTGTTCTTCTGCCATAAAAATAGTGAAATGGATTTGGACACAACCATAACTGTTAATTGCACCTTGTGCATTGTCAAAATAGAGCCCACTGAGACAATATTTGCATTAATGCCAAAATATGTTTAAGTGAAAGATGTACCTTTTCTTTAAATAGTGTTTTTTATTCATTTTGAATATCCATCCATCCATCCATCAATTTTCCAACCCGCTTATCCTACTGGGTCGCGGGGCGTCTGGAGCCTATCCCAGAAACAATGGGCACGAGGCAGGGAACAACCCAGGACGGGTCATTTTGAATATAATTGACATCATTTAAAAGAACAAAAAGCTCTTGGAATACATATTAAGTTGCAATTAGAGACTTAACTAGGACTAGGATGCAAAGACTTGAAACTTTTCTCAAACTTATCCCTCATAGACTTCAGACTTGAACTAGACTCTAACTCATAGACTTCAGACTTGACTAAGAGTTACATTTTGTGACTCATGAACATCTCTACATGTTTGAGGTGCAGATGGCAGTATCCCCTTCCCACAGGCAACTCCAGACACCTGAGACCAATGACCTAGGGGATGGTCACAGGGCTGGGCAGTGCTATTGCGGACAGTGAAAGAGGTAGAATCCAGTATGTCAGCTGCTGGCACCCAGTACTGTTCTTCTGGGCTATTACCCTTCAAGTCTACAACATACCACAGCATACCTTTTCGCTGTCTGGACTCCAGGAGGACATAGACCAATAATGGGCACCAACAATGTCTATTGGAGGCAAAGGCATCATCGGGGTGGTCAAAAGATACAGAGTGTTGTAGCAAAGAGACTTGAGCAGAGAAATATGCTAAATGGGGGAAATGTGCGACTGGGGAATACTGGATGCCTGGGATTTGGAGATGGGTGACTGGGTTGGTCTGTATAAGGATCTTGCTAAAATCAATGAACTGAAGGGACAGGATTTTTGAAGAGAGATGGAGCAGAAATTCACAGGTTGACAACTATACCTGCTGTCAAGAGTGGGGGAGTCGCACGGGGCAGCGATGATGATCGACTTCAGCCTTCTGTCGGTGTAACACATAGAATAGTTGCATGTGTACTGCTTCCCAAACTTGACTGCTTCACCAGAACCAGTTATCAGCAATGACTACATCAGGCTTGCCTAAGATTTAAACTTTCGGTGCCATAGATTTAATTCAGGTCGGTGAGTCAGTGAGTGCTTATTAGGGGTGTTTGGCATCTTCAGCTGATGCCCAATTTTACTGCTAGCACCTCACAATTACCCATATAATAATTTTGCTATGTCTCCAACACTTTGTGTAAATGAAAGCTGCAGAGGTGAAGCTTGAGAGGTGCACTGTTTGGTGGGACATTATGGCCCTAAGACTGCCGATTAAGCCCTAGTCGGGGACGGGCTGTTCAAGAGTGGGGACCCAGGCAAACATTTTTTTCAACTGAAGGAAGAATATCTGTGTTTTATCACTCTATGAGTTGATAGTGCGTCGTGCAAGCTGGGCCCATGAGGGGTGCCACAACGGACTTGAGGTTCCTGGTGAACCTTCTATAGAAAGTGGCAAACCAAGGAAACTGTTGCAGCTCATTCTTGTTAGTTGGTTCTGGCTAGTCAGTCACCACCACTCTCTTCTCCACACCCATGTGCACTGCCCCTAGAATACTTAAGAAAGGTGAGCCGAGGTGCTGCACATAAAATTCACACCTGTCTACCTTGACAAACAGGGAACAGTTGTGCGAACACTGAAAGTAGCAAACGCGGAAAGTTTTGAGGCACGAGGAGTAAGTGGAACCTGCCAGTAACCTTTCAAGAGATTTATCTTATTTAGCATTCCCAACATTACCAATACAATTGTTCATGTGGGGTAATGGAAATGAATCAGGAATAGTAACTGCATTTAACCTACGATAGACAGTACATAGACGGGAAGACCCTTCAGGTTTTGGAACAAGAATGCAACTCCAAGAGCTGGAACTAGGAATGACCAACCCATGTTCTAGCAAGTAATTCACCTCCTGTTTTAGAGCCTCTCGTTTCTTCACATTTACTCGATATGCATGTTGCTTCAACGGAACGGAAGTCAACACCTGAATATCATGCTGTGACACATGAGTTTATGAAGGGACATCCTGAAACAAGGAAGGAAAGCTCTTAATAAAACGTTGTACCTTTTTCTGCATCTCAGGCAAGTAACTTAAAAACGAATCCAACCGTAACAAAACCACAGAGTTTAGTAACTTAGCACCAAAACATGGAAAACTATTTTGAACTTGGTCATCATAATCACAACAATCTCGCTCACTTACCACCGACGCTACAGAAACAGGCACATCGGATTGAAACGGATGTACTGACACCTTTCTAACATCATCCCGAGAATAAGAGGCCTTAAGCATATTAATATGACATACTCGGGACTTTCGCCTACATTCTGGAGTAAAAATGACATAGTCCGTATCACTAAGCTTCTGTTCTACCGATTAAGAGCCTGAAAATGTTGCAATAAACGCAGATCCAAGGCAAGGAAGCAAAAGTAAAACTTTATCTCCTGGGGAAAACTGTCTAGATGCCACTTTTTTTATCAAAGAGCTGCTTCATATGGACTTGAGTGGTGGACAGTGCCTCCCTAGCTAAGGTAAAAGCCTTCCATAGTTTTTCTCTAAATGTAGTTACATAACCAGTCACCTCATACTCACCCTCACCAACAGATAGAAAACTCTCCTGCAAAACTTTCAGAGATCCCCAAACTGAATGTCCAAACACCAACTCTGCAGGACTAAACTGAAGACTCTCTTGAACAGCCTCACGAGCAGCAAACAACACTAAACGGACTCCCTGATCCCACTCCCTTTCCGTCTCCAGACAATACTTACCCTTGTGATTCTGGATGATATGGACTAGAAGTCACGTGTTTAACTTGCAAAGATTTTAAAACCTGAGATAAAATACCCGAGATAAAAAGTTAGATACACAATCCGTCTGAATTACTTGCGGTAATTTTACAAGGGCACTAGTACCTACAGTAAAGGAGCAGTTATTCTGCGTAGTGGCACAGCTTCAAGAAAACGGGTTGCAGAACACATAATGGTAAGCAAGAATTGATTCCCAGACCTTGTTCTGGGTAAAGGGTCAACACAGTCAACCAATACCCTCTCAAAAGGTTCCCCCATACCAGGAATAGGACATAGAGCGGCCGGAGGCATCAACTGATTTGGCTTTCCCACAATCTGACAGGTGTGATATGAACGACAAAATCTCCAAACATTTCGTTTAAGTGCAGGCTAAAAAAAGTTTCAGAATTTGATTATATGTTTTTATGATACCAAATGTCCTGAAAATGGATGGTCATGAGCTAGATGCATAACAGTCTTTCTGCTGTATATTTAGTAGGTAACACGATCTGATAAACTTCATGAGAGTCTAGTGCAACATGGGGCATCCATTTCCGCATAAGCACTCCCCCTAACATAGACGTTATACCACTAGACTGTTCAGAGTCTACCAATAAAAATTATTTCTTTAATTCATAGTCAGGCTTCTGTGCTGCAAGAAGGTCATCTCTGCCAACAGCTAATGGGCAGACATCCTCCCCATCCTGTCCCACAGGCATGTCTTTGGTCTCATCGGACTTCAGACACACCTTCTGTGTATCAAAAGGGGTACGACATCAGAAGAAATGTTAAAAGGAAACACAACATCTTCCAATTTCTTAGTCTGAGCACGAGTAAGAGCACATACCCTTACCCTGATCCAAAACATTACAAACAAGTTCATGAGAAATTTCCAAGATAGGTAAAACTTTTCCACCCGCCAGATCATTACCTAAAATGAAAGTAATCCCATCTACAGGTAATGCTTGACATGCGCACACCTTAAAGGTGCCTGTTACTAAGGATGATTTTAGATTAACATAATTTTAGATGCAAGCGCACTTTAACATAGCCCATTTCAAACCCTCAACAGAACACATAAGAACCAGTAAAAGTATCAGCTGAAAGTGCCAACACTCCTTCAAGAATAAACGATTGGGCTGCTCCAGTGTCTCTCAAAATTTTAACCGGATACTCAGTAGATTCACCTAGGGATAACACCAGAGGAAACAAAGAGTTTATAACAATTATCAGTAGTGTCGGGTACAAGATAAAGCGAAAAAAAAATAGGTCCCGCTAATGTAACATTTTTAGACTGCATAGAATATGGAATCTGTAATTGTTCTTCCTTTTTCTGCAAAGAAGCACACTGTAAAATAATATGACCTGGATTTCGGCAGTAGAAACAAAGTCTGGTTCCTGAAAATATGTCTGTGCTAACACGTCGAGGTGAGTTCGCTTCTGACCAAGTCAAAAACATTAAAGCACAGCTGCTTCAAACAGAGCCGTTACTTTACGTTCATTTAAATAAACCACAACCTGTTCTCGCAAGCAATTCTTAAACTCCTCCAAAAGCATCAATTCCCATAGTGCTTCAAATGTAGTTGCTCGACTAGCCGTACGCCATTTGTTATACCCTTTTTCCCAGGTAAACTCAACAAAAGTTTGAGAGCTCTGCTTCTGTCTTCCCCTGAACTCCTCTGCCCGTACGCCTCCGGTGCAAGTTCATATGCCCGCAAGATAGCAGTTTTCACTAACTCATAATCCAAGCCATCTTGCAATGATAACAAAGCGCATACCTCCTGGGCTTTCCCCACTAACTTACATTGAAGTAACAAGGACCAAACCTACCTAGGCTAATGTAGCGCCGCAGCAATGCGCTTAAACACACAAAAATACGTATCCACCTGGGATTCTCTAAAAGGTGGTACCAAAACAGAACATACAGGCGGTTCCGACAGCTGACCTGAAAGGTCATTGTCAGTACACGCATTGTCAGGCACAAAGGCCTAACAATAACACAGCCGGGGCAACTGAGGCCGAAGCCATCTCCACAGCCCTTACCTCAAGCTCCCGAAGACGTTTCTCCTTCTCAGCATCAAGTTCCAGTTTACGGATAGCAAGCTGCAGCTCATGCTTCCGATATCTGCGCTTTTTCTTGAGGCTCGAATTGGGGCGATACGCACCTTAGCTCATGCCTCATCACCTATTCCACCTGAGTCAGAGGGAGATGGGTCGTAGTGCGGTAGCGTTATTTTTTCCTGAACCGCCACTGGAACAACAGTTTCACCCACCATTGAATCCGACTGAACTGGAGTTACCTGGTCCACAACCTCTGCCTGGCTAGTCATATCTACGTCCTGTGGCACTGGTAACACTCCCTGGCTGTCAAAGCGTCCACAATGACAGTAAATAACTTCCTTTTCCCTAATGAATGCGCAACAGTAATATCGTAATACGACACAATAAGAAACAAATCATCCTTGCGACAACCCTTTAACAACTCTTCACTGGGAGAGTCAAAGAATGAGTCCACTGGATTTATTGCCATTGTTAACACAACTACCAAACTCACACAAGCCACATACTTACCACTCCATACGCTACCCCTCTAACGACCGTAAAACATTTGTCCACCCAAAAAGCACCAAGACAAGGAGGTGTAGATCCCGAGCGAGCCCCCACTTGTTACAACCCCAGGTCTAGGTCTGAGGTGAGCTGCTTAACAGGTTTACCTGCCTTGATGTTACATGGGTGAACAGACATCAAACATGTCCAAACAATGCCATTTTCACATTTTTATTAATAACAGAACCGTGTAAACACAACTACGTGCAAGAGCTAAAGCTAAGCTACCTAAACCCTGACAAAAGAACAGAGGGTGGCGTCCGCCCCTAAATTGGTTTTTAAATAGGGAACAAACCTACGTCAGGATATGTAAGTGCGCACATAGTCTAAACTAACTGCCCCCTACAACCATACGTAGCAGGAAAGATGAATCTCAACACAGGTCCTTCCTAGAACCGTGCTATACAACCAGAGAGAAAGTGAGCCCAAACAACCAACAGAGAGGGAGGACGTCAGGCAGGAGAATGCCGACGCCATCGATCTTCTCGGCAGACTCCCTTATAAAACGGAAAACCCTGCCCACACATGATCTCACTGGGGTGGACAGGAATCAGGGCGAATACTGCAGAAACACAAACTCTGGGCATGTAACATTTGCTAAATAGGTTTTGGAAATCGCTGCAAACTAAGGGCGTGTGTATCTTTCTTGTGGTACTTTCAGCTGTGATGGTAAGGATGGGTAGCTGAAAATAGGTAGAGAGGCAGGATGAGTTCTACGCATCTTCTCATGTAGCATCATGGTTGCGCAGCCATGGATGCCCACGGGTGAATCTGCTGTTAGTGAAACAAGATGAGCTGAAGAATAATGGGACTGGGCCAGTGTGTAATGAAACCAGCAGCCATCGGCGAACTTTCCAGTTCATGAATGTGAAGTGGAGCTTCCACCCCATGTAGGGGCAGGGTCAGGTGGCAAGCCAGGCTGGAATAAATTAAGATTCTGGCAGCCTCAGAGACAATCTGGGCTATGACTACTTGGATACTAAAGTCTTAGTAGAGGATGAGTAGGATTCTGATGTTGAAAATGATGGAGGACCTAACCTGAGCTATTTCTCTGTACTCGAGTGAACGATGTGGATGTGATGGTCACTGAGAAAGCACATTCCCAGCAGTACAGGCACAGTAGGTTGTATATCCACCGCTGATGCTCAGTCAGCTTGCTAGGGTCCATTCTGAACTACGTGGGTTCTGTACCCATGGAGGGAAAGAGGTAGGAGCCGGGAGCAGAGTCACTGCGGGGGAAAGTGGCCAAAGTCAGAAAGTGGCCAGTTTCAGAGCAAGTTATCCAAGCAAATCGATAATTGGATATATTCCCCAAGGCCTAGGTTTTTTCCCCAGCATGCCATTTCAGTCTGGATCTCTGGATGGAGGCTCCTGAGATACAGAATGAGGAAACCTGGTTCCCTTTATCTTAACAGCAAACAAAGAGGCGGAACGGCATCATTCGCGGAGTTCCAGCAATTGGTTGCCCACATCTTTGCCCTATGAGATATGACTGAAAACCTTAAAGTATTGGAGGAAGGCAGTAAAAGAGTAGAGGACTACACTGTGCTAATGGTACATGGTGATAGCCCCACTCCTGGGCTCTCCTAGTAATGAGAGATATTACAAAGCTGGGCAGCTGGGCAATGTTGTGGTGGATGAACAGGTCACACTGCACTAAGAAGCCTTGGCAATGTTCTGATGAACCATTGCACTCCAACTATTTGTAGTGTGTTTCAGAACATATCCATATTACGCATCAAGAACATTTTTATCCTCATAAAAAACAAAAATTCAACGCTCATTCATTATTCACATGCATTGTCAATGCATTAGTAACCTTTTTACCCATAGTTGGCAGTTTCATAAAACTTGGCAGTTTTTCTTCTGAAGAGAAACTTGACAAACTGAAAATTTGTAAATTGGAAAAGAACAGGATTGATTGTCTTTATTAGAGTAAACGACGCAGTTCTGGAACATGTCCACTGCATCGACTGTGAGAATCAGGAACACATATTGACAATGGGATCACAGAAACACTGATAGTTTGCAGTGTACCCACAGTACCCAGACAAAAATCCAGTGCATCAACATTATACTGCAAAACAAAGTGCTAGTTTTCAAGGCAAACACTCCTAAAATCAGGCAGAAATAATGTAATGTAGGAAAAAATGGCAAATGATTAATAAAATGTTGTCATAAGATTAACAAATGTAGTCAGACTTTGATTATTTAGAATATACATAATCAGCAAAATACCCAAATACATATCTGCATTAAATAAAATCATTCAAAATATAAATAATTTAAATATAAAAATGTAAATACAAACAATATATGTACAACATACTGTAATACAGTAAATTAATGAAGAGTCATATATTTTATGTGACCCGTCGCCACGAAATGAGTCACACTGGTAGAACTGCACCCTTAAGACTCATTTTGTGGTGATGGGTTACACACACACACGCACATATATATATATATATATATATATATATATATATATATATTATTTTTATTTTTTTTCTGATGACAAATGACAAATGTGAAAATCAGAAGTCAGATAAATTTATTATAGAGATGGATATTTAGTACCTTTAACCCTTAAACTGTACCTTAAACCGTGAAAGTACTGTTAAGACTTTAAAGCTTGGTTGTCAGTGGAAAGCGGTCTGCTTGTAACAAATGAAATTTAGTGAACTGACATGACCTATTTCACTGGTTCCATGCTAATTGGGGGGGGAACCAAACAAGTAGCCAGTTCTTTTGCTATCAACACAGTGCTGAAAATACGTTGCTCAACTCTTTCGTGCTATTTGATGTATTAGCAGCTATCCATCCATCGGGTGCAGTGGTCTTACACTGAAATAACTGGACTTAGTATTAAGAAAATGGTTCTTTATATATATATATATATATATATATATATATATATATATATATATATATATATATATGTGATGCTATATTTGATAATCCAATTTGCAGCCAAAAGCTGGACGGAATGGACAACTATGGCATACAAATGGTCACTACTACAATACATACGATGACCAATTTATTACATACACCAATTTAGTACCAGGCAGAAAACACATTTTAACCTCTAGAACGGCTTCAAAAGCAAATGAGTTGTGCATTCTAAGAAGCTATTCTCTACACAACTGTGATACCGAACTACTCTTTCTGCACTTGTTGTCTGTCTGTTAGCTTTAATGAGTCTGGGCATTCTCCTCTGACCTCTCATTAGCAAGGTGTTATTTGCCAGAGAAATGCCAGCTGAATGTTCTCTTATTCATCACTCCATTCTCTGTAAGGTCCAGAATTTGTTGTGCATGAAAATACCAGGAGAATGGCTGCGTCTGAGGTACTAGAACCATCACATCTGTCTGAGCCATGTTCAGAATTTCTTACAGTTTATTAGGCATCTTAAACCCTCTAAAGCATAGTCGAACAATAAGAGAACCTCTTGGCCGAGCCAGGGACAGATTATGGGCTGTGTGGGCCCCCCACCACCACCAGCACCACAATTCAAGGGCCCTTGGCAGCCAAACGCCCTCCCTATAGGGTCAGGGGCCCTTGTAGGCAGAGGATCAAAGAATGTAGGCCCTCTAAAATAGACAAACGAAAATACATTGTTGATAAGCGTTGCAAATTGTTTTGGGCTAGGGGCCCCAGGGGCCCCCTGCACCCCAAGGGCCCCTGGGCAGCGGCCCCGCTGGCCCGGTCCGTAATCCGTCCCTGGGCCGAGCTCACATGCTGTATACTCAGTGACAAAATTCAGTTTGGAGGAAGCTGATGCATAAGCAACATTGTTTGCATTAACAAACAAGTGTACTTAATAATGAGTGTAACTGCTGAGTCAACAAGAAGCCAAGGACTGAGAACAAGCATTGGCAATTAGACAATTAGTACAAATTTCGGTAGACTTTATGTTGGTAGAATTTTAAGTTGGTCTCAAGCAGGATAGTTGAACCATTCAATATGTCTTGTGCATTGGCTGAAATAATCCTTGTCCAGTACCAGTTAACCTACTGGTGAATAACTGGCAAGTACTGAAAATCATGCATTCATCTGAAATTTTTATTATTGGATTATTCATATACTGTGGCCATTGTAAAACAGTTCTACTCTTTGGAATCCAGTTTATCTGGGACCTTATTAAAGTTATCTAGTTCAAAATTCATCCTCATTAAATACAATGAGCTATATTTTCATATAGCTTTGACACTGGCACAGAAATGAAACTATTATTAAGGCAAGCTGGCACAAATGCTTGAAATGGCCCTTGCACTCCGGATGGAAATTTCTGCTTGCATTTTGTTGAAAAAACATTTTAGAGGTGTTGACAGGAAAGCATCTTTGAATAGCTAGATTTTATGAGGAGTGCCTCCGATCGTCTGCTCCTCTGTGTGCAACGCCCCCCTCGTTAACCTCGTGTGGATTCCCTGTGTTTACCGGCTGTTTCTTGTTGCTGTCATTAGTCTTATGTTCTTAAGTCTGCCTTAGGTATGTTTTCCCCAGTCCGGGCATTAACGTTCGTTCTCAGGGTGTGTCATGGCCCTTGTTGTTTTATTATTAAAATCCTTCATTCACCCGATATCACGGCGTCTGTGCTGCCTCTCTGATGAAAGTCAGGACAAGTTCACACGCCTCACGAGTTCCTTCCACCTGCCCTGAAAATTGTATCGTGCTACATAAATAAAATATTATACTTTTCCATTTCACTGCATCAGCACTTATTCCATACAGCGTACTAAACATCAACTAAACTGAAATCCAGCCCTCACCTACTGTCATTGTCTTCTTCCCATCTCACTGTAGTCTTTGAAATATGCCATTGCGGGAAAACAGACATGAAAGCAGTATGCCAAAAACCTTAATAATTATAGTGATTGGAACATGAAAGAGTCATGTATTGGGGGCAAAGTGCCTTAGTAGGTACCACACTTCAGAACTCTGGATCTTTGTCTGGATTGGAGTTTGTATGGGGATCTTCACAGAGTGCAGAAAGATGCATTATGTGAAAGACTGAAACAATGTCCAAGGTATCCCCTGCCTTGTGACCTGCACTGCCCAGCACAGCCCCCAGGATCACTGTGACCCTGTGCTGGTTAAGCAGTTCGGATTAAGATGTGCTTCACTGATCCCAGGGGGAAATTCTGGAAGAGAAAAGGATAAATCAATGGTACACTGGTTTTAATATGAGAGTGTGTGACAATGAAGCTCAGATTGTTAGCTTAATTTAAAACTGACAAGTTCATGACTAGAGAAATGTTAATGGCTGTTAAGTGGATATTATTATTATTATTTATAGTAGTAATAGTACTTGTAGTATTACAGAAAAAAACGCAGTAAAGATAAGTAAATCTTTGATCATTCATTTTCAACAACATCAACTATAACAATATACATGCCTCGATGATTAGCGATGTTGCCTCACATCTCTGGGACCAGCGTTGAAGTCTGATTTCATGTGTGTGGAGTTTGCATGTTCTCCCCATGTCATTGTAGGGATTCCCCCAGGTATTCCTTCCAGTCGAAAAACATTACTAGGTGAATTGGACTTACCAACATTCAGAATGGTGAGTTTCACCCCTGCCCGGTGATGGGTTGGTGCCCCATCCTGGGTTATTACCTGCCTGTAGCTTCTGGGACAGGCTGTGGATCCTCTGAACAGGACAGGCAGCTATAGAAAATGGATGAATAAGAAGACGATGAAACACTCACTATTTCAGACAGGAACCTTTAAACAATGAATATCTATGATTTGTTTTCTTTACTTAGAGTGCAAAGACACAATTCTGTAAGCCCGCTGGTCCTATTCAGTACCTACAGAATACAATTTTTAAAGAGGATTTACTTTAGGCAAGCCTCTAAAATGCGTCCCTATCAAACTGTGTTAAATGAAATAAATATACACCACCTGCATGCACACCTCTTGATGGAGACTGAGCTACGGGAAGTGTCAAAAAATGTGCCTTCAAAGAAATATGTCCAGGGCAGGGAAGGACATGACCGGCAGAAGAAGATAACTCACATGAGGAAGCCACTGCGTCACGGACGGCAGCTCTTCACGCTTGCCTATGGGAAAGATATCTCAGAAGCTGGAGCCGGTGTATCAGCTGCTGGTTAACCGTGATGGACAGCATGCAGCGATCTATTGGCTGTAGGCTTTGTAAATTCCATTCACCGTAACCCAATGGCAAAGGGAGAAAGAGAAGGAGAGAGAGAGCGGCTGTGAAGAGCCTCGGTGTTTCCTCCCTATTCCCCAGTTGCGTCTCTCTCTCTCTCTCTCTCTCTCTCTCTCTCTCTCTCTCTCTCATGCTCGCTCGCTTTCTCTCTCGCACACACATACACATTCACTCTATCTCTCTCTATCTCTTTCCCTCACGTATGAAGGCAAAAAGATTCCCTACAATTTGCAGGTCCTCTGCAGCAAATTTTGCGAACTCCTCAAATGCATGCAGCGGAAAAGCTACAAAAAAGCATCTTTTTAATTTCTGAAATAGCACCTTGGCTGTATCCGTGTTCATTTGGACTGTGAGATTACATTTTTTGCAGGACAGGACACGGAGTTTAGGTTTTTTCCCCCGTATATCCATTTACCCCTTTCCCTGAAGTCCGAAATAGGAAAACGACTCATGGTACATAGATCTGGTAAGTGGCGTTCTCTAAATGTAATTTGGAATATGTTTTAAGATTTATGATGCATACATTACTATGCCAGCAATTATTCACCAAGGGGATCGAGTCCGCATTGTGCAGAAAGTGCGTGCAATTGGGTTTCCAGTGATGTGCGTTAGTACGAACAAGCGTAATGAAGTAAGCAATCCTAAATTACACCTTCACAATCACACACCTATGTTAGACGTTTCACGAAATAGCAGTAATGGAAAATCAAAGGAATTGTTGAATGAACAATTTAACTGCCTGAATACCATAATACATAGATTGACCTAATTCATTCAAATACGAAATGTGCACTTTAACTACGTGTGTGTGTGTGACTGTGTGTGTGTGTATATATATATATATGTGTGTGTGTGTGTGTGTGTCTATATATATGTGTGTGTGTGTGTGTGTGTGTGTGTGTGTGTGTGTGAGAGAGAGAGAGAGAGAGAGAGAGAGAGAGAGAGAGAGAAAGAGAGAGAGAGACTGATTTCTAATTTTTTGTCGGGCAAGACAATTTAAAATTTGAAAATTTTATGATTTTAATTTTGTAATTTTGATCCATCAAATCCTGCACTAATGAAAATAGTAAGATGGACGATAAAGCCTATGCCTGCGTAGCGGCGGGAGTAGAAGTCGTGGTAAAGTAGCTTACTTTGGTCTTTCTGCCCCAGATGAAACGACATGAAGGACAGAGCTTGGTCATTAGATTGCATCCAGTGTTTTAATAATTTTATATAATTTAATAAAACAGAAATGCACATTTATGAATGGATAAAAAAAATGAAAAAGAAAAGAAAAAAGATCAACGGTATAATTACACAAGCATCATTCACAAGCACAAACGCACGCAGACGCGGCACAGCTGCCTTTCCTAGAGTGTTATATAATGGGGTCAGACTGAAACGCAAAGAATTCTGAATCCTGCTTTTAAGAATCCTATACGTTTACTTAGCCTGTTTATCCTTTTAATTTTTATTGCAGTTATTTTGCCACCAATGTGTAATTAACGCTATGAGGCAATTTATGATGAACTCGACTTGCAAAATCAACATCACGCCACAAGGTGGCAGTGTGGACAGTTATTCTTTTCAAGGTCCTTGTAAAAGATTAACGTGTTAAACACGATCTCTAGAAATTTCACCCCTGCAATGTGCATGTCGGTAAACGGTGCGTTTGATTTGATGTTTTTCACTTAATAAGCCAATTTAATCAAACAATACTGCCAAGACTGAAAATAAAAAATGATATATTTCTAATTCAACGGCAGTAGTGTGCTTTGGGTAAACTTTTAATTTGTGGCATTAAAAAAGAGGAAATGTTTTTTGGGACAATTTTCGAATATATATCCTTTAGTCAGTGGTTGAAAAATTCACCTTGACGTTATTCAGGCATTTACAAAGAGTTACGGAACATTTTAAATTTAAAAAGATTTAACTTAATTAAAAGTTAAATGTATTTTATGTTTATGCAATTCCTAAAATTAATTATACAAAAATTTAAAGAGATATACGTGCTACTCTGGTAATAATATTTAATATCATACTATGACATCACACATTCTTAAATAACATGGATTTTACTGTATATTAAACATATCAATTCATCAGTAAATTACAGCTGGAAATCATATTTCTCTTCTTATGCTCTACTACTACTACTAATAATAATAATAGTTAATATTATCACCATCATAATTTTGGATGATAATTATGAAGATGAAGATCATTGTAATGCTCACTACAGTCATGTATTGGATAAGTGACTGGAGCACGAATGGATGGATCTAATATTATCATTGCTGTTCTTAATGACAACATTATTATCAAATAATAAATTCCAAAAAGATTTATCAATATACTCTTTAATCTTATTTTCATCTATACAGTATGATATTGCTTTAACAGTACTAAGGCACCCTTCAATTCACAGGTTTGAAAACAAAGACATGTTTATATTATGTTGTGAGTCTTTAATATAAAAATATTTTTATAGATATATACACCGATAGGTCTTGAATGCAGAAAAAAGGTCTTTTAGTTTCAATCCCCTTTACCTTCTCCTATGAGCTCCATAAACAAACCAATGAATAAGTAATTGCCCATTGGGCACAGTGATCAATATTTTTCTCTTTAGTCTGGTTAAAAAAGTGTGGGGCAGAGCTCAGCTAATGCGAACTCAAATGCTGTTTGTCGAGCGCTTATGATTCCAGCCTTGCGGTCCCCATGTCTGCCAGAGGACTTGTTTACTCAGCCCTGTCACCTTTTAATAGATCTGTCCACTGTTAATTCTCAAGTTCCGGTGTCCCCACCGAGCAGGCCATGTTATGAATGGGAAATATTATCATAATGGGTATGATTCCTTTATTCTCTTGCTTTTGTTGTTTGTTATGAAAATTCTAAATTGTTTTCCACACACACGGTTGGGCAGAGGATTGAAGAAAATTTCCCTTTCAAGTTCAGTTTGCTTTCACCAAACCCTCTCTTTTATTTTGGTCAACTGCAGAGTTCTGTGTGCAGTGATGATAATTATTAAAAGCCAGTTTTAATAACCCTATGTTAATTAAAACACACGTGAATGATTTCTGCTATCACACATAGCAGATTACTGTTTCTGGGGTTGCCGCGATTCATCCTTCCCCATCTGCTGTGAAAGGATGTATTTTCATTAACATATGAGGTCTTCAGCATTCAGGTCTTACATACATCTCTCTGGCAGCTCTGGAACGGAGCAATGGTACTCTGCCCTTGATAATTACCAGGCATAAATCTTATAAATTGTATATGGGATGTATGCAGACAAGCGCTGAACATCTTATGTTTTGGTGCTATATCAGAGTTGTACCTACATGAATGGCGAAACTAAATTGCAGCATCACTGAGATAGATAGATAGATAGATAGATAGATAGATAGATAGATAGATAGATAGATAGATAGATAGATAGATAGTGAATATGAAATAGTATGATTTTTTTTAGAAACGGCAAAGGCATCTGTTTTTAAGCCAGCTAATGAAGATGTCACCTCCTTGGACAGTGTAGCACATGGTAATGCAGCACAGTTCAAGTGATGGTGATGGACTCTTGACTCACCGAGCATTTGCTTATGCAATAAAGCTGTCAGTTCCCACTACTTAAAAAATATGAAAACTAATTAATCAGCTTTTTAGAATTATCCAACTGTGCCTGAATTCCCGCTGACCACTCTGCATTCATCAGGGGTGCTGAGGAAAATGAACATTTCCCTTGAAAATTAAATTGCACGCAGAAATCTTTATGCCAGTTGGTTTATTACTGCATGTAGAAATGTTTCCAACGTACAAATTGACTATTCATCAAATTAATTTGCTAAAATCATTCTGAATGCGTACTTTACTTTTTAATGTACATATGTTATTTTGGTTACCCCTTTTCTGTATAAATATAAATACTATAAAATATAGTAGTAAATACTATACTATAAAATAAAGTTCAACCTTCAAATCTTAATGGGTCACTATGCCAGCACAAAATATAAACTTTACCCTTAAGCAAACACAATCTTGAGTAAAGCCATTGGGATGGATGGACAGTATGCAAAGTCAACCATGTTTTCTAGAACAGTATTTACACAGAGGGAGCTAGTTATTTCTTCCTTAACACTTTCAGTATTTCTTTGAAATGTTATAATTGACATTATTGAGTTGGTGCCGAGAATGCAGTAATTTTTTGCTTTAATAATTCTTAAGCTTGCTTTGTAAATATTTATTCAAATTTGATTGCACTGTATTTAAGCAAGGGTCTCATGGTGGGTAGTACTGTGGCCGTACAAAGTGGGTTGAGTTGCCACCCCCAGCTCTGTGGGTGAATAGGTGTCTCCAGATTGCCTTTAGAGTGGGAGTAAATGCCCTGTGATTGGCTGGCATCCTGCACAAGGTAGCCAATCATGTGCCAAGCACTTCTGAGGACGTGGGGCCATTGTGATGAAATAAGCAGTATGGGAGATGGATGGATGGATGAATGGTTTAAATGAATGTTTAATAGATTAGTTGTCATTTTCATAAAGAGAGGTTTTTATCAAGGAGATGAAAGGTAAAAAAAAAAAGTATTATTAGCAGTATGTGTTTGGACATTTGTGAGCAATGTTGTTCATTGGAAAATTAAAATCAGAGTTTCCTGTGTGGCATATGTCACTTTGGGAAACCAGCCTTGGAATGAGCTGGGAACTCTTCGGCTTACATTTCCACTGTTCCCAAGCCATACTTTATGGTCACCTACAGTATGGCCAGCACATGCAGCAGTTAAGGACCTAAAACCGAAAGTTTGCTAGTTCATAGGATGGACCTTCCAGACAGATTGCCTAAATCTGATCCTACTTGATAAACAGTTGGCCAAGTCACTGAATAAGGTTTGGTAGTGTGTATAAAAGTCTTTGCCAAGTAACCAGATGTCATACTACAGCAAGAATTAGGTCATCTATGGTTATGATTTGACAATTAGAGAGAAGAGCCTTCTCGTTTGGCTCTCATCGGAGGCGGTCGCACTTCTTACCCTCTCCCTCCCCTTATCTTCCCTGCTTCGCTCCTCTCGTCTCGTCTAGTCTACTGTCTTATACTGTGTCTGTGAAGAGACTCTCTCAGCCCTGCTCTCCAAACTACGAAAAATTATGGATTTGATCAGCTGGTCTCTCAACGCAATTGACACCATCTTCTCGACGAGAAGCCTAGGGTCGGGGGAACCTGACTGTCCTGCAGGAACGTACGCAGCGGGCTACACGATGGACGGATGGGAGCGGTGGAGGGTCGTGTGCCTGGCAGCTCTTTCCGTGGAGGACATTGAAGACATTTACTTATTCGGAACCATGATTACAGGTATTATGCTGATTGGATTAGGCATTGCCCTGGTTTATCAAAGATTGAAGAAGACGGTGACAGCCTCTCAAAGCCCCACTAGGCTGGCCGGAATGATTGATGGAGTGGGCAGAGCTGTTAGCACTCAGACTGTGCAGATGGATCGCAAACTGGATAACATCGTGGAGAAGCTAACAGCTTTGCAAAAATTATTGGATGGCGGAGATCAGCGTGGACATTAGAGGAGCTGGAAATTTCAGCTCCCCGCATGGAAACCCAAACAACCTTATTCTATCAAGTATTTGGCTCCCCCATATCAGCACTGGCCTTGGCCAAGGCTGCTGCTGGAACTAACAACTCCCCCAGAAGAACAAGGCAGTGAGACTCTCTTGCATTCCTCTCCCCCAATCCCAAGGACTTACCCTCACCCCATCCCACGCCTCCGCCGCTTCATACCCCCAGCGTGAACAGGCGGGTCTGACCAGCGCCGTTTCTATGGCAGCAGGACCGGATGGCTGTCTGTCTCTGCTGGGTCACCTCCACACCCCCTTCCGCTACCCGTTGCAAGTCGTGTCATTTTTATGTAAGGTGTAGTGCCCATGTGCTTATGTTGCTGAGGTGTTTTTTTCGGTTCCCACAATGTACTCCCTACTGGAGTGCATTCTGGGGGGTGTTTTTTTATTCTCCTCCTCTCCCACCATGTTATCTTGTTTCTATTCTTCTCACTTCCCCTGTCTCCCGGCCGGTCTTCCCCCTACTGTGATGTCTGTGTATATGTAAGGTCGGTTGATGGCCTGCTCTTCACCGGTACTTGTGACTGGTGCCATGGTATATTGCATCAGCAATAAAGGGTTCCGATGATGATGATGAAAAAAAAAAAAAAAAGATATGGGGTCAGACAGCTTAATGATAAAGCTATAGCAATTTTAAAATCAGAAGTGTCACTACAGATTTATGAAGGGGGGGGGGGGGGGTAAGCCTTTATTAGGGGCGGTCTGTTGGAAATGG
Organism: Brienomyrus brachyistius; assembly: GCF_023856365.1. Classification (NCBI taxonomy): domain Eukaryota; kingdom Metazoa; phylum Chordata; class Actinopteri; order Osteoglossiformes; family Mormyridae; genus Brienomyrus; species Brienomyrus brachyistius. The sequence goes on from NC_064548.1 coordinate 6,143,451, forward strand.
CCCATATTATTCAAACTATTTAGTGTAAGACCCCTAAAATGGGCCTAACAAGAAAGACCCCTAAAATGGGCCTGATTAAAATTATGGTTTTTAGAGATTCTGAAAAGTGGATAAAAATAAAGCGGCAACATAGATGTGTATCATATTTTCACTGGGATTGGGAGGAGTTTGATTAGAGTCTGAGCAAAGTCATAAACCGGGTCTGATTTAAGGTTGATAGCAAAGCTGTCCTTCTGCTATGAAGGGCAGGAAGCTGTCAGTCAGTGACGCGGGGGAGACTTGGCAGAGCTGCGAATACTGAGTCATACAAAGGACTAGAAATATTAAAAGCAATGCAAAACAAGGAAAAAGTATTATGTTTTTGTTCATATAGGTTTTTATATTATGGCATTATAACGGTATTTCCTGTATTTGTAATTAATTTTTAGCCAGGATTGAGCTGTGATCAAATTTGATAATGTTATACAGGCAACACAGGTTATCTTGAATGAAAGGAGCTTGACACGAGCTGTTAACCTCCGGCAGCCCTTGTGCCGGTTAAAAACAGCAGACATATCTGAATGGCATCTGAATAGGAGCAAAACTCAATCCTCAGCCTGCAGAAGAACAAAAAAGCCAATAGCACATAAAAAGCTGATAGCACATTTGAAAAGTACCGGACCTAACATGAACCCCTGGGGTACGCCCTGTGTGAAACTGCATATATATTCTGCTTGATTGCCATAATAAACAGCTTGACTTAACCAATATCCAAATGTACACTTTTATTATATTTACTCCCACCCATGCATTTTTATTATATCTTGCACTCATAAGTTCATAAAGTTAGCTGAAAAAAAAATCAAATTAATGTACATTAAAGTACAGGAAAAAGTGTGATAATAGTCTAACAGTAAGTGTTTTGGTAGTGGGATGATGTTTCTATGACTCTACTGAAACTGTCTTTAAGACAGTATAACTGATCCTTACTTCTTAAAGAGAAAAACAGAAGTTTCCTTAAAGACGGGCTTACTGAATGCTCTGGAAGCTCTAGTTTGAATATCTCAGTATCTCACATTAGTTTATACCTTATATCTCATCAAAGCCATCATTTGTATATGTGTAATATAATGATAATGTAACAGGAATAGTTCCCTTGAGTAACAATATGATAAATTCAAAGAGCTCGATATGATCTTTTTATGGGAAATGAATCACTATAATAGGGAAGAATTCATAGTTAAAATGTTCTGGTTTTGAAATGTCCCTGGCCTAAGGCTTCAGGTTTTTTGTTTCAGTTTATACCGAAGTTAAGATTAAAATTAAAATTCCCCTTTTTACATTTGTTATGTGACATTTACTCCCAACTAACACTTTGAAAAGCCCTAGCACAGAACTATTTACGATATGTTTTATGAATATTAACACAGAAAAGCCTGTATAAATAGTGGTCCTCATAAACGTCACCCCATATGTCAAGTTATTGTGATCCCTATACAGGTTAATTTTGTGTGCTACCATATAATAATAATAATAATAATAAAAAGAAGAATTGACATGAAGTAGTAAGTATGACTTGTTGCCCTTTTAGTCAGCATCTGAATGTAAAGATTTAAATTATTAAAACTCAATTTGAATGATGTAATGTTTCATTTAGTTAAATGTATTTAATGAATTCTTAAATAATGTTTATAGTGATTGATAATGAGATTACATTGAGTGGTTTGCTTATAATGTACTGAAAAGCACGAAAAAATAATGTTTTCAGTATATACAGTATAAGCATAGGCATGTAATCATCTAGCAGCATTTCATGGGTAAGGGGACGTGTCATTCACCAATATAATTAGCTGGGAGAGAGCTGTGAATCTTTACATGCTATGACTCCGAGAGGAATGACCTCTTTGGAAAATGGCTGAGCCAAAACCTTGACACGATGCATATAAATTATAAATTATAAAAATAAACCCTATGTCTGCTGCATAGACTTGTTTTCTCTTTTCCCCATGAGGGCAAAACATGATGAAAGCAAACTTTTTCTTACAAGCATAAATGGTCTTATATTCCACTAATCCAATACTTCCACCAACTGCTCTGGGTACAGCTGTTGCTGCGATAACATGACGCATTGCACTTCATAGCTGTATAAATCAATGGTGTTCAGCCTAACAGCCTGAACCTGCGGCAGCCATTTCTCAGAGCACCTCTGTTAATGCAGGAAAGCATTAATAAATGACTACTGAACTGATAGTCCAATTTACAGAAGTGTCATTGATCACGGAAGCAAAGGAGCACCATAAACAGGTTCAGAAATGAATCCTTTGGGGACAATGAGTGGATGAATGAATGAGTCAGGCTGTATTACTACAAGCTATCAAGTCAATGTATAAAAAGACATTGTATATAATTACAAAAATTAATTTTCAATTATGAAAATTAGGAAAATATTATAATGCTACAAATCTTTTTTTTCATGCAAGGTGATTGCTTTGAAAAGTTTAAATGAATTTGTTTGAAATAATTTTATTTAATATAACTGAGTAACTGAAAATAGCCTAACATGACTAATCGCTCAGAGAAAGAAGAACTGATAGCTTAAGCTTAATCTATCTGGTTTTAGTTGACCCTGAGGACATAGTGATAAATAGGCTTTACGTGATCTCAGGGAATTTTATACCTTTCATATTTTATGAAATATGAACTTCAATGACTCTAGAAATTGTACCATACTTACCATTTAGTTAACATTTGCTCAAATACAAGGTTTTGTGTCAGAAAGAGTGCAACTGTAATATCCAAACCTGGCAAAGGTTCAATAAGATGCTCAAGTGTTCCAGGACATTTTATAGTGTGTAGATTTGGTTGGACGGGTTATGGGGTAGCTTAGGATGATAAAAAATAATGCAATGCCAAGGAATGCTCAGAGCACTGCAAAATTTAGCAAACCCTCTGATAAATGTATCAGGTATTGATTTGCTTCCTGCATATATTATGTGAAATACTGCATGCTTGTGATGTTCTAAAACATACATTATTAGTTGTTAATTGAAAGCCTGCTCTTTCTTCCCTCACAGTTTTTTTCAGCTAGCTGGAATCCATTCAGGGAAGTAATACACAACAAAGAAAAATCTTCACCCCCCACTCTGAAGTGCCGAGACAAGGCTCCCACCAAGACCTTCCTGGAATGGGGAGTTCTGAGCAGGCATATATTATTGCTGGGCGATTTTTCTGTTTGTCCAACATTGTTGGGTGAGATCGCGTGTTTGTGCTGTGGCACAAGCATATCATAACCCAGTTTGGCTACAGTGGACCATGGCAAGACCCCGGGGAATTGTATGGCTACCATTCATCTTCACCCCCATCCACGTAATTCTGAATGTAGATCTGCTTTTCTGGATTGCTGTTCTGGCTGTGAGATTTACTGCCATCAACTGCCAACAGTCCCAATATTCCATAGTCACTACAAATTATGGGAAATTACGGGGATTAAAAATGCCTTTGCCTAATGAAATCCTGGGGCCAGTGGAACATTACCTGGGAATCCCGTATGCCTCCCCCCCAATTGGGGAACGCAGGTTCCAGCCTCCTGAACCCCCCTCTTCTTGGTCTGGCATCCGCAATGCCACTCAGTTTGCTCCTGTCTGTCCACAATACCTTGAAGACAGATTTTTGCTCAATGACATGTTGCCAGTCTGGTTTACTGCCAATTTGGATACAGTGGTGACCTACGTGCAGGACCAAAGTGAAGACTGTCTTTACTTAAACATCTACGTTCCCACGGAAGATGGTAAGTCACTTTATTAGAGTCAATTCATTATTATATATATATATATATATATATATATATATATATATATATATATATATATATATATATATATATATATATATATAATTTTTTTTATGTTTCATCATCATCCGAATGAATTCCCATTGGAGTACATCCAATATAAAATAATACTTTGGTTGTATATGTTATAAAAAAGGCTTTATATGATATTGAAACAAACATTTATGTTAATGATTAGACAGTTGTGTGACTTTTGCAAAAATTCTTGGTCAATTGTGGTGGGGGGGGATGTGCAATGTAATTAAAAATAATACAAAGAGAGCAAGTAAAACACAATAACAGTTCTTCATGTGCAGAAATCCAGTAAAGATACTGAGCAAAAAGGAATACTAATGATTTATGGGTACATTTACTCTCCATTTATGGTTTATCAGCATAGTAATGTATGGAGATATGAAGATACAAGGCTTCAAATCCCAAGGTGAACGGGTTCATCGCAAGCCACCAATCACAGATAGGTTCCATTCTCATTGCATTGGTCATTTTTGCTCATTGGGTTAGATGGTAGTGATTGACTTTGTATGGTGATCCCAATGAAATTTCTCAGCATTGTATCTGCTGCTATCTTAGGAACATCATTAGCATTCTCACCATCAAATATGACACAGTTATCCATGCCTTGGGAGGCGTTAGAGTGTCTTATGCAGCTAAGGCATGTTGTGTCTTTTGCCCCACAGAGAAATCAACATCGAGAACATCAGCAACATGATTCCGGGTTTTATGTTGCAAATCAATATGATATTCCCTTGCACACCACAAACAGCATACAATAGAAAAAAAAAGTGAATTATTTGCGATGGAACATTGTCTAGGACAGAAAGGGATTGTGTATACAAACAATGAGGTCAAACTCTTAAATGAAAATACTAAAATATGATACACTAGCATTTGTAAATCAAAAATGGATCCTGCAGATCTGAACAGAAAGTATTAATGGCATATCAGATTCTTGCTGAATGTTATTTTCACACAAAATGTACAGTATGCCTGTTGTATGATGCTTTATCACTAATAACTTATTCTACACTTTTCTAACCTCATTAAGTATAGAACGCTCTTTTGAATTAACGATAAACTAAAGTCACATAGGCTACACAGAGGCATTAGTGATCATTAAGAAAATCATTAATAAAACAACACATACTGTATAATACATAATCATGATACAATGCCTCTATAATGCAAGTATAATGCTCAATGAAACAACAGTATTACGTACAAGATTCTTACGTTTAGAAATACAAAAAATATATTAAAATCCATGTCTTAATGAGACAATTTCTTATCACCATTATCACAAAAATACCTAGTACTACCTTTCAGAACATTCCCTGAAACTAATGAATAAAAAAGAACGATAATGATTAAAGCATGTACATATTTAGAAAGTCTACCAAGTATGTAGTGAATATAATAGATGCTGTGTCTATGCATCCATCTACAAAGTATAATAGTCGCTATATTTAAACATTAAGCGAAAATAATAATCTCATTTTGATTGTGGATCTTTCTACTGCATTAATGAATTCTAGTAAGTTTTCTGTATTCTTATCCACAGAGTCTGGAATTCAGAGCCTAATCTGACCAAACTCTGATCTGTATTTCAAAAGAAAACAGAGAGCTTTTATCATTGTGTTCACCCCCAATGAATATCCGAAAAGTTCATCATGCTCTGGAGGGTTTGATTACTGTGCTGCAAGCCCGAAATTATGAATTCCAGGTGGAACAGATGTGCTGCAAGCCTCAAGCAAGGCAAATCAGTTGCTTAAGTTAAATCCCAGCTACATAAGTGGGCCAGGGGACTAAAAATGAACGAAACACATCATAATCCTCTAAATATGATGCAAGTAATAAATATCTGAACAGAAATAATCGGGACAATTCTATGAGTTAATTAAGGGAATCATCTGACAAAGGAAGGTGAATAGATTAATGAAACACATGAAGATAATATCATGATCTGAACACCAGCACAAAGCCTTGGTCTAATTCAGTCCAATGCTGCCATGTTTAACTGTAGCTGTCCTATTGCATATTTCATTTAAGCTCAGTTACAATGTTTACTGGAATGCTCTGTGGCCTTATATTAATTGCTAAACTAATCATGGGTGGCTCCATGGTTTACATATACACAAAATTTACATATAAAAGTCCCCCTTTATATCCATCCATCCATTTTCCAAACCGCTTATCCTACTGGGTCGCGGGGGGTCCGGAGCCTATCCCGGAAGCAATGGGCATGAGGCAGCCCCCTTTATATGTAGCTATATAATTACCAAAATATTTAAGAGATCTTGTTCAATTTCAAATTCAAAATGGAAATTCCCCAATTTAAAAGAGGAGCCATTAACAACAATCAACCATTTCCCTCAATATATTTAGTATAATAATATTTTTGTCATTTTTCAAGTCCTGTAAATGAACTCTTCCACACCTAAATCTAAATAATATTTAGGAAACAAAAAGCAAAATACTTGTCAAATATAAAAGAAGTTGCAGCAACTTAAGATCATTATACTGTAAGTGGACTAGCAATCAAACTAATCATAATACATCAATATTAAATCAACTACCATGAAGGAATTTCACCATACACAAGGATCTACTAACAGTGCTGTAATGCAGTGCATATTCAACCTTATCGCAAAATTGAAAATACGCTGATTTGAATATTGTCAGAGCTGTGGCAATTGCACCTAGTTATTAATTACATAGGGTCAATGTATATAATTTTAAAAAAAAGACATATAAAATATTGCCAGCAATGGATTGGTTCCTCATCCTGGGTTACTCTCTGCTTTCCTTGCGCAGGATCCCTGTACACCTGCATAAGATAAAGGGCTATAGAAAAGCAATGGATGGATAAAATAATGCGCAATAAATGATGGATGGCATCTTAAGGTGCAAGAGGACATGTCATCCACCATACAAACATCCATACCTATGTGGATTACTGTGTGAATGTATATGGACATATATTTATCTATTTATCTATACATTTACCTGTGTTTGCATGAATACATATGTACATTGTCTTGTTCAATAACATTCCATGTCATTTAAATAGCATCCATGCAGATGGTCCTAATCAATTAGTTGTCAATACATTTGATTTGTTGTGTCTATCAAAAAGAAACTCAAAGAGTCATGGCAAATATTCATTGCTGTCTGCTGTCTGCTGGGGATTTGGATCGACATGGATCCTGAAGAGAGAAGGATGCGAACACAAAAATGCTGTGCAATGCTGTTCCGCAAAGACAGCCTTGTCAGAATCAGACTAAAAAGAGGATGTGTAAGGTGAATGCACTCAAGCGTTTGAATGTTTGCTCTGGGTTCAACTGTCAGCTGAACTGAACTGTACGTGTTGTATAGTTATACAATATTGTGCAAAAGTTTAGGCAGTAAAAGAAAATGTTTAAAGCTGTTTATCTGCATAGTAAATGTATATTTGCTTCGGAATAAACAAACAGAATTCAACATTACAATGTATGCAAATGAACAGTAACACAATGAAAAATAAGAATTTCTTGTGTTTGCCGAAAAGAATCTAGTATCTTGTCAGATGTTTATTAGAACATACTGTAGCTCCAGTTCCCAAACCTCTACTCAGCGGCACCCCAGCCATTACATGGATTTGCTAAATGTCACCACCAGCTCAGATAATTATTCAATGAAATTAGTTCATTAATTAGTTAAACAAGGTGTGCTAGTGGTCGCGCAAATCCTGGCGTGACTTTAGGACGAGGCTTCGTAATGGCTAAACTAACACACTTTGCCTGATACAGCTGTCTTTAGAGCAGCTAGTGCGGTCACCCCAGGCCCTGCCCTCTAGGGGGCCCAGCTTAAAAGGGAAACTAGCCTAGATAACTATGAGGCTAAATAACATTTAAGGCTAAATAAAGCAACATTTCATCTTAATTCGTTACTTTGGCTAAACATTAGGACTGTAAAGGTATGTATTCATTGTGAATAGTTTAGTAGGCCTACATCATTTTTGGTTCGATATGCATGATGGAAAGAATGAATACGTTTTTTGACATGGACGGAATTTAAATTCACAAGCATATGTAATTAGCAAATATGCTTTTTAGAATAACAGTGTTGTAAGATCATGTAGTGTCTATTTGTCGGTAAATTTTGAAAGTGCTAATTGCAAAAAAGAACCCAAAGAGATACATTAATACGCAAACATCGCCGTCTGCAGAGTTTCGTCCGCCATTTCTCTTTTTTTCGATAGCTCTCTTGGGATATTTGCATGAACGCAAGTTAAATGGCTGGCAGAGGGGTGACACTTCGCTTGGTCCAAAGAGGTGGAGTTGGACCTCAGCTGGGGTGTGGCTGGCCGTCGAGCTCCACCCATTTGGTTCTGCAGTGAGCACTGTTTGGCTCCGGTCCTGAATAAGTTAACTTGCCCGCAGCCCTCTGACTCCTCAGAGGTGGGCCTTTTGCCTGACATAATATCATAGATTTACACTGATATCCAGATCATTTAAACACTACTTTCTTTGACTGCCTAAGACTTTTGTACAGTACAGTATATCAGAAAATAAAATGCATGTCCATACAGTATGTTGTATTACCTCAATCATTCAAACGCTGCCTTCTTTTGATCAAACGATTATGATTCATCACGATCTCATCTGATGTCATCAGTAACAAGTTTTTTTCTTATCTTGGCTCAATCAGTATGGAGTGTCAGCAGTATAGATAAGATACTGTATTTGTCTAACTACATAGAGATCATGAATAGGTAACATGGATCACAGAATCATTCTTACATTAAACCACTTGTGAACTACTGCTAATTAATTGTTCTTTTTGAACTTTATATAGAGAAATTTTTATTTAAATATGGTGTCTAATTATCGTATATATTCCAAAGATTCTTGATATTTCCAGGTAATGAGAAATAATTGAGTAAATCATACCAAACATGTATACAGTCCTTACTATTTAAATTTTCTCTTCCTGTTGATCCTGGTAAACATAAGCCAGGAGAATGCCGAAAGGAAATCCACTATCAAAAACAATACAGTTTTAGACAAATTAACATGTGGGTTATTTTTGAATGATAATTTTTTTAAATTCCATCACAAGTACCCTTATGTGAATTTTTCTCGGTGATTGCAAACAATGTATTTTTTTCTTTTGTACATCATTTTTACCTTTTATAACAAAGATAGTGCCAATACTCAGCTGGATATTGAACATTTTTCTACCTGTGACTTTTTTTTTTTTTTACATCTAATGCATCTTTTAATGCATTTTTACATTTTTTGATAAAGCTGCTGTTTTTTTTTTTAAATCTGTTCCCCCCCTTGTCAATCGTAGGAGCCAGCTCAAAGAGTCGAGACGATGATATTACCAGTAATGATGATGACGGAGATGAAGGTATTTTTTTTTTACTGCAAAAAGCCTTGATCCTGCTGCATGAAAAAGAAAACAGACCCTTTTGAGTTTTTGTGAATATCATTTGTTTTTTTCCTCTTTTTCCCATTAAGTGCATAGTTGCGTGCACCTTTTTGAATCCTTATTTCAAACCGCTTCCTTCTTTGGAGAAATTAGCATTTAGATGCAGTGCTCCCATTTGACTGGTAAAGATTGTGGGACGCTGTGTGTGAAGTCAGCAACATAGAAAATGCTTTTCAGACCCAAATGCTTGCCTATATGGCAAGATGCAACCTGGGAACTGAAATTGTGCATGTTTCTAACCCTATAAGAGAAGTTAGGAATACTACCTTCGCTTTTATTTTATTTTTTTATATAATCTAATTAAGCATGAACACTAACCATTATTTATTAATAGACATTTTAATGAATGCATGAAAGTAATTCCTCATTGAAGAGCATTCAAGACTGATAATGAAAAATAACATTTGTATGTTTCAGGAATTTTACTGTCATCCTCTACTGGCCATACACTGGATTGCAAAAATAACAATAACATTTATAAAATCTTTTTTCCTTAGAAGGTTTTGTTAAATGCAAATTATGGAGCAGGAAATGACAGATACCCTGGTCTAAAAGCCAGCTCGTCACATACATGCACACGCTCCATGGGCAATTACGAACTCTGAATTCCACACACATGGAGTGGAGGAGGGACTGGAACCTACAACCCAAGCCACAGTTGCTCACTGAGCTGAATCATGACTCATATGTGTTTCCTTTCCTTTTCAAATTTTTTCGATTTTAATATTTTTTTCTGTGGTAACTATGGTCAGAACATGAAGTTGTACTTTAAAACCCAGTATTTTATATGTATTTGTAGCATGATCTATATAAGACTGTTTGTGGTATTCAGACCATTGTAGTTGCATTAATATGTAAAAACAGTAAAGTATGTTGGACATATTCATGAGCAGTCATTAGACATCGGCTGTTATAAATAAGAATTTTCAAAGAGACTTGGTAATTAAACTAATAAAGGTCGTGACATATTGATTATCGTTATTTTACATTAGTCAAATAAAAATGTTTAGTCATTGAATATTATATATAATTATTTTCTTCTTCTGAAATATAGTCCCTTTGGGTATTCTGGTGGGTAAAATCCTAACCCTATCTGTTGCATAATTAATTTGAAATACATATATTACAGTGGTATTCAAAATGTATTACATACATTTCAGTACAATCACTTTGCACTTAACTAAAAAATAATATTTCTTTAGCACATTGTCAACCATTTTTTACAAAAAAATACTGAGAGGAAACACTACAATGCAAATGAAGCGTCATAATTTTTTTTCCCAAGAGTATAGCATCGGTGTTCAGTTTTAGTAAACTAGTCACTTTATCCAATAGTGAAACACAGCATGTATTAACTATTAATATTAAAATTAAGATACTTAAGTAGATTTTAAATTTACTTTGTCTTCAAAGTCTTAAATATTGTGAAGGTTTCTGTCCAGGCTTTTGCAGAGTTCTGAGCGAAAACCCTATTTTAATAAATGAGTAATGAATGAATGCAAACCACATAGGAAGCCTTGGACATGTAAAATCCATAGTGCCTCACGTTTAATTGTCCCAGGCACCTCTGCTTTAGATACACAAAAAACTGCACTGGTGATGAATTGGCTCCCTTGAGGTTAAAACTAAGCAATACAGTTTGCTGCATCTCAGCAGTGCAGCAGCAAAGTGCCTCTCTCGTCATTTTTACATTTAGAGGCTTTAGAAGCGTTTTTGTAAAAACATAAATAAATAGTTAAACAAATAGTATATATACACGCACACACACATAGTGTAAAGATACGTTCCATGACCATCACCCCACTATTCCAGGGAGTATTTAAGAAGGGAAAAAGCAGTACTCATCTTCTGTGGTAAAGGTGTGTCGCATTGCGTGTTAAGAGAAAATAAATATTCTGTTGATGCCAGCTCGCAATTATGTATACTCAACACAATGAATTTATTTTTCAGTGTATTATTTAATACTATTTTCAATTTCAGCCGCTGTAGCAGGATTGAAATTCTGTGGAACAAAATTGTTTTCCTCTGCTATATAACTGCATTTGGAGCACATGTAATATCAGATAAACATTATAGTTTTTTTTTGTCCGATGATGCACATTTTATTTTTCCTTGTTGGTCATCTGCATAGGTTTATGACTGTTCTTATTTGCTGTCTAGTTTACTGTTTTGTGAGGTGGAATTTATTCACTTGGTAATAATGACTTACCTTTGCTTGTTCCAATCTGCAAATGACCTTCACACCTCATACTTTACTCGTATGCAGCTTGAAATGTGACCTTAAGCAAGTCTCACTAAGACCGTTCCTTTGGCAGTTAATAATAAAATTCTCTGTCTTCTTCCTCCAGCAGGCCCTCTTGGCTTGTTACTGAGAATACTGCCCACAAAGCAGTATCTCCCCCAAATTAACCTGGATTGCTTCCTTTGCCAGCCATGCTTATTTTTCCAGGAATAATAACATAGCATGGACTTCACTTAATCCAGGCTTCTTCAAGAGACAATGCTGTTTCCTGTAGCTGCTCATTTCCCAAAGTACCATACCCAGACCACTAAGTAAGATAGACCTGTAAGGTTTTCATTTTATCCTGTCAAATCAAGATTGTCTGCTGGAAATATTTGGCAGGTATTTATTATTAAGGCCGGGCTCTTTGCTGTAGGAGAAGGAAGATCTTGCAGACGGCTGTAACGTATTTAAAACTGAAACTAAAATCTCATACATCGACAGCAATATTGTGATGTTGAAATTTACCTGAAATGGTCACACCTCCAGTAGTAACAACTGGTCCTAGAATGAAAATGTCTTTATTAAAACAAATAAACAGCCAGGACTAAACAGGCAACGATAAATGAATGAATGAATGAATGAATGAATGAATTGGAAGGGCATGTTTTACGTGTTATTGTACTTTCATAATGTATTTGTTACAAATGATACTGTGCAAAAACCTACAAAAACCACCCAAAACCTACAGTTGTGTTGATTTGAAAAGTTTTCAATGAACAATATTTTATCTAACCCAAATTATGATAAGACGCTTAACTTTATTGGACACGGTGATTCTTTTTACATGAACTTCCTACATTCGTTTGCAGATATCCACGATGAGAATGGCTTGAAGCCCGTTATGGTCTACATTCATGGCGGATCCTACATGGAGGGCACGGGGAACATGATTGACGGCAGCATTCTGGCTAGCTATGGTAACGTCATTGTGGTTACTATTAACTACCGGCTAGGAGTTTTAGGTGAGTACATCTTTAATCCTCTAGACTTTTTCGTTTAGCTCCCTTTTAAAGAGACATCCCATGAAATCTTCTTTAATATATCGAAGCTTTTTTATGTGTAAGTTTAAAAATAATTATGGCTTCACTGTGTGAATGTCAGTCCAACATTTTAGTTTAATTAGCTTTTCAATTCAGTCCCTGAATGTAATATTTTTAATGGTTTTAATTATACAATAAAGAGCCAGAATAATATGCATCATTAATTTATGTGGCACTGTAGCTTCTCTTTAGAACGTTCAGTAATGTTCTATTTAATCTCATGAAATATGAACTGAAAGAGATGTGGTACTGTAGTTTGTACTGTCCCTGTTTGTGATTTAAATATAAACATTTATTATGTACAGTAGGGGCTTAAATTACTGTTGATTTTCTAGTACAGTATGGTAAAACTGAAAGTAAGAGAAGTGGTACTAATGAACTAAATATGTAACGTGCTTTATCTGCAACACTAAAATTTACTATATAATGTTCCTTATAGTTCTGAAAATGCTGCAGCCTTAATAACTTAAAGATCTTTTCTTCAATGAAAACTGAAATGAAATTTTTCTACAGAAGCAATACAATAAATAAATAAAAAATGGTGAATAAAATCAATAACAAAAGGTGTGCTATTCGTGACAAGTGTGTAGTCTGCTCTATGACTACTGCAATATATTTATAAAACTTAAGGTCAGAAAATTAAAATATTCTGTTTAGAAATTTAGAATAGGAAGTAGAGAGTAACTATACTATAAAAATATAATGTATAAATGTATAATAAATTCATGATTGCATTTTCCATATATTTGGGTTGTCTATAATAAGTCTTTTTAAAATTATCTGTTTGTTAAACTGAAAATAAATTTAAATGTACAGATAGCATTGAGCTGAAGATTGTGCAAAGCAGTTAATTGCTTGTATTTCTGAACGTATCTATCTATACTAGACGTACTTTAAATAACAAAGGTGTCTTTTAATAATCAAAACTAAAACTTACATCAGTACGCTACAAACTGACAAATTTAATGTATACAGCTCTATGGTCAATGTACAGTATTGGATTGTATACAGAACATGAGTGGCATGTGAGCCCATTAAAAACAGCTTTTGATAGATCCACAGAAAGTTCATTTGGTCATAAAACTTGACAGGAAAGACAGCAAAGAGAGAAAGAAAGGGTGGAGTGACTTATGTATGATGTGTCGGAGGTATTACTCTTGAAAAATCAATCACCTTACTTTACATGTTAAAGTCAAGTATGCGATAAACTCAGGGCCAATTTCATTATTGAGTCAATTTGGCCAGTATGAGCTACTTATAATATTTTTTCTGAATAACTGTGCAAACTAAAATGGATAAATTCTTAAAGTATTGATTGCACATGTTATTTATTACACAAGGACACATATTTGAGGGTATTTCAGGTCATTCTCAAAGTTCCTCTGTATATACGTTATAGGGATTACTCTTTTGCAACAGAAACCATTGAGAAATGGTTAAATACTGCTGAAGTAGAATTTGTTGTTGTGTTTTATTATTGTTTAGTATTGACTGTAGTTACTATAACAGTTAGGTAGTAAAAAAAATATTCTTTTACAATAATGAATAAAGTAGCATTCATGCTTACAGTATTATGACTGAGTATTATGTTTACACTCACTGGAAACTGGTGCAGAGGTTTGTATTTACACTGAATATATTTTTGCTTGCCATTTGTTACAGGCCTAGGTTGTCGGTACCTGCCTCTATATTTAGCCTTTCAGGCCAAGGGGAAAAAGTATTCAGGAATAGATTGTGCTGCAGAGGAAAAAGGTTCCTGCTAAACAAATGGTGTTTCTGTTCTCTGTCAGGTCACTGGCTGATGCTTTTGATGTTTCATGGCTTTTAGCTGCTCTCTATAACATGTCCAGTGCTACATTGTTAATCAATGGTCTCACAGTACTGTAGCATAGTGGTTTGTGCTCAATTAATGCACATTTGGTTCGATTATGTGATACAGAATGTGCAAAGCCTTATTCTATACAAAGGGACAAACTTTTGCAGAGGGCACGCTGGAAGATGTCATTGCACTTTTGCGGATTACCTTCTGCTGTGACACACAGCCACTTTTTAAAAAAATACTTCTACTAAATCACTGTGAAAAAACGTTCAGCTGAGATTTTCAGGTTAAGAACCATGTCAGCAGTGCTGGCAATTACACCGACAGAATGTGGTGCGGACGTTCAGGCTGGGTATACAGCCCATGCCTCTCAAAATTCAGCAAATTAATCTCTTCTGAGTAAAACAACGTGACTGTTAAAATTGTGCGAATAGATGGCTTTTCCAAGGGTGTCAGGAAAACAGGGCAGAGTTATGGAAAAATCAGCTTTATTAAGCCTGATCAAATAGCACACTCCAAAAAGCACATTCACATTGGCAGGTATTCTGCCTGTCAGACCTTGCCTGTTCAGCTGGCATGCTGGCTTTAGTGCAGGGCTAAACCAGAGAACAGGCCAGACGTCAAAAGCAGGAGCAGGCTAACAAAGGAAAATCACAGACCTACCTTAAAATGTATTTTTTTTGAGCTTTTGCTATTGTTGCTTCATGAGACGTTTTAGAAATATATATATATATATATATATATATATATATATATATATATATATATATATATATATATATATATACAGTACTGCATTGGGTTTGCATCCCAATGGGTTATTCATGCCTCATGCCCATTCCTGCAGGATAAGCTCTGGTGCATTAGTGGTTATGGAAAATGGATGGATGGATGGATGGATGGATGGATGGATGGTTATACATATTGTAATCAAAACACAATCTGAAAAGGTCACATCTTAACACACGGAGACTAAGGCTGGGCAATTCATCGAAAATTAATCAAAACATTTAGAACCTCTAATCGATGTAATCTTGCCCATGTCAGTTACTCAGTTTTTTTTTTTTAAATTCTGTTAATACTTTCATTTTAAAAATCTGTTAATATTTCCCCCAGTGTGTGTTCATGTACTGTCCCCTTAAAACGTACGACTGTATGTGCTGTCACACACACCGAGTCGACTAAGCAACTCCAGCTTGTACCAAAGGTGGCTTTAGTGAAGACGACACCAAACAAAAAGAGGTCAGTCATAAACACTGCGGAAAAACAGTTTCAGCTACCTAAGGTAATACCAGCAATCGGTTTTAGCACCCGCAGTATTTAAAATAGTTACAGTATGAACCGCTTATATGGATCAAAAAGCTTGGGACAGAATCATTCCCGTACAAATGCTGTGTAAATAATTTGCTATAATTATCAAGTGGTCTGCTTACAGTGTTAATTTTACACAACATATTTTTTCTTGCCTACTTTGCCTTGTCAAAAACGAGCCAAAGAAATGCAGTACCGAAACTACAACAAGGTATATTTTATGTAGAGTACTACACTGTGTTATAATATTTAAATTATACCCCATTCAGTAATTTAATTAGTAAAGTACTGTAATTTGAAAAGCGTTTGAAAGAGCTGTACTGCATTTTGAAAGAGTCAATAAAATTAAGTAAATAATTAATTATTATATAAATTAAATGCTGTCTATTTTATTACCTTACTGTCGTGTACTAAATATACAAATTTCAGCTAGATGGTAATCTGACTGATACATGAAGAAAAGAAAAAACGGTTATTATGATTATCCAGATATAGTGATCAATTTCACTCATACAAATGTGATCACTATACGCAGTTAATTTTCTGTGCAAGAAGTGCAAACTATTTATTTTCTACTCTTTTAGGAACTTGCTTTATACATCAAAACTAAAATGTGACCTTTTTAATAACATTTTCATTTTAAGCAATTTGTACTTTGATTTCATTTGTTACAAATATTCAATGAATATGTAAATAGTTCATTTGTGTGCTTCCTTCACTTATTTTAAAATTAGAAAGATATACAGTCTTTCATTAGAAAAAAAATCTCAGCTTTAATAGTTGAGCATGCAACTACAAAACTTGTCATTGAACTGAGGGCAAAAAACCAAACAATCATTCATTAATGGTAATCGCGGTAAAATGTTGAATTAATCCTGATATTGATTTGAAGTCATATCGCCCAGCCCTCCAGAGACTAATAAATGTAACGTTTGGATCACCACCTGTTGTAGGTTCTGATGTCGTTCTCACTGTTTTCAATTTCTTTGAAATTATGAATGTTCCTACATTGACTCTGAACGCAAACTCTCATAGGACAATATGCTGCTGAAAATGCTGTAGGGAAGTTGATGCAAGTCTATTGATTGATTTTCTGAAGCCTGTGAAATAAGGGAAGGATCATTAGGGTAGCCATGACAGATGGCTCGCAACCTCCTAGGAGTTTGACCTGATCATTGAATCTCTGGTTTTCTCAAGAGATAGCTTAGCAACAGAAGCCTAGAGCGTACACATCTGATAGTACTGTGCATTCTTTATGCTTAATCACCCTTGGCTGGTAGTTGGTACCCTATTTTAACACAAAAGGGATCAGGTTTTGATTTTTTTCTTTAATATGTTGTCTGATGGGATACATTTAAATATACTTAGGTTTAAAATTCTATATGTTTGTATATGCCTATAAGTTGTAGGTACATAAATTCAGTTATTTTCACAACACTGAATTCCTCCATGTTAATACAGTAATTAGGGATCCAAGCAGCGTAGCTGGATCGTTATTGTTTGTTAAAAAAAAGTGATTTTTATATTTTTGAAATAGTAACCATGACTATAAAGAATAAAAACACTTGCACACTTTTCCAAAAGCCACATTTAAAAAATGAAAATATGGTGTAAATTAGTAGTCTTGCACTTTCAGTGAAATGAGGATACTCCATCTGTTTTTACTGAATTATATATCTGTAAATATTAAAGGCATAAAATGGCAGAATCTTTTTAAGGATAATTTAAGGTGTGAAATTACTAATAATAATTTTGCATGTGCTGGAATGTATAGGATATTTTTATTTCAAAGAGCTGCAAAGATGAAAACAGTCCTGAACAGAAAAAAAATTGTTGCGTTGACTACATATATTTCGGTAATTTACGTTACACGAAATTTACAATTAAAACAAATCTGCTTCTCTGCATTTACCGTATGTCACTTACTGTACTACACATAGACAGTCATATCCAGAACACTGAGTTCTGTTCAAAATAACTTCAATAATTATATATACACACTGAATCATAGCTGCAAAATTTCTTCTAGGTTTGAGTGTGTGTGCCCAGTGATGGGTTGGTGCTCTGTCCTGGGTTGTTCTCTGCCTTGTGGTCGTAGCTTCTTGGATGGGTTCTGGGTCCCTGTTTGTATAGGACAAGTGTCTTTAGAAAATGGATAGACACATTCACACAGACAATAATAGTTCATATATTCCTATTTTTGTAGGAATTCCCCATTCATTTCAATGGGCATGACGCTAATCCTAAATATGATAACCCCTTACCCAGCCATAATCCTAACCATAAATAACCAAACCAAACAAAACACAAAACTTTTGCCTATTTTATGAATTTTTTTCACAGATTAACAGAAAAAATGCCCCCCATAATGTGTCCCCAGGTCCACATCAGCTATGGCGTAGATTATAATCTTTGGCACATAATAATTTGAATCTGTAAATACAATGTATGCACTGCTGAGTTCCTGGAAAAAAATATAATAACAAGAATGTTTGGCTTAGAAATATTGATGTGATACATTCAGAATTTGAGCAAATCCATGTAAATGAAACAGATGCGCTAAAGAGATTATAGCTTTCCGACAAACAGATTCACGTCCAGATGGCATTTGCCCTGGAGAAGGCATCAGATGGAAACACTGAAGCTCTCCACTCTCTGCTATTCTGCGGTCTCCATAAGGCGTGGAAATCCAGATGACTTAGTGAAAATGCCTTCAGGCAGACATGCCAAAAAAGGAGGACCCATTAAGATGTTTCTATCATAAGACCTGTTGGCTAAATGTTAGCTAAATATTGGGGATGAAATCACTAAACTGCGTTTAGATGACACATGGTCTTCGAGGTCCTTAGTCAATTGATTGCCGTTGTCTTTAAGTGTAGCTAAGTAAACTTAATTTTCACTCTTCCTGCTTAATATGCCTTAACATACAACTAAAATATAACTGACATTGTCTTGGGAAGTTCATTTGCATTTATTGTTTGGCTGATTTCTCATGGTAGAAATAATTTGTAGAGCTCCTGACAGGTTGAAATTTTTATGCCAACGCATTGTTTGCAATTATGTAACTCAATCAATCTGTATGTAACTGCATCAAAATTTCACCAGAACTAAGTGCTAAATGGTGGAGATAAGAGACATGAAACATATGATAGTACTTTAAAATAACACTTAAATGGCATTTATTTTAACGATGACGTGCTGGTTGTTTGAAAGTTAACATGTTAGATCTCATAGCCTTTAGTCTATGATAGACAAAAATGTGATTTCATGTGCAAGTTTGTTGATTGCCTGTGGGTTGACTATGGATTAGTTTGCTTCAAATTAAAGCATAGCTTGTCTACTGCATTTGCTAGGAGTTCCTGTTTGTGGAGTTTGCATGCTCTTTCGACATTGTGGTTGCGTGGGTTTCTTTCAAGTACTCGAGTTTCCTCCAGTAGTTAAAAAAATGCAGTTAGGTTAAGTGAAATATATCCTGTAATAACAAAAATCTCATTTAGGGTGTACCTCTGCACTGAGCCTTACAGTATGCAGTCTAGGTAAGGGTCTAGGTCAGTGTTTCTCAGCCCGGTCTCCAGAGACCCCCCGAGGGTCCATGGTTTTGCTACCTGCCTTTACCTACCTACCTTTTTGCCTCATCCCAGGTCCAAAAGCAAAAATGTGGGGGTCTCGTGAGTCCCTGAGTCCCGGGTTGAGAAACAATGGTCTAAACTAGCTGTAACCATGCAAAGGACCAGAAAAGATGGAAAGTGGATACATAGATGTGCTTATGTTAATGATATGTGGGAAAACTTTACACCCAGCGTAAAGTATAAATGACTTTCCCATTTTCTTGTGTTTTTCTGACAATATAAAAATGATGTTACTAATTATTTATTAATTGGTTTAAGCTCACTGATGTTCTTCTAGCCATCCAACAAGATCAGTAACTTTTTTAGAAAACAAAAGAAATTCTTGTTATTTTTCATTACTGTATGACTGCTAAGTTACATACAGTGATTGGACAATGAAACTGAAACACCTAGTTTTAAACCACAATAATTTATTAGTATGGTGTAGGGCCTCCTTTTGTGACCAATATAGCATCTGTTCATCTTGGGAATGAGAGATACAAGCCCTGCACAGTGTCCAGAGGGATTTTGAGCCGTTCCTCTCACAGAAGATTGGCCAGGTCGCTATATGATACTGGTGGAGGAAAACTCCTCCAAAACACCCCAAAGTGGTGCAATAATATTCAGATGTGGTGACTGGCAAGGTCATGTGAGATGTTCGGTTTCACTTTAATGTCAAACCACTCTGTCTTCAGTCTTGCTGTGTGAATAATCATCCTGATACACGGCACCACCTTCAGGGTACAATGTTTGAACCACTGGGTGAACATTGTCCTCCAGAATGGTTTTGTAGTGCTTGGCAGTGACACACCCATGTAGAACAAGTAGTGGGCCTAGGGATTGCCACGATATTGCAGCCCAAATCATCATTGATCCACCTCCATGCTGAACTCTGGCTACGCAGCAATCCAACTGGTAAGCCTCTCTCTTTTTTTTTCCTCCAGAACAAATATACACTTGCTGCCCACATACATAGGGTTTAATATTTTCTTTGACTATATACATATAACCCTCTGCCACATCTTTATGATTTGTCTGCTGTTAATCACAATCACATCCAGTTTGTCATATATTCCTGATGTATTGGAAGAATTAACACAACAATACAAGACAATCTAATAAGAGTCCAATGTCCCTGGTTTTTAGAGTATTCTTTTTCCTGGTGATATCTATTTAGGTGAAGGAATATGTTTTCTTATGCAGGTTCATTTAAAGGTGTTTTCTTTATAAATACTGGTGGTAATATAATGAGATTTCAGATTCCAAAGGTAACTTTGTCTTTGATCTTACATAGATAAATTAGTTTGCTGGTGTAAATGTGAGGCCTGTTAATAGGTCTGCAGAGTCCTTGGGGATACACTGTTGTAACAATAGCACTCATATAGTAATCGCCCCAAAAGAATACTGTACGGGCTATTATTTTGTTATTAGTATAACAGTGCGTGCTGATAGCCATCTGGGAGGTCCACAATGATTAGCAAGCTCCCCTACGTATTGCTTTTGCGACCAAGGTAGCACATGCATTCTTTTGCAGATTGATAACATTGAATAAACATAATCATAATCGCCGAGTTGTTCTTCAGCCTACTAAATGGGAACTTATTTTTTAAATATGTAGCAGAACATTTAAAAAATAACCAAGTGTTTGAGGTCATGATACATTGTGAACAGATAAAGAAGTTACTATTATTGTATTAAGAATGCGCAGATTGATACAGAATATTTTGAACCTGAATGTTTCTTTTTGAGAATCTATTCTAATGTTAAAAGTATTAAATGTTTATATGATCATAACATACCACATATTCTATTGCCACCAATTTGAAAAGAAGGATCAAAAAGAAAATCAAAAATTCGAAAAGAAAATCAGCAGTACTGCCCATCCGTAGCTGGTATTATTCAAGAAAGTAAATATAATTAACAATTAATTATACCAAATAACATAACTGTTCTCCTCCCAGCATGCTCTTCTCTGCCCAGGAAGTTACAGCAGTGTAGCAACATTCTTGTTTGTTTATTCAATTTATTTTTCTCTGAGCTAAAACTGACACTCTGCAGTGCCCCATGATTGATAGAACATGCTGTTCTTGCATTAATATACATATAGGTCACTGGTGTCTCTCACCAGTGAATATGCTACATCTTTGTATTTTCAGTGGAATCTGGTGGTGTTTTGAAGACAAAAAGAAATGACTTTTACCATTTTTCCAAAAAAGGTGAGACGCTGTGTAAATGTAAATAAAAGCAGAATGCAACAATTTACAAATCATATAAACCTGTATTTAAGAGAAGACAGAACAAAGACAACATATCAAATTTTGAAATTGATCATTTTATTGTTTTATAACAAATATATGCTCAATTTGAATTTCATGTCAGCAACACGTTTCTAAAAAGATGAAACAGGGGCAGTCAAAGACTGGAAAAGCCTGTAATGCAAAAATAAAACACCTGGTTCAATATCTCACAAATAACTATGTTAATTGGCAGCAGGTCAGTAAGATGATTGGGTATTAAAATAATTGAATTCTGTTATTTACATGTTATATAGCATCCCAGCTTTTTTAGAAATGGGATTGTACAGTAAATAAAGAGAAAAAATTCATCCTACGACGTATAAAACGCTAACAGAATGTAATGAGACTCCCTCAGCATCACAATTAGCCATTAATGTTGGTGTTTTAGATGGACTTATGTGTTAAGCCAAATATGTTGCTGTCAACAAGACTTAACAATGATGTTATTTAGCTAAATGATGTTGCTAAAATTATATAAAGTAATCCAAACGATGCACACACACTTTTTGACATTTTTGCACATGATTTAATATAAATTTATATCCTCTCCTAACACACCATTTTGTAAATATAGAATATAAATATATTGTTACGTATAAATATAATTGTGTAGTTCTTGCTGTTCATGACATGAATTTATACATTTTAAGAAGTATTTCAGATTTCTCAATGGCTGGGTTCCTTCTGAGAAACCTTTAAAATTGTTTTCCTCTATTCTGACCAAGTTTCCAACTATGCTGCATTGTACTGCTATAATTCATTCATTTCCCTAAAAGTGCAGGGTCACAGTGTCCCTGGAGCTTAACCCAAAGGGCTCAAGAGGCAATGCCAGTCAGTCAAATAGTACTGACTAAGAGCAATTTACTAAGGCAAGTTCACCGACATACCATTTTGTTGGATTGTGGGAGGTCACCATTGTGCCTTGAAGAAACCATCCCAAACATAGGAAGTACAGGCAACCTTAATACACAAGAACCAAGAGCGGGAATCCAACCCACAACCTGCTACTCACTGAATCGACAGGCCACCCTTATTTAATACATTTTGTAGAAATTATAGGGAAACGCACCGTTAGCATTTATCAACAAATCGATTTCAGCTGGCCATTAAAAACGTCACTCTAAATATAGTATGATTCAGATTGTATCTTTTGTGTATGCTGTTTCTGAATTAACACAGTCAAGCCACCTGCTGAAACTAACCAGTGTAAGACATTGCCATTAACTCCCAGTTCATAATGCTAGACCATTTGGTACTGTGCTTTGTTGTACTCAATCCTCAATTAACAATGTCAAAGAGCAAGACGTTGTCACAACCCACCTAAATGGGTGACACAGTGTTTCACATCTCCCAAAATGAGAATCCAGAGGCATTTTTCACAGTGTTTGCTGCTAGAAATGAACAACATAGCAATATAAAAGACTAAACTGATTTTACGAGCTCTTTTCAGATATTATAATTACAGTGGTCATCAGGATAATGAGATATAGTTTGAAGTTCCATAATTAGGAAGATGGTCTTTTATCATCGTGACAAAGAGAATTGTGTTAGCACTAATTTGTACACTCTGGTGGACAAAATTGAATTTGTTTAGGGGGCAGATTATGTTGAAGCTGCATGTCTAAATGGTGTATAAATGAAAGTATGAAAGAAGCAGTTGAGGGTTTAGGCTTTGGAGCAGACATGGCTGAGTTAGACTTTCCCCAAAAGCAAAGCAAATATTCGCATCTTCCTGCATTAAGTTTTACTGAGTCAGCAAACCGATGCTTGTAACCAGTAGGAGTAGTGATGTTATTTATATGGACAGCTTGATGGTTAGGACTCTAGCTCCATCCCTCCAGGATAGTGGGTATGATTCCCACCTCTGGGTCTGGTTTGGAGAGCATGTGCTCATGTGGGTTTCCTTTAGGTACACCAGTTCCCTCCCACAGTGCATAAACATGCATTTAGGTGCATTAGGTAACTAAATTGCCTGTAGTGTATGCCTGGTGATGGACTGCCTTCCCATCTAGTCCTAATGGTTAGCACTGGGGGTAACTTTTAACCATGTAACATACTCAAAGTTACCGAGCCATAAACTAAAATGTTTTAATTTCACGACAGTATTACAGGGTAAGAAAGAGACGGAAAATCTAATTTATCATCATTCAATTGGTTATCAAGATGACTGATGCTGAAAACCATACATTTTCTAAATATACATATATATTATATATATTATTATAATATGGACTTAAATATTTTAAGCGTGTACTGTAAGCCACAGTGGTCCTGTTTGGCAAAGATTGCTTAGCTACTGTTGCTATGGTCTTCAGGTTGGTTGTTTAGCTGCTCTTGACAGCTGTTGGTGTCATCAGGCTGCCACTGACACCACTTCTCCATCAATATCACTGTCACGTTGGAACGCAGGGGCTGAATGTCAATCCATGAGGCGGCTTACAGACAGCTGGGCTTTATTTATAAATTTAAACACAAACTACACACGAAGCAAAAGGACTGTGAAGGGCCAAAAATCAAAGGCAGGTAAGGTAGGAAGGATAAACAAGGTCTAGGACTGAGGCCAGTGATATACTTCATGTGAAGCGATGTGCACGGAGTGCAACGTGCATGCTACGCAAGCAGTGTACTGACTGGAGGATTAAAGGTCATGTCCACTAGGGGGCAGTGCGAGAAAACCATATCAGTCAGCTCCTTCGTTTCCGGTCTAGGCTATAACACGGTATGTAGTCCACTTGCTCTCTCCACAGCGATGGAGTTGCTAATTTTATGATACTGCTACAGCATTCTCTATTTCTTAACCACTGCTCCACACTGTATTGGCACTCCATACTGAATGTTGCATTGTGTATTCTTAGATATCTCGCAGTAGTTAGTATTTTGTAATTAGGATGCACGATATTGTGAAAAAATCATCTATTTTTGCATTAAGTCTTCCAGTATTTATAAAGAAAACAATAGTAAAACTTTTTCTGACAAGCACATCTATTCTTGTGTGATTTAAACTGCAAGGATAGAAATGATTAGGATCGGCTCAGAAAGCACATGCAGAGCTCTTGAAAAAAATGGTGGTGGTAAACTTTAATGTTAAACATATACTAGGTAGTCCTGAAAAGCAGAGGTCATGAAAATTGCACGGCTTGCTAAGTTGTTTCCTATAACAATATAAATGTTCTAACCTCCACGGTCTCAGTGATTTTTATCACGAACATTTATAAATACCGGAACTGTATTGAAAAATAACTCTGCTTCTGAAAGCAGGCAAGTAAGAGTATTAAATCAGAATGTTGTTGTACTTCATTCACATGGTACTGTACTGCTTTCTTAGAAAAACTGCCATTAAATTCTGAAGACATTGTACACAGAGGGACAGAATAATGCTCGCAATATTTTCTCTCTTGCTTCTGGAAATACACAATTCTTCTGGTCACTCATTCGTATAAAAAAAAAAATATTGCATGCTACTTTAATACTATTTGTGCCGTATATAAACACATATAAAACACAAAAGGTTATCGTTCTACCACCCCGGTTTTTGGTGATACTGCGTATTGCAAACACGTCGCATTAAGTCTTCACGTAGGTGCTCAGGCGACATGCGGAGTCAATGCAGAAATCGTGCGGCAGCCATGACATGTAGATGTTGTGAGCATCGAGTAGAAATTGGCCCTAACAGAGTAGACTAAGAGAGAACACTAACAAACTACAAGCATGTACACAAACACAACACTAAAAGATCCACATCGACAATGACCAGCAAAAGAGTAGGGCAAGGGTAAGCACATATATGCACTTATAATGAGAGCTATGTGAGGGGCAGGTGTAGGACATAACAATTAACTAAACACTGGGGCTGGTAACAAGAAGACACAGGTGAGGGTCATTACCACTAAACACTCAGGGCTCAAACGCTAGGAACGGGATGACAGACAGGACTGTGCAAGGACTGCTATTGACAATCACACGGCTTCCTCTGCCTGGCAAACCTGTCAGTCATCTCAAGCCCCACATCTCTGCTGAGTGCTCTGCCACCACACGTTTGTCTAATATCTTATGCTGTCAGAATTGGTGTCCGCAGGTCAAGTCATGTAGACACAGGGCCATAAATGTGGAGTAAGTGTCCCTGAGGCATTTCTCTGAGGTTTGTCAGCTTAGAGGGATGTTTCATTTTCATCTCTGGGCAAAGTACTTCCAGTAATGCTCTACTGAAAACATTAAAATGCTTAATTAATCTTGGGTTCATGCAACGGTACCATATACATTATGTATAATGTTCATATGGACAAGATGCATACATTCATTTCCATAATCAAATCTCATTTGCTTTATTGATTCTCAAGGGCTTTTTGAAATAAAAATTTGAATTCATTGCATTAACTGCACATCTTAAGCCTAGTTTATATTTTTTTTGTCATTGCTAGAAGTTTGAAAACACTGAGCTTCGACCTTGCAATGCAGCCATCAACATATTTAACTTATTTACTGCAGGTAGGTTGTATGAATGTCATCTTGGAAAGCTTGAAGAAAAAAAAAAAAACGGAGAAGATAATGGTCATATCACCCTTTTTTTGCACTGCACACAAGATTCCCGTTCCGGAATATCTTAGGGAAATAGGTATAGACATGTCAGTGATAAATATGAAGATCTCACACAAACACAGATACAAATCGGGTCATTTATAATTTGCATTTACAAAGTAAGCAAGTTCAGATATTATGATTAGGGTCAGGTTTTTTTATGAACTATTATTCCTGTGTCCTCAAGAGGCATTTGTAGAAATGATTTGTTCATTATAATCAACACATTCCATTGCTCAATAGTAGAAAACATAGATATCAGTCTATTCATCTTCCTCATTATCAGCAGCAGCATTTTCACCGTTCACTTCCCAGTCAGGGTCAAGGTGGCAGAATGCACAGCGGGTGACACCGCATGTCTTTTTTACTGTTACAGTCTTGTTGTGGAGGATCCCTAGACATTCTCAGGCCATCTGGGAGATTCAGTCCCTCTAGTAGGTTCTGGGTCTTTCCCAGGTCCTTTGCCCAGTGGGGTGTTTCTGGAAGAGCTCCCTTGGGGGGCATCCAGGTAGCATCCTTACAAGATTCCTAAACCACCTCAGCTGACTGCTCTGCATCCAAAGGAGCAGCTGGTCTACCCTGAGGTCGCACCAGACCTATGAACTCCTCACCCTATCAGGGAGAATGAGTCCAGCAGCCCTGCTGTGAAACCTCGTTTTGGCTGGTACTACTGGCCACCTTGTTCTTCCGGTCATTACCCAAAACTTATAACCATAGGAGAGAACAGGGACTGCTTACCCACAATGGGTCTTCTCAGTCCTATTGAAACCATAGACATTGTATTATATTAGGCAAATGCTTTGAATTACTGACAGAAAACAAAACTGAAAATATTTAAATAAACAGTAAAATCCCGTTATAACTGACTTAAAGGGACCTGGCAAAACAGTCCATTATATCCAGAGTTGCTGTATGCCCAGAACACAACTACAGGACAGGATTTACTCATGCCACACCCCAGCAGACACACTTTTGGTATAAATTATTATATTGTACATGCAGTAATCCAACTTTACCTGACCAGATGCGTGATTATTAATAATCCCGACTACGAATCTGTGCTGGATATCACCGGCACGCCACGCGCCTTGTAGGCGGAGCCGGCTTGTCTGTTATAGCCAAACAAAACTACAGCTAAAAGCGGCCCTGGGGACCAAATTGTTTGTCCATTATAAACGAAATTTCATTATATGCGAGTCCGGTATATCCGATGCTTTCTCTGCATGTTCTTAAAGGCGTACTGCCGGGACCAGCGGACCTTATCCGTTATAGATCATATTCCGTTATATGTGAGTCCACTTTAACGGGATTTTACTGTATTAAAAGGTACAGCTACAACAAATTCACAATCTACCAAATGTAATCTTTTGGCTCCAGAATTTACCAAAGCAATGAAAAAAAAATATTTTCAGATTTTTTTTATGTCTTTAGTAACTTTTATGTCCGGCCATTTTTTCTATTATGATGTCTAGTGTCTGCCTTAAGCATTAATTGCTCTGCCACTGCAAGGTGAGAGGGGGAATCCCTGAAGGAGAGTGTTTATGAAGTTCAATGTTTCACTGCAGGCTTTATGCGGAGATGTCTGATGGCCACGTTTCCCCCATAGCTGATATAATGGAGGCTTTCTATCAGAAGCCAAAGAAAAGGCTCACTGTCTAGCCATAGTGAAGAGACTGCAATTGATGAAAAAGATGGGCCAGGCGTAATTTAACATGCGCCTTTAAGACCGGGGATTCGGGACACAAATACCGGAATCAAAATTGGAAACATCCACCTACTGTATACAGGAGTCAGGAATTATTTCAAAGAAAAAGGAACCTAATTTTCCATATTCATTTATTGGAAAAATGTATACCTACAGAAATATCCATTTGTTTTTCATAGCTATGAAACACACAAACAATCCACTTATTCATATTTTTATTTGGACGCTAAATTTATTTCTGTCGCCAAAACCCTAATCTCAACAATCACAACCTTAACCCTTACCCAGCCCTAACCTTATTTTTTTGATTGCATTCACAGATTTAGAGAAAATTGAGGTTATACTTATGGGGGCCAAAAATATGTCCCCCCCACAAGGTTTTCATCACATCCTGGGGAAATTTGGTCCCCACAATGTAATAATTACAAACACACACAAATACACACATACACACACACGCAAGGTATATTCCTGCATTATAAAAGCAAGGTCATCTGGACGATCAATCTTAAATAAAACTTTTTCTGTATGTTTAGTGGCCTCTAACATTCCACAAACCCTCATTACCTTAGTAATTTTCTGACACTTGACACACAGAAAAAGTACAGCAGTCTCATTTTCTCCTAGGTTTCAGAAATCAGCGGGATATACAGTGGATATAAACACATTTTGGGACATTAGGAACCCACTCAGGCACCATTCTTTACAAAATCCAATCCCATATAAAGAACTGCCCTAGTCCTAAACACAGCTTTCATATTGTATTGGTACTGCAGTCTTATTAGTTTTTGTATTTATGAATTTTATTTTATTCACTGCATTATCAATGCATGATTAAATAGTTGAGGAACCAAGAAAACATTGCATGAGGCTACAGTATTTAAGTATTTTAGCGGCAGTGATTTTCTCTTAGTTCTCACTGAGCGTAATCTGAGTTGTGACAAACTCCAGCTGTGCGGAAGCCACACAAAACTCTGCCTCAGTTACTGACCCTTATCATTTACTATGTTCACAGAATTTGTTTCAAGGTTGGTTTTACAATTTTTTAAATTAGACTACAGAAATTAAGCTTGCAGATTGATTCCCATAAAGCCAATAAAATGTTTAGTGTTAGTGTATTTGCGTAACCTTCCAGAATGTGAATAGTCACTTTGATAACTGCGATATACTGTATTTGTTTGCCTCTCTCCCATATCCCAGTGATTGATATGTTATTTCAACTTGAGTGTGTCAGGATGAAAATGGACTAGTATCAATAATGGAAAAAAGTCTGGAAATTTGTATCAGTGATGCACTATTTATTATTATTCATATGAATTCCTCTAACCTACTCTATGTTACTCTCGAGAAAACAGGCCAGAAGCCATATCATAAATTTATTGGGTGAACTTCACCTGATATCATGCATATTTCTTCACTGGCATGTACATATATATAAAACATTTAACATTTACTCTTTTGTCTTTGATGTCTAGACATTTATGTATGTAATTGGGAGTGTAATACTACATAAAATGTCTTCATACCCATGTGAACGCTAGTATCACCAAAAGGCCTTCAGTGTCAAACTCACTCATACTGCTGTCTTTGTGGGGAAAAAAATAAAAGAGGTGACCTACATTTTATCTCGAACTCCTGCCATCCCGCAATTAATACTGGGATGTGGGCAGGATTAGTCTGCCTTAGTGCAATATGACTGCATCACTGATTCAGGTTTCCTGAAACGGAATCCCGTCAAAAAAAAGGCAGAGTGAAATATAAGGAGAAAAGACATTGTTAACAAGCACAAAACTGTTGGACACCTGTACTAACTGATTATCCTTCTTACCTACTTAGCTACCTTTATTTTAGAAGCAACCATGCATTTCTAAGGACCAAAACGTGTGCTGAAAGCCTCAGAAAATGTCACGTGTGCAAACATAATTTTCAAAGCCCGGGGTGCTTAGTCTGTGCTTTTAACATTGTCTGATGTAAATAATTCATGCCTCTCACTGTTATAATGAATATCAGTATAAACAGAGAGTGCACTGAGAAACATATAATTAATGTTTAATTGTAAATAAAAAAAATATTTAATTAACAAAAGGCAGAATGCATATTTTAAAAGAATGCACTTGCAGCATCTGACATGTAAATAATATTAATTCCAGCACAGGCACAATAAGTAATATGAAAATACACTTTCTCAGGAGAGATTGCTAATGGTGTCCACAGTGTGGTGTATTGTTCACTTCCCAAGTCACTAAGCTTTCACCTTCCCACTGATCTCCTAGGAGCATGCCATGCGTGGAGCACAGAGCTGGGCTCCATGTCCGTGCCGGTTCACTTGCAAGTGCCTTTGTGGGCACGCTGAGACAGACCTGTAATCTCCCACCAGCTGTCCCTGCCATTCCTCTATGACTAACCAGATTCATTGGCTACAAGAGTCATGGGACTCCATCCTCTTCATCCGCTTTGTTCTGACCGACAAGGAGAGCTAATCCCCCAGCCTGCACTGGGGCCTGTCATCCAGAGCCCATGACAGCGAGGCACAGGGGGACCACAATAACACTCGACATGCATTCAAATTATCTTGTCATTCATGTATAACACGCCTGTGTTATGATCAGTTCGGACCTCCATGCTCTAACAGTAGTAGAAGCTGACATTTGTCTCGCTGTGTGGCAAATGTCAACTTTTTGATTATGCAATTGAATTAATTGTTTAACCAAAAATCTAAATTTCATTACTATTTCCATTTTTTTATTTGTCTCCCATTACATGATAATCAGTTACCACTGGTGTCCAAAAATTCATGAATTTTGTAAAGCAAAAAGTGTATGGAAAAGGAACCCAGTTCCGGAAATGTTGTACTTCAGCTAAAATCCATCCATCCATCTTCTGTAACCATTTGACCTATTCAGTGTAGTGGAGGGTTCAGAGCCTATCCCAGGTGCAAGGCAGGGAACAATCCAGGATGGGGGACTAACTTCTCACAAGGTGCACTCACACACGATTCACTCACACACAATTCACTCATACAACATTCACTCACACACCATTCACTCACATGATTTACTCACACTCCATTCACTCACACACGATTCACTCACACACAATTCACTCATACAACATTCACTCGCACACCATTCACTCACATGATTTACTCACACTCCATTCACTCACACAAGATTCACTCACACTCCATTCACTCACACACCATTCGCTCAAACGATTCACTCACACACCATTCACTTACACAACATTCACTCACACACCATTCACTTACACATCATTTACTCACACTCACACACCATTCACTCACACAACATTCACTCACACTCACACACCATTCACTCACACACCATTCACTCACACTCACACACCACTCACTCACATTCACATCATTCACTCACACACCATTCACTCGCACACGCACACCATTCACTCAAATAGCATTCACTCACACACACACATCTACAGTACGGGCAACTTGGTAACTCAGATTCACCTCAGCCTGTATTTAAACTGTGGGGGAAACCAGAGTAACCACAGGAAACACAGGGAGAATATGCAAACATCACCCTGGCAGGTCTCAGAGGTGTGAAATAGCATTTCTGACCACTGCACCATCATGCCACCCCTCTTGAGCTATAATATAAAGTACAAATACCACGGCTTCTACTAAATTCTTGTCCTAAAGGCCTATCACCCCCGTGTCCTACCCATTATAAAGCCAGATGCAGTGGAGGCCTGACATCAGATGGCACCCCTGCCGAAATCCGATGCTGACTTGCAGGTTTCCCTATTTATTCCTTACAATAATGGTGTACTGGTGCAGGTAATTAGCTCTTGGAGAGCAAAACCGTTACAGATTTATTCTTTGTTTTAATTCCAGCGAGTCACGAACTGGAATTTTTCACCCTTAAGTTCTCCTTTCTTCTTTTGCTTTCAGGGTTTCTGAGCACAGGTGACCAGGCTGCAAAAGGAAATTATGGACTGCTTGACCAAATTCAGGCATTGAGGTGGATCAAAGAAAACATACAAGCCTTTAAAGGGGATCCTAAAAGGGTCACCATCTTTGGATCTGGGGCTGGAGCGTCTTGTGTCAGCTTGTTGACACTTTCTCACTATTCAGAAGGTGGGTAAATAGCCCTGTCTACAGAGAGCCCATGATATATGATGCCAATATAAACAAAATATATTTATAACACAAAGCCTGTAGTCATTGTTGTTTGTACTTTCAAGTATTTTTTTCTGATAATCTTACAAAAATGGATTTTAAAACAACAATTAACTTGACAGCTCTGCTTTTCAGAAGTCAATGGACCTTGACAGCATGCTAGGTTTTTAAAGCAGGTTTCAAGCAATTTTCCATGTCTGTCTATTTCCATTAAAATTCAATATTGTGTTATTGTACATTGTAATATGTAAGAAACAAAGGTCATATGAAGCAGGGAGACAGGGGGGATGGGTACCTTTATTTATCTTCATTCCTCCCTCCAAAAAAACAGAACTTCACAATTAAATACTATCCCTGAATCCATCTTCCACGTGTTTATCCAGCACAGGGTCCCACTGGGGTCTGGAGCCTATCCCAGGCAGTACAGGATACCAGGCAGGGGGACACTTTGGACAGTGTGCCAACCTTGAACACAAACACACACACGGATGTTTGTATAAGTCACCATAACTAACCAAACAAGATACAAGACTTCTGACACTACAGTTTTTGGATCACAGTTACAGATTTTTATAAATTGAGGTTTCCTCTTGTAGAGACCAAAAAATTGGTCCCCGCTACATCAAAAATAGGTTTTTATCACAAGGACCTTTGGTCTCCACAATGTAACGTATACATAATCCACACAAACACACGCACACACATACATACTCACAAATGTTTGTATTCATATCTTTGTGTGGACCATCTTTCTATGAAAACCCTAATCCCAACAATGACAACCTTAACTCCCATACACAGACACAAACACACATATACAAACAATCACATACCGTGGACAATATGTAGACCATTCGCCTCATATTTAAATGTAGCGTTTATAATTTATTGTTAAGGCATAACAATTGCAATGGAATTTTAAAATTGTATTGTATCATTTTGTTTAAAATAGATGTTAATGTATGTTAAATATTGACAGTCATAATAATGGTTCCTTGTTTAAACTAGTTTTTTGTTATTGAGAATGATTGTTTATGAAGCATTAACATAAAAACATATTCCTAAGATATAAACCTACTCTGGCATGCATGTCAACCCCAGATCTGCTAGAATGATTTAATGATGTATTCTAAACACACTGGATGAGTTCTATCCATCTACAGATTGCTTTTTCTGGTGAGAGATGCAACACTGGATGAGTTATTCTGTATAATAGCATCATCCTTGCTGTGAGCCACTGAGTCTCTATACTTAGTGTAAAAGAATGAAATGAGATTCTCTCTGTTTTTGTTGAAGCAAGACTTTTAATTAATTATCCTTGATTTAAATTGATTGAATTTCACATTTTATCACTCAGGAATTCGTATAATTTGAATGGTGTTAAACCAACTTTGTACCTAGTTAAGGTTGTTTTGTACTG
Organism: Brienomyrus brachyistius; assembly: GCF_023856365.1. Lineage (NCBI taxonomy): Eukaryota > Metazoa > Chordata > Actinopteri > Osteoglossiformes > Mormyridae > Brienomyrus > Brienomyrus brachyistius. The sequence goes on from NC_064548.1 coordinate 6,176,973, forward strand.
ATTTTATATGTAATATATAATATAAATGCAATTAATTTAATGATAGTCATAAATTATTTAGTTACATAATTGATTAAAGTAGACTATTTAGTAGGCTACTTCCATTCATCTTCTAACCACTTATCATTAGGGTCATGGCGGGTGGGGGCTGCTTGGGGGGGGGGGCGGGCGGTGCTGGAGCTTATCCCAGACAACACAGGGTACAAGACTGGATTCCAGTCAGTCGCAGGCACCATGCCACCCACATATGTGGCTTATTTTGCTTCATTTAAATTGTGACATTATTGTACAATCTGCAAAGCATCCAACTTATTTTTAATTAATAATATATTGTCAGGTGTTCATGTTTTATTGGTCAATCCATCCCGCAGATCTTTTCCAGAAAGCTATCATCCAGAGTGGTACAGCTCTGTCCAGCTGGGCAGTGAACTACCAGCCTGCCAAATACACCCGGATGTTGGCAGAGAAGGTTGGCTGCAACATGCTTGACACCATTAACTTAGTGGAATGTCTCCAAACCAAAAACTACAAGGAGCTCACAGAGCAGTCCATCACTCCTGCAAAGTACCATATCGCCTTTGGACCTGTCATCGACGGGGATGTAATACCTGATGACCCACAGATATTGATGGAACAAGGGGAGTTCCTGAATTATGACATCATGTTGGGGGTCAACCAAGGAGAGGGATTTAAATTTGTGGATGGAATCGTGGACAGCGAGGACGGTGTGTCTGCTAATGATTTTGATTTTGCCATCTCTGATTTTGTTGATCACTTGTACGGCTACCCAGAGGGGAAGGACACCCTTCGGGAAACTATCAAATTCATGTACACAGATTGGGCTGACAAAGAGAACCCAGAAACCAGGAGGAAAACACTGGTTGCACTTTTTACAGACCACCAGTGGGTGGCACCGGCTGTGGCTACTGCAGACCTACACGCTCAGTATGGTTCACCTACCTACTTCTATGCCTTTTACCATCACTGCCAAAGTGACATGAAGCCCAGCTGGGCCGACTCAGCACATGGAGACGAGGTTCCATATGTCTTCGGAATCCCTATGATCGGCCCAACTGACCTGTTTAACTGCAATTTCTCCAAGAATGATGTGATGCTAAGTGCTGTGGTCATGACCTACTGGACCAACTTTGCCAAAACAGGGTGAGTCAAATAGTGCATTCGTCTCACTCTTCAGCTGTGCAACATTCAGGTTGCATACAATTATACAATTGTTATCAAAAGCAACCAAGGGTTTGACAAGGCCCTGTATGTATGCAAATGGCTGGATTCAATTGTTAGATTTGTCTCAGTTAAGAATATCTATTTTTAATTTGTCCATCCATCCATCTTGCATAAACACTGTTTGGAACCTGTCCTAGTAGGGGAAGAGGGCTCTTTGGAGGGAATATCGATCTATTGCACACAGTAACACAGAAAAAGGGTAGGTTTTGGTCCCCTACTTCCAGTGAAAACTCAAGCCCCCTCTATAACTAAATGAACAAGCACACAAACACGCTTCCCAAGACATTTGAGGTCCCCAAGGAAACAGGTTGCTTGCAGTTACTATAGAATATAAGATGTATAGTAATGGTCTTTCGGTCAAATATACAGTATCTTACACCTGTTTGGGTTAAATAAAAGTGGTTGTATGATGTGATTCTGGGAACAGCTAGCATGTGAGTAGAGGTGAATTAAAAAAGAAATATCAATCTCACTAATGTCCCAGGTAGACTTCGAAACAATCGCCTTCGTGTTCCCTAAATCTTTAGTCCATCTGAAACTTTATTTGCTGCACATAAATAACAAAAATCATGCTGAAGTTCACAAGATTAAACCTTCACCAGCTGATTACAGTACATATAGCATCTGTTTAAATATTGTACCTTTTTAAATTCTTGTTTAGATTAGCAGGCTACCTTAAGATACTACTGCACGCTAGCGTAAGGCAGGAATGGTTTTGCCTGTGTATGCAACACTCTAATATCTCCATGCTTGAGTTAATACTAAGTGACAGTAATTAGCTAAATTATAAAGCAGAAAATGAAAGTCAGAGCAGCAACACAAAAGTCATCAATTCATTTTAAATATCCAGCGGCTTCGGAGGGGACACATTCAGGAGACCCAGCACTGTGTTGGGGCCCCAAAATCCCCCCCGCTCGGTAAAATCAACTGAGAGATTGAAATTGCCAACCTGAGCAGGCAGCCCGTGGTGATATTTTCTCAGGGGGGGGCGGGATGTTTATCTACTCCCCTGTCAATATCTGACTACTGCCTGTTTATTGACCCATCAGTCTGTGTCCTGAGACCAGTCATCTGCCCATTACCAGGTCCAGGTCTTCCTATCAGAATGATTTGGCCTGTGGTATGGAACTAGAGCAGGGCAGGAAACATGACATAAGCCTACAAAGAGCTTGCGCCAGATTTGAGGCCAAGGTATTCAAGGTGTAACTGGGTTATCATCAAATATAGCTGCTCTAGAGCTTTTGTTGATATTAAAAAGTTGCCTTATAGCAGTTAAAGCAGGAAAGTGGAACATTTCTAAACACCGAAATCCTAATTAAAAGACCTTACTGAAAGTACACCTAACCAAAGACATTTAATTGGCTCATTTAAAAACCAATCAGCATTCTATAAAATGTTTTGAAACAATCAGTTTCCACATTCAACATGGACTCTTGGCTTCTACTGTCTGAGCTGCTGACTCTCTTTCCAATATATCTTTGTTTAACTTACTTTTAGATGAGCAAATGGCAACCTTGCCTTTTAATGTACATTTTCAAGTTGTTTTGTTTTTGCATGTAGTTGGAGCTTCAGTGGTCTTACCTTCTGGTCATGGGTAAGGATACAGTGAAATTCATCATAATTGCATTTGCTTAATTACTTACAGTAATAGTGGGGAAATTGGTTTGCAGAGTATTATGTGAAATAAGTAATTTTAATTATTAGTTCTAGCACAGAAGTTTTTTAACTCTCCCTCTGAGCTTCACAAAGAAATTGACTCCTTTTAATGCATACACCTACATGCTGAGAATACAAATACAGTAAAACGGTTTGTATGGAAAATGTTTCTAAACACCACAAAAAATTCTCTCATGGATATCAATCCGAAGATTAAACATGTAGCACAAAAATTATGGTTTACCTCACAGTAGACATCCATGTAGAGTTTAAATCCTTGTAGAAAATGCTGGGAGATTTTTACCTGACTGTACAGTAAATAGAGCCTAGTCTTTTCACTGACCTCCTGAATTAAACAAAGGGCAATTATACGATATGATACCCAGATGTAATGTGATTCATAGGCTTGGTAAATAAGGGTGGGATGGTGGCGCTGTTGCTTCTCACTTCTGAGACCAGGGTTCAGGTCTCTGCCCTGGCTGTAGTGGAGTTTGCATGTTCTTTCCGTATCATACTGAAGTGAATTGGAGCTGCCAGACTGTGTGTGTAAATGGTGAGTGTGCCCTGTGATGGGCTGCTGTCCCCTCCTGGGTTATTCCCTGCCCTGCACTTGTAGCTTCCGGGATCGGACCCCCATGACCCTTCAAAGGAAAATGGATGGATGGACATAATAAGTTCAACTATTTAAAACAATAAATAAAAATACTACATTTGGGTATGAATGCTGGCAAGTTTTTTTGTAACATTTTCATTTGGCATTTCTTATATTGGTAAATTTTAGTGTTTTTATTTGACTGCCATATATAATCCTAATATCAAATTACACAGATGTAATTGACTATTGTTCTATTTTTGCCTTTTTTTAATAAAACATCAGCCTCTTCTGGAGTCTCTTTATATATTTTGCTTGGTACAATTACAGTGGTATTTCTGTTTGTACTATACAATACTAAGAAGTCACAATAGTTTTTCAGGGTGTAGGAATTATTAGCTCAGGTAATTTTAATATCTCCACCAATATGTTTTGAAATTAATTAACTTTTAATTAATTATTATTTAATGCTGATTATTAACCAATTGTTATGCCGAATATTCGGGTCGGCTCCTCCAAACTCAATTGTGAATCCCCGATATCTGTTAATGTGAGACTTAAATGGGATTCATTAATAACCAGTATCGCTTAATAACCTGGGTTAGTGGGCTCGTCCAGCGAGCTGCGTCACCAGGTAATGTAAACGATCGGTAGCGAAGCTCCCCTCACGGCCGATGAGAGAGAGTCTCGCGATATTTCAGGCGAGTTTAGAGGTTTCAGAGCGTAGTAGCCAGATCGCACAGAGGCAGGGACTATTGTGAGCACTCAATGACGGAGGCTGAAGTTGTGTAAAAAGACATGCATTTATTCCTACAACTAACATAAGACAGACATTACACCTAACAAACAATAAACATGAAATAACGGAATAGACACAAACGATGTAATCATGAAAATGCAATGACCAGATTTAAAATGATTAACCTGAAAAGGGAAAAACTGTTCTGCAAAGCAAGCAGTTTGTAAGGATTATAAACCTAAAGGAATATAGCAGGTGAATAGGACAGTTTAGGTTGTTAGAAAGGAAAGGAAGTTGGTTTACTTGGATGCAGGAAAGAGGGAGGTCTTTGCAGTTGGTTGCAGTGGCTGATGAGCTGATGGGTGATGGCTCTCAGGGAGGCGCGGTGTTTGCAGCGGTTGTTGGAGTGGAGTCCCTCCGGTTCTTTCTTCTGGTGAAGCTTGGGCTGAGTTGCAGTTCTTTGGGTCTTCACCGACGGGCTTTAAGAACGCTGCTTGTTTCTCCGTTTTCTTCTCTTTTTCTCCGCCTTTCTCTCCTGGCTTTGTTCTGAGGTGCCAGGTTTTATAGTGTAAGGTTCGTGATTAGGAGTGACCAGGAATTCGAGTCCTGGACCAATGGCTGACCATCCATTTGGCGGGCTTCGGAAGGGGGTCGGTATCAGTCTTTTTGGGATTTATGACCAGACTGACTTCTCTGGTAATGGTGATTTTCATTAGGCTGGTGTAACTTTTGATATATCCACTTTTGTGGTAACCACTGACCAGATTTGGAAACTGGAGTGATTTTCCTTCGGTTTGATACCAAACATGCCGTACCAGCCCAGCGGTTCACACCAAATACCATCTGTGATGATTAATTAATGATTACTTATATTATGCTATTATGTTATGTTCTATTACTCACACCAGTATATGGTACAGGTGGTTTAGGTTGTACCTCAACAGATATTACCCTTTATACAGACATTATATGACATATTCTCATGTCATAAGCACATCTTACCCTTAGATAGGCATGGTAGAATACAAAGATCAGATAAGGGTTGCCGAGGAATGTGGCAAAGAAAAAGGGGGGGAGAAGGTTTGTCAAACAAAGAAAAAGAATCTCCAAAAGTTAAGACACATTCGAACATAACCTGTACATATCTGTATATTAAGACTAGTAGTCAAGAGTAAATACATATACAGATATACAAAAGCCAAACTTAAAAGAAACTTTCTTTGGGGTGTTGGTCTGTTCTGTGAGTGGTATGTAAGGCAGGATGTCTGGGGAGGGGGTTGTGTGCCAAGTCGAGGGACCCCTGTCCTTGGGGTCCACTCTGTTCTCTGTAGGTCGTTAAAACTTTGAGCAATAAAAGTTGGAGTGCTGGCCTCCCTTGTTATCTGTGTGTGTGGGGTCACAAACCCCCCTTTGGGGCCTAGGTCGATGTGTGCCTTCTCGTACCAGGGTAGGCCTTGTCTCAGGCCACCTGGAATTTAAGCTTTGTGATATGTGCATGTGTGATCCTACATATCCCCCCCTTTCGGCTGATGATGGCATTGCCATCATTCAGGCGACGGAAGTTGAAACAGGATCATCCACATGCAACGAGGCACATGAAAGGTCCCGTTTTTTGGCACTCTGGGTGGTACAGTGACTGGATGGACAGGGAGGAGGCGCAAGGGCTGGCCCCTGGCTTCTGGGACAGCAAGGAGTGGTGAACCCTCTGTCGAACAGGGTGCCGCAGCTCCCAGCAAGGCGTCCAGGAACCTCTCGGGCAGTCGATTGGACTCAGCTTGGTTCACGGTCGTTGGGTAACTGCTCCAGCATGTGGGTAGTGTCCACGGCAGCATGATGCATGGCATCCTGGGTCCATCGGACACCTGTCCCACTCGTTTGGCGTCTCTCATGGAGGTAATGGGCTCGGTCGACATCGTCAGACGAATACTCGCTGTATGTGGGTACAACAGTTAGTAATCAAGAGACCGGGCTGTTCCCGGAAGACAATGCCTGACGGAGGCCCAGGGGATGCCCTCTTGGACTGGGGCCTCACCCCTCCTGGCTGAGTAACGCTAGTAGCAGGGCAGCGTCATCCTAGTGGTAAGGGGATAGAAAATAAGGACCGGATTAGGAGTGAGGGGGTGAGTCAAGACTGATTTGGAGTGTGGTGCACCCTTGTGCAAAGGGGACAGGAAAAAGATATAGTGGCAACAATTCTCGGCCAGAGGACAATTGTAAAGAAATAAACGTGACAAGAAAAGTGCAAAACCGGATCTTCTTCAGTAATTTCCCGGGCACGCGTGAGCCACCCCAGGTCCTTACCAAAAACAACAACCAAAGAAAATGAGAAGTTATCAAAACAAACAAACAGATAAACAAAAACATCAAGATCACCCAGATATCAGTAGTCAAGCCCACCACATTGGTCTACCCTATCTGTGACCTTCTCTCCTTCCCTTCCTCTTTGTTCTTCTCTCTTGCGGGTTTTGGGGAGATTTGAACTGGAAAAGTTGTCCTTCTTTTGGTTGGAATTGGCAGCAGACCAGACATCCTTTCACATATTCCGTCACATCCTGTCGCATGTTAGGCCAGTAGGCTACTTGACTAAGTGCCTCATAGGTTGTTTTGGCATTGCGGTGGTCTGCACAGGGTGCGTCGTGGGCGTACAGTAGCATGACCCCCCTTTGTGCCTGAGGGACCACGAGCCGTGGTGAAGTGTGGGCATCAGGGACATGAAGAGGTACGCCCTCGGCAAGATGAAGAGAGGATAAAGCCGTCATCAGGTGATGGAGGTCAGGAAGGGATTCTTGGTCAGTTGTGGAGATCGAGTTCGCAGCGCGGTCGCGGAGGTGATCGCAGACCGTGCTGAGCACAGAATCAGTGGGCTGGAGGGAGACGATGTCAGAGTTGGAAACCTGAGGGGAAAGTTCCAACAGTGAAATCGTTGGCGGTGGGGCAGATGCTCGGCTGTGACTGCGGGTGACGATCTGGACAGCGTGGGTGGGTGGGAGGGGACAAAACTCCCATGAATCACCATGCAGTGCTCCTGCTTTGGCAAGTGCATCCGTGTGGTCATGGTGTTTGACTGGCTTGTTCCCTGATGTCTTGAAGCCATTCTGTGTCCAGTGAGGGAGATAGCACATGAAGCTGAGACGTGTATAGCTGGAGTCTTTGCAGATCAGCAGGTTCTCTACTCCATGTTCGGAGGCCACCTCCCGGGCAATTAAGATTGTTGCCAGCTTCGCATACTGCGATGTGTGAGGACAGAGCTTGAGCTGTTGTGGTGGGACGAGGTCGTCGTTGAGCCTCAGAATGCTTGCTCTAGCTTTCAGGGTCCCCTTTTGTTTGAATGCGCGTCCATCTACATAAATGGTGATCATGTCTTGAGAGACATTCTCATCAACGTAGTGGTGTTGCGACGGTTCCATTGGCGTCGGCGTGTCCAAAATGCTGGGTGCTGCTGGTCCCTCCCGAGAATAGTAGTGGCAGCTGGGTGACTGTACTGTGTCAGGCTGGGCAGTTATAGCATGGATTGTCAGGTGTTGGTCACCAGCAAGCTCCATGTCACATACAGTCCCTTCTGTCACTGGATATTTTTCTACCCCCATGGTTATTACCACATCTGTGACTTCCATGCCTTGGAGCCATATGCCTTTCCTGATCTTGGGGCTGAAGGATCCTGAGGTAGGGTCCAGCCTACACAGGAAGGAGTCATGGTGCTGGCATGGGTCTCTCGTGTCACGATTCTGATCTCCAGCTGGGTACTCTCCATGGTGTGGAGTGAGGTCTGAGGATGCAGCCAGGGTTTGACATTCCTGTGTGGCTGCGTCAGGTTTCCACAGTGGCAGTGGTTCTATAACTTGAGCCCAAATTTTCAGACATTGGAAGTCTAACATCGGCTCGAACCGGTTCAGCAAATCTTTCCCAATGAGGAGAGGAATGGGCTCAAGTTGGGAAATGTATACTGGGTGCATTACATTCATGGGACCAATGGACCAATTGAGGGGTATCATGTGATCCATCCTGGTGCCCACTGGTGAATACGCCTGCACGTCCAAAGAGCATTTCCTTGGCTGGAGGGTTTTGTTCTTCTGGGCGGTTAGGTGCTGCACTTGGCAGAAAAGACTGGCTGACATTAGGGTGATGTCTGCTGCAGTGTCGATGAGGGCCTCCAGGGTGAGAACATCTTCCAGGGTGATGGAGAGGTAGAATTTCTTGGCTACCCCCCTTTCCACCAGATCTCCCAGGAACTGTGGCACAAGGGCCTGGCCAGGAATTGGTGAGGCCTCACCACAGTAGGGGTGGTGCTCTTCTGAGTCACGGCACACAACTAGGACAGCGTTGTCAGGTGCTGGTGGGGGCTCATCCTCTTGATCGAGCTCTGTGTTGGTGACGGCAACATCAGGTGCTCTTACCAGGCTTGAGTCGGCAGCTTTTTCTAGTTGAGGTGGGACGTCTTCAGTTGTTCCAATATCTCTGGTAGGGAAGGCCGATAGCTGTTGAGTGTCGCTTGGGGCTGACGTCCATGGGAGTCCGTGGGCATTGTCTGGTTTGGGTTCTGGTGAGGATTGTGGGGTCCTGCGTGTTTTGTGCTTCAGTCCTAGTCATTTTGGATCTTTCTTCCGAAAGTCCTCTTGACCCTTGAGGGGATGCTGAGCAAAGAAATCACGCAGCAACTGGAGTAGAACCCACTCATCTTTTTCCGTGGTTTGTCCAGGCTTCGAGTCTGGTTCATAACTTTTCCTCCTGTCTTTCCAGTTCCGCGGTTGATTCCGTCGGGAACTTAGTGGAGAGCTTGGATTAGAGAACTGGCTTCCTAGCCGATCTCCCCGCTTATTCCAAGGCTCTGTGGGTCTTGGTTTCCCTTGGTTAAGAGAGCGCTGTGCCTCCCACCGGTCTGGCCGGGTCTTCAACTGCTGTGGAGGCGGACCAGGGTAACGCTCACTGTGGCTTGCTGCTGTCCAACCTCGGTCATGGATTGGTGGTTGCGGATGAGGGTGGCCACCTTCCAATGCCAGGTTGGAGTCTGTAATGCCAAGATTTAGCACTGCCGTCGCTTTAGTTGCTTTCTCGGCTGCTGCTCTTTGTTTGTGGTATGCCTTGATTGCAAGGTCTCGTAGTTGTTGACTTGTCATGGTGTGGGGACAAGCCATGAGCCCAAGGTAGTGATTTAAGGTTGGGTGGAGATTCCGAAGGAAGAGAGCCTTGAAGGTTGCATCTTCTTCCATGTCTGCCTCATTTTTGGACCCAAAATATGCCCGACGAAGGCGATTGTAGTAGGCTTGGGGAGTCTCTTGTCTGCTCTGTTTGACATCCAAGGCGACACTGATACCTTGTTCCGACTCAGGATCAGCAAACTCTTGAATCAGTGCTTCGTGTAGCAGCTTGGAGTCGGCCTTGATTCGACTGGGCTGTCGATCCAGGAAGCTGCGGACCTCCAGGCTGGATGTGATCCTGATGAGGTAGACTCTGTCTTCATTGGTCACATTGTCCAGTCTTTGGAGGTGGAAGTCAATGTCTTGGAGGTAGGTATGAATGTCGTGGCCCCCCATGGGGTCAGGCGTAAACATGTCGATATTTCGAGCTACTTTATCAAGCTCCTTTGTGGTAACCCGGTGTTGGTATCGCTTCAGTACACCTGTTTCATCTGGGATGCCTTCTTTGAGAGAGACCTTCCAGGCACTTGGTTCCTCAAGGTCCGGTGATGGGCACGGAGGTACCTTGTCCCGATGAGAGGTCCCTTGAACGCGGTCTGAGTGCCTTGGGGGAAACAGCACTGTTGGAGAGGAAGTCGGTGCCATCACTGAATTGTAGGAGGCTCCAAATTCTGACTTCACCTCATATGCCTGTATTAGTTCTTGTCTCATCCGGTCAATCTCTTCTGTGTCAGCTCGATGTTTCGTTCTGGTATCGGTGAGCTGTTCTTGGGAGCTGATTAGCTGGTGAGTCAGCTTGTGCAGGCTTCTCTGTGCCTCAGCCAGATGGTTTTCCAGGGCCTGGATCCGAGCATCCTTGTTCTTGAGCTCTGTGTGGGCTCTGTCCAACAGTGTTTCGGCCTGGTCCAGTCTGGCTTCGGGGTTCTCTTTGGTGGCTCTGGCTTGCTGTTCTTGCTTGTCAGCTTCAGCTCTGAGCTCTTCCAAGGCCTGTTGAAGCTTTTTGCTTGTTTGAGGAGTCTTGCCTTCTTCTGTATCCTCTTCCTCATGGGACGGAGACCTTCTTTGTTGGAGTTCTTGCTCGAAGTTCTCAATGCGATGTTGAGCTTGGGCCGCATCTCGCTGTGTCTCGGCCAGAAGTTGTTGGGTGTCTCTCTCCTGCTGTTGGAGTGCTTGCACCCTTTGCTGGAGACGGGAAGTTTCCTTTTCATTTATCTTCAGCCTGGCTAGAAGTTTGTGTGTGAGGGAGCCGAGTACTTTGGTTAGCCTTTTACTCCCGCATTTCTGAGTGGGTGGCATGGCCATTAGTTCAGCGATGTCGTCTTCAATTTGGTCAGCTGCTTTGGACCGTATGAGATCGGCATGACTGGGCAGGAAGTCGGAAGTCACAACATCAGGCCAGGTACCCAAATCTTTCCACTGGTTGAGGGGGCTTTCCATGTGGATCATTGTGACTTGGTTAACTGCAGGGTGGCCGCATAAATCTGTTACACTCAGACTGGGGGTTGTCTAGGTGGGTGACCTGACACCTAAATCTGGGTGAACAAATAAAACCAACAAAATAAAATAAAGTAGAACTGGGGCCTGTCACTGGGTAACTGGAAGGGTGTAGTGAACCACGGGAATAGTTACCCACGACAAAATAAACAAACAAAAATTGCTCCCTGGGAGAAGTTGTTGCAGGTTAGAACAGTGTGAGTTACTCTAGGGCTTGAGAGATGCCCTAGTCAGGGGTAAAGAATAAAACCTTATCCTGGAAATTGTCGGTCTGTGACTACTGACAGTGTCAGAAGATGACAGGAGAAGTTGGGAATAGAAAGTGGGAAGCAAGAGCTTCAAAAGCAATGGGACTGCATTCAAACTTAGCTTGCTGTTGCAGATCAGATTACCCCTGGGTTGGGCTCTGTTGAACAACTCCGCTTTGACCGGAAGGGGGACCACTAGCAGGTTCTGCTTTACTTGTCCCTATCCGAATTGTTGCGGTGTTAAGCTAGTGATGCAGGTGGAGAGGTTTGAATGCTGTCAGGTGTCCCTCCTGAACGGGGCACGTCCCACAAGCTCAATCCCAGCCAAGCAGGCCTGAGTCCGGCTCCCACTCCCCCGATCCCCAGCAATGTCAACTTGGAAGGGGGTGTTCTGTATGCACAACTGAGACAACCCAGGTGGGGCTCAGCTTATCGGCTGCACTACCTGAGACCTGACTCGACCAAGGCTGGCAAAATAGCCTTCAGGTATCACCCACCCTAGTGAGAGTCCAAGCTAGGGCCGTTCTCAGAACTCACCCTAGACGAGGTCCTGCTCAAAAGTTGTAATGATCGCCTGAGGTACCTGTCAGCCTTGCCCTTAATGAGTCAGTGGGTGCAGCCGGGCTGGCACGCTTTTGGGCTTCCAATTGCTGAGAACTCCCCTTCGGTTCTGACAAACTGTATGATCGCAAGCAGTGACAGCAGAGCCACAGACAAGCTCAACCAACAGAGAGCGAATGGTAGGCACCTAGCACAGGAAGAGCTCAACTGATCAGACCCAAACGACTCTCCGATGTGATTGTGTATGTTAACTGTTGTTAATAATGGTTGAACTTCTATGCAAGTACCCTTGTTGGGGGAGAGGGAGTGAATAAAAGCCTAAAGTGAAATAAGACCTAAAATAAATCAAAAAGATAAAACAGAAATCAAACCCAATGAGTTGTGATTCTTATTCAATTGAAAACATCAATTAGTTATGCAGCAATAACCTAATTAGATGTTAATGTGTTGTAATCAAGTTAATTAAAAAGTTGATTAAGGCTTTCAGGCAAGAACCTGTGTGTCCAATTATGAGTGTTGGTATTACCGCAGATGACCACCAGAGGCCCAACTCAGATGTTAACCTACTATGGCTGACCACTAGAGGTGCAATTTCAATGGAGTGGCACTGCTATGGCTTGCCACTAGAAGCGCAATTTCAAAATTGAGTGGTAATTCTATGCCTGACCACTAGAGGCGCAATTTCGAAATTGAGTGGTAGTTCTATGCCTGACCACTAGAGGCGCAATTTCGAAATGGAGTGGTAGTTCTATGACTGACCACTAGAGGCTCAATGGGGCGTTGCTCCCTTTGTGGGGGGTCCCAGGCAAGTGAGCCTAAAGGGGTAGGGTCACTGGTGACCCAAAAAAAAATTGGCGTCAGGCAGGCCTTCAGGGCTCTGACCTCTAAGTGGTTAGAGTGGCGTTCGCAGACTGCACTCGTAACCAAAGAGATGGCTAGGCGATTGCCGACGATCGATGAGTGACACACACGTTTAATGCATGCACATGCCGCTTGCGGCCTTCTGCGCCTTGCGCAGTTTAACCCCTTAAAACAATTACTGGAGCGAGACAGCGCTCGCGTTATGGCGACGGATCTAAATAGTGAGTGCACTATATCTCGTCGCAAATGATGCTGAAACCACGGCGGGTCTCAAGAACTGGAGACTCCCAATTTCCAAATTACACACGCACTTGGCTCGCAGCGCAAAGTGCTGTTAAACTTGCTTTGTCTAAAGCAGGCACACACATATGAGTAAGATCCTGATAGGTAGCTAAGCTATCGGTCTTATCTCAGGGAGTCCAAGCGCAACAGAATTCAGGTTAGAACCTCGTAACAAGAATTCCTGTTCGCTAATAGAGAGATCTCTGCCAGGATATATGGAAACGGAGAAACTCGTCCGAATCGATCCTGGAAACAACGCGCTATATCTGAGAATCTCGTCAGACATAGGGTTAAGGTTTACTGCAGTTTTAACGAAATAAACTAAAATAAAATAACCAAAAATAAAACAAAATAATATAACTACTAATAACAGAAATAAAAATAACTATATTAAGCCCGTATGTTCCCGCTTATATGCCTTCAGATTGCCCTGAGTGCGATTAATCCTCAACTTTTCCAACCAGTTCACTGTAGCGCTTATTCAACTGTACGTTCAGTCATAAAAAGTTTAAATTGTGTGCTCACAATAAGTTTAAACCTTGTACCCACATTCTCCACCAATTATGTAGGAATTATTAGCTCAGGTAATTTTAATATCTCCACCAATATGTTTTGAAATTAATTAACTTTTAATTAATTATTATTTAATGCTGATTATTAACCAATTGTTATGCCGAATATTCGGGTCGGCTCCTCCAAACTCAATTGTGAATCCCCGATATCTGTTAATGTGAGACTTAAATGGGATTCATTAATAACCAGTATCGCTTAATAACCTGGGTTAGTGGGCTCGTCCAGCGAGCTGCGTCACCAGGTAATGTAAACGATCGGTAGCGAAGCTCCCCTCACGGCCGATGAGAGAGAGTCTCGCGATATTTCAGGCGAGTTTAGAGGTTTCAGAGCGTAGTAGCCAGATCGCACAGAGGCAGGGACTATTGTGAGCACTCAATGACGGAGGCTGAAGTTGTGTAAAAAGACATGCATTTATTCCTACAACTAACATAAGACAGACATTACACCTAACAAACAATAAACATGAAATAACGGAATAGACACAAACGATGTAATCATGAAAATGCAATGACCAGATTTAAAATGATTAACCTGAAAAGGGAAAAACTGTTCTGCAAAGCAAGCAGTTTGTAAGGATTATAAACCTAAAGGAATATAGCAGGTGAATAGGACAGTTTAGGTTGTTAGAAAGGAAAGGAAGTTGGTTTACTTGGATGCAGGAAAGAGGGAGGTCTTTGCAGTTGGTTGCAGTGGCTGATGAGCTGATGGGTGATGGCTCTCAGGGAGGCGCGGTGTTTGCAGCGGTTGTTGGAGTGGAGTCCCTCCGGTTCTTTCTTCTGGTGAAGCTTGGGCTGAGTTGCAGTTCTTTGGGTCTTCACCGACGGGCTTTAAGAACGCTGCTTGTTTCTCCGTTTTCTTCTCTTTTTCTCCGCCTTTCTCTCCTGGCTTTGTTCTGAGGTGCCAGGTTTTATAGTGTAAGGTTCGTGATTAGGAGTGACCAGGAATTCGAGTCCTGGACCAATGGCTGACCATCCATTTGGCGGGCTTCGGAAGGGGGTCGGTATCAGTCTTTTTGGGATTTATGACCAGACTGACTTCTCTGGTAATGGTGATTTTCATTAGGCTGGTGTAACTTTTGATATATCCACTTTTGTGGTAACCACTGACCAGATTTGGAAACTGGAGTGATTTTCCTTCGGTTTGATACCAAACATGCCGTACCAGCCCAGCGGTTCACACCAAATACCATCTGTGATGATTAATTAATGATTACTTATATTATGCTATTATGTTATGTTCTATTACTCACACCAGTATATGGTACAGGTGGTTTAGGTTGTACCTCAACAGATATTACCCTTTATACAGACATTATATGACATATTCTCATGTCATAAGCACATCTTACCCTTAGATAGGCATGGTAGAATACAAAGATCAGATAAGGGTTGCCGAGGAATGTGGCAAAGAAAAAGGGGGGGAGAAGGTTTGTCAAACAAAGAAAAAGAATCTCCAAAAGTTAAGACACATTCGAACATAACCTGTACATATCTGTATATTAAGACTAGTAGTCAAGAGTAAATACATATACAGATATACAAAAGCCAAACTTAAAAGAAACTTTCTTTGGGGTGTTGGTCTGTTCTGTGAGTGGTATGTAAGGCAGGATGTCTGGGGAGGGGGTTGTGTGCCAAGTCGAGGGACCCCTGTCCTTGGGGTCCACTCTGTTCTCTGTAGGTCGTTAAAACTTTGAGCAATAAAAGTTGGAGTGCTGGCCTCCCTTGTTATCTGTGTGTGTGGGGTCACAAACCCCCCTTTGGGGCCTAGGTCGATGTGTGCCTTCTCGTACCAGGGTAGGCCTTGTCTCAGGCCACCTGGAATTTAAGCTTTGTGATATGTGCATGTGTGATCCTACAAGGGGTTGTAAAGCCTAAAGCCCCACTACCAAAACAGCAAAGATATAATTTGGTGAGATGAAATGTTAAATCAACCATAAATTAGAGACACAACTCACTCAATCACAAACCTCTTCCACAGCAGCTCACCAAAGACACACTTTTTATAGCTGCCTAGTTGGTCTTTTCATCCTCCACTGGATAACGAGGGCCAGCTGTGTCTCATTAGTCTAGGCATCAAGGACATTAATTAACCTTAAAATAATTGCTGGATATATATATATATAATTTTTTTTATAGCATATTGCATTAATCACAAATATTATATTTCTTTTTTTTCTTTAGAGATCCAAACCAGCCTGTTCCCCAGGACACAAAATTCATCCATACAAAGCCAAACCGATTTGAGGAAGTGGCCTGGTCGAAGTACAACCCGAAGGACCAGCTCTACCTACATATTGGCCTGAAGCCCCGAGTCAGGGATCACTACCGAGCGACCAAGGTTGCCTTCTGGTTGGAGCTTGTCCCACATTTGCACAATATAAATGAACTATTTCCTTATGTGTCCACAACAACGAAGATCCCCCCACAAGACACGACCCCCTTCCCATACACCAAACGGTTTCCAGGAAAGACGTGGCCGTCTACCACTCGTCACCCCGGTGTCCCGCCGGCCAACACCAAGCAAGTGACTGACCAGCGCAAATCAGGGGAGCTGGACGAGAATCCCATCCTAATTGAGAACAAACGTGACTACTCTACGGAGCTCAGCGTGACGATCGCAGTGGGGGCCTCACTCCTCTTCCTCAACATCTTGGCCTTTGCCGCCCTTTACTACAAGAAAGACAAGCGGCGGCATGAGTCGAACCGGCGGCCCAGCCCGCAAAGGAATGCAGCCAACGACATTGCTCACATCCAGAATGAAGAGATCTTGTCTCTCCAGATGAAGCAGCTGGAGCACGACCACGACTGCGAGTCTCTGCAGGCACAGGACACACTCAGGCTAACCTGCCCCTCTGATTACACCCTGACACTGAGGCGATCCCCAGACGACATCCAGCTCATTACGTCCAGCACCATCAACATGATACCCAATTCCTTGGCTGGAATGCAGTCTCTGCACACTTTCAACACTTTTACTGGGCCTCAAAACAGTACTAACCTACCCCACGGGCATTCCACAACAAGAGTATAGCTCTATCCAAGCAACTATACTCTACAAGGCCCGCAATGACAAATATTGCTTTCCAAATCAGAATGATCACAGATAGTCAAATATTATTTTACTACCAAGCCTTCTTAAAGAAATATATCAGAGTTTGACTTGACTTGCCTGTGAAACGTGACAAGTGAATGTCACCTTAATTCAGACTTTTGCCTCTGGAAGGATCAATCTATCAACAAGCATTCATTTGATAACATCTCTGTAGAAGACATACATATTTCTGTGTGTAGCAAGTGATAATGAGTTTAACACAAAGCTTTGTATGTGCCATAGACTGAATGACAAGAACAACCAAGAATGATTGTCTTGTATATGATGAGTTTTGAACATAACAGTAAAAAGAATTTGAATTTTTAAATGGACTATGCATTTAAATTGGTTGACATAATCAAAGTGAAAATTTCCCAGCCTGAACTGTATTTATGAGACTTTGTAAAAATAAAAAAAATGTACATAGTCGTGCGTAAACACAAATACAAAGCAGAAGAAAGAAAAACAATACAAATAAAATAATTTTACTGTGGTTTTGAGTTAATATATGGCTTTTAAACAGCTTGTGCATTAAGTTGAGATGTGTGTAAATATATTTGTCTGACTTTTTCATTTTCAAGAAAAATTAAAAAGATATATATGATGCCATTAATTTCCTTGGGAGCATATATCCTACAGGCCATGGCTGAATTTTTCCATTACCATATTTTCCGTTATTTTATATTGCATGTTTTAGCGTTTAGCTTTATAACAATTAAATGGCGTGGAAACGCAGCTGCTGTCTTTGGCTGACAGCATGGCTGTGTATGTGCGCGGTGACTGCACACAAACATACAAATGCATTCACCCACGGGCTTACACATGCACACAAATGCCCACATGCACACACTATGCTTTCTGTTCTTTCACCTTAAGCGCCACTATAGTTTTTAAAGGCCTGCTTTTTTTTTTTTTTTGCAATCTAAACACTGCCTCCGCTTAAAAATTACCAGCATTGTATGATTTAGGAAAAGGCAGTGGGTTTTCGTATTAACGTAAGCAATGTTTGTAAAGAAATGTAGGTTAGATATTTCAAATTGTCATATGCTAGCAATACGTAGTATTGTGCCAGGCTTGTATTACATCGGGTTTAAAAGAAAATGAATGAGTTTTAATTATAATAACAGTAATAGCTGACAAACTAACCCAGATTCTTTTTTATTTATCCAGAAAATTGAACAAAATCCACAAATAAGCAGAAATATTATAATTATGACAAATATTACAATACTGTATTCTTTGTAGACTGAAACCTATGTATACAAAAAGAAAACTTCAGTAATTCTTCAGTTTTTAAGGCACACAGTCTTTTCAAGTAGGATATTATATACATTTTTTCTCATATTTATTTATGTTTTGCCTTAAGTGATAGATATTTCTGGCTGAACACCTGTATAATTTTTTTCTGCATTTTTAATAAAATACAACAATATTTTCGAACTTGGTGTTTATGTACATATTTATATAATTTCATAATATGACATTGGGTTTGTGTCTGTGTTTGGTTAATGGGATTTATTTAAGTTCTTTATACCTCACATCACTATAGCAAACAATATTTAGACATCTGTATTTAAAGGAGTGAAATTATGTGTCATAATACCACATAATATGATTTGTGTTTCTGATTTCTTGCCCCATTTTAAACTAGCATTTTATTTATTTAACAATGTCATGGACCAAGCTTACATTTTGTGTTGACACCATGTGGGTTGCCTGAATTTATTGAAATATCAAGAATATTTGTTTTGTTCAGTTTGGTTTTTGCTGTGTTTAGTTTTTTGACTTTGCTTTTAACACCATTGAGGTTTGCAGATATACCACGATGGTGGTCTTCACTCAGATTGGTAAATATATCTAACATTTACAATGTTATGTAAAGTAAATGTCATTATAAGAAAGGGGCCACACTGAAAACTGCAGAGAATTTAGCAGTGTATGATGTTCAAAACAATTTATCTATAAAACACCAGTATGTTGGGACTACACCGATAAAAAATGCCTTACACAAAGATATATAAGAACTGCCTGCATTTTCATCAGTGCTGCATGTAGATCGGCCAGGGTAACCCTGTAGCTAATAAAGCCTTTATGAACATAGGAAGGCCATCACTTTTTATATATATAGACACACACACAGTATATACGAGTATATGGGGGGAAAGTTGATATACAAAACATGCAAATGAATCATAAAAAATAAACTAGCCTTCGCAGAGCTATTGTGAAACTATGAAAATGGAAAATGTTGGTCTCACGTTGTGCACAGCTATAGGGATCCCTCTGTGTCGCACAAAGAATTTAATGTTATGATGACCTTTTGGAGGGAAGGCAGTTGAAGAGTTGTAAATGAAAGACGTTATGTGGCGATTGTCGATATTGTTCAGGATAATGATTATTTTGAGCTTTGGGTGCGCTTATCAAGACCTACATGTTTCAGCAAGTACAATGATTATGTATAATGTTTGTCGGACAATATCAATGACATTGAAAACCATTATTACCCTTTCTAAAGGAATATTGGACACAAAATAATTCTTATACATGGTAGATTTTACAATTTCCCGTAAATATGCCAAAAAATATACTCAAATGTTAATTTATGACTTTTTTCCCATAAATGAAAATGTCAAAAAAATAGCTAATGTTAAATTTTAAAAAATTCAACTACTGTACAAGCGGGATTAAGTCACGCATTATTGATTGGTTCAGAGCAGCCAGGTTCCTCCAATTAGATCTATGTATGGTAGCTGGGTGCTGTGTGAGAACTTTTTCTATGGTCTGGAGATAAAGGGCTAATTTGCTTATACTTTGGTGTAAAACGTTTATATGAAACATGCTGGTAAGCTATATAAATATGTGTTCATATTTTTAAAAGCAGAATCCTGGAAATTATTAGGTAGAACAAACACCACTGTTCTGGATATTGGGTGGGGTGAGTTTCACCCATCCCCCCTCCATGTGAAACACCCCCAGGAGTTCTGGCGATGGAGGAAGCTATCGGTCCTAAACTTGCCCTAGTAACTTCTCCAGCGCAGTGAGTTTCTTCAAGATTAAAAGGAAGTTAAGTGATAACTGGAGATTCACATCTCTTTTTCCCCAGTCGCATGTCTATCTTTACACACACACACACACACACACACACACACACACACACACACACACACACGTTTGTAATTATATCTTTGTGGGGACTCTCCATACATTTCTATGGGGAAAACTCTAATCCCAACATGACGAATTTCAGTTCTACCCCAGCCGTAACCAAACAAAGTACAAGATTTTTGGCATTTTTAAATTTTTGATTACATTCACAGGTCTTTGTGGGGACCTGAAAACTGGTTCCCACAATGTCATAATAACAGACTTTTATTACATTGTGGGGAACACTTAGTTTCCAGTGTGTAAAATAAACATAATCCATACACACACACACACACTACTGTTTTGTAACTTTTATTGTAGATATTATCGTTTTATTGAAT
Organism: Brienomyrus brachyistius; assembly: GCF_023856365.1. NCBI lineage: Eukaryota > Metazoa > Chordata > Actinopteri > Osteoglossiformes > Mormyridae > Brienomyrus > Brienomyrus brachyistius. The sequence goes on from NC_064548.1 coordinate 6,196,931, forward strand.
ACCACTCATTTCTGAAAATTAATGATAAACTGTCCCTCAGTGGAACCTTATACTTCACAGGGATTAATTTTCTACTACTTTCATTAAAACAGAACAGTTGCCTTTGTAATTTGCTGTTTAAATGTTTACATTCACACACAATCACACACTAAGGAAAATCATTTGCAGAGATACAGATTCAGCTACTGTAACTGCCTGACTTTAAGCGTTGGGAGGAAAGGCTCTCTGCACACGCAGAATATGCATGGAACTCCACAGTTTCCATGTTCACTTGGGCCAGCTGTGCAATTGTGTAAGATGAAATAACAGAATAATGTAAATCAGTATCAAAAAGTGAGATTTATTGCCATAGTGTGAGACGAGCAATATATTTGCTGCGAATCTTGGTCTAATGTGGGAGATAACCACTCCCACTCAGGTTATATGCCCATTCATTTTGCTGGTTCCCATTTAACTGGACCTCAGAGTCGTTTCATTGAAGGAATAAATCTGATTTCATTTTTTTTTCATTTCATATTTTGCATAATTTACATAAATCTACCAGTCTGTTATTTTTCAAAAGTGACTTGCTGTGTGTTGCAGTTTATTCTACATATAAATATTGCCCTGATGTGTTGTGCTTTACTAAATAATAGAGAAGGATTAAATAAACTTCTATTAGACGTAGCTGTTTTCGCAAATAAACCTTCAGTTCCCCGAGCCTTGGGGATTTTCTGATGTGCAGCTGTTACATAAATGAAAAAAAAAATCTCCGCCAGAGCATATGAGGGTTATTGAGACAAACATGTTTTGTTCTACACTGAAACAAAAAAAAAATATAAACCAATATCACAGCACCCCCTAGAGGCATTACTGGTCATTTTAATAATTCCCAGGATCATTTGCACATATGTGTAGTGATATGCAAGTATGATTAGCAATAATGACATCAATCACATTGAGAAACATTCCATAAAGCAGTGGACTAAGAAAAAATTCCTAACCATATTTTTTGTATTAAACTGCAAAGTGCAGGTAGGAATTTGCAATTCTCTGCTAGACTCAAACTTTAGTCTCAAGACTAAAACCTACTAGCTATAGCATTCAGATGGGAAAGATGCATTTAGACACAACATTTGAATGCTTAGAAATGCTGGTAATGGAATTTAGTTCTCCAGTAAGTGTTGCCATTGTTGCATTTTTATTTCATAATGGGAATCAGAATCAGCTTTATTTTGCCAAGTACATGTACAATTATGCAGAAGTACTACCATTCAAAATATTTACAATCTTTATGGTTCTACTTAGTGCTTTGTAGTCATATTGGTTGACATTGAGCGTTATTTATTGTAAGATGTTTGTGGCAACAACCAGCCTTTAAAAGGGATATTGCATTAATCACTAGCTATCGGTTGTTCCATAAAATCTGTTTGTGATCAACTGCTCCTTTGAGGGGAAGATACCTTCAGTAGAGCCCAAAAAAGGTTACATCATTTCACAAGTAAGGGAAAACAGGGTGATAAGCATACTTGTTTTGCCATGACATACCATGTCAAAGTAGAAATCATAAAACATCTTCATCACTAATGAATCATGATAACAAATTTATTTCGAGCAGTTACCTTACTTATTACTATGTGTGTTAATTTTACTGACCTTTATGAACTACTGAAGTAACAAATAATGATTAACACAAAAAGTGAAATACTGATCTCATGTTTGTTAATCCATTAATAAATCATAAAATATCTTTTACCTCAAGTAACTGCTATATATGTTCATGATCTGTACTTCAGTAGTAAATGGGTTACTACTAAGTTACTAAGGAACCATTTTGCAAAGTGTTACCCATCTTCTTTAAGGAATATCCTACACGGCAAGTTTCAATTGGCAGTGGATGGAGGGACAGTCAGGAGTTCATATTCTGTCCCCGGAGCTGTTTGTCATGCCATGACAGCTGCAGTTTGATACGGTTTTGGCGCCCACCTGGGACCCCCTGGAGAACCTTTCACCTGTAACCAAATGGTCACTCTGCTGGATGAGCTCCCATGGCAGAGTTGGGTTTCAGAACTGCTCTGCTTCATAATCACGTGCTGCTTTTATTCTAAGCCAAATATTCCATGCCTTGCCCGAGGACAGATCATTTAAACTAATTTTTGCAGTAATCCTTAAGAGAATGCAGGCCAATGAGGCCTTAAATGCTGAAACGTAAAATTTAAAGCACATTCTGAGAATTTTTTTACCGTTTAATTTGCATGGCACATGAATAATGAGTTGCACAACTTACCTTTATTCATGTGTAAAAATGTTTATTTACTGAACCAATGTAGGTTTTACAGTAGGTATACAAGGCAGCAAGTAGAGGTGACAATAGTGGCTTTGCCTGTTTGAACCTTTAGAATAGATAAGAAATCCAGTTCTCTAGCTACTACGCCCTCCGAGAAGCTTTTAAGCCATTACAAATTGCATCACAAAAGCCTTTTTTCTACGGCTGCATTCTGGACTGTTTCTAAATCTGCCTAAATCAATCTGCAAATTTTTGAAGATACAGTGAGTGGCTGCGAATAATACATAACTGAGATATTCACAACAGTTGTCATAAGAATGTAAAAATCTGAAAAATGCGACCTGACACTTAGAAATCTTTTCTTTCCCTGTAGTAGATCACAGCTTCAGCGAGAGAAAATTATTCAAATTTCTGTTCTATATGAATGTGTTCCATATATGTTTGCATTGAACAATTTCTGTAAGTTCACAAAAACTCCACAAACATAATTTAGTTGCTCATATTACACTTTGTAGATTGATGCATTGTTCAGTAATGTTAAAATGAACCGTGATCTATCTTCACTTTGTGGGGATTTTCTATATGCGAGTTATATTTACTTTGCTGGCCATTAATCTTTCCATGTAAAAGATTTTTAAAATGTCAGGAGAGGAATGTAAACCAACTCATTTGCAGTCACTGAGTCTGATGTATTCACATTTTCCCTTTGACTTTCTCACTATGAATGATGCAATGATGTTTTTGTGTTTACTTGGGATTATGCAAAAATATAACATTTGCTTCAGAGTCAGAAATGATTGCACTGAATAAAACAGAAGACAGACTTGCAGTGATGCAGGCACAGTAGAAATGCATCTTGAGCGGGGAAATAACAGTAGTTTCATTTATTCTCAGAGCAAATAGATGTCACTCTGTCTGACCTGAATTGCTGATTATTTTGGTAAAAATAGAAAAGGCCTTAACAGTGCATTGTTTTCACGCTATTCCAGGGTGTGAAGAAGTTGACCACCATTAGTTTAACTGAACAGTTTATTTTTGTTATTTTAAAAATTCCCCATGAACATGACTATTATAAATGGTTAGAAGATGGATTGTTGGATTTATCATTCTTAGAAATTATTCATTTATTTGGAGCCAGTACACAAAAGTTGTATAAAACATATTCGGGGTAACACATCTCACATACACATGCATTAATGAAACATTTCAACCAAACATGTACAGGTGATAACTATTTATTACAAAAGATTTTAATACATTTCATGTGTCAATAAGAATGATTAAATGATACAATAAAATAAAAGAGGAGTAGTTAAAATGTGTGTGTGTGCGTGTGTGTGTGCATTATATTTATATTATATTGTGTGGATTAAATGTTCCCCACCGTATAATAAAAACGTTGTGGGGACCATTTTTTTCAGGAAACTCAGATGATTCGTTCCACAACCCAAAAATATTCATATAAAAATTATTAATACAAAATATAAAGTAAAAATACATAAAACAGATTAACCTACAGTTTACCTTTGAAAAGAATCATGGATGGTGTGAGGGAGACGAGAGAGAGGGTTATTTTGTAGGACGACTTTCACTATAACAGAATCACTGCTGTCTGTTGGCTCACTGGAATCTTTTTCTTTTTGTGCGACTTTAACAAGGAACATATCCAATGACAGCTGCGTTTTCTCTCCTTTTCGATTTCGCGGAAATGTGACATTGCATTGTCGTTAAACAGATTCATCGCTCGCACTGCTACGCCCTTATTCGGATTGCACTTTTCTACTAAATTTTCACTATACGAGTGAGGGACGTCGACTGAGACCGAGCATGGAAGACGATTACGCACAATCCCGTAGCGAGAGAGAGAGAGAGAGAGAAGAACCATCGGCTCAGTTGTGATCACGTGACGCTTGGTAGACAAAGCATATACATAATACTTGTATTGCAAGACCTTGCTCGTTTATCAAGTTAAAATTTATCACAAATTTGTGCTCGTCTTGCAAAAAACTCGCAGACCAAGTTACTTGCAATCCAAGGTTTTACTGTATTTTGTTTGTTACTTATAGTTGGGGCTGGGAAGGGGTTAAATAGAAATGAACGAAGAGTCCCCACAAAAATTACAAACCTGTGTGTGTGTGTGATTTCTAATTTCGTTATCCTGTTCTGTGTTTTATGTACACCTTTTTATGTATTCTAGTTTTATGTTTCATGTATAGCTTATTTAAAATGATTTTTTTTAAGGTGCACTGATGTAAAATGTTATTTGAAGGAGGCGATAGGGAGCTTGGGCAAGGAAATGAAAATGTTGACAGTGTGATGAGAAATGTTTCAATACTTACAATCTAACTGCTTGTTAATTAACCAACAGAGACCAATCTCTCCCTCCCTGTCTCAGTGTTTTGCTTTCAAAAGAATCGTTACTGTGTTGCGTTGATTGGTACTTCGACAAGGTGGAGGTCAAGAGTGAGATGAGAACAAAGGTCGAGGAATCAGAATGATGCATGAAATCCATAGTTCAGTCTCCAGTGTTGTCTTAATGAAGGAATATGACATCATGGAAATGAACAAATATGACATAATGACAATGAATACTGATTGAGAAGACAGAAAATCATCTTGCATTATTATAGACTGAATGTTACTCAAACAACTTTTTATTAATAATTTTTATTCTGAATGGGCTCCTTGCATACACTTCAATCGATTTGTGCAGAAGAACGCACAGTATCTTGAAATTCATTCCAATGTAGCATAAATATACACCCTCCTGCTTTTAAATCTTTATATGCAGATGAACCTCCTCTTTTCTTCATTTAAGGGTACCTAGGGGTGGAGCAGCCATTGGGAGCACCAGGAGATTACCTGGTGGACCGGTAACGTTCGGGGGCTGGTCGGGCTGCCATGTACATTAGGGCTGGGAAATATTTCAGTTTATACTACAGCTTTGGTCGATATTATTTTCTTTTCAGTCCAGAAATGTCACATGAGTGTTGGTTATTTTCATGCAATCACACAGTTCTGGCAGTCTAATAACAGTTATATTATTTTATATTACAATAACAGTTATGTTTTATTAAACCTGTTAATGTGAATACCTGTGTGACTTTCTAACTCATAATTAAGCAGTCATCGTCACGCCTTGCTCGTCCAACCCTCCTGTGTGCCATGCCCCCCTCGTTAACCTCATGGGGAATCCCTGCGTTTACCAGCTGTTCCTGGTTTCCGTCATTAGTCCTGTGTATTTCAGTCCGCGTTCCAGTATGTTTCTCCAGTCCTGTCACTGAAGTCATTGCCGTTTTGTGCCTCGCCTTGGTTTTTTTTCCTTAATAAACCCCTCGTTCCTGATTCTCCGTCTCCCTGCTTCTGATTCGCCAATCCATGCTCACATTCAGTCACGACACTCATTCTTATCAACATGATTTTCCTTGGTTTGACAGTTTCTCTGGTAACTTTATGGACTGGCTGCTTCCAGGGAATAGCCTGACTAGACGTTCTGTCCTTATAGGGACCGTAGTTTTAACAACACATTGAAATAATTTTAAATGCTAATTGAAATACAGTACTATGCGAAAGTCTTTGGCAGCGAGAGAAAATTATGTTTAAATGATCTTCATGTTGGTGTAAAATGCTATTGCTGTATGCCTGTCAAAGTGTGCTAGCTTAGCCATTTCAAAACTTCTGCTAAACTCACCCCAGTATTTGCACCAACCATCAATACAACCATTTATTACTTGACTCGACCACTAGCACACCTCCTATAGCTAATCAATATCTCATTAACGTTTTAAACTAGCTAATTAATTAAGTGAACTGGTAAAATTTAATAAACACATGTAATGGCTGAGGTGCCACTGAAGAGAGGTTTGGGAACTGAAGTGGTGTTCATCTGACCATCCGACTACATGTAAGCAGCTTTTTGGAGAAGAGAAGAAAATCTTACTAGTTTTTATTGTGTTATTCTTAATTTGCATTTGTTCAAATGATAAATTGTGCTTTTTGTTATGAGGAAAAGTGCACTTACTACTTAGATAAACTGCATTAACCATTTCTTTTGACTGCCTAACACTTTCACACAGTACTGTAATTTTGAAGAATTAACTGTGGCTAGTTTATTCTGTTATTTCTTTGTGTTCATTAGCTGTGGTATAACTGAGTTAAACCACTTTATTTTTACAAAAATAATCAACTCCAACTTGGTTAGCATTACAGTTGTCATTGATTATTTTCATATAACTGCACACCTTGTTGAGGTTTATTCCTTACATAAAATATTGGGATAAACGATCATATCGAGGTATCCAACCCCCCACCCCCCCCAGCCCCCGCCCACAAACACACACACACACACACAAAAGGAAAGCTTTAAACTGCACTGAAAGCCGCATCATAAACCTTATTTTATGTTCCAGTCAGTCAATATCAGATATCAGCATCGGGTTATCGTCAATGATATCATCAATTATCAATAATCTTTCCATGTAAAATCGTCAGTTCGTAAAAGCCTAGTGCACAACCTTGCAAATTATCATAAATAAATGTACATCCATGTAGTAAATCAATGAAAAGGCAGCCCTGCAGGTATCCATAGGGGAAAATGTGATAGCTCTTCCTAAAATGTTACAAACCTGATTTGCATGAAACTAAACTACATTTTTCAGAGGATGGCAAACTGAAAAAAACAGAAAGGTGGTGATAAGAAAGCAAGCAAAAGGCCATTGAGTTCAAGCATGGTACTGTCATTGGACGCCACCTTTGCAGTAAGTCAGTTCTTAAAATTTCTTCCCTGCTAGATATTCCACGGTCAATTATAAGTCCTATTATGGCATTTAGGAGCAACAGAAAGTCAGGCATAAAGTGGCAGACCACATAAAATAACAGAGTTGGAGCACGTAGTCCGTAAAAGTCGCCAACACTCTGTTGACTCAATATCTGGAGTTTCCAAACTTCCTCTGGCATTAACTCCAGCACAACAACTGCGCCAGGACCTTCATGGAATGGGCTTCCCTGGCCGAGCATCTGCGTTCAAGCCTCACATCACCAAGCGTAATGTGAAGCGTTGGATGGAGTGATGTAAAGCACACCGCCACTGGGCTCTGGGGTGGTGAAAACGTGCTTTTGTAGAGTGAAGAATTTGGAGGAGTCTGGATGGACGAGTCTGGGATTGGTAGATGCCAGGAGAATAGTACATGCCTGACTGCGTTGTGCCAACAGTAAAGATTGGTGGGGGAGGGATAATGGTATGGGGCTGTGTTTCAGGGGTTGGGCTAAGCCCTTTAGTTCCAATGAAAGGATCTCTTAATGCTTCAGCATACCAAGACATTTTGAACAATTCTATGCTTCCAACTTTGTGGGAGCAGTTTGAGGCAGACCCTTTTCTGCTCCAGCATGACTGTGACCCAGTGCACAAAGCAAGGTCCATAAAGGCATGGGTGGGTGAGTTTGGTGTGGAAGAACTTGACTGGGCTGCACGGACTCCTGACCTGAACCCCATCAAATACCTTTGGGATGAACTAGAATGGAGATTGCAGGCCAGGCTTTCACCTCCAACATCAGTGCCTGACTTCACAAATGCTCTCCTGGAAGAATGAGCAAAAATTCCCACAAACATATCCCAAAATCTTGTGGAACGCCAAGAGAGGCAACTGTTACAGCTGCAAAGGAGGGAACAAGCTCCATATTGAAGCATTTGGATTTACCATAATACTCCATACAGTATAGTGTGTGTGTCTATATACATTATATATATATATATATATATATATATATATATATATATATACACACACACATTTGTTATTATAGTATGTAGGTTTGAATGACCATAATTGGATTGCATTAGATTAGATTAAACTGTCATTGTGCTGAGTTCAGGTACAGAGCCAATGAAATGCAGTTAGCGTCTAAGCAGATGCAAATAAAACATATTCAAAAAATAAATCATGCATAAAGCTAAATTATATAATTAAGTGTAAATTATGTTTCTGTGCAAAATATGCATGAGGCAGCATCAGGGGCAGACAGGCAGTACAGTGAGAATGGGTTTGCTAGGAAATATGACAAGATGCAGTGATACAAATGCAAATGTTCCAGGTAAAATTAGCCATGAAAGCCGAGGATTAAATATGCCAGCATCTTCATAACATCCCCAGCTTTGTGACTGTGACTGTCAAGTGGTCCATTTGATTAAGGTACGTAATTCTCCCCTGTGTGACCTGCAGTACAGACCATGGCTTGTATTGTGTGCTGCTGCTCGGTAATTGTGACCAGAAGCCTCAACTGGCAGAATAAATTGTTTTGGATTTATTCATGCTGTACCATTAAACCTGTCAGGTGGCTGCGAGGGGCAGGCCATTCCACCTAACAATGCTTAGACTTCTAACACAGTGCTACTGGGCTCTTGGTGCGAAAAGAGGCTGTGAAATGGAATTAATGTCACTATGCTCTCTTGGCAGACAAACTGCTGTTTTGTGTTACCTTAGGTGTAGATGCTGAAAGTTATCTGAAATCTCATTATCTGCAAAAATGTTGTTTGACCTTCATATATTTATATTCATATATAACTAAAACGTGGGATTTTAGAAAACATCACAATCAGAATGTAACAAATTTTTACTAAACTACTGTATAGCCATCTGCTGTCAAAATCAGCAGCCAACTTATTGCAATACTGCTTGCATTTCAATGTGTTTAACATATCTATCATACATGATAAGGAGGCTCAGTACTTAACACTCTACCTCCAGGGCTGTGGGTGCACTTCCTGTCCCTTTTCTTTTGTCCTACAGTCCAAAAACTTGCAGGTAAGTGAAATGTTGTCTCTAAATTGCCCATAGTGTGTATGCCCTGCACTGGGCTGGTGTCCCATCCAGTAAGTGACCTTCTGGAATAGGCTCAACACTTATCCTGATCCACTATTACTGTAGATAAGTGGTAAAGGAAGGTGGATATTACGCAAAAATACACATTTCCATTGGATTGTGAGCTATTCCACACACATTCATTTTCAAGTTTGACATTGCTTTCACTTGGAATTTTCCGTCAGACAACTTTGAAACAATTATATCACATACCCCTAAAAGAAGCTTTAATTGGCCTCATGCATTATGAGATACATGTATATTTACAACCATAAAACACAGAATACATATTTTCCACAGTGCGTACACTTCTACAGTCTGCTGGGCTGCCAGATTGGTTAACCTGGAACTGAAACAGAATTTCTGCATCACATATAATATCAGTACGGATCTTGTACTTGTTGTGTGACTTATTTCAATGGTAAATTCAATTAAAAAGCAGAATATTAGCACCCACTCCATTCTTTCTACTGGAATGGATAACCAGTATTGGACATTGCAAATGCATGACTCATGACATAGGTTGCAAATGATTTATTATTTATGAAAATGGGTTTGTTCCATAAAGCTTGGAAAGTAATTGTCTTTCAGCCCTTAAGCACAGAACACACATTGCTTCTGGAAATGTGTAGTTTCACATTTACATTACATTAATACCGTACAAGATACTTGGTTAGACAAGGCATCACGCCGATGTGATAAGGGTTTCTGACATGAAGGCTTTGTGGTGCCATAGGACAGACTGCAAATGCATATCACTGGTGTGACTATATTGACGTATTGGATCTGTTATGACTGGTTTGTTGTCCAAGGTGTGCCCTGTCCTATACTTCCTGCGATAGATGTACGGCGTCTTTCCACTGGCATACAAGAACCAAGCCTGCCCGACCCATGCCACAAAGAGATGCTAGTTACAGCACGGTTGTAGCTCACTGCAATTTCCCACTGCAGAAAGGTCAGTTAAGGCGTTGCTGGGATTGGAGAGTGACAGTGATGTAAACCCAAAAAGACGTTTATTTGCTGTTCACAGCAAATACATGATTTACTCATTTCCACTAGCATGTCTGTGACAAGCGTTGTGTTACGTTAGCATTAAACACTAGTAGTCATTTGCATAATTTTGCATTATGAATCCATTCCATTCAGCCATTTTCTGTTATTTTGAGTAGGAAATTGGACGTTTTCAATTTCCAAGTTATTGGGAACGCATCAATACATCACGGTGTGCGATAATATTAACAATGAATAATATATAGAATATGTCATTTTTCGGTCAGGTAATACTTGCATATTGATACAGATCACCAGCTAGTAAGCAGGGCTATGTGAGCATGGCTGTGGGTCGCACAATGTACAATGGAATACTATCTCTTTGTGGTACGGCTCGGGTACAGCTTGGTGGAAAAGCACCATTAGGCTCGATGTGACCCACGATTGGATGAGTATCTGTGAAATTGGGGTTAATGGCGCTGTTTGTGCTGTGTAGACATCAAACTGGAAAGCTACCTTAGCTGTGTATTGGCACGGATGTGTTGTAAGTGTGTTTTTTATGTCAGTCAAATACTACAATGGGCCAAAGTGTATAAAATCTAGCTGGCTGCCATGCTTTGAGTCTGGAAATCACTGATTCTACTCACTGTGGAGAAATAAATAAATACATTGAAAGTGCCTTCTTCCTTTGTGCCTCGTTATTGTGTTTGACAAAGAAAAAACAATCTGCTGCTGTGAATGGATGGATCAAAACAATCCAAACAATGCAATCACCACATCGCTCTTATACGAAATGGCAAAAATGTATCCATTTTGAGGTTACATTTAGTAACTGGTAATGAATCCTATACATATTTGTTTTACATTATGGAATTAATTAAGGGTTATTTACTTGCCATTTCAAAAGTAAACAAAGGATAATTAAGAGGGTGTCTGTACTTAGTTGATTATTTACTGTGGAGTGATAATATGTATAATTAGTTGATTAAAGTGTACAAATGAAATTCCTAATACATATAGCAGTAGGCTAAGATGATTTTGCATTGCCATGGCAATTGATCAACAGCTTTAGGCAAGTCTATGATAAAATTCTATTTACACGGACTATTTTGGTTTTTTATTTGGTAGCTAGAAGCACAACAATAAAATAAATAGGTGGATATGTTTTTTTTTTTTTTTTGGTCAAAAGATCATTTGTGTTGTACATGCACACTTTTACAATCTTGGGTTTGATCGCTTGATTGCCGCTGAATGTGTGGAGTTTGCACCTTTGCTATATTTGTTCAGGGTTTTTTTTTCATACAGACCGTATAAGATAACTGATGTTCCTAAGCTGCCTATATGTGTCCTTTGATGAGTCCATCCTGTTCATGCATGTGTCCCGCGTGTTACCATTTTAGTTGTATAGGTGGTTCTGCAATTAGAAAGACTTTTGGTTTGCATACAGTATTTGCGCCTAATTACTTTGCGTCCTAAGATTATACTGTTTTGGGGGGTTTAATTTTACTTTCTGTACTGATATATGTCACACGTCGCGGTTGAGCGAAGCGGCGATCGTGCGTGCAGGCGGGCAAGGACAGGCAGACAAGCAGAATACGGGGCAAAACGGGAGTTTACTAGGGACAGGCACGGACAAACGCTGGGTAACATCAATGACAGACACGGGTTAGTACAAATCAGGAACTTAAATACATGAAACAAGGCAGCAGGAAACAAGACACGACTGGGCACGATCAGGAAATCACACGTGGGTAATTAGGGGGCGTGGCACACACGAGGAGCGGACGGAGCGGGCGTCACAATATATAAGTTTTGTTCTATTTGTTAGTCTTGATGTCTTGGAAAGCTTTGTCTGCCACGTCTCTTTCCTGTCCCCACAACGCGCCACACAAAAGGAGAGGAAAAAATGAAACCACTTTTGGTTTATCATCGATTCTATTCAAAGTTAGGGGCGTGCGAAAAGCTGAGCAGGAACGATTTCCTGATGTACCTTTTTTTTATGTAAGACGATGCCGCATCGACTTTTTGCCGGTGCTGAAGTTTGATATTTGTCACTTAGAGGAGATGGAATGGATAAGCGGGAGGAAGCAGCCTGTTAGAATGAGCTCTCGAAGGCAAGACTGCTCTGACTTATTAATTTCTGATTGCAAAAATCGTGTTTTTCACATTGAAATATATTAGCATTAACCGGAATAACCAAATCATTGAACAAGGCTTCCATCTGCCATTTGTATTTCATCTGAAGATCCTGAAAGTGAAAAAAAAAAAGAATTTGCTCCAGTGACGGTTGCATGGCTGCAATCAACTGCATGCATGCATGCATGGCTCTGTAACAGTCGAACCCTTTAAGTTTAATACTTGTGGTAAGTAGGAATAGCCCTGGCTGTTCTGGTGCCCTAGACAAGATTCTGTGTATTCCGTGGAGGTCCCCACAACCCAGAGCAGTAAGCAAACTAACTTATATTAAAAGCATTTCAGTAGCACAGGGTATCTGCCATCTAACTCGCCATCTCACATCTATTTCACAAGTACTAAAATACTAAAAATAGCGTAAATAACTGTAACGTCACAGAATGCCACCAGTGATATTCAGATTTTCCTACAGTATGTCGCCTATAGCGCCTGGTGGTAGGGCCCACATCGGGGCCTTATCACTTTAAATATGCCTTCTAAATGTGCAGCCTGTTGTCTAAAGAAATTCCCAGTCTCTCAGTTTTGTTCATAGATTCATTATTGAATGAATCATCATTGAGATTCAGGCCCTTTGCCTTGACTGTGTGTTTTCAGCTGGCATGATTGGGATTGGGATCAGTGCTGGGAGCAGATGTGACTAAATTGTATCTTAGTACCAGCGACATCTGAGAAGAGTATTGAGACCAGACCTGATTAGAATATAGATGGGAGAGGTCTGATTCTGGCAACAGCACATCCATCCATCTTTCAACCCCTTATCCTGGCAAGGGTCATGGGGAAGGGGGAGCTTATCACAGGATGCACAGGGCACAAAGCAGGGCTACGGCTTGGTCAGGATGATGCAGGAAGCACACACACGGTCATACATTATGGAAATGTAGAGACAACAAGTAACTTAATTACATGTCTTTGGTCTGCAGGAGAAAATTAATGAAATTCAGAGAGAACATGCACACACACACACACACACACACACACACACACACACACACACACACAGTGGATATATGATTCAAACCCAACAGCCCAGGGGGTGGGCTGCAACAGTGCCCCCTACTGAGTCATCATCCTTGATGTCTTGGACACAATATAGTCAATTTTGTCACATTGAACATAATAAAAACAAGAGTCTAAAACAGATGAAGAATATTATATTTGCTGCTTCATTAAATTTTTATTTAAATTTTTTTTTCCTTCTGTCACTGTATTGTTTGAAGTTGAAAACACCTGCTGCAGCTATGTCTTCCTGAGCCCAAAACACAAGGTAACCAAGTTTCAGTTGTTTAAATGGAGGCAGGCTTATTCACGGCTCAATCTAACTCCAGAGGCATCTTCCAGCACCAAGGTTAGCCAAGAGTAAACACAGAACAGTATTGGAAGATGCAATGGCAACAATGAGATGATAGGCCAGTTCATTTCCAGTAAGCTTTGCATACATATTCCCCAACCTTGTGTCCTAAGATGCCCGGTACCAGCTCCAGGACCCCCATGACCCTTACTTGGGCAAGATGGATGGACATGATCTTACTTGGCAACAAACTTGAAGGTAACCTTATGAGATTTAAAAGGTCCCCCTTGAAAGGATACCAATCAGAATCACACAACATTGTTATTAGGCTGTGAAGGACAAATTTATTGAGGAACGAGTGTTCCATTTCAGGAGTGGGCCAACCAGTTTCTCTGGATATGGAAATTAGGAAAGTGGTCTCAGACTTTATTATTGATGCTTTTTGCAAGGAAGGTCAGGTAGATGAACCACACAACAAAAGATGGAGAAAATTAAATGATTGTGCAGGACAAGCAAAACTAGTTTCGACGGGACAAGATGAACTGAATAGAAAAGCTCACAGCACAGGCAATAGATACACTCCTTTGTGTTCAAAAGAAGAAACTCTTCTATACTTAAATATACAAGGATCTGGTGGGAGAAACCTAATCCTGTGGGGTACCTGACTCTCAGGATGGAAAGTTACCCTCCCTTCAAATCACATAGTGTGCAGGACACCTGACTCTTAGGATGGAAAGTTACCCTCCCTTTACTGTACATCACATAGCATGCAGGATACCTGACTCTTAGGATGGAGAGTCACCCTCCTTCCACATCACATCGGGCATGGGGTACCTGACTCTTAGGATGGAGAGTCACCCTCCCTCCACATCACATCGGGCATGGGGTACCTGACTCTTAGGGTGGAGAGTCACCCTCCCTCCACATCACATCGGGCATGGGGTACCTGACTCTTAGGGTGGAGAGTCACCCTCCCTCCACATCACATCGGGCATGGGGTACCTGACTCTTAGGATGGAGAGTCACCCTCCCTCCACATCACATCGGGCATGGGGTACCTCACTCTTAGGATGGAGAGTCACCCTCCCTCCACATCACATCGGGCACGGGGTACCTGACTCTTAGGGTGGAGAGTCACCCTCCCTCCACATCACATCGGGCATGGGGTACCTGACTCTTAGAATGGACAGTCACCTTCCCTCCACATCAAATAGGGTACGGGGTACCTAACTCTTAGGATGGAGAGTCACCCTCCCTCCACATCACATAGGACACGGGGTACGTAACTCTTAGGATGGAGAGTCACCCTCCCTCCACATCACATAGCGCACGGGGTACCTGACTCTTAGGATGGAAAGTTACCCTCCCTTCATATCACATAGCGTGCAGGGTACCTGACTCTTAGGATGGAAAGTTACCCTCCCTTCACATCACATAGCGTGCAGGGTACCTGACTCTTAGGATGGAGAGTCACCCTCCCTCCACATCACATAGGGTGCCTAAATATAAAACTAAGCTACCACGAACTGCATTCTGGAGACAAACAGCAGCACCATTCTATTCAGGATTAATATACTTTATGAAATATCTGTTTATAAGTCAATGACAAATAGAAAATATGTATTTTGTATAGCACTATTGAAATTTGTAGAATGGGCTTTTATGAAGTGCACTTTTGAGAAGGGAAACACACAATTTACTTTACTTTATTAAGTGATTTAATTTGTAATTAATGTTAATCCAATTATGGTATAATGGCACTGTCAGAATGGGGGCAAAACAGGGCCTCTAGTTGGCCATGGAAGTGTGGCAGAGAAATGCGTTTCAGTCCGGAATGTTCCACTACAAGGACCTGAACCCAATCGGCAGCAAAGAAAATCCCCTGGTTGGTGAGACTGGGGACAGGGATGGGAAAAACAAACGATATATCCAGTTACGGTCATATACATTTTAAATGGTAAGAAAATTAGACACTTTGATCAGCTGTTGATAGGGAACATTGCTTCATAGTACACATCAGCCCTCATAGAAACAAACACAATTTCAACCAATAGTGTGGTAGCCTTTTAAGAATGGACAAGCAAAGCCCAAGCGATGCACAGCAAGGTTAATCGAGTTAACAGAGCATATGCTGCTGTTTTGGTAACACCAAGGAGAAAAGCCCTCCCTCAGTGGAAGCTTCAAGTGTCGGTGAAGAAAGCGACAGCTCAGCAGCCACGTCATATTTTAAAGAAGGAGATGATAATGAGGATAAGGAAGGTAAACAGACGTCTGGGGAAGCACTTTTTGCATTTTAAAGCCTCCCATGACTGCTGCCGTTTACTGTAAACTGCCAAAAACTTCTGCCAGCTAAAATCAGAAATGCTACAAACTTATTTCACCCCTTCAAGCACTGCCATGCAGTAGAACATACAGAATGCAGATGCTTACAGTCACAAACACAGGCAATTAAGGGTTCTACTTTCAGTCTGAAAGAATACAAGACAAATCACATCATGTATAGGCTAAAAATAGGACACAGCATTTTACTTTTCCTTCCGGGAGGGTGGCAGCTCTGCCAGGAATGTCAGATGTGTTTCCTAGAACAAACAGCGAGGCAGTCAGAGAAAAAAACCCAGCAACAAACTGTACTGTCGCCATTTTCTATTGTTACGCCCATCCACAAAAGAGTTCAATTTTGTGTTCATTATTTGTATAATTAATTCATTAAAATTACATTTTATTTTGCAATCCAGTCAATTTCTTGGCTTTTTTTTTAATCATCTAAATCCATTTAATGGCAATTCTAAGGGAATTTTAAATGAAGATGTAGCCTTGAAGAAAAGAAATGAAAATTATATCATGATATATTGTTTGACAGAAAAAAAATTATCATGATAACCAGCCCTACAAGTGACCCCCTATCCACCTTCCCCTGGCAAAATTTGGCAAGGGGGAACCCCTTTCCCTCCCCTAGCAGCGGCCAACATGATAAACGATGAATATCCAGGTCATGTGGTTGGAAAGGCTGGGTGACCCTGTTCTACATTAGTCTGGCTGAGAGCAGACAGAGGCCTCGCTAACTTCAGGACATGTCATACCTCCAACTGTCGTCTTCACTTAAAAATGAGATGGTGTGGGGATGGGGGGGGGGGGGGGGGGGGCAAACTGAGATTAAAATGGCTGCATGTTATGTGGTTTTGCTTCCACTTTTCCATATAGTTGACACTTTTTTTTATATGACAAACAATCCATATTGTAAACCATCAGACAACAGCATGGAAAAAACTTATTGCATTCTGTTCATCCATATTATGTAAAAATGGTACTTCAAATGCTTTAATTAATATATGACATTTAAGCAGAAATATAAAACGCTTACACAATGCATTTGATATATAACATGCATTTTGCATATATAATGACATACATGGTTCTCTCTTACAATGTAAGGAAGCTGAAATTGGAAATGGAATTTTCTTTCAAGCATTCAGCTGCTTTCTCATTCCTTACACCCTGATCTCAAAAATCAGAAATACCCTCTACCTCTTCCAAGATGTAAAAGAAAAAGATTCAAGAATTATATTGGGAAACACACTTTACAGTCCACTTGTAGAATATGAAGATGGAGGTCCTGACTAAATGTTAAATTTTGATATGGCACTAGCTGCATTTGTATTTGTATAGCTTCTTCTTTAGAGCTCTTTAAACTTCTGAAATGCTGCCATTCAGCTTCTGCCTGCTTTTAGACATGTGCTTTGGAGGAAAAAAAATACAGACAGTTTAACAAACTAAGCCTCCCATTTTCAGTTAAATGAAAGAATGCAATAATATAAGATTGAAAAGCGTGTATAGTACACTGTTTACATCTGAATTTTCATGAAATCTTTCAACATTATAAGATTCTCTTCCCACGAATTTCTGTATTTTTTTTTTATGCGATTGTTATTTTATTTGCTTTTCAGGTTGATACATATTTCATATTTATGTCTTTTTTGTTTGAGATATTTTGACAAAGTTTACAGATAACATCAATAAGATTTTTTTCTTTAATAATACACTTTGCACTTACACAGTATACAGTATTGAGATAAATAACTATCTTCCACCTTCTACTTGATGAAGTCTTTTCCATATACAGCGTCTCTCTGTAACCCTTCACCCACTCATCAGTACAATCTTTTCATGCTCTGAAAAAGGCTTCAGATAGAATTTCTATTAATACGGGAGTCAGCCTATGGATTATTCAGACACAGTAGTCAGGTGATTAAGATTTCGGGCCCTGGTGTAGGAAAAAGATTCAGTTGGCATAGTAATGTATTTATTTATTGGAGCAGCAGGTTGCCTGAAGGCAGCTGGTGTTCCAGCTGTTGTACCCTTGAGCAAATCTGATACAAGCACTTAACCATGAATTGCTTAATGTGTTATTTTTGTTCAGAGTGTGCCATGGGATGAAAGAGTAGACATGATTTATGAAAAACAATATTAAGTAGGTACAAACTTTTCAGTGGGTGGGCAGGTGAAGCAGACACTGGATTAGTCATAAGATAGCCGGTTTGGTGTTAAATACATATTCCAGCAAATAAATAAATAACTGAGGTCAGAGCCTCTGTTTTTTGCCAAATTATAATTATTATTCCATCCATTTCCCAGTGTAGGATTGCAGTAAGCCTGGAGCTGATCCCAGGAAGTTCCCTGCTCAGGATGCCAGGCAATGACACACGCAACAGGCAGATAACAGACACTAGTCAAAACCAACTGAAGGTTTTTGACTGCAGGCGGAACCTGAAGAAGAGAAACCTACAGGAAATCCATGGAAAACTCACATAAGAAAATACAACCTTCCTCTATGATGATGATTTTAAAGGCAACATCGATAACAGTAATTTTATTGTTATTGACTTTTATTATTATTGTTGCTGATGAAGATAATAATATTAAAAGTATAATAACTGTTCAGTTTCCCAAGGATTTTTACTTACAAATAAATCACAGGGGGATGCAGAAACATGCTTATTTAACACTAGGTTTGTGATACAGAAAGGAATTCCTGATTAAATCAATGGGCAGTAAACAGCTGTATTTGCATAAGCAATTCATTGTTGAAGCTCTCTCACCAAATGCCATTTTAGCACATTTTGTCTGATAGACATTACGCTCTGTGACTGACTTCACTTTGCAGGATCAGAAATCTGTAATTAACTGTCTTTTCCCCTGGGGCCCCCAGTTTATACTCCAATTGGCTGGATATGCCCCAGGCACTATTTCAACACAGTGCTGTCTCTTTATTATGAGAGTGTATTTGATGGATAAAAACATTCCCCCCACATCTATGACTGACTCCATAGTTAGAATAAGAAAATAAGCTTCATAAAATCCTTTGTGATCATGCATTCAAAGGCAGTGAAAAACATACCGTAAAAGGATTTTGCTGAAACACATTTAAAACAGACACACAGAGACACATACCAACACTCATAAGCACGACGGTGGTTTTATTTGTTTGTTTATTTATCTATCTTCACAAGAGCAGCTGTTGAAGTATAGCTAACAAAGGGTTCATGCACACAGCGTTATACATAAAGCACTATTCCAACACAATGCTGCCTTTTTACTGTGAGAGTGTATTTGATGGATAAAGAATTTCCTCTATATCAACCGTACTATACGAACCATTTATTGTTCTTGAAGTTCATTTTAAAAGACATTTTTTTTCTAGGAACGCATTAACTAGAATATTAATGCATGCACACAAAACAAATGGCAAATTATCCTTGGAGCAGATAAGTGTAGTCTGCTGGGGTACATCTTAATGGAGACTTATACAGGAAGTGGCACATTTGAGTCTTCTGAGACAGTGTCTAGAATTGAGTTAATTACACTCCTCTTTACCAAGTTATTATCTGTCTGAAGCAAGGTAAACAGAGGGACAGTTCAGCCCACAGACATCTAGTGTTCAGATGAGATACGAAATCTGCTGCAGTTCATGTATCACAGCTGTACGTTTAGGTCCGAGTACGGAGGGCACTTCTGGGTCAGTGATGATGGCCGGCTTCTGTGCTTCTTTATGTAGTCAGCTGTCATTCAGCACTGGGAGCAGCCCAAATAACACAGCTGTGGTCTATCACAGCATCATTGGACCGGAGAAAGTACAGAAAAGGACAGAGCAGTCGGTTGTGGGACGAATAGGCATTTCCCTCTATTATGTGAATGAAACCCTGCTGAAAGACAGGCCTTGGTAAAGAGATGTCCCGTAGAATATAATCAAAGATGCTCTCAAGGCAATCTCACAGATGTGACACTTATTGTTTTTTGTACTGCATATATTTTTAAAAACTCAATTGTATTATTTTATTTGTAAATAGATTTGATGCTGTTAGAAAAGACAGCAGGGTGTCCTGCAGACAACTCTGTCACTTGATTTGGACATCTAAGCCACAGTTGTCCCACATTCACCAACTTGTACAATTTCTAGAGATACTGGATGGATGACATGGAAATGTAGAAGTTAATTAATGCGTTTTTTTACCCGAATGCTGCGAGTCCTTGTTGTGATATGCAGGTCTGAAAGTATGTTTATTCATGCATTGCACATTTCACCTATATGACAGTTTGCAGAATGTTTCCCCACCAATTAGGTAGTTATTTGTATTCCTTTGTGTATGTGTTAATGTGCCTGTCTGAAATGTGATTTATATAATTAATTTATGTTTGGATATTTATATTCTATTAGCTTTACTATTGCATTATGACCAACATTTTCTGTGAAGTGAATCATAAACTGTATTTCATATGCCATTTATTATATACTGCAGACTCTCTGCCATGCTGCTACTGTACTGTTTACACTAATGCACTTTTATTTATTTAGTATTTATTGCTGTCTTCTGCTAAAATACAGTATAGGTGACAATACTGTATCTGCAATAATACTATTTATTCAATATCCATTCAAACCCGCACAGTTACTACAGTGGACTGTACTGTACATTGTATTGCCCTGTAAATTGCACTTGTGTCGTCCTGTGTTGTTTCTGTCCTTGTATTTTTTGTGCACTTGGTTCTGGAGGAACAATCTTTCATTTCACTGTATGTGTGTAAATGGCTGAAGTGACAGTTAAACCTGCCTGACTTGACTGGATATAAAAGCAGTCCTGGGGGGCCACAATGGAATTGAAGGGAGGGGGGGCACAGGTGAGGGAAAAAAACCTTTCCAATCATGCACCCCACCCATTCATCATCTTCATTTATTACTGAGGGTCTCTTTCATAAATCTTGTTGACCGGGAGGGGGGTTTTGTCCACCTCAAATACACAATTTTACTTGATAATTCACCTTGTTATTTTTTTACTTTGAGTCACCATTTTTGCAAAACATTCCCTTAGCATTGCCATTAAACCCAATTAGAACATTTAAAAAGGTGAGATCATGAATGAACCGCAAGCTGAAGTCTAATCCAACGTATTTTTACCTCGATTATCCATAATATCTCGGAACTTAAAGCTGTTGTGGTGGCTGAGCTGTTGCCTTCTGCACTGTCAACAGAAGCTCCTCTCTGGGAGCACCTACTTCTTTCCTATTACCAAAACAGTGGCATGCATTCCAGTAAATCAACCAACCTTGCTGTGCATAGGTGGCCCACTGGGGGTCGCAAGTAGCCTCTAAGTGGGACGGCGAACATCCATCCATCCATTTTCCCAACCGCTTATCCTACTGGGTTGCGGGGTGTCCGGAGCCTATTCCAGAAGCAATGGGCACGAGGCAGGGAACAACCCAGGACGGGGGGCCAGCGGAACGGTGAACAGTGGCAGGGAAATGGGGTCTGGTCCATGATAGGTTACTGCATAAACGCATATCGAATTGCTGCCCGGAAAAATTTGTGGTCTGTTTAAGAACAGATAAGGGCCCAAGGTTTGGTTGTTTTGGTTTTTTTTGCGCATGATGTACATGTAACACATTTACATTTAACTAACACTTTTATCCTAAAAGCCTTAGGGTAGGGGGGAAAGGTACAATTCACTTGTGCTTCATGGGATTTGAATCCATGGGCTTTCCATTGTTAGAACAAGGCTGTATTTGTCCAGCTACAGAAGATGTGTTACACAATACTAAATCACGCTTTAGTATTTTATTCTTCAATATAGGGCAGTCACACAATATACAAGACAGGTGCAAAAAAAATGACAGTTATTGATGTGAGGCACACAAGGCATGGGGACCCAAAGCATGGAGACACAGGGTTTTAGTGCGGGACTCGAGTGTAAGAAACAGAATCAACAGGTGAAGTTGGAGTTGGGGTCATGGAGCAAAAAGGTTCGGCAGCCAGGTGGTCAATCCTACAGGCAGGGCACAAGACAGGAGGGAGACACACTGGGAAGGTCAGATAGGAGCAGAATCGAGATTGGAAAGGCACGGGAGCTGGGCAGGCAGGAAGGTTCAGGGTTGGACAGGAGACAGAGTAAATACGCTTAGTAAGTGGCATTTGGATCAACAATTCCTTGCACTAAAGTACAGCGAGAAGTACAGCGGGGATTTAAAGGAGCGGAGCAAGTGGCTCTATTCGCTGCTGGTGAGCTGGCATTCCTACAAGGAGAGGGTGTGACAATTTATAGCATACACAAGGGATTAGACAAAGAACGTCGAATTGAAGAATAACAATATTTACACAAGTACAAATAACAATACAAGTATTTTTACTTCATGGCTCTTTTACTTAGAGTAGACCACTTCCTTGTCCACAAAACTGCAAGGAATATAATCAAACAAGTGACTTTATCTTACCTGAGATATAAATATACGCACGCACACTCATACACGCATGCACACACATACATACACAACACAGCCATGGAAGAAATTGAGACCATAGCATCACAGCACAATTTTTTTGTTTCACTCATTTCTCAATTTTTGCGTGTCTGTCTGTGAATTATACATACATATAAATTCAAATTGCAGCCTAGTTCTTCTCATCCTGCACTTAATGTTTCCCATTCCTTTTGAAGGTCACTCGATGTCATACTATGTCATCCTACGATTGCTAACAGTCATCTTTGGCATTAGAAAGTTGCATCTGCCCTTTGCCTGGCTGGTTTCTGGTTGTTGCCAGGGCCTCCTGCTTCACCTTATTCTTGTGTAATGCTGTGTTACAAATTTTTAACCTGAAAGCGACCTGCTGCTTAGCATACAGTAGCCTTCGTCCAGCAGAACAGGATTTAAAAATACACAGATCAGGTGTCAAAACTCCCTATGCAGCACTGCTTTAGTTTAAGGAAGTCTATCTCAAAACTAGTTTTAGTTCCTCACCCATATAATGTCTATTCAAAGTTTGAAAAAAATCCATTTAACAATTTTTGAGTTATTGGCTTGCATACCAAAGTGTCTACAGCAGTGGTGGGGATGGTGACAGCAGACCGATGCTAAAACCATATGTATTACCCAATGACCAGGGAATACCAGGGAGACTTATCCCAGAACATGAAATAAAATGACAGGTTACCTGTTATTTAACATACATATTCATTTATACCAGGTTGTCAGAAAGAGCTATATTAAGCCATTACCAAGTAGTGCATTTCAGCCCAAAAATTAAAAACAAGAAAGAAAACAAATTAATAAATTTGTATTTTGTTAAAAAGCAGAAAAAAATTGTAGAAATGGTTTATGAAAGATAACACTGTGCAGCTTAAACATTATTTATGAATGATAGCACTGTGCAGCAAGAAAGATGCAGCTAAATATGATTTTGTCATAAAATATAATGCTCCGTGTCCTGAACACCTTCCCGAGCCAGGAGGCAACAAGCCTCTCAACAGTCCATTATATAATGCAAATGAGGGAGATTGAGGTAAGTGTCCTACTCTGGTCTAATCAGCTTCAGCTCAAGGTCATGTTTATCTATTTTTGATAACATATCGTAACATATTCAATATCGTTAAAAGTTTCATGTGCATTTCAGTGACAGGATTGGTTATCATTATTTTATGGACAGTTATTTATGCGCGTGTTTAGATATCCTATGCATATGCTGCAGTGTGGGTCATATATGCTGAAATACCGATAGCTCAGACCTGTTCCTCTTCTTTTCTGAAACTAGGCTTGAGTCATAGGTGAATAAGGTGATCATATTTTGCTTTGTAAAAGAGAGGACACCAGGTTCAAGATGCAAAGGGAGGCTTCAAAGCAACGAAAATATTCACACAGAAAGGATTCTGACTGTAGCAAATGTCACCATGAAGCAGAGTGAAATTCCACATATTTCAGGCATATTTAGGTCCCAAAAAAAAGGACAAGTCTTCAAAAAAAAAGGACGTATGGCCATCTTATTTATGAGAGAACACAGCTAAATTGCATAATTAAAGGAAATTCATAAACAGCACCTCAAGTTCAATAACATTGGATGCCCTGTCACCTTGATGCTTGCCTGCACTTTCTGTGCAACGTTTTGACCTGAGAAGCCAAGGAAATCCAAATACAGGCAATCTTCTTATGCCGACTGTACCAAATCATGCAGTGGTCCAGATGCCAAGTGATCCATAGCTGTTTATTTACAAAACCAAAAACCAAATCCAGTAGCTATGAATGCAGAACAGGCACAAAGTCAAATAATTATAACAGGGCAGAAAAATGTAAAAAATCATCATCCAAAAAAAGTAGTCAGAAAATCAGGCAAAGGCCAGGAAACAATGAAAATATCAGGTCACAGAAATAAAGAGGGAAATGTTCAGGATGGAGAAAACTGACAATACTGTACCTCACAGTAAACTGTTGGCTGAAGCTGTTGTTTAAGTCAGTATATGGGAAATGGGTTCCCGGTGAGTTCAATTATCAGGCAATCGGTTGTATAAAAGATCTACATGTCAATTAGTGATCATGACACTGGCATTGAAGCCAACAAATAAGAATGTAGATTCTCTAAATTATAAGGGCTATTTAAAATTCTTCTGTGTATTTAATACCAATTACAGATGTCAAACACAAATGTGGGGCGGCATGGTGGTGCAGTGGTTAGCACTGTTGCCTCACACCTCTGGGACCCAGGTTCTCCACCTGGGTTACATGTGTGTGGAGTTTGCATGTTCTCCCCATGTCGTCGTGGGGTTTCCTCCAGGTACTCCGGTTTCCCCCCCACAGTCCAAAATCATGCTGAGGCTAATTGGACTTGCTAAATTGCCCGTAGGTGTGCATGTGTGAGTGAATGGTGTGTGAGTGCGCCCTGCGATGGGCTGGCCCCCCATCCTGGGTTGTTCCCTGCCTCGTGCCCATTGCTTCCGGGATAGGCGCCGGACCCCCCGTGACCCAGTAGGATAAGCGGTTTGGAAAATGGATGGATGGAAACACAAATGTTACAGTAGGGATCCTTACTAAATGGACGTTAGTGCTGTTCACATAAAGTACTTCACTTCATGGTATTTGATGATGCAGGGAGGGCTTCATAAAAGGGGACTTTTCCACTGTACCAGGTACTGTAGGGTTCTTCATGGTGTTGGTTTTCCACCAGTGTAAAAACCGATACTGCTGCTGAATGACATCACAATGAAAGGCGGGGCATTCTGTGCTAAATTTGAAAAATGGCTATACTATATTATAAGACTGGATGATGGTACTAATGGTACCATTAAATGAACGTATTTTGAACCACCTTTTTTCTCTTTATAAATATATGTATTATAATAAAATCAAAGTGTGATATTTGGATCTTTTCCAATAACACGCAGCCCTAGTATATTACCGCAAATGCTTTTTATTTCTTGTTATGCCGTTCAGATCTTCTTCTGGTTCTTCTGAACAGATCGGAATTAAAGTTTAAGTCTTTATTACTTACTTTTATTAAACTCATTTTACTGTTATTTTCTGAGTTCAAAACCTTTTTTCAAGATAGAGGTTTTGTTGTGCTTCATACACAGGCAATCAATACTGAACACATTTGCAAGTCTCACCACAAAGTACCAAAAAAAGCATCCCAGCTGCTTTGGTACTTTGGGTTCTGGAACAGTTGATACGGATCCTCAACTGGAAATCAAGAGAAAAGGAAAAGTACCAAAGAAACTCTTTACTGCCTAAACGGAGGCCTCAATTTGCAGCCTTTGAGAATGAAGAGTATTAGGGCCACCTGACATTTATATTTATATGTCAACTTGAGTGAAATAAAAACTGAGTTGGGTGATAAAAAACGTTGCAGGAGTTCGTGAAAACCCCGAGCAGTCCAAAAAAGCCGGGGTATCTACAGTATACATAGTGGTGCACCAATATTTTTGTCTAATATTACCACTACTGCGGCATGGTGGTGCAGTGGTTAGCACTGTTGCCTCACACCTCTGGGACCTGGGTTCGAGCCTCCGCCTGGGTCACATGTGTGTGGAGTTTGCATGTTCTCCCCATGTCGTCGTGGGGTTTCCTCCAGGTACTCCGGTTTATCCCCACAGTGCAAAAACATGCTGAGGCTAATTGGAGTTGCTAAATTGCCCGTAGGTGTGCATGTGTGAGGGCATGGTGTGTGAGTGTGCCCTGCAATGGGCTGGCCCCCCATCCTGGGTTGTTCCCTGCCTCGTGCCCATTGCTTCCGGGATAGGCTCCGGACCCCCCGCGACCCAATAGGATAAGCGGTTTGGAAAATGGATGGATGGATGGATTACCACTACTAATCACCAGCTGATTTCTGGTTGTCTAGTATTGCTGACATCGATAACCGGCTGATACCGATAGGCAGGGGTCCAGTGGGAAAACAAATGTGCCAGATGAGGGGATTGTAAAGTGCAGATTATTCCTGTCACGCCCAAGAGATCTATCATAACAACCTGTAAGATGGCAACATTGGCTAAAAGGTCTCACAGTTAATACACCTATGATTATAATGGCTATGGCACCACCTTATTCAAAGTCTGTCTGACTCTTACCACTTAGCTTTTTCCCTGAGTTAAAAGTTCATCTGCAAAACGTATTTCCCAGTCTGGTCCTTGGGGACCTCTAGACAGTTCACATTACTGGGAGCTGAGATGGAGCAAATTTGTGGACTGTCTGGCAGGGAACTGGGAGGGAGCAAAAACATGGGCCAACTATGGGTCCCGGAGGACTGGGTTAGAAAACATTGTATTAGACAACTTAATGTTGACTCAAAGCTATCTAGCTATCAAAAATAAGACTAAAAACTCACAAAAATGCCTACTTGTCACTGGCAAAAGGGTTTCTTGCTTGTTTAAGGCAATGGATTGGAAACTTATATTAGTAGTTGCAATTGGGCATACTTAAAAGATGTGGACATGACAGACAGGGAGAAGGTGTCAATGCATGCCATTTGATCTTTGTAATGTTCCCGATACTTCTTGTTTAGAATTATCTTAAGTCATGTCCACCCAATTTACCTAAACAATATCTATACCCCTTATCTTGATACACACATTGATTACCTGGAACAAATCATGTTTGATTAAAACGGCATCCAATGAAGTCTTACCTTTTCTAACCATGTGACTCCTTGATGTCAAACCAACTGTGCAGCATAAAGACTACTCTGCTGATGTGTGTACAAGAGGAATATCTCAAGAACAAGCCTTGTGGCACATGAAGCACAGTAGTATGTACGCGACACAGTTGACATCATGAGGTCACATGATTAAATCCGAATTCCCAATAAAGAAGGAAAGGTTACTATACATCAAACGTTACTCTACAGCTAAGTTTTACTTGAAGGATTGGAAATTGCAAAATCCTTAGATGTATATGGGTGGGCAGGGAAATGATATCTGAGAATCGACAACAAAAGCTCTGGAATCGTGGAAAAGACATCATGAATCTACTGGGTGCAGCTAAAACACAGTCCACACTCATGAATGAAGACTGACCTCCAAATCTAAGCACTTCCGATTCCCTGTTTCTTATAGTGTAAAAAACACCCTGAGCTAAGAGCTCCCCATGTCCTGATTGTAAGCTCATATGCACTGGAGACAGTTGCTATTGATTGCCTGTCATTGGAAATAGCTATGAATACTTACCTGTTTCATCTAATAATAATGGATGTGTTCTCCTGTTATAGATAGTCATTTCCTACCAAGGACCAGAAAACGGCATCTGCCACAATGTCACCTTATTTAGCCCTGAGGTTGCCCTGAGCCAGTACACTCTGACCAGACTGAGTCATTATCGATAGCCTAACTGTACAGACTTTATGGGTATACAAAGATGCTCACTGACATTTATTAGCCATGGGGAAATGGCACTTTTGAGCACTTTAAGACCTTGTTAACCTTTTGGAAACTGAGGAAAAAGAAATGCACTATCCTGACTTTTCCTTCACCTTGCTATAAATTTAAAAGCAGAAAAAAGTCGTTTGTGCCTCCCTGCTACCACAGAGGTACAATTTATATAGTTGGGTCTGCCAGCATCACCAAGTTTTTTTAAAGGCCTACTTGTTGTGAAGAATATGCAGACATTAATGCAATCACAACAGAAGGATGCATTATGAGTAAAATTTCAGCTGACACAATCCTGCCTCATTGTGTACTGGATTAAGACAGGAAAGCTCCCAAGTTTTTATAGTGAAAGGCTTTGCTGGACGGCTAAATGGAAAGCTAAGTTATGATACCCATTTATGAATAAATGATGTGAATGAGCTATTAATTATACAATATTTAGAAATTTGATTCGTAAATATATATGCCCTGTGCAAGCACAAATTATCGGTATTTGATTTGTCAGCTTTTCAGAATAATGAAAATCATCCTCTGATACCACATAGAGATATTTTAATTCTGAAAATTAGTATTTTTCTCATTCCAGTTTCCATGCTAATATTTAAGATGTCATGTTTGTTGGTGTATTTCTAATACAATTTCTATATTGTGATATTTGATTTAAAAGATATGTTTCTCTAACTCTCTCTTTAGCAGGTACACTACCAGACTAGGTAGGAAGGTGGTGGGAACTGGAAAAATGCTTGATATACAACTTCTAATATAGTATATAGAATATGTATACAGGTAGTTATTTCTTTAATAGATTATGCTATGACATTCTACCAGTGATGACCACATACACAATAATGCTTATTTTCAAATTTGAAAAGGAGAATATATTTAAGATACTCAGAGGAACTGGAATTATTGGAAGACTACAATCTAAGGAATTACGCAGAATGGTAAAAGTGTTCTGCTAACAAGAAGTTTACCTAGAAACACTTTAAATGTTATCAATTATTATGTTATTATTTATATATATATATTGAGAACTGAAGCACCACAGGGAGTGACATGGTGGTGCAGTGGTTAGCACTGTTGCCTCACACCTCTGAGACCCAGGTTCGAGTCTCCGCCTGGGTCACATGTGTGTGGAGTTTGCATGTTCTCCCCATGTCGTCGTGGGGTTTCCTCCAGGTACTCCGGTTTCCCCCCACAGTCCAAAAACATGCTGAAGCTAATTGGAGTTACTAAATTGGCCATAGGTGTGCATGTGTGAGTGAATGATGTGTGAGTGTGCCTTGCGATGGGCTGGACCCCATCCTGGGTTATTCCCTGCCTCGTGCCCGTTGCTTCCGGGATAGGCTCCGGACCCCCCGCGACCCAGTAGGATAAGCGGTTTGGAAAATGGATGGATGGATGAAGCACCACAGTTCACATAATTCGCAAGCATAACATCTGATTCGGTGATAGTGAAAATGCAAATCTATCTTAATGCTCTGGAGAACATGTACGTATACTGAGGACTAGAAATTTATTGATCTCAATAAAAATATTCTACCAAGGACTCATAATTCAGATGTAAAAGTATTTTTTTTCCAGATTTTAGTTTCACTCACTTCACATGTGACTTTAGATGTCCTCCAAAGTCACATTTGACAGATGGTAATATATACACATGGCAAATAAAGGACACATGTTTTTCTCGATTGTGCGATGCACAGTTATGCAGCTCACTCAGATCCATGATTTCTCATTCACAGACTGTTACTTTGTTGTGTCTTTGATTCGTGTTCCAAGCACTGGCACAGACTCCAGGGTAATTTTACAGGGAGTGGGACCATCACATAATTTCTCAGTTCTCTGGCTGGGGAATCAGGGGAGACATCTCAGTACTGAGTTGTTTTCCACTGCTTAGCCCTACTTCACTGGCATTCATCCACCTGGGTTCAATGAGCTTCACAGTCATGATGTATGGTAATATAAACAAACATGCAGTGAAGCGTTGCAGATTTTATTCTGTAGATATGCATTTTTGAGGAATTTGTACTGATTAAATTTCTTCATAAAGAAAAAATGTAAATCACAATGTATTACACAGCATATATCTCGGTTTTAGGATGTATCAATATTTCGCTTGATACTTGGTCTGACATTTTAAAGTGCTTAAACAAAGGTGATGCAACATATATCTATTGCACTATTTTATGTGTAGTGGAAGCTTTGACTAGGGAGTAACCATAAGCGTATTTGATGTTCACACAAGAGAGAAGCCCTTTTCACATTTGTGGGATTCAGTTCCAAAACACAGTCTGAAAAAACTGTTGCCCAAACACAAGCAGTAAATCATTAAGCAGGCAAGATGAAAAACAAATCCAAAGTCCATAGTGCCAACCAAAAACCCATTGTCAGGAACACAAACAGATGATACAACATTGAGAGAACTCACCAGAATAGAAAAAAAGTATATTGTACACAAGGAAGAAAACAGGTAATTCCTGTTCTAACACTTATAATAGTGAGAAATCACAAAATACCTCACCAAGCATTAACCGTTGAAACCATTCTTAACAGATGTGTTAAAATTACCATATTACCATATACCATATTACATTCTGTGCCATCTCACCTAATATTAAATAGCTTTGGCATTTTTAAGTTGCATCATTTAATGCAGTTAAATGAAATATCTATTTTCTTAAAAGCTTCACACATATATATTTCACTGTTTGGTTATAAAATGGCAAATTTCGGATAATTTTCTGACTCAGAAATTAATGTCAATACTGTATGACTTCTGCTACCATTTTTCCCTTCTATTCAAAAGTCTGATAGTTTGCACATAGACAACATTCCCTACTGCAATTAAATTGAGAAAAATAATCCTGCATTTGTATGTATTATATAAACACATAAGTCTGCCAGCCAGCAATAGTTATTGCTACGTCGTCATTCCCTGCCTTGTCTCTAATGTCAACATTACTCAACTCACAAAAATGACAAGCGAAAAATAAATACACAAAGAATCCAATTAAAAATGTCATTAAGTGTTAATTGCAAAATTACAGACTTGACTAGCTTTAATCAAGACCTCTGTGGTGGAACACAAATCGTAATCGCAAAAAAAAAGAAAAGAAAAAAAATGGATTCAAAATTATATGCACTCCTTTCCCACTCTTTTGCTACATATTATCATTGTTCTGCGTTAACACATTTTCCCTCCAGAATATTATTTATAGAGCAGATAGCAAATATAGAAAATTATGCAGTAGATACTGTTTGGTGCAAATTTACCAGCACTATGTTTGTAACTTAAACTGCATTTACAGCTTAGAATTTAGTTCTTTCCTATTTTGCTTAGGAAGAACTGAATTTCAATTTTAGCAAAGATCTGTCACATACAGGGATTTCATGAATCAGAACTGGTGTGAAACTGACTGTCGCCTTCGCAAATTCCCTGGTCAGTGCAATTTACTGGGAGATAGGGCTGGGAGGTAAAAACTTATCATAATATAAAATGTATGCAATAAGAAAGTGAGAAATTTCGATAAACTGTTGATAAGGAATATGGCTTGATAGCACACATCACATCAGACTGGTCAATGCTTAGACATTCAGCTTGCTGCCACAACCAAACTAGCTAGCACCGGTATACTTGCGGATGGTTTTTTCCTCATCTGCTGATGGATTTTACCGAGCTCATGTCAGGGTATGTAGCATCCAACCCCACCCTCTGTGACACTTCCCATTGCTGGGCGTTCTGCCCTCCCCTCCCGTCTTAGTGCCTAGTCTTCCTTACTATGTGTTCCCTGTTCCCCAGACCACCACACAGCATAGTGACCTGAGCGTGTGGCTTAGTCTGCAAACCTGTGGGTTCAAGACTGGCACCACCCTGCTGTACGTCTTATGGATTTTGTTTGACTTTTGTTCAGTGTTTGTAGTTTTGGGTTTTGGTTTTCCTTGTGTTTTCTGTCAGGTCAACCATCCATGGTCCACCCTCCCTGTGTTAGGATTGGGGTTTTTTGTACTTCTTGTATTTTGTATCAGTCTTTAGATTTCCAGTGTCTGCTTAGTGTTTTCTAGTTTAACCTCCCTAATTCTGTGATTTCTCCCTGTTCATTAGTTTCACCTGTCGCTTGTATTGTGTTCTGTTTTGATTGGTTGTTAGCTTAACTTCTCTCCTGCGTCCTCGTTAGCTCGGTCTGGTTTGTGTATTTAAGTTCTTGCTTTAGTTGATTTCCCAGGTTGGTCATTGTGTTAGTCTGTGTCAGAATGTGTTGTGTTAATGCTCTGGTTGAGGTTTCCATTTCTGCTCCCTGTGTTACCCTTTCCCCCTTGTTACCTTATTCTGGTATACATTTTTGCAGTTAGTTCTTGGTTTCCCCCCTTTTGCTTTTGACCCCTCGTGGTCCTTTACTTTGTTTTCCCCAGTGTTCAGTTCCCTATTAAGCCCCTGTTGTATTGTGACCCGCCAGCGGATTGTCACCTTCTCTTCCTGCCTGCACCACTCTGCCATGACACCTCACAACTCCTTATCGTTGCATCCACCTCCTCCGAACATGGTTTGAAAGGCTATATTTCCACACTAGGCCTACCTCTGCATGCTTGAGCTCAGTGTCTTGACACTCAGACTCTCTTTGTTGCCAAAGCTGAGTTTGATGCCATGGAATGGTTGGGTACCATCTGAAATTCTAAAAGCCCTTGGGTTTCCCCTCTCCACCTGAAACCAAAGTCTAATGGGGGTTGGCAACCCTGCTGTGATTATAGGCACCTGAATGACATCACCACACCTGACCATTATCCCATGCCACAATTCCAGGATTTCTCAGCTTGTTTTTTCAAAAGCAGACCTTGTCCGAGGTAACCATCGGGTACCTGGGGTGTCCCCAAGACCACTGTCATCACACCATTCGGTCTGTGTAAATTCCGCTGGATACTCTTTCGTTTGAAAAGTGCTGCACTAACATTCCAGCGGCTTAGGAATAATAAATTTATATCATTGTTTTATTCCAAAGGCTATTCATGCAGCCCCTTTATGGAAACCTTGAGGGCAAGCCCACTAAACATGCCGTCTCTTGGCCAGATGACATAGCCAAGGATTTCTCGGCCACTAAAAGGAGGTGGACACTGCTATGCTGCTTCACCCCTGTAGCAGTAACCACTGAAACTTCGGATTTCACTGTGGGGGCTGTATTTGAGCAGCAGGTGAAGGGGTCACAGCAGCCGATGGCATTTTTCAGCTGCCAGTTGTACCCTATTGAGTGGAAATATAACACTTTTGATCAGGAGCTAGCCTTGTATCTGGCCGTTTGAAACTTCCATTCTTTTCTAGAAGCTCGGCCATTCTCCTCTGCTCTCTGTATCGCGCGTGGCAGAGTACCACCCCGATGCGTGTGCACAGACACGTGTGCACACACACAGGTGAGCACACTCCCACCAGCAGACAGGGAGCGCGCGTCGGAATTTATGTTGCGTCAACCGCCGGAAAAGCAGACAAAAATATCTGCTTTTCTTTTTACTGCTGTCATTAAAAGAAAGACATGAACACCGTGAATCCTGTCGGTATCCGTCTGTCCCTCCCCCCCTGCCCCCCCCAAAAAAAAGCTGTAAACCTAGGGGAAACACTGCACACCTTACAAAATGCGTAACTTCAGCTTGGCTTTGATCTCTCAATACAATACAATGAAGGCTCCAGTCATCTGAAAACTTTGCCTAATCTTGGTAAGGGTATTTTCATCGGGTTGCCTTGTCTCAACCATTTCAGGAACGACTGACAGCAGAATCATCAGCAACGACTACTTGTTATTACCTACAGTGAGTGGAGACCCACCGGCGTATATGTTTATAGTCTGGAAATTAATGCAGGGAGGCTAAAGTCTGTGGAATATGTTTTTACATGTATTCAGATAAGCCTTTGTAGCAGGTCACTTCTGATAATGAAGTAAGCTTTTTTATCTGGCTTAAATTAATACCGTCACAATCGGTCAGATTTACATCAGATGGTCATGCAACAGCACCAAAGGCAAAAAACTGTGTCTCATTGGTAAAACATGAGACTCTGCGCCTATGCAAAACATATCAACACAGATCAACGTAACATTAAAAGGTGCCACTTTACAATAAGGCTACACATATAAAGAGTTTATGAATGGTTTATAATCTGGTTATTAATTAGGTTGTAGCACTTTGTAAATTATTTAATTTAAACAAGTTATAACACAGTTTTCTTTTTATTAATGAGTTACTACCATTTACAAGTGGTAAAAGGGAGCCTTATTGCAAAGTGGTACCAAGTAAAACAACCTGGCCAATATTGTGTAGGTCCCCCTCGTTCCGCCTGAACAGCTCTGACCCATCGAGGCATGGAGTCCACGAGACCTCTGAAGGTGTCCTGTGGTATCTGGCACCAAGATGTTAGCAGCAGATCCTTTAAGTCCTGTTCGTTGCAAGGTAGGGCCTCCATAGATCGGACTGGTTTGTCCAGCATATCCCATGAATGCTCAATGGGATTTAGATCTGGAGAATTTGGAGGCCGAATCAGCACCATGAACTCTTTTCCTCATCTTCCTCAAACCATTCCTGAATGATTTCTGCAGTGTGACAGGGTGCGTCATCCTGTTGAAAGAGGCCACTGTCATCAGTAAATACTGTTGCCATGAAGGGCTATACTTGGTCTGCAACAATGTTTAGGTAGGTGGTACATGCCAAAGTAACATCCACATGAATGCTAGGATCCAAGATTTCCCATCATACCGCCTCTGCTGGCTTGTCTTCTTCACATAGTGCATCCTGGTGCCATTTCTTCCCCAGGTGAACAATGCACACACTCCTGGCCATCCACATAACATTAAAAAACATGACTCATCTGACCAGGCCACCTACTTACATTGCTCCATGTTCCAGTTGTGATGTTCACGTGCCCATTGTAGGCGCTTTCGGTGGTGGACGAGGGTCAGCAGTTCCATAAACAATAAGCTGTGATGCACTGTGTGTTCTGAAACTTTTTAGAAGCCTTGGGCGCCTATGACCCCATCGCAGCTTCACAGCTTTTTCCTTCCTCATACTGCTTTTGGTCGGCACTGACTACTGAACACTAGGAACACCTCACAAGACCTACCGTTTTGGTGATGCTCTGAACCAGTTGTCTAACCATCACAATCTGGCCTTTGTCGAAGACACTCAAATCCTTATGCTTGGCTATTTCTCCTGCTTCAAATACATCAGCTTTAAAAAGTGACTGTTCAATTTCCAAATACATAATGGCATCCTCAACAGGTGACATTGTAACAACATAATGCTACAAT
The DNA here is from genome assembly GCF_023856365.1 of Brienomyrus brachyistius. Lineage (NCBI taxonomy): Eukaryota > Metazoa > Chordata > Actinopteri > Osteoglossiformes > Mormyridae > Brienomyrus > Brienomyrus brachyistius. The sequence continues at coordinate 6,231,979 of NC_064548.1, forward strand.
ATTCCAATGTTCCAATACTATGTACATTGCATGAACGTTTACGAACGTTTAACTTACGAACTTTCAGACATACAAACTAAGAGGACCGTAAGTTCAAATTGTCTTCCTTGGGCTCCCGTTTCCTGTCCTGTCCCAGTACGACTTCTGGCCGCTACTCCCGCCGCGCAGCAGCGTAGCGTGCGTACTCCCAGCATGCTAGTTCTTTGTACTTGCGTAAACCCTTAAAATGATGTTGAATAACGACTTACGAACATTTCAAGTTGTGAACGGCCATTCGGAACATATCTCATTCGTAAGTAGAGGAGCGTCTGTATTTTCAGATGCAAGACCTCTTTAACACTAGAACTGCCAAATCTACGCAAATTTGCGTAAATTCCCTGGGCCTAACACCTACTAGCATCCCTGCTGAGAGTTTCTTGGGCCATTGTCCTCCTGCTTTTGTTGTGCAAACACACCCATTACCTGTGAGGCCTGGCACATTTGCATTTTTTTACTCAGAGCAGCTAAAATCCAAGGCAGGCTAAACCTCTGTGTGTGACATGGAAACCTTCACAAAAGTCTGCCATATCTATACCAAATATCCCACATGCTGACTGACCTGCAAATATGAAAGACACACATTCACAAAATATATGGAAGCACAAGTCTGTTTTATTTATAAAAAAAATTGAGTGTTTCAAACTTTGCAGTGTTTGCAGACCCAGTGACCATCATCCCTGCATTTGGCGCAAGTGAATTTGTAACACTTTGCACTGGTAAACCTGCTGCGGTTTCTGTTGCAGTTCTCCTGTACCTGACACTGAGTTGTCCATACAAGTCCTGGCACAGCAGCAGCCTTCCTCTGTCCCCATAGCCTTTTGTGGCATAAATTGGCAATGGAGTTCCTTGGCTAGATGACTCAAAAATAATCTTCTTTTGCCTTCCCACCCTGTACATGCCTTGTACAGAACGTAGGAATTTGCCACCACCAGGTCCAGCATGTTGTAAAATACAGCTACTGGCCACCTGCATGTTGCTGCTCTTACGGAATACATGCGCGCCATTTGGTCCAACACATTTACACCACACTATAACAGCAGAGAGAGAGAGAGTCATGAGTGTATTTGCTTTTTTTCTACCTTCTTTCTATATAGGCCTGTATAGTACATATCAGAAAACATTGTAGCACTGATGTAAAATTATACACACATTCACATACCTTCATGTGGTTATAGTCTGTTATCGTGTTGGGTTTCCTCTTTCTGCCTTCACAGATCGCCACATCTTGGTCCAAGGAACTCAGAACACACACAATCTTGTTTTTTTAGGTGCATAAATTGTCAAGGAGACACTGCCACTTCTAAGCACTGACGCGGAGAATTCCTCTTGCTGTGCAGTGTCCTTTGAAATTGGAGGAAGTTCATACCAAACTTTATTCCCTGTGCTCAGTAGTGTTGTTTTGCGCTGAAGCAGTCTGTGTGACAGTGCCAGTGAGGTGAAGAAATTGTCCGTTGTGACATTTCTCCCGTCATCCAGAAATGGCTCCATCAGACTCATGACCATGTTCTCTGCCAGCCTCTCCCTTTTCTGGTGACTGGGGTCCTTTCCCAAGTTAGGGGACACGTTGCAGACGTATTTGGTCTCCAAATCCGTGGCCATCCAGAACTTGATCCCAAATTTGTCCGGCTTGGATGCGATATACCAAGTGACATGGAATGGATCCACATCTACTCCACGTTGTCTTTCTACCGGTGTCCCTCAGGGCTCGGTTCTTGGCCCTCTCCTATTCTCCCTCTACACTAAATCTCTTGGCGAAGTTATATCCTCACATGGCTTCTCCTACCACTGCTATGCCGATGACACTCAACTCATCCTCTCCTTCCCTCCCTCAGACACTCATGTCTCCACTAAGATCTCTACATGCTTGGCAGACATCTCATCTTGGATGACCACTCACCAGCTAAAACTCAAAACTAGTAAAACTGAGTTGCTTTACATCCCGGCTGACTCATCCCCCCTCCAGGACCTTGCGATCTCCTTTGACAACTCCCTGATCCGTCCTTCGGTTTCTGCTAGAAACCTTGGAGTTACCATAGATGATCGGTTGTCATTTTCCTCACATATCACCAGTCTTTCTCGCTCTTGTCGGTTTCTCCTCTTTAACATCAGGAGGATACGTCCATTTCTTTCCACCCAGGCTACCCAGATACTCGTCCAGTCCCTCGTCATCTCACGCCTTGACTACTGCAACTCGCTTCTAGCGGGTTTACCACTGAGCGCCATCCGTCCCCTCCAACTGATTCAGAATGCAGCTGCTCGTCTTGTTTTCATCCTTCCCAAGTTCTCCCACACCACTCCTTTGCTGCGCTCCCTCCACTGGCTTCCTGTAGCTGCACGCATCAGATTCAAAACACTGATGCTCGCATACAAAGCCAAAAATTCTCTGGCACCATCCTACCTAAAGGACCTCATCACACCCCGCTCTGCACCACGATCTCTCCGATCCTCCAGCACTGCTCGACTGGTCCCACCTCCCCTCAAGGCACAAGGAAGACACGCATCTCGGCTCTTCTCTGTCCTGGCACCTAATTGATGGAATGAACTCCCCCTAGATGTCCGAACAGCTGAATCCTTGAATGTCTTCAAGCGACGACTCAAAACTTTTCTTTTTCAGAAATACCTGACGTAGAACTTCTATATTCTTACTCGACTCTTTTTCTGGTGTGTGTTTTAAAAAAATAAAATAAAATAAAAATTCTGCACTACTCAATGGCGTTCTCAGAGATAGTATTCGTAGCTGGGGTCCTTATTGAGCTAGCATCGGAAATTCATTGCAGAGTCTCAAAGCACTTATGTAAGTCGCTCTGGCTAAGGGCGTCTGCCAAATCCTGTAAATGTAAATGTAAATATACTGCATGGACAATGAACCTTGGTCGAGAACAGCTGTACATCTATGTTCATGTGTTCTCCTGGAGTGAAACTTTCAGCACAGTTCTTGGTGAAGGCTGGCAGAGAACGTGGTCATGAGTCTGATGGAGTCATTTCTGGATGACGGGAGAAATGTCACAATGGACAATTTCTTCACCTCACTGTCACTGTCACACAGACTGCTTCACTTTACTGGGCATGGTGAATAACGTTTGCCGTGAACTTCCTCCATTGGCAAAGGACACTGCACAGGGAGAGGAATTCTCCACGTCAGTGTTTAGAATGGCGCGCATGTATTCAGTACGAGCAGCAACAAGCAAGTGGCCAGTAGCTGTGTTTTACAACATGCTGGACTTGGTGGCGGTGAATGCCTACGTTCTGTACAAAGCATCTACAGGGTGGAAAGGAAAAAGAAGATTGTTTCCGATTCTTCTAGCCAAGGAACTCCATTGCCAAATACAGAGATGATGGTCACTGGGTTTTCAAACGCTGCAAACACAGACTTTGAAAGATAGACAGACTGTGTGGGACAGTAACCACTGAGACAAAAGGCAGAAAGATGACGAAGAGATGAACCTGGAACTGAGGCACGGATACATCAATTTTTACATGAACAGCCAAACATGCAAAGCTGGAGAGATCACACAAAAACAAAATTCACTTTTGGTGTTATAATTCAGTGATGGCCAATGAAAATGAAATGACATTTTATTCTGTATGTGTATGAGCATGTCAAAAACCATGGACCATGACTTCACTCAGCTTATGACATTTATATACAAACATGCATTGGAGACTGAAGTGTTAGCATGTTTTCATTTTATTCATTTCATTCTATTAGCAACTTTTCATTCTATTTTCACTCAATTTGTTTTATAAATAACACAGACTTGTGTTTCCATATATTTTGTGAATGTGCGTCTTTCATATTTGCAGGTCAGTCAGCGTGTGGGATATTTGGTATAGATATGGCAGACTTTTGTGAAGGTTTCCATGTCACACACAGAGGTTTAGCCTGCCTTGGATTTGAGCTACTCTGAGTAAAAAATGCAAATGCGCCAGGCCTCACAGGTAATGGGTGTGTTTGCACAACAAAAGCAGGAGGAGGATGGGGCTGAAGACCTGCGAAAATCACAGCAGGGGTGACAAACACCTTGGGACTCTCAGCAGAGAATAAAAACTCGGTAAATCTAGTGTTAAAAACTTAACCCAGGTGACATTTCAGGGAATAAGACCAACATTAAACATTAATTGTCTACAGCATAAGTATAATCATCTTTAACATAAATCAATGCATTTAACATATTATATAACAATCCCTTGTCATCTTGCAAGAACACAGTGTGACTCCATGATCAATATTACACTGATAAGCCTGATCAAGTCTTTGCTTCTCTAGACAGGCTAAGACATGCTGAGGGAATCTATTAGCAGGTGAAACAAAGTTATCCAGAAGGTCAGGACAAACCAGTAGGGAATGGATTGGAAGCCCAGCATGTTAATTCAGGTGGCATTAATAGGCAGGAAATAATGCTGATATTTCATCTAGTCCTTACAGCTAATGAATGTATAAATATAAGCCAATGATCCGCTTATTAAGGATCCAATGGAACTGACTAAAATTTTACAAAACTTTCACAAAATACAGTACTGCAACGAATTGACCATTACAGTTATTACATATGACACATAACAATACTACAAGGAAACAAAAAATATAGCTTCATAATATGAGAATACAGGGTGTGTTCCAGCTTCAGGAGTTTGCTTTTGACATTTTCCTTCTGATTTTGTGCCATTTCCAAAACTACCAATGAAAATATATATCTACTGTATATAACAGTGTAGTGGTGTGATATTTCTGGGTAGATGAAACTGAGTACTTCAGATAAGTGTATATAATTCCAAATTAATGTTGAGGATGAACGGTCAAGCTACTTTTGATTTTTAACAGGCGCTTTCCTGTTTCCTAACTGACTGTTCATCACTAGATAACCGTTTGACCAGCAGGTAAGCTACCAAGCTTGTGTCACTCAGAATAAGAAAGATTTATTATGGAAATGTGTGGGCCGCATGCTGAGCCAGTGTGTAACACTGCTCTGACACCGCAGTGATTCATTTGGGAATTCTGCCCCCTACCTCAGTGTATGTGCAATTTGCATTCCCCACGTTTCTATAGATTTTATCCCACAGTGCAAGAAGATCTAGTTAGGTGAACTGTCGTCTCCGAATGACCATTATTGAATAATTTAATGTACCATGCAATGGATTGCCATGCCATCCAGGGTGTGACTTGTGCTTTTTTGAGAACGATAGATGTCACTTTATACATTTATTATTATTTCTATTTTGATATATATGAACATGGATTGGCCATGTAGCATGCCAGCATTTTCCTAGTGGGTTGATGGGGTTATGGGCTGGCAAAATTTTTCATGGGGAACTCCCCCCCCCCAACAAAGGAATGTAGAAATAATTGAACTGCCATTCCCCCCCCTTCCCTCCGGTCAGCAGATTTCACCATAAGTGTGCATGTGTGTTGCACCTGTAAGGGCAAAAGTTCATAACATTTTTTTTTTTATCCCAGTCTAGCCCTTTATATAAATGCAAGAAATCAATCATCCACAGAGTTTGACTTTCCAGCATTTTCAGTGCTATTTAGCGCTATTTGCTGCAGATGTATTAGTACACAGGCACAAAGGGACAAAGACACAAATAAACCAAGACACTACATTTATTTTTCAGGTTGCAAAATGATCGGTTTCCTTACAAATCTCTTGAAATTGATTACCGAGAGAGTAGCAACATTATTCGTCACAATTTGAGTGATTTGCTACCAGGTCTATAGAAAAGAACCAATTAGTCTATGTACTGAAGGACAGCTGTGACTCTTGTGGAGCTGGTGCTAAGTGATGCCTGTGCTTTTTAAGGTCACGTTAAGCTATTGTAATATATTGTAATATATCATAAATGAGGAAATATAGATTTGGAAAGGAAAACAAATTGATATCATAATATACCATAAAGATGGAAATTTAGGTTTAAACGGAAAGCAAATAGATAATTTGAAATAAATGAAAGTATTAATTCCATCCATCCACCTATCCATCCTCCAACCTCTTATCCAGTACACATTGCAGGGAGTTTGGAGCCTATTCCAGGCAGGGAAATGCCAGTCTATGACAGGGCGCAGTCAAACAGTCAGACTGTATGCAATTTACAGATGCCCATTGGTCTAACTGCCTATATTTGTACTGTGGGAGGAGAATGGAATACATGGGGGGAACATCCAAGCAGAGTGGGGGCAGGACTCCCACCACCAACCCTGGAAATGCGCCGTAACAATACTACCCACTGTGCTGTATTTTTGGTAAGTGCAAGGTATTTCTAGGTTAGAATCTTAAATGCTTTCTGAATAAATCATATGCTGGCTAGACGATGGACAGAAAATTGAGGAAAGTGTGACCGAAATGATACAATGTAAGAATAACCATTCCTTAGTTATTGATACTTTTTCAGTTCACATTGAAACCTCAAACAGGAATATGACAATTTGTGTCCAAAGTGTAAGTACATTGTCTGAATAAGATCCAATTTAGATGGAACCACAAAGATGTATCTGCTTTGCAATTACATACCTGGCAGGTAAAGTACAGGATAAGAAGTAACTGGGCATATTTTGAAACAGTGGAGTCGATTCTCCTTAAGTGCCACGGTGGCTCGGCGGGCCGCACTGGTACCTCACACTTCTGCTGCTGACGTTTTGAATCATGCCTCCACTGTACTGTTTGTGAACTTTGCATGTGGTCCCTGCGTTGTGTGGCTCTGCTTCGTTTTCCAGCTAAGTAGTACATCTAAATTGCCCACCAACATTCCATCCAGAATGGAATCCCGGACAGACTTCAGGCAGGGCTGAACATCAAGGCTCAACACCAATTCTGATGGACATTTTGATCAAGATGATCTTTTTGCAACAGAACATAGTCATTTGAAACGTAGCCAGTATTGATTTTAGCGAGGACACAGATGAATCTCACAATGGACACCTTTGTCCCTATATGGACAGGTTAATGATCCCTGGTTTCAGACCCTCCTGCAGTCCCCTTCAGGATAATTATTGGAAGCTGGATAGAAGGCTTTTATTCATGAATCTCAAATTATACGACTTAATCCCGTATAAGATGTGAGAAAATTAACAGCTGTGTGTGATTGAATTAAGTGTGCGACGCGCTGGCCATACCAATTCCCTGCCATTGTAATCCGCATAATGGCGAAGCTGCCTGCTCTGCTGTTCATGGTGTCCCCGTGATATTCCCAGGAGTCATATTATCCATTGCACCAGGGGGTCAAATTTGACCATCTTGCAAGTGTTGAGCAAGACAATTATCAGGCTTCCTCAACTTGCATATCAAAGTTCATCCTTAAGGGTAAGATTTTCATAGTGTTTAAATGATTACAATGTAGCAATTATTTAGCTATTAAGCATAGTCTTTTCAGTAGACATTATAAAGATCAATGCCTCCTAGGCCTAAGATGATAATGAATTTTCTTTTCTTCATTGGCATTTTCATATGTCAGCATCTTGTTTCTCTTTCTCTCATGAGGATGCAGAAATATAGCTCCTTTTAAAGTTTAAAATCTTTAAAAGTTACGCTTTAGGTTTTTCCTTTGTGTGTTACTTTTTCTACTAATTTTTAAAAACAAATCTGATGTTTTTGTATTAAAAATACTACTATTTCTTTGAATACTGTTTGCTCATATCTGGTAGATTAAGTATTTTCACAACTGTGTTTTTCTGCATATCCGTCTTGCGTTAATTATTCTCAGTACACGATCTTGCAGGGTTACTGTACAAGCACAATACCAGCTGGCCCTGGCTGCATTAATTAGCCACTGAAGGATAAACTGGGCCAGCTGGATGACATCAAGAGATAAATAACAACACAGTCAGCTTCTCACAGGCTGATCTCGTTGTCACTATTAGTATATATATATATATATATATATATATACACACACACACACACACACACACAATGTGTATTCTTATGATGTATGTTCATGTGCATTATTGATAATTACAATCTCCTTCACTTGTGCTTGACCCGGGCAGCTCCAGCAAGGCAGACTGGCATCCTATGATGGCGCCAAGTTGAAAGTCACTATTCTTGTTCCGTATGACCACCTACCCTGCAGCCTGTGTTTCTGGAGATTGTTGCTGTCTGCTGAATCGGACACCCGTGTCAGCAATTGTTGTGGCTTAATTAGCCAGTCCTTTTAATGAATACTTTTGGCTCTACTGTGTATGTGCGGTGTATCCACAGTGTATCCACATAAGGTTGCTTGTCCTTTGCAGGGCACAAACATGGACACACGTCCAATAACACAGCGAGGACGATTTAAAGACATGCTTACTGTATATACCATAATCCCAATGCCTAAAAATGTAAAAGTTTACCACCGAACATTTGCATCTAAAGTGAGTTCTGTACATTCACATTAATTGTCAGTAGACAATTAATTGTGTTTGATTTTGTACTAAAACTGCGATTTATGGAACGCCTTCCTCATCCCTAGGTTTCCCTGTGATCGGTTCCAGGTTGCTGCAAATGGGTGAGCATTTCTAGGAATGTGCATGAATGCAAATTAGACTACATGGATCAGTAAAACATCATAATTATTATTTTTTAATTTGAAATGATATGACTCACATTTTGGATACCTATGTAGTAATTTAGCAGCAAATTCTGAAGTGAACTTAGGAGGATTACAGAAATGGGGAAGCATCTTATTGATATTTTTAGATATCCCTAGATCATATATTTTCAACAGATTTTTTAACAAAAGCGATTCTACCTTAAGCACAGATACTGTATGTAAAGACTGAACATAAGGGTCAACTGACAGATGTACAGCCAGTCAGTCCTTTAGCACAAACACAGTTATGTTACTTTTGTGGTTTTACATTTGGCATCAAATGACAATGAGTAAGGTGTAGAATATAAAACCAATACAGCAAAACCGTCATTCACAGGAGGGTGCAGGTGGAAACAACATGAAACAAGCGGTCTCACATCAATCAAAATTACATACAAAAACCTCTGTTAACAAGCCAGACTCCACAGGCCGCTGCACCAAGACAGATCTTTGGGGAAATGGTTGGCTGAAGGAATGGATTTTCAAGCTTGAGCAACAGCAAGTCTGAATGGGAGAAGTACACAAACACCATAAAAGTGTGGGAATAAGGAATAAAAAGAAATAAGGAAAGAAATATTGACAGCATTGTGGGATATATGCATTAATTTGGAACAAAGGAATGTAGAAATAATTGAACTGCCATTCCAATGTTAGAACCTAAAACAACACCAGGCCTGTGTGTCTCATTATTAATAACTACATTTCAGCAATGTGGCCTAATCTAGCCTGGGACGGTGGTTACGGAGATAGCATAAGCTTGTCAGAAGCTGACATGTTATGGCACAGTCTGTCAAATTCATGTTAAAAATGATGTCACATTACAAATCTATGCAAATGGTGTTTATGTACACAGACAGGGGCGCCTCAGAAACACACATGATTAGTCTAGAAGTATCTTTGATACACTGACACAGTGACATCTCACCACTGATTTCTCAACTGCAATGCATTCATCACCCTCTTTTAAAAAGTTTAACCTGCTCTTCGCTGCCCCCCAGAACAGTGTAAATCGACGAAGGCCATAGCTTTGGTTGCAGAATATCTCCAAAATGTAAATATATTAAATCTAGATATCATAGAAACTGAGCAAATTAAAATGCATGGAAACAGCCATGATTCATGAAATGGAAATGACACCGCGGACGCAGCTGGCCAGTGATTTAAATACTGTGTGTTTGAGGACTGACTTTCACTTTGACAACTAAAGTGTCATTGACGGAAATGATAATAGTCAGATACCAACATTTTATATCTGACACTGTGCCCTGAATGACCAGATACTGAGCTTTAAGACTGACATCATCATCCACTGCTGGGTATTTCCATACATCTCAATACGAAGACCCAGCTCAATAACCAAGGGTATATAAAAAGTGAACATACTGTAAAAGTGAATAAGAACCATTCACTCTCATCTAAAAAAATCACTAAAATCAAATCCTATTATTACAGCATGGAATAAGAAATTACATAAATTTTTAACAGCTTTCTTAATGGCAACGAAATTGTCCAAATATAACTGATCAATGCCGAAATCAATATTCCACTGGTTTTCTTAGCCTGGGAATACAGCAGCTCTGCTGGGGGCTCAGACCTGGAACAGCATCATACGTACAGTTTATGGCAGAAAAAGGCCAGGAAGCAGAAGGAAATGGTGAAGTCAGGGTAGCTACTCCCACAGCTTTCTGCGGTGACGTTCCATTCCACTTGTGTCTTTCCGGAATAATTTGTTCCTTCTGATGACTGATTTGTTCAGTTCATCCATGAATGAGATCATGAACTAGATCATTTCGTAGATGTCCTCTCTTTCGCCACCCACTGGTGTAACCATTTGTACATGTCAGTAGCACTGTGTAATATGTAACGGGGGAGAAAAAAAAAATATATATATATATATACACACTATATATATACTGTGTGTGTGGATAGATTTACTAGAAAATTACAGATGGGGATCATCTTCCTTTGAGTGAATCGATTCTCTCAAATTTTTGCAACTAAAGCATTTGTTCCGAAAGATCTGTACAATTACGCATGCCAAGTTATCGATAAGGTACATTTCTGAGCTCACATCAGTCTCAGGTGGGTTTCATTACCTGAGGCACCTGTTGCCCTCCAGCAGGCTATCGGTTACCAATGGAGACATATGTATGTGCACGAGAGCATACTGTACACGTCTACCTAACACATGATGTGCTACAGATTTGGGTAAAATTTTGAATTTGCACCATATAATTTAAAAACTGTTAAATTGTTAATCTGTTTCGGCTGTCTTGAAAAGTTTTTAGACAAAAATTTGTTTCAAGTTATTAAGATAAGCCAGTTATATAAAACCTTTTCTTATAAATGATGCACTATAATAGCAGAATTATGGAAAACGGCAAGCTTAAACAGGCTAAATGCAATTATGGAGTTCAAATAATCAGGAATCTATAATGGCTGTATTTAAATTGATAGCGTGATGAGAGGGGAATATGAAAAGGGCACCAAGAGGCTGAACCATGCAATAATACCTTTGACATAAGGGGATTTAACATGACCAGAGATAAATGAAACGGTTTACGTTGTAATGTTGGTACCCCGAAGCTGCCACATTATGTGGCTGAAGACCCTCCTTCATCTTTGTCACATCTCAGCTGGAGTCTTCACCGTAGGAGTGTGGATTTAGTAAAGAGACCATTAATACTTCACCGCGAGAAAAGGCTGCATTTGATCATTATTATTTGCTCTTTGGTAGACTTAAATGATTTTCTAATAACTCCCCATTTTGTAGAAAGGGCTACTTTTAATTTCACTTGGATAAGCAAAAGAAAACAGTAGCAAAAAAACAATATAATTACATCACCCAAAATGCTTTGAATTTGAAGTATGTTCTCTAGCATGATTGTTTTTCATTCCAGGTGATGTTACTGTATGTAACAGGTAGTCTGGGACGCAGGTGGGTAGTTTCCCTTCATGTCTTGCTCTAAAAATGGAAGTGAACGAAATGAAGTAATGGCTTATGAATATAGGTGTCTGTTGACTTACTTCCTATTGAGTACAGTCCTACTACATTTATGTCCGAGGTCCATAGTAAATAGAATACACTGAATGAGACGCCTGAAAGAGCATGTAGTAGGACTTCAGTGGGTCTATCACTTACGTAACAGGGGCAGAAGAATGGGCAACACTGCTAGTGTATAACGACCCACTTGTTATAGCGGGACGTGGTGCAGGTGGAAAGAAAGTGGCATCTCTAAGACAAAGGGGTTTATTAAACACAACACAGAATACAACCGGGGGAAAAGTTCCAAAACACAAGTACCATGAGGAGTCATAAATAATCAGGAATTAAAGAAGGACCATGAAATAAAACTAGGGAACTAAGAAAACACAGGAAACAGGACTAGGTAACAAGCAGATCTAAGAACAGGCAGTATAGCATTGACAATGACTGACTAACGAGCAGAGTGAGGTCAGGCACTTAAATTCACAGAAAATATTAGGGCAAACAAGGGGCAGATGTAAATCATAAATAAAATCAACCAATCGATGAAAGCGCAGGGCAACAGGAAAACAGGGAAATGCAATAAATAAACTCATGACCAGAAAGCTGCGAGGCATCCCAGGAAAACTGTGAAACACACTACGGCTGAAGGCTAATCGAGAGAGGAGGGACGCTAGATGACCAGCAACACCTGCTGGTCAAAACAGGACATGTATTGTAGCAGAGGGTTGAGTTGGAATGGGCAGCAACCATGTCACTACTGTCCATATTTAACTTTTATTACAATTGCATACAATGGATGTAAATTATGGCTTGATGAGGGGACTGTAACCCATTCAATAATCAAGACCAGTCAATACACCCTCCCCTACAACAAATAATCACAAAAATGAGTGTAGTTCTCAACGTTCAATGTATACTCAAAGTTATACACTTAAAGTATATGTGATGGACAGCTAGAATAAGCAGATATAATGCAGATATAGTACCTGTACCGTACTGTTTCGTTACATACAAAGAAACTTACTTTACTGTCGCGACAGCTTCAGGCACCATCTTCTTTCTCAGCTCCCATTGTTTGCTATCACAATCATCATTTGACTTAAATGCAAGGGAGAACAGCCCCCCTAACTAGTCTGAAAGCCTTGAAATTCATCTTGTACAAGTGGTTGCTTGCAAGAAGTATTTTCATTGAAAATGAATAATCTGTGCATCAGATTTGTAACTTACACCATTAAACAAATATGAAAGTATAAGTCATTCTGACAAACTTGAATATAATAATAAAAAAATAGTTACAATGAAATACAGCATTTGTTTTTATCTGTAGAGCAACTGACATTATCTTAACTTTACCAACTGACATTACTGATAGCAACTGACAACGCCTTTACCTAATTTTGTCATTTATCGCTCTGATTTGATGTTTTTTAAACAATTTTCCCTAAGTGGATAGCCAAAAATCAAAGAACTCAAAACTAATCTTTCAACTAACCCCCCCAAAAAAAAAACTATTTGTCTGATAAGGTTTATATTTTTGGTCAGTTTTTGATTAATTTTGTAATTTTTTCATCGCCTTAACTTTTAACCTTGATTTGAAATACTTTTGTTAATTGCAGAAATAAATGGCAATATAACGAAACTGATTAACTACTCAGAGACAAAACTGACATGTTATACAATGAAGTTGTGTAATTTGAGCCCGTTTACAAACTAATTTTAAAAATCAAAGAAGATTGATTAGTTAAACTAATTAGTTCATGAAAACGATCAATATACTACCTTTTGTCTTGATTCTACAATAATGTAAGGATTCAATGCGTAAATATTTATGATTGTAAGTTTTACTTTTAGATGTCATTGAATGTGAAATCACAGAAAACTGTGATAAATTTTTTAATTGATTCACAGTCCCACACGATTAGGAGTTTAGTTAATTGCTTTTAATTATGACCAGTTTAGTGAAAGTCGCAGATTTTGTGATGGAAATTTGTCAACATAGCAAGCAAGACAGCCACATTTCCTCTTATATTGGTACTGAAACGTTTGCAAACCTTTAAAATTCTTGTGTTTGGTTGGTTGGGATTGCTAATCTGTTACTTGTTAATCTAAGGTCTTGCTTGTTTTAAAATTTAAATACATCAGCCCAGATGATACCTGACTGTTAATTATACCAAAAAACTCCTGTCCTTGTCATGCCTTGAGACTTTCCTCAAAGAACCTGTTTGTTGCCATTAATAAGCACTGATTCCTGTATTCCATCATTATTATCTGAATTATGTTCCTAAAAGTGTAACTAAAGTAATAAACAACATAAAAAGAAGCCTGAAATTGAGATCAGAGAGTCACATGTGAAATAATAGATTTGAGACTTTGAGTTTTAAATCTTTGAACATCTTTAATACAACTTTGATAAGTCCTAAAACATATTAACTTCCTTCAAACAAGGAAAGGTTTTTTTTTTCTAGACCACAGATCTGTGCAAATTACTTTTTAAATATTTATTCAGCAGTAGAGTGTCTCCATTGACTCCATGGAATCCATGAATAATAAATGCAATTGGCTTTTGAAGTTGATGGCAAATCATGCCCAGTACAACCTGCCAGCCAAGATGAATGATCATTTGTTCCTAGATATCATATCGTGCCAAAATTGAGAACTTTTTCACGGTGACTGAGCTGTAGGCAAGCTCATGGCAAATCTCATTTTAAATATTTATACTTTAAATATTTATATTGGTATTTATATAAAGGCTTCTTAATGGGGTTGCTGAGAGCACAGTATGCAATATGGTATTTAATTATGAGAAAAAAATTAACTGTGTATTGTACATTCTATCAGGTCACCATAGGAGATAATGACATGAAGCTAAATGTTTATGGATGATTTTAGCCTTCTGTACCAGTGCTGTAAGGCCTTTATATAACATGGACCTTTTTTGCAAGGAAATGCAATTCCACTATATTTAATCCATCCATCCATCTTCTGAAACCACTTGTCCTATTCAGGGTTGGGGGGTTCTGGAGCCTCTCCCAGAGGCTATGGGCACAAGGTAGGGATCAAGGTGGGGCAAACTCACACCCCATTCACTCATATACCATTCACTTACACAGACACGGGCAATTTGGTAGCGTGTTTTTGGATTGTGGGGGGAAACCAGAATAACCAGAGGAAACCCCATGACAACATTGGGGCGAACATACAAACTCCACACACATGGAACCCTGATGGAGACTTGAACCCTGCCCCCAGAAGTGTGAGGTAACAGTGCTAATCAGCAAATGTTCATCAAAATGTAACTGAATGTGAATGTGATAAAAAAATGCAAAAATGCCAAAAGTTTTGTTTGATGACTTATGGTTAAGTGTAGAGCTGGGTAGGGGTTAATGTGATCATGTAGGGATTACAGTTTTCCCATTATAAATGAATGGAGAGTCCCCACAAAGATATAATTACAAACCTCTGTGTGTGTGGGTGTGTGTGTGAATCACATAGTATTTAATTAAGGAAAGGGGCCAATTTATTGCCCTGGAAACAGACCGTAGTGCAGTTTACACCTAGACATATAATCCCCAGGAACACGAAGATCACCTGAATTTCGCTTAAATTGCAGAGTGGGCTAAGGAATGGCAGATCCTGCTCACCTCTAGGGATATTCAAACACGTAACCTAAAGTACTGCCTTACCAATTATAAACTTTGCATCATTTCCTATGGTAATAAAATCAACTTGAAATTTAATAAACCTAAACCCAAACTTGGGTATGATGCAAAATTGGGAAATGTAAAAAGAATGAAGAGTGACTATTTCAATGGATTTTCAGCCATTAGAGATACATGTATTTAGAAGGCTCTCTGGAGACGGACTGTTTTACATTCATGGCCACATTCGCAGGATGCAGTTGTTCACGCGTCAATGACTTTGGTGACCTGCATGATCAGCATCTTTGCCCTCATGTGGTTAATCGTTGATCACTGGAGAAGGGAGCCTGAAACAGATTTACCAGATCAGTATTTTGTAAGTTATTTACCTTAAACTTCTGGAATTATCTGGGGGGTTTTTGTCTGTTTGTTTTATTTATGACCTTATGGAAATTTACAGAACACTTGTGTTGCTGTGTCTCTTCGTTGGAGTCATGATATTTCCCAACGTCTTTTGCAAATTTTCAGCATATCTGCTGCTTTCAGATGTCTTTACTGTAGGTGGATGCTATTTTCAAAGCGACTAAAATTATTTACATGCACGCAAAGGTATTTTCAGGTTAGTTTATGTTTTACCATAGTTTCTACAATAGGGTCTCTGCTGGGAATTCATTAACTTCTGAGTTCCTTCCATTAACCGATCCCATAGCATCTGCCTTCTTGCGATACTGAGCGGAGGTTTCGTGATGTTTATTTGGGTTAAAATGTTCCACGGCTACACATTTGTCAACATGCAACTGTAAAGTCATGAGGCAACATCACAGAATCACATTTTTTTTTAATCGCTTGTTATGGGCTGAATTTGGGAAAAGCTGCATTTTTAAGAATTCCATCATTCCATAATTTATGAGCAGCACCTTAGTCACCAAGATCACAGCTGCAAGACAGGAACTGTAAGCATGAGCAAGCATGAGACAGCCAACCTTGGTGATTTTCAGTCATTACATGTTCTGTCTGAAGAGATATGCCTCTTTGAAACAGTCCTCTTCCTGTTTGTCAAGTAGCATTGCATTTGTATAGGATTTCTTACTAAGGAATAACACATGAATTAGCTATAAAATTTGTCATATTTGTCTGTGAGCTGCTTTTTTTATTGTTTAATAGCTGATGTCTTTCCCCTGATTCATTGTGGGGATATTAAAGAACAAAATTAAATTTGTATTGTCCCGCAGGGCGGATGAAAAATTCAGCACAATGCATTACAGAACAATGGTCAACTTCCAGGTCTTTTATCAAACGGGCAGGAGTGCCAAACTGAGGTATATTCTCATTCACTTTGTTTTGTGTGTATTGAGCCAGTCTTAATTATAAGACATTTGGCATGAATCATACAATTCAAATATGCCTTTTTCAAATAAAGTTTTCCTTGCCAAAGTAAAAGAAGCAAAGTATTGAAAAAAAATGTGAAATCACAAAATAGCCCTTTTCAATCTGCCCCTGCTTGCGTTAATTATGCACCACCATCATTCCCCAAACCCATTTGGCCCCAAAGTTCAAGTCTGTCCCCTTTTTATGATACACTCATCATGGTCTCTTCAGGTTGAGGGCTCTTTAGGTCTAATCTTCTGCCCACACTTATCCAAGGAGCCAATTAATCACTGGAAGCACATTGGCAGGCAGGGAAATGGCTACACTGCCGGTGTTTACATGGTGGAATGAGGAAGGAGGAGGCTTAGCTTGAGAGATACACGAATGTCTAGATATACGAACCCAGCAAGAGAATCAACTGCATTGCAGAAGGAACAGAGGAAACTCATTCAAGCCTAAAATCAGGAAGCAGAAAGGTACTAGACCTTTAACTGCAGTGTATACGCACGTTTTATCCTGTAAGAACTTTTATTGTGCAGTTTTTAAAACCAGTATTTGGTACAATAAAAAAAAAAAAACGGAATCTTTACTTATATCTTCCAACAGAATTAAAAGTAAATGTATAAAATTACTTTGGAAAAGCCACTAAAAATGTAATGTTACAGAAACTGTTTCTAAAAACTGTCGGCTTTCAAAACCGTACATCTACTGATTCTTCCTTTGTCTTGATTGTTGATCCAGCTACTTAATAAGAATACACTGATTTGTAAGAACAGTAAATAAATGAATGTCAATAAATATACCTCCAATGAGGAGAATTAGCTAGTTTTCACTAAACTCAAAAATGTGATAAAATAATTTGAGAAAAATTATTCAAAACGTGATTTTCAATGGAAAATTATGATACTTTTTATATATAATAAGACTATAGTATCAATGCAATGCATCTTGTTATTATAGAACAAGTTAATTGCATGTTTCATCATGCTTTTATGTGACAAGCAAATACACTAACAATTTCCGGGAGCCTTTCGCAGACAGGACATGGAACCTGGCAGGGCACCCCCTGAACAGGACACCCCCTGAACAGGACACCCCCTGAACAGGACACCAGTACAGCTACCTGCATGTTTCTGTACTCAGGGAGGAGGTAATGCGGACGAACATGGGAAACGTGACTCTACACACACTCTCAAACCCACAACTCTGGGAGTCTTCTGGAGTCTTCTGGAAAGTCACTAAGCCAAAACTATGTGTTTTCAAAACATTTATGCGCATTTTTCCATATACATATTGTTTGTTAATGCTGTTATTACCTGGGCATAAGAAATAGTTTGTGACATAAAGTGTAAAATTCAAATTAGTGATAATATTAAGTAGCACACCCTGTAAATCATCTGTCCAATGTGGAGCCAGGAAGCAACAGTGCTGTCCAATGAGCCTCTGCGCTGCCCTTTAAAAAAAAGGAAAAAAAATCATAATTGGCTGGAAGAAAAAAAGTAATATTATGTGATCAGTAATAAGGAACAGGTGGAATAAATGCCCTCCTTAACTGGCTTAGCCTCGCTCCCCTGCCTTTATGCTACAGAATGGCTTAATGGAATGTGTAGCAGTCATAACAGTGATGGAGCTCTGGGTTCTGTAATTATTGCATTCTTCTAAGAACATATTGGACAACAATTTGCAAAAAGAAAAGCAGGGATGTTTCAACAGAGCAAGGGAACAGAAATATTAATACACAGGGCTTTCCGAAAGCAGCAGGAACACCATCTTGCCAGCCACACACATTTAATAAAAGCAGCAAATCCAGAAAGACTCTTCTTCATGTCACAGTGCAATCACAGACTAACAAATGTGTCGCTTAGATAGCCTGGTCTTGGACTATATTCACCATAGTTTATACACACACACACACACACACACACACACACACACACACAACATGTCCAAAAACATGTTGAGGGTTAATTGGAGTTACTAAATTGCCAATAGGAGTATCTGGTGAGTGCATGTGCCCTGCAAATGGATAAGGAATACATATTGGTTTGGGAGTGGTCTGCAGATGCTTTAATTGTTAAAACGATTAGTCAAAAAAGCATTTTGTGGAGCTTTTTCAAACTTTGCAGAGGCATTGAATGGATAACGAACTGGAACTGAATACCTCTTGATACAGATCTCACCAAAACTGAAGCAGCACCACATACATCTTATTTTCTATCGGACTATTTTCCACCTGTGCTAAGCGCAACGCAAAGTGATTTTGCTATTTGCTATTAGATGGCGTGATGCTGAACTGCATGTGCAGATGCGAGCAAAGGAGTGTAGGGCAGCAATATGAGCAAGGAGAGGCCAGCTGGCAGGAGATCTGAATCGTCTGTAGCCTGGTAAGGAATCTAAAGTGTGAGATATAGGAAAATAACAGCATATTGTCTTTATTTTGAACATGTAAGCATAATTAAGTTCCCGTTCCCAGCCAGTGTGCTCCTTCAGCAGCGAGCTTCTACTTTCTACGTCTTCTGACATCATTATACCTCTTTCGGCACTACGCAGATGCTTGCTTCACTGGAAAAGCTTCCGTGGAACAGTGCTGCTTCCATAGATTTTATGCTCGTGCAGTTTCACTTCGTGCATGTACACGTCCGTTTCCGGGCGAAAAGTGATCCGGCTTGCCCCGCAAATGCACCATGCATGGTAACAGCAATCCGCAGTATATGATGCGGCGCTGCCTTCTAAAGGTGAGATGACGTGCCATTCCGATTGGTTCATTGCATGTCACGCCTAAAACATGCTTCAGAATAATTATGAGAATCAGAACAACCTTTTTTCGCTTTGGGTTGATGCAAAGTCTGTTTTTTTTCGCCATTTAAATTGCAAAATGGATTTCAATATGCCCATAAAGATTGCTTGTGCTTAGCGGTTTATACATTGCACTAGATTGTTAAAATAGAGCCCAAACTGTGTCCCATATTGGTTCAAAACTGGACACAGCATTTGATTTTTTTTTATTAAATATGAATTGTGGTTTACAGACAAAAATACTTCAGTCTAAACAAAATATTATTACACAATCTCCCCACCTCTCCAAAAAAAACAAAAATGACATGATGAAATCCCCCTACGATAAATTTCCCCATGACACATTTTTAAACTTCTTGTATTATTGTAAAACATTAAGAAAGTCATCTTGCACCCCACAATTTGAGAATTACTCACCTGAGTACAATGTTCCTGAGAAGTTTGCAAAATGCTCCATGTAATACGTTTATATGAGTTATGAACATCCAACTTTCAGATAACATGTACTTACTAACTAACTGATAAAAATATAGTATACTGTATAAATATAAATATATAAAAAATTTGGTTAAATACAATGGTTCGGAATGAACCCACAAACTACTTTGTGAAAACAACGCGCGTCTTCAGCAGTTCGTTGACTCGAGGTACAATACTGTACACAACTGTATCAAGTCAAATTTATTTTTTCTTTAAAATAATTATTATTTTTTATGTAATGTATTAGTATTTTCTGACCTACCTACAAATTTGACTTAAAGATTGTCAGTAATGTAAAACTACGTAGCCTATTAATTAAAATAAAAGGCAAATTCATAATAAGAAAAGAAAAAAACTAATTAATGCAAAGTAATAACAAAATGACTTCAAACTGTAGTTTTAACCATTAAAAAGTACAGGAGATAAAATCTGCAATGCTAGACATGTTACGCAGTATTATAAAGATGTGGGCTAAGAGATGTATACATATTACTATGTGCAATATTGAAAATAACATGACTAAAACATCTAATTTCGGGATAAAACGTTGAGCAAGTGTCACGTCTAGCATTCAGGTTAAAGCACATTTATTGGCTATCAAATTTTCAGTTGATCTACCCAGTACATACAGAAATTGTACAGGTTGGTGAGTGTACAGTGTGAGGAGTACGGGTTGGATGAATGGGTCGGGTGACAGGCCTGTCTGGGGAATACAATGCTGTCATTCTAACAGCCCCCCTTTCCAGTTAATTTTACAGTATTGTAAACAAAGCTGTTGTAGTAAGCCATAATGATGAGCTAAGACGCGCTAATTGAACGAGAAATTCTTTTATTAGCCGTGTTTGCCCAAGGGTCTTGAGCAGTGGCAGAGACAGGGGAAGTCGACAGTTCACACACCAATCCACATCATGAAGACTGAAGAGATGCAGCACGGAAGGGACACAGGACAGGCTTTATCCACAGCACAGCATGACAACATGGAGATTCAACAACAACTATTACTCAACTACTACTACTGCTGGTACGCTTAGCCTGGTGCACCTCCACCCCCCGTGGTGCTACAGCATATGCACTATACATCAGGGGTGGGGAACCTGATCTATGGAGAGCTGGTGTGGGTGCGGCTTTTTGGGATGGCCTCTCAGTCAGCCAATAGCAGTGGATTCCAAGGACTGGAGTTGAGAATCGCTGCTTTATTATTGGCTGACTGAGAGGTCATCCCAAAAACCCGCAGCCACACCGGCTCTCCATGGATCAGGTTCCCTACCCCTGCTATACATAGAACTTTACACATATATTTACAGTAGTCCACTACTTGTAGATATTAATATGAATACAGTATGTGTAGAATGTGTAATAATAATAATAACAGAATAAGTACTGTAGAAGATCTCAGGCAATATAATTACAAAGATGATTTAATAATTGATTCCATGCAATGTGGATGAATAAAAAATGCCGTGTACATAGGAATGAACAATGAACGACAGGGTTACCAGGAAGATGACTGAGGACACTGACCCAGAAAGAACAAGTTGACTGTCCCTTTCCCACTGCACTGAGCAATTATTTATCACACTAGCCAAGTTTCACATGCGCAGGATGGTAATTTATGGTGTGTCAGGGCTAGCTTTAAACGTGAATGTATCAGCATGACTCATGGAACACATTGGGGATTTGACTTCCCATCAACAGCATATTGCGAGATTTCATCTAAATCTAATGCCGGAAATGCAAACTGTTGCTGCAAGTTTTTTTTCTTTTTTAAAAATTCCGATTGGAAAAAATTGGTGGGTGGCTGTGATTCCTAGATGTCCTTATCAGAGCTAAACAGCAAGACTCTGGGATTAAAGTGATAATGTTTTTATACATTGTTCATTAAGCTTGGAAGGTATTACAAGTATGTTACATTCTTGTCAATCAACAATAATACATTATTATTATTATTATTATTATTATTATTATTATACTCTGTAGAGGGTAACTTTTGTCATACACAAATAGCAGTTGCAACAGTTTCTGTGTCTCTGCTGACTCATCTACACCTGCTTCAAGCTCCTGTTTGGGAAAGTTCTCCTAAGGTTCTGTGGGCAGTTATAATTATCCTTAATTAGCTGCCATTGCCATTGTTAATTTTTGTTACTGGCATTTTCAAAGTAATATTCTATACAGAAAGGTCATCTATATTGTATTAAGTATAATGTTAGAATGCCTGTCATGTGGCTTTATTCCATGCAGCATAGCGGGAAATGTAACACACATTAGAGGTACACTAATGTAAAGACATGTGAGTGCATATAAAGGGAAAGGAATTTAATACATCCTATTTGTGATTGGGGAGGGAGGTAATATGTACCTGGCTAAGCTTTCCTGCTGAACAATGTACAATGGCAACACGATATTTCTGTACAGGGACAGGCTTAATCTTGTTTGTTCATTTTTTTTTTATTGAGAATGTTGTAATTTGGTTTAAATATAAGGACAGTGCAAATAATTAATTTTGAAAAAATCTGCTCCAGGTGGGCTGATACACAGAATCAAATGACTTAGGGATGTAATGAAGCAATATGGTCATGCAGGGAATACACAGGAGGACAAAGATCTCAGGAAGGACCACAATGCACTGCGGCCGTAGGAATCAGGCTCTGGGGACATTTGCTAGAGGTGAGAGCAAACACCATTGAGGGATTTTTAATATGACATTTAGTATTATATTTAATTGTTTGTTTGCATGGTTTTGATTAATCGCACTACACCCTTGTAACCATAGAATCATAATGTGCTGTTTAACACCACAGTGGTGATGCAGTGGTATGATATCAATTGGAACTCCATTAAGTCAGGTCATAAATATATATGTGTGTGTGTGTCTGTGTCTGTGTCTGTGTGTGTGTGAGCGGGTATACCTCTCCTTAGGAGGACACAATGTTTCCATAACGCGATAAATATCCTTTTTTCTCTTTTGGGGACCAGGAAACTGGTCCCCCTAAGGGAAAACTCTATTTTATAAAAATCAGTGACTGCTATGAAAAAAGTAAAAATTATGATTATGGTTAGGGCTAGGTGGGGGTTAATGTTCTCATACGTAGTTAGCGTTATCATTTTCCCCGTAGAAGTGAAGGAGCGGTCCCCATAAGGATAGGTATACCTGACATATGTGTGTGCACAGCATGCATGTGTGTGTCGGTACATTTATGTGAAGAAATCCCAGTCATATCCAAATGTAAAGTGATTATTTATCTCACTGAGCTACATTACTGTCCTGTGGCAAACAGTCTTATTTACATATTAGAAGGTGAACCAGAGGTTTGTATTGACCTATTCGGGCCAACAACTGATGTGTATAAATTGAATCTATAAAAGGTATGGACATTTGATTTTAAGACTGGTAACTGGTTGCATCTTGGAGCAGTAATGCAGTGCAGGTCGATCATACATTCATTTTGCCATTTAGCCAAGATGTTTTCCTATTATACTACTGAAATGAGAATGCCTTTTCATTCTGTCGGGTTGTTTTACGGTTAGCTAAATATGGCCGAAAGTGAAATCTAAAACCTGACTGCTCAGGAAAAGAATTCAAATGAAGACAGATAGCAAATGCACTGAGTGGGTAATGCGTCTTTATTTCCAACCACCTTTTTGTCTTTTCTTGCTAAAACAAACAGAGACATTTAACGCACCTTCCTGTTTTGTTATACTGGACAATCGGTATAACACATTTGTAGGCATGTAACGATGAATCGGTTAAAAATCGATGTAAATGTATGACGATTTAAATCGGCTGATGTGGAAAATGAATCGCTAATGTAGGAGTACTTCACGATACTTTACTTAACAGAAAAACTGGTGTAATATTACATTTGATTTCACGACGTCAGTTTGACGTCAGATGTCACTGTGTATTCACATCGACATAGGACGTCAGTTTTTGGTTTTGACTGAACGTGAGATCACAGGCAAATTTGAAACTGAGGACGCTGTGGTGGTGCATTGCTTACCGCTTTTGTCTCACAGCAAAAAAGCCCTGACTTCGGTCCTGGGTCCTTTCTGTGGAGTGCGCATGCTCTCCCCATTTTCGCTGGGGGCTCCGGTTTCCTTCCATGGTCCAAAAACGTACAGGATAGGTTGATTGGTGACTCTAAATTGGCCCTGTAGTTGTGTGAGTGTGTGCGCCCTGCGGTGTGTAGGCGACTGCCCGGGGTTGGTTCCTGTCTGCGCCCCTTGTTCCCTTGATAGGCTCCAGTCCCCCCACAACCCCAGTTGGGATTAAGCAGTTTCAGAAAATGGATGGATGCAACGCCCGATCTTACTGTAAATCGGCGGTGTGGCAGCATTTTAGCTTTCCAGTAATCACAAACGAAAACGGCGAGAAAAGCTAAAACGACAAAAACTGCATGCAAACATTGTAAAAGACTGATAATATACACAAATAGCATGTCCACCAGCACCACAGTGAACTGAGCTAAGATTATTAAAAGGTTAAACCATGCTAAAAAGCTGCACATGCAAGCCTTAGTTTATTTACTTAAAGATTTTTTTATTTACTTATTTTGATTTGGGATTTTATTTAAACAGTATTTTATTCATTTTCAGTTCCACTGTTAAGAAGAGGACACGTTTTGCACAGTTTATAAAGATAAATAAAGGAATATTTTTGAATAAATTTGTCTGCAGCACATTCTGCTAAAAAATCATATCGTGAGAAAATCATATCGTGAACTATCGTATCGAATCGTGAGTTGAGTGCATCGTTACATCCCTACACATTTGTCATCATTGTAAGTGCTGTGGTTTTATTAATTTTACCAAGATGATAAAATAATATGTTTCCTCTGGGTACTCTGTATTCCTGCCATGGACCGTGGTCCTAAGCTTCCCATTGTGTGTATAACTAAAGAGTTTCAAGATCCAACTGCAGAGCAGGCACTTCTAATGATTCACACCAAGGAATCATCCATCCATCCATCCATCCATCCATTCATCCATCTATTTCCCAAACCGCTTATCCTACTGGGTTGCGGGGGATCCGGAGCCTATCCCGCAAGCAATGGGCATGAGGCAGGGAACAACCCAGGATGGGGGGCCAGCCCATCACAGGGCACACTCACACACCATTCACTCTCACATGCATTCCTACAGGCAATTTAGCAAGCCCAATTAGCCTCAGCATGTTTTTGGACTGTGGGGGGAAACCGGAGTACCCAGAGGAAACCCCACGACGACATGGGGAGAACATGCAAACTCCGCACACATGTAACCCAGGAGGAGTACACATGTAACCCGGGTCCCAGAGGTGTGAGGCAACAGTGCTAACCACTGCACCACCAAGGAATCAGAAACACCAAATCATACTCCAAAAATCAAGGGCAAAACACAGTACAAGTACCAAGCCTAAGTAATGTGCGGAAAACAAGGTCTGAAAAAGAGAAGCACTACAACTTGCCAGTTCAGTAAGTGTCTGACTCTTTCCTTCACAGAGAACTTACTGCAAAGAAAGTCTGTATAAGTTCCTTAGGTTACGAAATATGTACAGTAACAGGCGTGATTAGGATTCTGGTGAGATGGACGTGATCTGGCTGGACATGGATGCAGGGACTGCAGAGTGAGGTGTTACAATGTCTAACTGCATGTGACTGCAGAGAGCTGTTACAGTGTGTGACTGAATGTGTGCGGTCTTACAGTTGTGACTGCTTCTCACTGCAGAGAGAGGTGTTACAGTGTTTGACTGCATAGTAAAGTGTTACAGTATATGTTTGTGCTGTGATAGAATGGCTTGCCATTCAGAGTGTTTCCTTACTCTCCATGGATAGGGTCTCAGCTAACTCAGTGACTGGAAGTAGGATGGATGGATGGATAATATGAATATTCTGTTTAACACATGAACTGTTAATTGTAATCTTCTCCACCTTTCTTGTTGTGCTGAGTTCTTTTTGATTTGTTAATCTGATTATACTTTGCACCTGTTCCTTATTTGCCCTGGTGTTCCTCTGTATGGACGTGCCTGCCTGTGTTCTGTTCCTTGGTGAGTCATTGAGTTTGTGTTCCTGTGTGTTGGTTGCTTTGTTCCCTTAGCTGTTCTTGCTTCCAGTGTTGCCTTGTTCCTGGACCTCGTTTTCCTTGTTTGTTGTAGTTGGCTGCTGTTTTCCCCATTTTAGTCTTTTAGTTTGTAGTCTTATTTGGTATTTTTAGTTTCCTTTAAGAATCCACTTGTGTCTCAGAGACGCCGTGCTCCACCATAAAACTTTACATGCCACGTGAGCTTTCATCAACTAAATCACCTTTCATACGTTTAGGCCTGTAACCAAACATTTTTAACGGTAGTGCAGTGGATAGATGGTTAACAATGTGCCTCAGTCATTGCTTTAGTGCTTGTACACTCCCATCAAAAAAAGAAAAATGTACTTGGGTTACGTGGTGTCTCTAAATCGCCCATGATATGTGACTGTGTGTTTAGAGACGAGCTGACTTTCCTCCTAGAGTGTACCCTGTCTCGAGCCCTGTGCTGTGCCAGGCCCCAGCACTGCTGCAACACTGAACTATAAATGATACACCATCATGGAAACTGGGTGGTCCTTTTTAATGCCTGGATCAGTTAACTTTTGAAATTTAGCAACACTGCCATCCCAGCAGAGGAACTCAAAGAGAGTTCTGACTGAATGTTTAAAGACAATTAAATTTCCATTTGGTTCTTATGGGTCATTACAAGTATATATTTTTTTTAATTCTATCATCATGTATGTATGTAGAATTCATTTTGAAGTATGTTCAAGCATAATGCTGTCTCTTGTGGTACAGTGTGCTGTACTGCCAAAATATTTTCTTAAATTATGTATAATGATAATGTCACCCAAATACATTCATGCAAAGAATTAAACACTGCTGTTTTAACATGTCACTACTGCAGACCCACACTAAGACACAGTACCACCTACAAAAATATAGCATAGAGATTCCAATCATCCATCCATCCATCCATCCATCAATTCATCCATTTTCCAAACCACTTATTCCACTGGGTCGTGGGGCATCCGGAGCCTATCCCGGAAGCAATGGGCATGAGGCAGGGAACAACCCAGGATGGGGAGCCAGCCCATCGCAGGGCACACTCACACACCATTCACTCACACATGCACACCTATGGGCAATTTAGCAAATCTAATTAGCCTCAGCATGTTTTTGGACTGTGGGGGGAAACCGGAGTACCCAGAGGAAACCTCATGATGACATGAGGAGAACATGCAAACTCCACACACATGTGACCCAGGCGGAGACTCAA
The DNA here is from genome assembly GCF_023856365.1 of Brienomyrus brachyistius. NCBI lineage: Eukaryota > Metazoa > Chordata > Actinopteri > Osteoglossiformes > Mormyridae > Brienomyrus > Brienomyrus brachyistius. The sequence continues at coordinate 6,259,130 of NC_064548.1, forward strand.
ACTCGGGTCCCAGAGGGGTGAGGCAACAGTGCTAACCACTGCACCACCATGCCCCGGCATAGAGATTCCATTATGCCATATTGTATAAATGTTGGCAAGTTAGTCTAGTTTTATGAAGACATGTAGCAATTAACAGTCATAAATGTAAGCAAGGTAGGCAGAGGTGGTCAAAAAATGTGAGGGTGTACCACTCAACTGAACAGAGCTTAAATTACTCACCGGAGCATTTAATTTAATAGCTGCCAAATGCTGATCCATTTGAGACAAAGTCACATGGTCATCTGCTTCACATGCGCCGTAGATGTGTCAACTGGGCCTGTCAGCTCTCTTTTTCTGTAGAACGGTCCACCTGGGCAAAACCCCGGATGCCAACTTTCACAAACAACTTGGCCCATCATCTTTGTCCTCATTTCCATGGAAACGCAAAGCAAGAGCATACCTCTTGATACTAGGTTTCTACATATAAAAAAATGAAAGCAGGTCAGAAATCATTCCTATATGTCCCAGCCTCTACCACGGGACATTGACCTCTTAGAGTCACCGTTCGCGAGACTGAGAGCCGCCTGGTTGGCAACAACCAAGATGAGTTGGAGAAATTGCCATCTTTTTTGAATGCGAAACAGTAAGCATCCTGGAGGCAGCCTGTGTAATCCTACATTGAAGCAAAGACTCTGGGAGCCCAGATCCTGCTGAGGGACGTTGTTGATTAGGATCCGCGCACATTGAGTAGAATTAGGTGACACAAACAGAATTGTTTTCCCAACGAGTTGCTGCCCGCTGCGTGCCAATTGCCTCTGCGCTAAATGGCTCCCAAGGAGCAAAGAAACAGCTTCTGTCTACTCTGGTTGTTTGACTTCTAATGCAAGCCACACATGCCACACTCCCCCGAATTAAAACATATGGGTCTCACTTAAGGGAAATGTAAATTAGCCGGTTAATCAGAAACAAGCCACGCTACGGACCATGAATCCGTTTTAAGTGGTGATTTCCAATGCTGGACATTATAGCGATGCCCGTGCATGTGTTACGTATCAGGGTCAGTCTTTGTCATGGGACACTAAGAATCACCAATAATTGCACTACACTATGCGTTTTTTCCTTTATTGCTATGGGCTATCTCTATGCAAAAGCTTATGTGTTAAAAGTCGCAGTGCTAAATTCGTCTCACTGGACCTTAAAATAACAGATTTAACTGTCCTTTCAAGTGCCAGTCTAATTAAATATGATAATCTGTTTCTTATAATTACATAGTTAATTTAATGAATTTGTTAAACAGCGAAGCCTTGTCATGTTAAATATTCAGTGAAAATGCAAACTACTTATAGTTTTTTATTTTAGTATTTCATGGGTCCATCTTCCAGCTGCCAGTCCAGGTCAGGCTTTCGGGTGACAGCTGGAGCCAATCCCAGGCAGCACATGGCAGAAGGCTGGCGTACACCCTACACAGAATGCCAGTCAATCTCAGGGCACACACACACATATTTGAACACCCTGGGCAATTTAGAAACAGCAAATTTCCAAACTCAGTGTTTCTCATCTCAGACCTTGGGGACCCCCAGATAAAAGTGCACAATTTTGCTTCCTCCCAGCTCCCAACACACCTATACATGGTATTCAGTGTTGTTCATTGGTTTATTGTTTGGCTCAGGTATGCTGAGAGCTGGGAAGGAGCAAAAATGTGGAGTATTGGGGGTCCCCTTGGACTGGGTTAAGATACACTGGCCTAACTGCGTGTCTTTAGCAGCAGGAAACATGCATATCACAGGGAGAAGCTGCACAGACAAACTACACGCACATGGAGTTGGGGTTCATTTTATATTTTACTTTTTGCATGTGATGTACTTGATATTTAATTCGAAGATTGAATTATTTGAGCTGCAGATGACTTCCAATTCTTACACCCACAACTGCAGATAAATAATATTTTACTTGTTTCATTTATTCTTATATCTGTATGCTATATGCGTTATGCGTTAGTGTATTTCCCGTTGCAGAGAAATATAAAATTTCATCACTTTTTAATGTATGCTTCGCATTAAGCACCAAAATCAAGGGTAAAAAAGTTTCCATTTGGAATAGTGCCTACAACCTTTTGGCCACCAATCTACTTTCTTAATTAATCCGACGCCTGGTGCCCTGGACATTCAAGTATTTTTTTTTTAAATGATAAACCAGTTGTTTGAAGAACAGAATACTTCAGGCTGATAATTCAGAAGGTCACCTTCCTTTCTCTGAAAACCACTTTGAAAGTTCAGAATCTAGTGAGAAAAAAATCAAGGACAAAAGGTAAAGTTTTAAAGGTATGAATTGATGTTATATGAAATGGTTTTGAATGCAGCTGTGCTCAGGCATTGTGAAAGAGATTAATCAGCATACAATGTGAGTCAAACAAGCCTGTGAGCAATTATTTCAGTCACATCGAAACTGAAGACTACATTTTTTGTCATTAATTCTGTCACGTCCCAAATGATTGATCCTGTTATTATTATTATTACTATTATTATTATTATTAGAGCCGCAGATGGATTCCAATTCTTATAAACAGCACTGCAGTAGATCACTGCTAAATGTTACCATTTTCTGAACGACTCCTTGCTGGTGAACCTGCCTAACAGTCAGATTTTGCACCTATTTCTTCATTTTGTCTACCAATCCTATTCTGAGCTACTGCAGTTACTGTCACAGCTTTACCAGAGTTACTCTATTAACAGTGGTGCTAAACTTTGGGGTTAAGGACCTTGTTCAAGGATCCAACATTGACAACACTTTGCCAGCCGCAGGATCTGTGTTGGCATCCTTCCAATAATGGGCAAAGGGCCATATCCCACAGAGCTACACGGCACGCTCTATACTTATCATCTCAGGTGTCTGCAGCACATCCATTCAACCATTTTGCCACTGAACTACCCTGAGACTCAACTGAGGGAGATCGATGGATGCAACAGGCAAAATGCCAGGCAACCAGGGAAGTGGATCAGAATTTGTGATTAAATAAGAATTCTACCAAGAGAAACTACTGTTTTGCTGGATTGTGCCAGACTATCAGCGTAGCAATAAGAATTGAAACACACGAGTAATACTTTATATTTTTTTACATGGGCATGAAAAGTACAATTACTAGACCTGTTATATAAGTGGAGTTTCAACCATGTACTTGGTGATGAAGAGATTGGAGATGCCACAGTAAGATACTTATATGTAGGGAGAGGAGCCAGGTGCCAAAATGCAAGCAGAAAGACAATGAGGTGTCCTTGATAAGGGACATAAATTATGGCAGGCGGTGAAGGACAAAGAACTCTCAGGAAATAATTTGATGCTCACTAAAAGAGTGGGAGCATAATAATCTGGCACAGTGGTTAGAAGTGTCCCTTTAAAACTTTAGGACCCGGATTTGAGTTCCGGTTCTGTTCTGTGTCTGTTCTGCCCTTGTGAAGCAGGTTTCCTTCCCTAAATAAAAGACATCTACTGTAGTAAGGCTTGCTGGTGTCTCTAAATTGCTCGTAGTGTGTGTGTGTGTGTGTGTGTGTGTGTGTGTGTGTGTCTGCGTGTGTATGTGTGTGTGTGTGTGTGTGTGTGTGTGAATGTGTGTGCATGTATGTACCCAGTGACGAACTGTTAGCCCACCAAGCGTGTGCCCCTCCCTTGGGCCCTGTGCTGCTTCCAATTCTCTGCTCTACTCTCTGTGAGTATGTGTGGAGTTTGTTCCCTTTCTGACTTGGGAGCTACCTTCCATAGTCCAAAGACACGCAGTTAGGCTAAATGGCGTTTCTTAATTTCCTGTGGAGTATGGAGTCCATCCTGTGACAGACTAGCAGCCCATCTAGACTGTCTGGGATAGTCTCCAGGTCCCATGCTGAGTTTGACTATATAGTTAGATATAAGTAAGCAAGTAAACAAACAAATAAATAAATACTTCACATTAAAGAATACATGTAAGTAAATGTGTTTCAAACCATAGATCCAAGTTTATTCCTCAGGTGGAATAATTCTCTCCTTTTTAAATTTTCTTCCTGTGTGTTCTCTCATATTATTTTCTACTCCGAAATTAATTTTGAAAAGACATTATTAATAGTTGATCATAACTACAAGTAGCAGATGATTAATTTATCATCTTTTTTATTGTTTCTGTATACAGCAATATTTATGAAGAAGTAATATGACGGGAGTGTGTTTAAAGTGCTGAGCAGCTGAAGACACAATCCCAATGGACCCCTTAGCGCTGCTGTATCACATCTGAAGATGGCTGACCCAGCTTGCTCTCACTGGCATCCAAACTGTACTGTAGGTGAAATAAGCAGGAAATAAATGTGTCTATGAAGCAAATATAATTGTTGTTAGAATGTATTTTTTACCATTATATATTATGTATATGTAGAAACAAGCAAGTATACAAAATAACAAAAATGTATCTCTGCATAAGTATTACATGTGTATTACCCAAGATGAAAGATATTAAAGATTAGATAATGATTGAAACTATGGTCACATGTCACATGTTATCTAAACTCCTAATATACTCCAACCAAAAGTATGACAAGAACTAATGCAGAACTGATACACAAATACACCATTACTTCTCGATATCTATAATCAAGCACAGAATACATGCGAAATATAATAACTTAACGTGCAAAAGAGGACACATTGATTTACAATGCAAAGACAATGGATTATTATACATTGTCAAGCTAATTCCAACTGGCCCCGCGTTGATTTATATACACAAGAAACCATCTTCTACAGTACTTTTCTTTTAGTGTGACAAGTAGAAGAATGACCTACCCCATATCTGGTTCAGTTTTAGTACTTGATAGATAGACCCTTCCAGAAATGGCTATATCTAGCTTATCCTTGGCAAGGAGAGTAGTTGAACTTTATGTGCCTTTCAATTGACAATAGTGACTTGCTAAAAAAAAAGTCTATGTCCTTTTCTTAATACCCTTAAAAAGTTGAGAAAGATGTGAGATTCCTAGAAATCACAAGATGACAACTTTATGCATAAGAGATCAGTACTACATTAATTTACCACTACTACTACTAGGTTGCAGAATTACTAGTGTACCAATGCTGTCACTACTAGCACTACTACTGTAAGGAGTAATAATATGAATTGGTGACATAAAAATAAGTTAAATAAAAAGTTGCTATATAAAATATTGTACGTAAATCTCAGAATAGAGCAAATAGATGCTAATGTTATTGGTGCTGATAGTAATGGCTCTTATTATCGGTACTCCTGTTATTGGCACTACTTTTGATACCCCTCATGCTACTTCTCATGCTACAATGATCATTCATTCATGAATTCATCTTCTATACTGCTTCTCCTACACAGGGTCAGTGGGTCTGGTGCTTATCATGGAAACCGTGGGCACAAGGCAGGAAAAAACCAGGGAAGGGGCACCAACCCATCGCAGGGCACACACACCATTCACACCAGTGGACATTCTGCCAACTCCCATTCACCTCAGCATGTTTTTGGATTGTGGGAGGAAACCAGAGAACCTGGAGGAAACCCCACGACAGCTTGGAGAGAATATGCACTAGAACATGCACTGGAATAATTACCAACATTTTACAGAGCTTTCTGCTTCTGTAATTATTTTACCAAACTTGTAAGTGACACAGTTTGTGCTTATACTGCATAGCAAATAAAAATTGTGTGCCAAAGTATTACAACCTTGACTCCCGGATCAGAAATTAATTTCAGAAAGTGAATAGCATCACAGGGGTGGTCTTCTAGCTCCAAGGACGACATTGTTACCGCACACTGCCATGATTGGGGGGTTTGAATGTTCCCCCTAAGCTAAACAAAATACTGTGTCTCCTTTGCATATTATATGTGTGGGTGTGTGTGTGAGTGTGTGTGTGTGTGTGTATGGGGAGGGGGACAGATATACATAGTAGGGACAAAATATCTGGGGGGGCAGATATAATAATATAATAATAAGATATTAAATTGTGGGGACCAAATATCCCCATAATGTGATAAAAACCATTTTAGGGTAAATTCAATTTATGATAATCTGTGAATGCAATCAATAAACTAAAAATGCCAAAAGACTTGTTTACTAAAAGTTTGATTACTTATGGTTAAGGGCTGCGTAGGGGTTAAGATTGTCATTGTTGGGATTAGGGTTTTGCCCATAGAAATGAATAGAGATTCCCCCCAACAATATGAGTACAGGTATGTGTCTATGTGTGTTTGTGTGTGTGTGTGTGTGTATGTGCTCAGTGTGAACACCAGGCCCCAGCCTAAATAATTGCAGCTAATTCTTTTGATCATCAAAAACATTAACACACATACACACAAAGTCTTACTGTGGCTCTGTAGAATGTTGACTGTAGTCCATTTTTACCATTATATGGTAAAATAATAATGCATCTTATTAAATATTGTTTTTAGGTAATTTCATTCAACAAGGCTATATATTACTTACAGTATATGAAACAGCACATTATGATATAATATGTATTGGTGAAATTACTGATAGTTGTTTCTAAGACAAATTGAATGTTTTGATGTTTATCGAATTAAGTCATAATCCAAGTTTTTTGATATATTATGTGAGAAGACAGTTTTAGATGATCAGGAGTCTGATTTATAGTTTTATAATGTGTTTTGCAGCCATTATTTCAGCTACTTATTCAAATGAGTACGCTAGGCAAATGAGCAAGTCATCTTGCCATATGGATGGTTTCCTTAAGGAGCACAGGGATGTAGCAATGGCAGCAGATTTAGGGGTGATGAAGGACTGGGGATTGACTAACGGATTGAGGCTCAGTGGAGGTTCAACTGCAAGGCTTTGGAAGAAAGATTTCCAGGAGCTCAGGGAGGCTTCCATGTGGCCCTTTGCACCAATCACAGAGCTTAATCCTGTACTTGTGAGAGAGACGATTACCTTTGAAACATCTCAGATGCATCGTGATTCGCGTTTATTTATCAGTGTCTAAACTTTGCGAGCAGGTACTTTATGCAATGTAGTGTGTGGCTCAACAACTCACTCATTTACTACGAGTTTCATAATAATAATAAAAATTTTAAATGAGCTCTATCCATCCTCTTTACCTGCTTGTCATGTTCAGGGTAATGGGGGTTTGGAGCCTAACCACAAAGCTATGGGTGCAATCCAGGTTACGACCCAGGATGGGGCATCAACCGATTGCAGGGCACACTCACGCACCACTCACACCTGTGGGCAATGTGGAAACTCCAGTTCACCACAGCATGTTTTTTGACTGGGCGGGGAAACCGCACAACAATACCGACAGAACATGCAAATTCTACACACATGGAGCCAGGAGACTCAAACGCTGGTCACAAAGGTGTGAGGCAACAGTGCTAGCCAGTGCACCACCCATGTAGTTCACTAGCAACTGTAAATATAAATGTTCAGGCAAAGCCCTTTTCCTCGACAATCCCCCCGTAACAGAAATGGAGATTCTGCCAGGCGCATATGTCAGTCTACCACCTATGACCGCAGAGCAGCCTGTATGTTTCCACCCACTGTGATGAACACACATTCTGAACAACTGGGTCAGCAAGAAGCACACACTTTGTGTTGAGGTTTTGGGTCAGACATCACATTATGTAAAATGTGATTTCCCTGGTTGGTTTTACAATTACAGCCCAGGAATGAATACACCATCAAAGAGACACTTCATTCATTTCCCTCAAGAAAAAGAATTGTTCAAGTGCCATTGATACTGCCCAGTTCAATAGACAGCTGCATTTGTGTCCGTGATTTTTGCTCCCGTTCAGAGAGCTATCTAAAGTGAAACATTGTGCATGGCTTTTAACAAAAGCCAGTTCTCCATGTTTAGTCTATTAAAAAAAAAACACTTTTATTTTATTTCCTTTAGTCATTTAGGTTCAAAACATCCATTAATTGTTTTTATTTCAAGAAAATTTTAAGCTTTTAAAAGAACTTAATTAGTAACTTCTTTATATTTTTGCTGTTAAATGGTTTTCTTGGGTATCCCCTGTAAATTCAGCACATAACTGGTTTAACTGAGACTTTTGGTCATACAGTAGCAGCTAGTATGCATTGAAACATGCAAACTACTACATGCACTGTTGGAGGTTCACAGCATTTCCTGCATGTTTTGTTTAAAATGTCTGTTTTACCCTTTTATTAATACTGTAACAGTTCTTACTTAAGATTTCATTCCCGAGAAACTTCATCAGAAAAACAAAGAGCAGAAATAGAGAGACACACTGAGCTCTCAGGGTGGCTGGTCCAGAGGATTTAGTGCGTGGTGTGCCGGAAATTGAATGGAGGAAAAGGCGACGTGTGCCTGAATCAGTCATTGTGGCTCACACTCAGTTCAGTCTTTGTCACTATTTCACCTGAACTGTTTCATCATTTCACAGAATATTTTGTACTTTATAAAATCATTTTAGTTCTGACATTTTGTAAAATTTCGCTTTTTTGGGTGGGGCTGATAACACCTTATACTGAAGCATATCTCTGCCTTGATATTTGCAGTCATTTTGTCACCCCTAGCATAATACGATAAACATTATTAACTTATATTCTTATATGTTGCACTATTTTAGCCAATAATTTTTAGAACTATGAGGACCTTCCCAGGCAATCGGGTTTTTTGTCGGTCTACCAATAATACTGAGTTTTCAAGTCTGAGCATCTTATGAAGACATGAACACCACCTTCTTACCTAAAACTTCTCATTTAAGCAGCCTTCAAATGCGCGTAACATTAAAGTGCTATGCACTGTGTGTCCTGTAATGTGATCATTAGTAAACATCCATATATTTACAATCTGTTCTATTTATTTATTGTTCAATGATCCATTATAGTAAAAATGTTATTTTTTACTCTTTTTTTTCTCTTCCAAGTCCAAGTAGAGGCTATATCTGAAAAATGTAATAATGAAGTCATGGGTAATTTGGGATGTTTAGCAGTGTCTGATGGATCCAGGTCACTTCTTCTTCGGTTAATTAAGGTTCCAGATGCAGGTCCCTCAGCAGCTCTGCCTGGGTCTCAGCACCTGCTAATCCTGTTTTCCCACTGGTACTGCTAAATTCTTATTTATATTACCAGCATATGTCGCATTATAATAATTTTCGCCAACGATTATTTAGCTGTCCTTCAAAAATTTAAAGGGGAAGCTGCCAAAAGTGACTATTTTTCACTCATCCATAAAAACCCTTTGTTACATGTTTATGGAATATGGCAGAAAAGCAAAAGAGACATATGAAAATCATGCAAACTCCAAGGCCAAGGATGGGATCCCACCCCCGAATACATCACACCATCCATTTTTAAATATGTTTATCCATCTATCTTCAAACCGCTTACCGTGGTTAACGTTGCTCTTTTATATACGTTGAAGCAGCTTTTTAAGCACCTTCTCCATTTTCATCAATGTAACAACACACTGGAAACATGAGCACCATGTGATGGATACAGCTGCTTCAGTGCTTCAGGAGTGAACAGCGCTTTTCATTACAGAGCAGAACAAACACAAACGCACATGACTTCCTGGTGGGAAAATGCCAGTTATCCACGGCAGGTGACTAATGACAAAGTCCAGCTACCACTGGTCTTCAGTCCTCAGTTCCTGCAGTAACACTTTACTTAAAGCTTTCATCTATAATGCACTATAGATACCGTCATAATGCACTATTATGGTCAGTATAATAATTAATAAAGCATTATATCATCATCTCTTTACAGTCATAAGGCATTATCATCTTGATTATAATATTTTATAAGCTCCAGTTAAGTTCTCTTCTGTAATGCACTATACAGTAGATACCTTCATAATGCATTATAATGGTAGGTATAAGAATTAAGGGTGCTTTGTATTGCATTATAAAATAATCTTTACCGCATTCATAAAACATAATAAACATAGGTATAATGTGTTATGTGTTTTATAAATATTTATAGCCATGTTTATTATAATGCTTTAAGGATGCATTATAATGTATCATTAATGTGTTCATAGAATTTTATAGACATGGCATTCAGAGAAAGTGTAGGATAGCCGGCGAGGTAGGGCAGTCTGAAGGTAGCTTGTCAAGACTGGCAACCTCCTCTTGCAGTCTGTCTCCAGTGAGAGCTTCACCACCCCTGCCATTCGGCACTGGCTGCATACCCAGCGTCCACCCCCACTGAAGCCCAGTCCCTTCCTTATCTCACCCAGCTTCACTGCCCCCCCCCCCCCCCGCCTCCCCCCCCCCCACATGGGGTGTATGTCATCAACATATAAAGATCCATTAAAGCAGCCCACCTCTGTCCTGTCTCCCCATCCCTCGCAATACCCCAACACCTATTTTCTACAAACCCAGTCATTACGTGAGCCAGATTATCTATGGGGTTACTAATTGTCCAGTTCACAGTCCAGTACGTTAAGGGCGAATTACAAATTTGCAGTTTCAGGTTTCTGATCCATCTTCTGTCCTATTCTGACATTTTATGTGAATTGGTCTCTCAGGTGCATGTAAAGAATAGGGATGTTCCAAGACATGTTTTTGATTTCCAGTGGGAAACATTTTTGACATAGGTTTATACCCTGTGGTGTAAATCTAATAAAGGAAGGCGCCAGGGTAAAATAAATCCCTCTCTCAAAATTGCTGACTTTTGGGAAAACAACAATGGAGTCAAAAAGTAAGAATCATTTTAATGCTACATGCAAATGACTGGTGAAGAAATAACTTACAACCTGCTGCTGAGACCTGATTGTTAAAAAAGGCCATTTTGTCTGTGCCGAGCCATTGCTACATGCTAGTGGTAATTAGATATTGATTCAGCTTGTCTATGGGCATTCCAATTGGTGTCCTTTCTCTTGAAAGAGAATACATAAAACTCTAAATTAATCTTGCAAACCGACAAGTGCAATATAATCGCAGTCTGGCATCATTCTTGCACTGAACGATACATAAAAAAAAATATCTATAAAGATAAGATATTAGGAGGTAGAAAAGACTAATTTTCATAATTATTAACCTAATCATTTCACCATAATATAATTTGAAATTTGAATATATTGTTATTATTGCTGTTGTTGCAATTTTCCCCTAAATGAACACTAGTCATGAGTCACTAATTTACTCACTTAACTAATTTAGGCAAAGAATGAATTTTCTCCAGCGGTGCCATTGTCACATTTATGTTTATGTGTTTTGCTGGGTTTCGTTTGGGTAAAACATAACTGTTATTTCTCAACAACACTGAAATCTTTTTAAGTCACCTTTGGCTTCCATCCTGACCTACATACAGAAATTGGTAAATGACTTGTTAAATCATTCATTAGCATCTTCTTATGAAGGAAACACTTCACTTGTCCTCTAAGAGTTCTACGATTCTATTTATAATTTCTCATCCTGTAACTTCTCTGTGAACATGCTCTGTAGCCTTATTCTTATCTGAGTTATATCAGAAATATAAACCATACAGTTTGCAAACCAATTTCCCTGCTGATTTTTTAAATTAGTATTCGATCAGTATCGTTCCCCTTCCAAACACTGCCATTTTGAAAAGAAGTTGTAGCTGTATTAAATCAACTTTAATTCATATGCTGACAAAAAGAAAATCTGCTTTTCAGTCAGACCAGACTCCTTATGAAAGGTATTCTTGCTGCTTAAGATGCACAAACATTAATAGGCTCAGTGTGTTTCTTTCTGGACTATGTAGGCTAAGAGTACCCGATTTTGAAAATTCAAAACAATGATGCAGGATTATACCTCTTCTCATGTCATTTCACTGGCTTCCACTTAAGCTCATAACAAAGCTTAACGTGCTGCTCCTTATATAACGATAAAACTCCTGGTTATCTAACTGCAGTGGTAAATGCCCATATCTTAAATTTCACAATATACATATAGTGTTCCTCGCCTGTGGAATTGTCTACCAATGATTGTAAGAGATTCCCTCTTAGTCTCAGCATTAGAATTTAGACTTAAAGCCACCTTTATAATTTAGCTTACTCTACACCTTCTGCCATTCTAACCTATTCAGGAGGACTTTTCCTGCTCCTTCTGTACATGCAGTCGCAAGTGATTCTGCCATCTCATCATATCACCCTTCCTTACAGGCTGGGTCAGCTGTACATTGGTCGAACATCCAGAGGAGCCAGAAAGTTTGACCTTCAACAAAGACGTAGTAATACTACTGGGTGGTTTTACAATTTTGATTTTCATCAGGGGCTACACTTACAAGGTAGTGAATATAAAGACCACAAACATTAATTCTAACAACACATTTACAGGGGCTGGACAAAATAACAGAGACACCAAATCAAAAAAGGACGTCGAAGACAGTAAATCAGAAATAGGAAATAAACCACAAATATGAGTCATATTAGGCTGAACGCCAATTAGTGGTATTTGTCAGCTGTGAGAGGTAAGAAATTATTCACTTTGATATGTGAGGCAACGCAAGTCAGCAGGGGCATCAGTTACAGAAACTACTAAATTGCTTAATTTGTCAAGAGGCAAAGTCTCAGAAATCATAATGCACATGCTGAGGAATGGTGGTCATAATTTCACCAACAGAGAGAGATGGACACTGGTATAGGTGTTACACTCCACTGAACGTGTGGCTTCAAAAATGGCCACAGAACAGAATTGTCACCGTGTGACCCAGCCTCAACGAAGACTATTCGTCACAAGCTTTGCAAACATGGAATTTATGGCAAGGTTGCAGTTCAGAAACTGCTTGTAATCAAAGCTAAAAAAAAGCTGAATCAGCTGCTATAAGGAGCACAAAACGTAGACGCTTGAGCAATGAAAAATGTAATATGGTCTGATGAGTCATCTTTCATCATTTTCCTGCATCCAGAAGGGTTTACATTTGGAGAAAGTCAAAGGATACCTTTAACCGACAAAGTCTTATGGCAACTGCTAAATGTTGGTGGATACTGTAATAGTATGGGCATCCATCTCATGGAAATCATTAAGTGCCATGATTGCTCTGCAGTATCATATAATGACCAAGGTGTATGAGGCCATTTTGCAGGACCAAGTGCACCCTATGGTGCAAACACTATTGCCCATGATGTTCCCATATTCCAAGATGATAATGCCCCCATACCCACAGCCAAATGAATCCAAGCCTGGTTTCATGTGCAGTAAGATGACGTCAAACGTTTTCCATTGCTTCCACAATTACTAGATATAAACATGATTGAACCTTTATGGTTTCCCTCCTTCATCAATCAAAGGACTGGACAGTTCCCCCCCTACCCCCACCCCCCCCACCAGGACTGAACTGAGCATTTTGCAGGCATATAAAGGCTGGCAGGAATCAAGAGGATTACACTCTGATTTTAAAAAAGGATTTCTTACGCCTATACACCTTGCATCACAAAAAAATCCTTTGCAGAAAAAAACAATCTTAATTTTTCTGATTAAAGGAGGGAAAAACTATGGATAATGTTGTTCTGTTTACTCTTCCATCCATCCATTTTCCAAAACCGGATGCTATGAGCACGAGGCAGGGAACAACCCAGGACGAGGGGCAGCCCATCACAGGGCGCACACGCAATTTAGTAACTCCAGGTAGCCTCAGCATGTCTTTGGACTGCGGGGGGAAACTGGAGTACCCGGAGGAAACCCCACGATGACATGGGGAGAACATGCAAACTCTGCACCCACGTAAACCAGGCGGAGACTCGGACCCGGGTCCCACCATGCTATCCCCCCCTGTTTGCTTTTGAAAAAAAATATATATATAATTTGGAGTCACATAGGTATACATAAAAAGGAACCCAATTTTCTTAAAAAAGCAAAAAAGGAAAATTTATTATTTTAATCTAATTAATGAGATACTACATTAACATTCTTATACAGTGTAAACAAAATGGCAATTTTTTAGGTGAAAAGTTATTGTATTATTGCATTAATCAATAATATCAAGCTGCTTAAAAAGTTTTGAAAAGAAAAATTCAGGTTCAACATTTTGCTTTAATAGTAATTGTTTTGTAAATATTCACAAGCAGTTTCAGAAAATGCATGCATGTAATTTGTATGTATGTATGTATGTATGTATGTATGTATGTATGTGTGAATGTATGGATGGATGGATGGATGGATGGATGGATATTGGGTAGCTTTTGGAAGTGCAAAGAAACTTTCTTATATTTTCAATCAGCTTAATTTGGCATTCATCTATTGATTTGGCCTATAATGTTTCATGAACCGATTTAAAACCAAATTATTTTCTGTGATAATTATTTACCAGCTGCACTGAATAAATGGGTCTTTAGTCTTGGAAGTAACATACAAACATCATTGCTGGTTAACAAACTATATCTCCTGAATAGATGACAGATGAAGGGAAAATTCTTTTTTGCAAAAAAAGAGCAAGATGCAATAGGTCAGAGAGAATACAGTAACTTTAAGTAAATAAGCATTTTACGTAGTCTTAAGGAACAGTAAATCAAATTCGATATAGGGCAAATTTTAATTTCATTGCAACATTTAAGTCCTGTTTCAGGTCACATGTGTCAGATGCATTTCAAGAGCTATGAATAATGTTTATATGTTCATTTCATCAATTAAACATCTGGATGATGGTAATGTAGTTGATGTTGCTATCTGCAGTGTTGAAAACAGGTTTCAATTTTCACTCCATGATGTCGCCAGCAAAGCTTCAACAGCAGGCTTAAGCATGATTTTCTTCAAATATATGTTTTGCCATTGGTTGCTACCCTACTGTATGTTAAAGAAGTTGCTGAAAGCCTCACAGAAGATAATAGTAAGGTCTGGTTGCATCTTTGTAGCCAAGCAATGTGTAATAAACATTTTGTTCATCAGAACAGTAGAACTGGGTGCATAAACAAGGACCTAGAAGAAATACATCGTACAATAAGTTGTAGATATTTAATAAAACCTTTGGAATTTTATGCAGATGCTATGAAAACATAGAACATTACCACTCTGGTGGAGATGAAGCCAGAACTATTGTGTGAGATACTGTAGAAAGGTATTAGCTTGATAGACTCATCCTAACCTCCACAAGCATTGTGAGTATTGGAACCTGGGTCTGTCCTACTGTTGAGTTCTTTATGGTGAAAGACGTACCTCAGGTTGTATAGATGGAGGTTTCTGGTGTAAAAGAGGATTGTAGGTGATTGTTGGAAAGAGGAAAACTGGTTGTTGTTTATACATATGCAGTGAACAGTTGTTGTACAGTAACCAACCTTCTTAAAGCAACTGTGAGAACTTGGATGTTTCAACATTCATGTGGGGAATGCAGGGATATTCATAAGAGCACATGGTATCAGGAAAACCTAGGCTAATGATCAGTGATTGACTTTGTAGTCATGGCATATGATTTGCGGTTGTGTAGACACTTAGGCAGAATGAAGGGTAAAGCTATCAACTGATCATTGTTTTGTCTTCAGTTGGATTCTGTGCATGTGTAGGTCAGTTGAACCAGGACAACCCAGGCATTACCAGCAAACCCTGACTACTGTATATGTATGGTCAGTGTTTCACATGGTGGTAAGCATAGGATACATTGGTGCAACATCCTAGGTATGGCAGATGACTGGGTCCCCCCATAACTTGATTAAATTTGGTAATCTTCGCAGGGAGAGGGAGAATTTTGGCAAGTCAGGGGGTTTCTGTAAATGTCACCAACCCATCGATATATTTAGCAAATTTTCCCAGGCGGCGATTGGGCTTGCGTCTATACCACATCGCATTATGGACCACACTGCTTTTCCTTGCCACATTTCCGCACCCCAACCGTGCTGGCTTGAATCCTGCCCCTGGCCCATAAACCAGTGGTCGAGAAATCCCACACTAGTGCAAACCTGTGGTGAAGAAAGGTGTCAAGCTGAAGAAGGAAGCCATCAGGGGAATCTCGACAGGCCTGAAGTACAGTGATGGCAGGGTCATAGGCAAAAGATTGTGCATGAGAAGATATTGAAGAGACCATGTATATTAAATATCGTGTGGTCACTAAGATGCTTGTTTGCAACTTCTGGAGCATGTGGAATGGTGGTCAGAGGACTGCAAAGGCTACAAGGGTAGATTAAGTCCAGATTTGTTGAAAGTGCTGGAGGCTGCTGGATTTGTAATATGATTTCCTTCAGGGATCAATAAGCTATATTGTATCTTGACTGATAATGTCATGTGGTTCGTGCGCCTCTTAAATGTTGGGAGGAAGGTGGATAAAGTATCTCACATCAGGGGAAATGGTCACTCACCTACAGTATACTGGGATCACACTCCTCATAGTCCCTGCTAAAGCTTATGGGGTACTGCCTAGTGGTCAAACCTATGATTCTGGAGGAACCATTGAAAGATTGAACAACTCTTCTCCCTTGCACATGAGCTATGTGGAGAAGGCATATGAATGGAAGGTGTTGCATGGATATTGGATACAGGAACTACTAATGGATGCTATTAAGTCTCTGTATGGATGTAGGAAAAAATGTAGCTATGTAGGATACAAGCTATAACTCTGGTTGCTACATATTCCTGCATAGGGAACTAGAAGTTATGTCCCTATTATTTGCAGTAGATGTCATGCTTTTAGCCTAATCTGACCAAGACCTCTATCATACACATGAGCAATTCAGTGATGATTGTGAAATGGCAGGGATGTGGATAAGTACCTCCTAATCTGACGTCATAGTACTCTCTCAGAAAAGATTGGATTTCTCCTTCAACTCAGGGGGCGGCTCTGCCCTTAGTGAAGGAGTGTAAGTACCTTGAGATCTCATTCAGGAGTCATGGTTTACACGGATGTGAGACTGACAGGTAGATCGGTTTGGTGACTGTACTTTTGTAGGTACTGTGGAGGTCCGTTGTGGTAACGAAGTCATAAGAGGAGTTCACAAGTCAATATACGTCCCTCTTCTGACCTAGGCTTGTTTTATTTTCCTAAAGACCAAAAGAACAAGGTTGCAAATATAAGCAGTCAAGATGAGATTTCTCCATGACAGGTTAGGAGTTTGCACTTCCCAAGGCACCTTGAAGTAGAGCTGCTGCTCCTTCAGATAGAGAAGAGGTAGTGGAGGTCATTCAGGCATCTTATAAGAGTGCCATCCGAACGACACCCAAAAGGGTTGTTAAGGCATGTCCCACTTAGCAGAGGCCCTGGGGAAAACCCAGGACAAGCTGGAGGGATTATATTTCCCAGATGGTTTGGGAATGTCTAGGGATCCCCCAGAACAAGCTAAAGCCTGTGGTCATGGAAATAGTCCGATCTGTTTGGCATGCTGCCATCACCAGAAAAAGTGGTGGGAAAATATTGATGATGAAAGTTGAAGCTGCCTCAGGCTGAGCGGAGTAGTTATTTTCACGTTTGTTTTATTCTTCCCCCCACACTCATAATCAATCACCATCGCCTGTGATGCCCCTACTGCCTATTACAGAATGTCCTTCCTGCCTGCCGTCCTGGTCGTGGCGTCTCTCCTGCCTGCCCTGCTCCCAGTGATTCTGCATTTACACCCAGAGTTAATAAACTGGAGCGTATAAATCGGGACTTCGTTAATTGGACTTCCTCTGCCGGCCCCTGGAGGATGGGCTCCCCCTTCGAGTCTGGTTTCCCACAAGGTTTCGTCGTACTAGGGAGGTTTTCCTTGTCTCCGTCACCTCTGGCTTGCTCATTGGGGGCTTTGGGCAGGGATAATGTGAAGTGCTGTGAGACAATGTAACGTTGTGAAAATCTGCTGTGCAAAAATAAATATATAAAGATATAAACTTGTTGATGATAAAACTTCTCACACTTTTGTACTTTCAATTTATTTTTCACCAGTCAGAAATGTAACTTCCTAAATCAAATACTCTCCTGATTGTTGTCCTCATGCTTCCCTTTCAATAAATTTTTCCACTAAAAAAAAGCCAACGCATGATTTGAGCGTCATAAATTAAAACTCTCCTCTTAAGACGATAAGTGTGTATCCCAAACATTAGGCTAGAAATTAAGATTCTTACAGTTATCACAAAGGCAGTAATCTCAGTGACAGGATTGTTAGATATGGCCGGAATGTATTTACAAAACGTATTACTTTGTTGGTTAAACTCTTTATTCATGGCCCGTAAAGTTATTTATGGGTTACAACATAATTATTGTCACTTCCACCCCGGGAGCTGGCCAGCTTATCAGCAGGAATTGGCCGCACCTGGGTTCAGCTTCTCAAAATAGCTACGTGGATTCACACCTGGTACAAGGGATTGTTGATGGTCACCCAACTTAGCATTTCCTTCTTGTTTCCTGTCCAGTTTCCTGCCTAGCCCTGATTCTGACCCCCCTGCTAGGTTCCGGCCGGCACCCTGACTCCCTGGACTTGTGAATCCAGCCCACTCTTGCTTCCGTTCTCGATCCCGGAGCATCACCCCTCCAGCTCCCGCATCCCCGAATTCAGGGACCTCCCCCCAGCCCCAGCACCCTGACTTAGTTGTGTCTTGTTCTGTTGGATAAATAAAATCCTGAGGAGGTATTAAGTCCACCTGTGCGAGTGCTCTGTTTCGTGAAAATGATATCCATAATATAAATGGTAATAAAATTAAATTAAATTAAAAATGCTACTAGTCTTAGGCCATAAAGTGTTGGATTTTGATAAGAAGCTGAAGTGAAATTTCTCTATAATGTAATAAACTATATTGTAGTTATTGCTCGGCGGGCAGGAAGGCAGCGAAGCCATGGAGTCAGGAATGTGGTTTATTCCTCCAAAAGACAGCGCACGGTAAACAACATTAATGACACACCTGGGGAAATTGACTTGAACACGGACTTAAATAAACAAGACAAACCGAAAATAACAGGAAACAGGCGATCACAATTGGGGAAGCACGCATGGGTGGTCAGGGGGCGTGGCACACGCGAGGACTGGACGTGCAGGTCATGACATATATGATGTATTATATCAAAATAATGACGTCATATAGGAAGTATACATACAAACTTGCTTAATGCATACATTGATAAATCTACAGGATTAAATGAGAAAGTGATTTACAGTATGATTTATGTTGTACAGCTCTCACCATAACATAGGCATAGTCAAACTCAGTTAGAAAACGCTGGACATTCTGCATTGCTGCCCTTGACAGTGATTTTGCCGATTTTCAGAAAAGAACAAAAAAAAAAAACTGTTTGTCTGTTTCCAACAGTCATTATAATTATTAAATTATACTGTACGACTTTCTACGGGGGGCGGCATGGTGGTGCAGTGGTTAAGCACTGTTGCCTAACTCTCGTCGTGGGGTTTCCTCTGGGTACTCCGGTTTCCCCCCACAGTCCAAAAACATGCTGAGGCTAATTGGAGTTTCTAAATTGCCCGTAGGTGTGCATGTGTGAGTGAATGGTGTGTGAGTGTGCCCTGCAATGGGCTGGCCCCCCATCCTGGGTTGTTCCCTGCCTCGTGCCCATTGCTTCCGGGACAGGCTCCGGACCCCTGCGACTCAGTAGGATAAGCGGTTTGGAAACTGGATGGATGGATGTACTTTCTACGGGCAGGACACTGAACCAAGCACTGGCACATGTCTCTGTGGCCTTGGGCTCCTTTAGACCTGCGCGATGTCTCACCCAGGAGAAAATCATCCACTCTGGCTCTGACGTGACTGGGCTCAGGCCATCTCATTGTCACATCAGCAATCACATCTCAGCACCCCACCGTGCAAGAAAGATCCCACAGACAGACCCATGCAGACTCACCACCAATAAACCCGTTCGCCCCCCAATGCCTGCTCCTGTGCCCCTACCCCAAGTCCTGGACAGTCACACAGAAAGTAAAAATGGGAAAAACATTGTCTAAGGGTGTTCTCACACTAGGGGATCCATGAGCGCATTTGACCCCGAAAGTCTAGTTCATTTGACTAATGTGATCACTCCATACTGTGCCCAGGCATGAAACACAGACATAATGTCAATAATACAACTGACACATGCATGCAGACATGCACACTATATATGAACCGGACCTGGAAGGAACAGATTGGGTAAGCTGTGCAGAGATCGTGTTTCTTCACAAAACTACATTGTGAAAAAAAAAGATGCATTCAGATCTGGTAGCGACAAACATGGCAGCAAAGAATCACTTTACTGTATGGCTGAGGTGCAGTGTCTGCTGGAAATCTGGGCTGAGAAGAGTCTCCAGAGAACAAAAACTGAGATATTTGGTCAAATATGGGACTATCATCTTATACACATAGCATGTATAGATAAAAATTTATCTAGTATGCTGTGTTGCATACTAGATAAATCTGTGTGTGTCATCACACTCCAAATTTTGCAATGTCTGTACTTCGATGTCAAATTATGAACTTCACGTAAATCCGACATACTTACAAAGTACACTAAGATTAAGATGAGTTTAATGCCAAAACAAATATATAAGAAATAATTTATTTACCATGAATTAAGTTTATGATATTGAATGAAAAGTGTGATCATGCCCCAGTCAGTGAAAATGTGTTCCCTACCCTTAGACCTCGAGGGATATTTTGAATGAGATTACAAGGAACCAATATCTTTAACTAAAACCAATATTTTTTAGTAAATAAATAACCACAATATCTGGCGTGAGATGTGTGCATCACACTGGCGGATGGTGATGTTGGAGGAAGCACAGTGTCAACAGCTAACAGTATGACCAAAAATTTTTCTTATTATAGCCAGTTAGCTACTTTTTTATTTTTTGTAAGAAATGACCTGTCACTTTGAAACACCAGTGTTGCTCCTTCTCAAGTGTCCTGACCATATTGAATACAGAGACAGATTAGTTCGCAAGCTAACAAAAAAAAAAAAAAAAAGTAGGAACTCTAGCTGCCACATACACGACAGTCCTCAGCTTGAAAGTGCCCAAAAGTACATGTGGGAAAGTGAAGTATGAATTGGTCCTCAGAGCGACTGCTTGGAGTGAATCACTATCTTCAAAGAAATACCTTACTTGGTGTCCACAAGACAGACAGGGGGATGCTCGGTAGACAGAACTCCCACATGGTAGGTGTGATTAGCACATGGTAGGTATGATTAGCATGATCAACCTCTGTAACCTTTAACAAGGAGACACTCCCAAAAGATAAACTGTTGCCAAATCTGTCTTACAACTACTATCTTCTGTTGGGGTATGTGTTATTTTATCTTTATGTTGTCTCATATGCGTATAATGTAGTAATGTAGCTAAGAAACGACTTAGGTTAGATTTATGTTGTCTAAATACCAGACTAAGTTGTGTGGCTCTCAGCCTGCTCCTCAACACAAGGTTCTCAGTGCTGTGGAAATGCTGCCCGCTTTAAATATTACATATATAAATTTACCCCAGTTTCTGTGTCCTGGTTTTGACTGGTGATTGATGTATACTGTTTTACCTAACTAATAAACTATGTTTTGATTATTTCCTGGTTGAACTTGCTAACTCTGGTAAATTCCTGAATAGTGGTGATATAATAATTCCTGGTGACAACTGACACAAAGCATTCCTAGCTTGCTAATTAATCATTTGACTCAATTATGCTGCAGGAGAGTGCTTGCGTTATACTAGACGATAATAAGCTGCTATTCAGCCACCGAGTTCTGTCTATCGAACATACAGTACTACTATTGAAAAAGTCCCTCAACTAACTAATCAAACATGCTGATTCTTTCCTGGCAGCTTCCTAGCTGAGTTAGCTGGATGTACTACCTGTCCCTGAGCTGGTTAACCAAACGTGCTAGCTTTAGGCATGCAGCCGCTGAGTTAACTTAGCTAGACATAGTGAGTCATTCCCAGACCTAGTTAACTGAATATATTAGCTTTGTAATTTCAGCCTCTGAATTGAATTTGTCAGATACAGCAACACAGGCAGGCCTTGAGATCACCAAAGATACAGGGCTCTGTTTTCCACCTGTGCGATGCAAAGGTTTTGCTAGTTTCGTATCAGAGCACTGCTCATTGTCCCGTCATGTGTGCACATACATGACCGCTTTCTGCTCATCAGAGTAGTGTTTTTTTTAAATGAGGCGTGGCTGGGCACGTCGTCGACACGTGGCAACGTTAAGGCAGCATGATGTCATTGCTCTTTTGACCAACAATAACCACGTCTAAAGTCAGAGGCGCATTGGTAAACAGTATTTAAGCAGCAAGTTTTAGGAATGTGCGGGTGCACGATGATCGTCATTGACACAGATACGCGCTCAAAGTCCAATCATTTTTTTAAATATTTTAGTTAATTTCATTTATGTGCATTTTTCATGGAGTACATCTGGGCCTTTCATGTACTCATACGGTTTAATGAAACACCAAAAGAAAAACTAAATATGTTAAGCAAAGAAGAAAATCTAAATTGTGAGAGTAGAAAGTAACAGCCCTATTACCTTTTATTTGAACATTTTGAAACACATAAACACTGAACATCAGTGTTTTGTTTGAAGAAAGATCAATTTCATTTATATTTTACTGCAGACCCAAAATTAAAATTAAAAACAATCAAGTCCCCGTTCCCAACCACTGCTCTCGTTCCGCGGTGAGCTTCCATTTTACCCGTCTTCTGACATCATTTTACCACTTTCGGCACTGTACGGATGATCTGGTGATGCCAGAAAACAGGACACACTCGCTGCTACCTCATCCCATGCCTACTTCACTCGAAAGGATTTGGTGGAACAGTGGTGCTCCCATAGATGACATGCTTGTGCATTTCCATTTAGTGCACAAACACGTCCATTTCCTTTGACGAAAAGCGATCTGGCTTGCCAGGCAAACGCACCATGATAATAGCAATCCACAGTAGATGATGCGGCGCTGCTTTTTAAAAGTGAGGTGACGCGCCATTCCGATTGGTTCATTGCATGTCACTATGACGCCCGGCTCGTCCGCTCCTCGTGTGTGCCACGTCCCCCTGATTACCCACGTGTGCTTTCCTGATTGTCTCCATCTGTGTCCGCTTACTTTGATTAGTCCCGTCCTATTTAAGTCCTGGTCTTACCTGTTCCCCTTGTCCGTCATTGTGGATTCGTTGTCGATCCCTGTCAGATGTTCCCTAACCCTCGTTTCTGTAATAAATCCCCTATATTCCCCGCACCTGGCCTGTCTTGCCTGATTCCTGCTGGTACGTCGCAACCTGTATTCCCTGGTCGTGACAGTCACGTCCAAAACTCGCCTCTAAATATTTTCTTAAATATTAGGACAACACTTTTCCACCTTGCGCTGGCGTAAAGTTTGTTTTTTTACACTGTTCAAATAACTAAATGGATTCAGACAAACCCATAAATATCGGTTGTGCTTTGTGCTTTACACTTTGCGATAGATCATAAAAATAGAGCCAATTGTCTTGCTGTGCTGCCGCTGAGTTACAGTATATCACTGCTTTTAGCTAGTCCCTCAGCTAGATAGACCTGACCTGTTACTAGCTTACTAGTTTGTATCCACCTTGGGGTCCCTGGACCGAGATTAAGCTGAATTTACTTTGTAGCCAGAGATTTCACTTTATTGCCTGAAAGCAGTTTCCACGCATAATTCCTGCACAGGATGAACAGGGTTAGTCACCTATATGGGAAACAATCCTAAACTAAGCAGCTGGAATATTCTACTACAATTCCAAAAATCTTTTGATTGCATTGAGTTATCATTTGATTTTGCAACAAACTAAGAAGTGACTTTTGAAGAGCTCTTTGAAGTATCTACAGTTCTACACATATTCACAGCCGTCAACTGCCCAGTTGGATTCCGTTGTTGGGCTAGTGGGTGGAAACCTTTATGACTCTGTAGGTCCAGACTCTATGCCCATGATAGGAAGGTTGCCAGTTAAAATTCCACCGTCGGCAGAGTGATTTCACCATTAAACCCTTAACTTCAAGGACTGGCTGGCCCTACTATCCCAATTACATGTCACATTGGATAAATACATCTGCTAAATATGTAAATAGAATAGCAAGCAAGACTAGCAAATTATTAAGGTAGGGAGTGGGATTAAAAAAAAATGTTAAAGAGAAGTAGCTGTTTCAGCATCAGACAATACACAGGGAACTAATACGGGCATTGAGTCATGACTAGGGTGTGGGGTCAATCGTGGTGGTCTCTGTGCTCTTTCTTGGCTGAGAAAAGACAGAAGTCAGTCTTATCTAATGATTAATAATAATGCACAGGTGAATTTAATTAATGTGCTCATCCCTTGTCACCCTGCTTTGAGACATCCACCACCTCCCCCCCCCCAGCTTATTCCCTCCTCTTCAAAAATAGGACACTACAGGACACCGTCATTTACAAGGACAACCTATTTGGCATTTGGGGTGACCTAAAAGATCGGTTTATCAATACAGTAATCTGTCCTGCATCATTTAGCGAAATGCATGAATTATTCATGGGCCTTTTAGTATTTTAGATTGATGAAGACTCAATTCGGTGGTCTGTGTAGAGTTTAAATAGAGGACTAAATACATCAATGCTAATAAAAATAGAAATAGAGGCTGCAGATGCTTTCATAGAACAGAAAGTGCACAGGGCTAAAGGCAGACAGTGTTTTGGCCACAGGAATGCATTAAGAGCAGAGCTCATGCTGTTGTCTGATGTTCTGATCAGAATTGTCTTGCAGCTGCTAAGCTTTAGGAATGCACTAACCTTCAAGGTCTGTCCTATTATATTGCTCCCTCATGTCAGCGCATATTTTGAAGCACAGCAGAAACTTGCATTAACAATAGGCATTCTCCTTGTGGCACTGGAGTCATAAGTGATATTCCATCCAGAATAATACAGGGTAGGTACACTGCACAACATCTGCCTCTATCAAAACTTAAATAATGTAGATCTTATCTATTCCAATACAAACAGGCCTGCTAACAATATTCATTCTTCATTTGAATCACTCAGTACATTTTTCTTTCTTCTCCCTCCCGGGGACTGTTATTCCTCTGTTGATCATTCACCTAAGTGGGTTGGTGTCCTGAATGTAATATTTACATGTTCAACTCATCACATGCTAGAGAGGGAGTCTGCCCCCCCTCCCCCCTCAACCCCCCATGGGTGATAAATCTCCCAGCTAATGGTACTGGGTGATGTTAATGTTCATGGCTTGTCATGGAAAGTTAATGGCAAAAACAGATAAACCATTTCTAGAATATTTTACATAGCAGCTTTTATTTTTATCTGTTACTAGTCAGTTGTTGACTCATGGGCTTAGAGTAATTCAGATTTTTTTTCTGAATTTCCTAAACTGTTGCTGTTAAATAGACCAATGTCTTTTTGATAAAATGTAACATCATATTACTTGCTCATGAAACGATGCATAAGGTTTGGAATACTAATTCATGTACTTATTGTATAGACAAATTCCCAACATAAAATTAATCACTGAATACTGTATAATCTGTTTGGATTTAGATAGTTAGATTGATGGATGGACAGCTCCAACAATCGATGGATGAATTATTGATATATGTTGCATATTTTACAAATTACCAATATCCAACTCGTCTTAACTTTTTTATTTTTTTATTTTACTTTGCATGCATTAAAACATTATTTCATTGGAAGGGAATTTCTGTAACTTAAACATAATTGTGTTGCATAAGCTGAAATCCACCTTTGAAGGTCCCAATTCTGCTGTTTTTCTTCTTTTAACAACATCCCCTGGCTCTGTACTTTTATATACTGTTTAGTTTACTTGGAACTGTGTTCTCCTGCATTTTGAAATAAGACACATAAATTCCCGGCCTCTGAATGAAGATAAATGATTCTGCACGCTACGAAGCCCACCTCTGTGGAGATCTGACTGCTGAATTTTCACGGGGAGCAACATGCACTCAATAGAGCACATTGCAAGAATAACATGTACGACATTCTTTAGGTGCCTTCTGCCTGAGCTTTTTGTTAAAGGGAAACCAACAAAACACTATATCTATGCAACATATAAGAATTAACTTAACTGCTATTATGTTTAATCTACCTCTGAAAATAAAGGCATGTGTTCCTGACAAGATATAGTGTAGGATCAAGAGTATCTCATAAAGCCCAGGAGAAAGGACAGGCTGGTTGTGACGCTAGTGCATTACAGGGCACATTCTTCCACACTACAGTCAGTCTAAAGCTGCTATTTTGCGTAAGTGCATATGTTTGGATGGAGACCCATGCAACATGGTGAGAACATGCAGGGGTGGGTTTGAACCCTAACCCCTGGTGGTGTGAAGCAGCCGAGCTCCCCACTGGCCATTGGTGACATTCAAAATCAACACTGAATGACTAAACTGCAATGGGTAATAGAAAACGTACGTGATGCGAACTTCCAGCATCAAGCACCAATTACAATCAGATTGCTGTATGAATGCAGATTATTAGATGCCATTTACTCTAATAAATGAAAGGCCGGGGGGACATCCCACCATATTTTGAGTAGGTTTGTGCTTGTGCAGTCATATTTTTAAAATGAAAAAGTAGAAAGAGTAACCGATGATGCACATATCATTGCTGGAAAGTACAGAAGAGTGTAGTTTCTCTAATTTAGGCTACCTTTGTACCACAGTCTGATGCTACATGAATGTCTGCAGGTGTTTATCCTTTTAAATTTGCTGTGAGAATGTAGAGGTGTTGGAATGATTATCAAAGCAGAAGACAGGTGTAAACAGAAGGTGCTATGCTGTCTGTCTTGCACTCATCATATAGTGTCACGGTAGAATAAAAAAATCATTTTATCATTGACTGCGATGGGCTGGCCCCCATTCCTCGGTTGTTCCCTGCCTCGTGCCCATAGCTTCTGGGATAGGCTCCGGACGCCCCGCGACCCAGTAGGATAAGCGGTTTGGGAAATGGATGGATGGATGGATTTTATCATTGAGTAAACTGTAAAATACCACACATGCATTTTATATGAAGGCATCAGAACGAAAAAGAAGAAAGAGGTTGACCAAGAACAAGACAGACGGTCTCAGTCATCGTCACACTCAGCATGCTGAGAGGCGCGCAGACGACATAAGAATCTGGAGGAGTGTCGTCTTTGTGGTGAGCAGGAGTCGACACTGACTCCATGGCAACTTATAAGAATAATCATATGAAGTGCAAGTTTCATGGGTATTCGCAGAATAGTTAAAACTCAGCCTGGTAATTTGCCGGCAAGCAAACCTTATGTGATATTTTGTTGTTGACCAGCGGGGTAGGGGGTGAGGGTTGGTATATTTTGTTTCTATATATATATATATATATATATATATATATATATAATGCTGGTGTTGGGGAGGAAAGACCAGCCCACCGGGAAAATTCTGAACTTTTTGATGGTCAGCCCGCATCTGCTGACAAATAACAGCAGTGTTTATTTGTCCGGCTGACTTCATTTTTATATTGACTTTAAAATAAAAACCATCTAAGACTTCCACAGGTCTGGACAAATTCCTGAAATATAGAAAGCAATGAAAAAAGGAACAGAGGTTTTATTTGGCTATGGGTGTGAAAGACCCCCCCCCACCAAATTAGCACTCAGGGCATAATTATCTGTGGTGCAGCTGATCGTCCAAAAAACTACAAAACTGGTGTCATAACCACTAAGTGGAACTTTGGTTTTCTTTTTTTCCTCTGGGCCACAATTTAAGGGAAAGTGGAAACAGGAGATAATATAAGAACTGAAAAAGCTACAGTGAAATGGCTATGCTAACTATAACCATTGGAACTTATGGGAGGGTTTAATAGCACAGATCAGTGAAAGCTTATCCCCTGGGCAGGATCCAAGTTTGCCTTGCTAAGTGAGAGCTTTAAGTATTATACATTTTTCAATTTACGACTTTCTCTTTTGGGTATTTAATAAAATGTCATCATGTGATCAATGTTAAAATAAACACCCATAGTGCGGGTTGGAAAAACATATAAAATATGTGGGAAAGCATATATAAAACTTTCTATAAAAGCAACAACAATGAATCATCAAATAACAGTCTTGCCTGTTTTATGCCTGGTTATGCATAAAAAGCAATAAACAGCACACTTAACATTCATACAATTTTGTTTACAACCTGAGGTTGATATAGCTGCCAATCAAGCTTGTGCTTTTGCCCTTAACATTTCACTAGTGTTTAGAGTCAGCCATGACAAACAATTCACTGCTAATGTACAGTGAGCAAAGGACAGTCATGGATCAATTGCTATAAATACAGAAACCAGTGGCCCTTGTAATAGGTTTCAGTATTATATTGTGTTTAACATTGGGGAAGTCTGAAATTACTTTGCGCTGCAGCCAACATTTGCTTTCAATGCAATGTAGCTTAAAGTGCTTTCTTTTGGAATTGAGTGTTTTTGCAGATACTACAACCTGTTTAGAGTAAAAATTGCTTTATGGAATTTCTAAAGATTTTTTTATATACATTTTGTACCTATGCTACTGGGCTGCCGCGTAGCTCAATGGATACAACTGTGGCCGATCACTATCAGGGTTGTGGGTTAGATCAGAACTATGTGTGGATGGAGTTTTCCTTGCATGTAAGTGTCTGCTCAGAAATAAACTCACATACCACAGCGTGCTTATGTGCCTTCTGCTTCCTCACTTCTAGGCACCCAAAAAAGGAGATGCAGAAAACAAATGGATGATAAACACATAGCATCAATTAATTGCGTCATGATTTCTACTATAGAAAAAGATATTATTTTGCTTATTAAAACACAGCAATGTCATGGAAGCCAAAACGACTGTTAGGACGCTTTTCCACTGCACCAAGTATGGTATTTTTGGTACATTCCCTTTTCCATTGACTTCTGGTCGAGTACCAGTACTAAAAGTTCCAGTAGCGAAAGTGCCAATCCAGCTAGGCTATGGTACTTCTTTGGTACTTCTTTGGTACTTCGGTACTTTGGGGTGGGATTTGAGACGCTTTCTTTGTTGACTGGTAATGCAAATAACCTGACGCTGAAAAACAATACAAAGGTTGCTTGAAAACAGTTGCGAATTCTGAAAACAATAATAAATCAAGTAAAAAAAAAAAAAAAAAAACTATTAACTGAGATCAGTTCAGAAGAACAGATACAACAAAAAGTTCAGAATTGCAGAGAGCAATCAGCAATTTAAAAAGTATTTTGTTTGATATACTAGGATAGCACTCCTATAGCATATTTTGTTGTAAATATAGCCATGTGATTTTCTTGTAATAAATACTGGAGTATTTATAAAGCAAATAGGAGTTCATAAATTTCTCGCAAACCGTTCAAGGAATTTTTTAAACAGCAAGGATGAAAATGTTTATGATTGTCCTGGAGATTGCTTGCAGCCCTTATGCAAAAGCAGTAAACTTTAAATTGTTTATATATACAGTATTAGATAATCAAAGGAATAATAATTAAAATTGCAAAGCTACCTAAGTAAAAATGTTTTCGCAAAACGTAAGCTCCCTATGTCATAATGTTCGTATACAGAATTGAAAGTAAGAAAAAGCCAGATCTTAATCCAGCTCACTAGCGATGTAAGAATAGTATCTGCTTAACAATGCGATGTTTGTATTGATATCGTATGTCGTCCAGCCCTATAATACACTGCAGCCATTTTTTAAAATTCAGTATGAAATACCCCGCCTCATGTTGTGATGTCATTTGGCACAGTTTATTACTCCAGTGGAAAACCTCCCCTAGTTAACTTCATCCAGAAGGTCTCTTATAAAGCTTGTGTGGCAGAGTAATGGTCAACCAGTAAACAAACGTCTTGGAGAAGCTAACTATTCAGCTCAGGACCTCTAGGTGTAAAAATGGCACTTAAGTCAACACCCCTAACAACCCCTTCCTTTGCCTAGCAGCTGTTTATGTTATGTGCTAATGAGACAACAAGCTGAAACCACGAGTGTTGGGACGGTTCCCGATGCTTCTTGCCGATTTCTCCACATTCCCTGTGGACTAAAGATCTGACTTCAAAGGTGCTGAATGGAATATTTTGTTTCTGTGTCTGTGCCCCATACTCAACAACAAATTTATATGTGTTTACGTCACCTAATTCTCAAGGTTTCTGCAAGTATCACTATGGCATCACGTTCAGTTCAATGATGACCAGCTAACCTCCATGTTCCCCCAGGAATTCTCTATATTGCCCCCTGGACTATCTTCACACAGGAACTGACGTCTATCATAGTCTTCGGTAGTATTCCTTATTATTTGAGCAGAAAAGTCAAGTAGTAACAGAATTAGGGAAAAAACACCTTTTATCCCCATGATTATCCTGACTACAGAAATAACCACTTGGTCACTCCCCTGAAATTGATGGGCCTGTAGCAGAAACAGCTCCCCCCCAATTAAATAATCATTTGATCAATGGCAGCTTGTAGCAGGGTCTCCTCTCAACGTGCCTTGTCTGACACCCAAACTTTCACTGAAGTACTGAAAGCTACAAACTCAGTTTGTATCATTTCAGGAGCTAGAAAAGTAAATGTGTGCTGGTCATTAGGCATGTAATGATGAATCGTGAATCGGTTAAAAATCGATGTAAATGTATGAC
The DNA here is from genome assembly GCF_023856365.1 of Brienomyrus brachyistius. Classification (NCBI taxonomy): domain Eukaryota; kingdom Metazoa; phylum Chordata; class Actinopteri; order Osteoglossiformes; family Mormyridae; genus Brienomyrus; species Brienomyrus brachyistius. Next base: position 6,289,488 of record NC_064548.1, read on the forward strand.
GATTTAAACTGGCTGATGGGGAAAATGAATCGCTACTTTAGGAGTACATGTACTTCATGGTACTTTACTTAACAGAAAAACTGTAATATTAGATTTGATTTCACGACGTCAGTTCACTGCGTATTCACGTTGACGTCAGACGTTAGTTTTTGGTTTTGACCGAACGCGAGATGGCGAGCGAAATTGAAATTGAGGACGCACTGCCTGATCTTAAATCCGCGATGTGGCAACATTTTAGTTTTCAGGTAATCACAAACGAAAATGGTGAGAAAAGCACAGACAAGACAAAAACTGTGTGCAAACATTGGAAAAGACTGATAACATATATTAATAGCAAAACGAACATGCTTCAGCATGTCCACCGGCACCACAGTGAGCTGAGCAAAGGTTATTAAAAGGGCAAACCATCCTAAAAAACTGCACATGCAAGCCTTAGTTTATTTGGTAATGCTTAATATATATTTATATATATATATATATATATATATATATATATATATATATATATATATATATATACATATATTAAGTGCACCTTCATAATGTATTTGTTATGCATTTATAGACTATTCAGTGCACCTTCATAATGCATTCATAGAACATTCATAAGCAGCATGCAAGTACACTTTAACAGCTTTAATATACATTAATAAATATGTATTTTACAGTTAATGGATGTTAGCATGTAAAGGTATACATGCATGATGTTTATGAATGATTTTTGAATATTTAATGAGCATTATGAAGGTGTACTGAATGTTTTATGAATGTGATATAGAAGCATTATGAAGGTGCAGTTAATGTAGAGAGTCACTGTCTATTTGAAGATTTATTTATTTTGATTTCTGATTTTTTTTTTTAAACAGTGTTTTATTCAGTTTCAGTTGCACTGTCAAGAAGAGGACAGAAAAATAGTTTTGCTTATTGGGAGTGGTCACAACTCCTCCCCCCTCCCCCCCAATTTATGCATATGATCATAACAACACCTGCCATCCCCGACATGAAGGAGTATGTTTGATATGAGGATTATAGGACACGATGAGTTTAATTATACAATGCAGACCAATTAGATTGCATCAGCGCTCATTTTTAAAGTAGAGATGCCTTTAGCTGCACGACTTTTCCCTTCCTCAATCCATCAATGTCACTTACGCTCCCCATTCAGATATATTTTCTGTCAGCGTGACACATAACATTGATGTGCAGCCTCTTGCGAGATTCATCACTTGGCATTAAGGCACAGCTCTTGTAAAGCGGACTATTAGCATTATAATTTGTTATTATTGATAGGATGACACCAGACAAATATGGATTTCATCACAGTAACATTCTTAACTGAACAGTTTGCTCAAGTGAAACATATCATTATCATTGGCATTTTATTTTACTTTTTTGGTGGTTTGTTTTCAATACATTCTTACATTTTGTTCATGTACTGCAGTGAAAAAAACACTGTAAAAAAATAGAGGAAAGTAATAAGTAAACACTTAAACTACATTGTCAACCCTCCCCCATCAATTAAATGAAACAGGAAATCAAACAAATACACAAATAAATATTACATCGTATGAAACCTGTGCTTTGAAGTCATAATGCTTGATTCTTTCTTTGACTACAACTGTATTCATTTTTGGAGAATAGTATGAGCAAAGATTGTTAGGTAACATTTTACATTAACTGCACCTTCATAAAGCCTTTAGAATGTATTCATAGAATAGTCATTGCACCTTCATAATACATTCATAGAACATTCATAAGCAGCATGGAAGTGTCACACCCGCACCAGCAGCCACGCCCACATAGGCGCGGAACACCAGCTGCAAGCAATCCGACTGCAGTCAAAAGACAATTGCTACTTCGCACAGGTCGCAAAGTATTGTTGCCATGCTGGTATGAGCCGTACTAACCGTTTAACCTCTGTCAATTGTTTCCTTTCCCTGCTCCTGCTGCCCTGCCTGAATCCCTTACCCATCTCATCCCCCTGTGTCTCCCACTTCCCTGTGTGGCGTGTTGGCGTAGGACTGAATCTCTCGGCAATCGACTCCTCCGCTCTGTCCCCGACTACGCTTCTGCCTCGTCATTGGGTTCTGTGCGCTTGCATCTAATAAACCACGTCTTCTGCAATCTGGGTCCAGTGTTCTGTCCCGTCCCCATACTTGACAGGAAGTATACCTTAGCATCCTACCCTACCTGGTTACACTATACTTAGTTCTAAGACAGCTGTACACAAAAATAAGGTGAAGTAGGAGACCCTGGGACTGACCATAAACCAGCCAGGTAAAGGATGGAAGTGACTTTCTAATGCTAGCGATGACCTCTAAGTTATCTGACAGGTTCTCGTGAATCATAGGATGACGTCATATATCCTTCAAAAGGAATGGGAACCATTAAGCGTAGATGCAAAGTGCACTGCAATCAGATTTGCTGTGGTCTCTGAATATGTTTTCTGGAGCTGCATAAACAAATCGTTTTGTTTTGATGGTACTGCAACATAATTGTTCATGTAATCAATTGAAATAATTGATTGATGGCTCTATTAACAATATTTATTGTGAATTACTGGTCTTCTTGTTGCCACTTTTGCACATTTTACCTAACATGCATTAATTTACTGACTGAATCAGTAGTACCATTTTACAGGTTTCACATTAAGAATACCAATTACAGTAAGTATACTCTTCATCTCATGTGTTTAATTTGGTAAAAACAAGGTTCTTCAATGTTTCAATACAAACATAGGTATAGGTTTAGATTTTTAATGGGTTTGGGAAGCAATTTATCTGGTTTGTTGTATCTTGAAAATACCGTAAAAATTAGTATTATGATGATGATGATGATTATTATTATTGTTATTATTATTATTACACAATTATATATGAAAAACCTTGTGATTAAAAAACTGTACGTTGCATGTACTCCATAAATGCTCAACATGTGCACTAAATACTAAAAGATTCTACCACATACGGTAACCATGAAGCATCATTATGTGGCTTGAGTGTTACATTTACTATATATTTTACAGTTATAATAAAGGAGCCCAATGTCAGTTTCAGCATCCTCCTGCCTGGATTTGAAATTCTCTTTTATGAAAGTGTAGGAACAGAGAACAAATATGGCACTTGGACGGAAGCAAAAATTTGGAGTTTGAAATTAACCATAATAAATAATCCACCATATTCCTGCTCATCTTCACAATGCTATAACATACATCCTTCAGCAGAGCTCTTTTAAAATAGATATTTTCTATGTCTGCATGCACATGTTCCTCAATCTTATTTCCAGCATTTTTGCATGACCAGGCATTGTGCAAGCATTCTGTGGTTAAATTAAAGTTATCCTCTGTAATTAGCCATGTAATTTTCACCCATGTCCAATAAACATTGATGTAAATGCATGCTAATTTATAATAATGACGACTTCCATCCATTTCCTGAAACCACAGGGGTCTGGAGCCCAGAGGCTATGGGCACAAGGGAGGGAATAACCCCAGATGGGGTGCCAACCCATTACAGGGCACACTCACACACCATTCGCTCACACCTATGGGGAATTTGGTAGCTCCAATTAGTCTCAGCATGTTTTTGGACTGTGGGGGGGGAGAACCAGAGTACCCAGCAGAAACCCTACAATGACACAGGGAGAACATACAAGCTCCACATACATGGAACCCTGGCGGAGACTCAAGCAGGGACGGATTATGGGTTGTGTGGGCCCCTGGGCAAAACGTTCGCGAGGGCCCCCCCCCCCCCCCCCACCATCAGCACCACTACCACAACCACCACAATTCAAGGGCCCTTGGCAGCCAAACGGCCTCCCTATAGGGTCAGGGGTCCTTGTAGGCAGAGGATCAAAGAATGTAGGCCCTCTAAAATAGAAAAACGAAAATACATTGTTGATAAGCGTTGCAAATTGTTTTGGGCTAGGGGCCCCACGGGCCCCCTGCACCCCAAGGGCCCCTTGGGCAGCGGCCCCGCTGGCCCGGTCCGTAATCCGTTCCTGGACTCAAGTCCAGGTCCCGGAGGTGTGAGGAAACAGTGCTAACCACTGCCGCACCATACCGCCCCAAGATAACAAAATCACATATAAAACATGAAAAAAAAATATTCAAAAAATGGGCCAAAATGAAATACAATTATATTCTTAGTTTTAGGTGATTTGTTTATTTCGTTCGACAGATGGCCCTAAAAACAGACATATTCAGGTTTTTAAGGGAGATAAAAAGAAATGGTTCATTACCTTATACTGTAAGTAGCTAGCACCTCTATGGATTAGCAGAAAAGAAGAGGTTCATTACCCTATACTGTAAGTAGCTAGCACCTCTATGGATTAGCATAAAAGAAGAGGTTCATTACCCTATACTGTAAGTAGCTAGCACCTCTATGGATTAGCAGAAAAGAAGAGGTTCATTACCCTATACTGTAAGTAGCTAGTACCTCTATGGATTAGCATAAAAGAAGAGGTTCATTACCCTATACTGTAAGTAGCTAGCACCTCTATGGATTAGCAGAAAAGAAGAGGTTCATTACCCTATACTGTAAGTAGCTAGCACCTCTATGGATTCGCATTGTTTTTAAGCAAGAAACACTGTCTGGGTGGGGGTGGGTTTAATAAACAGCAATCAATACAAACTTGGGCCGCTGAATTGGAGAGTTTGCATTGCTCAGCCTGTGTTCAGAGGCTCACACTTTGGGCTGCTTATCCAGTGACTGTCGGAATTCCCCCTGATGTATGGCCGCTTCATTGGCCAGGCCATCCCTCAGTACGCTGTTAGCCTGTTTTAAATGTGCAGATTTATTGCATCTTTATCCAAGCTCATGTCACTTAAGGGAAGAGCTGCAGCTCCTCCTAGGTCCTCCTGATTTAACCGATATCAAGGCACATTTCAATTTCCTGAGCTCTCATTTTCGTATATTTCGTTCTGTGATTATATATATGAAGAGAAGAGAACTTGATACACTGCCGGTCAACCCACTATGTGACATAAGCAGCCGACCGCCATCTGCTGAGCGTGCGCCAACTTTCCCGTAACTGATTTGGATCTTTCTGGATTCATACTGCAGTAGGATAGTGGTGTGAAAAATACAACAAGCCTTCTCAAAAAGTAAGGAAAGTGAGGAGTCGGGCTACAGACTCTCATGGACTTTTCCACAGTCACCTGACCTCTTAAACATCAAACATTTGTGGGAGCACTTGAAGAACAAAAAAGCCAAGGATTCAGTGACAGTACAAGATGATCTTTGGAACATTCTCAAATCATGCTGGGACGATTTGGATCATCAGGCTTTGCACAAACAAGTGGAGTTTATGTCACCTCGAGTCCATGCTGTCATTTAAACAGAAAGGGTATATAACAAGTAGGCCTATTAAGAAATTATGAAATTCATGTGAATTTGTTATGCTGATCAATTTTAAACTAATAAATGTGAAGCTGATAAAATAGAAGATTTTTCAGTAGTGGTTAGGACCCCACTGTATAAGTATGTGTATATACACGTGTCTCTCTCTCTCTCTCTCTCTCTCTCTCTTTATACATATACACAACACATGTGTGTCTATACACATGTATATATATATATATATACATATATATATATATATATATATATATATATATATATATATATATATATATGTGTGTGTGTGTGTGTGTGTTCATATACTATGCGTTATATAAGTCATATAAAATAACATAAATGCCACTGTATATATATTGCAACTTGCAGCTTGCCAGAAGTAAAAAAAAATATCACGCTGTGACTTCATGGCAAAATGTTTTTTGGAGGCTTTTTGGTGCTCATAGTGTTTTACAGCAAATTCCGATTTGTTTTCAAGCATAGATGCAGATGTACATGTTGCCAGTAGAAAATGGCCTTCAATGTCACAGCCCCTTCAATGTCACAGCCCCTTCAATGCCATAGCCCCTTCATTGCCATAGCCCCTTCAATGTCACAGCCCCTTCAATGCCATAGCCCCTTCATTGCCACAGCCCCTTCAATGCCACAGCCCCTTCAATGCCATAGCCCCTTCATTGCCATAGCCCCTTCAATGTCACAGCCCCTTCAATGTCACAGCCCCTTCATTGCCATAGCCCCTTCAATGTCACAGCCCCTTCAATGCCATAGCCCCTTCATTGCCATAGCCCCTTCATTGCCATAGCCCCTTCAAAGCCACGGCCCCTTCAATGCCATAGCCCCTTCATTGCCATAGCCCCTTCAATGTCACAGCCCCTTCAATGCCATAGCCCCTTCATTGCCATAGCCCCTTCATTGCCATAGCCCCTTCAAAGCCACGGCCCCTTCAATGCCATAGCCCCTTCATTGCCATAGCCCCTTCAATGTCACAGCCCCTTCAAAGCCACGGCCCCTTCAATGCCATAGCCCCTTCATTGCCATAGCCCCTTCAATGTCACAGCCCCTTCAATGTCACAGCCCCTTCAATGCCATAGCCCCTTCAAAGCCACAGCCCCTTCAATGTCACAGCCCCTTCAATGCCATAGCCCCTTCATTGCCATAGCCCCTTCAATGTCACAGCCCCTTCAATGCCATAGCCCCTTCAAAGCCACAGCCCCTTCAATGCCACAGCCCCTTCAATGCCATAGCCCCTTCAAAGCCACGGCCCCTTCAATGCCATAGCCCCTTCATTGCCATAGCCCCTTCAATGTCACAGCCCCTTCAATGCCATAGCCCCTTCATTGCCATAGCCCCTTCAATGTCACAGCCCCTTCAATGCCATAGCCCCTTCAAAGCCACAGCCCCTTCAATGTCACAGCCCCTTCAATGCCACAGCCCCTTCAATGCCATAGCCCCTTCAAAGCCACGGCCCCTTCAATGTCACAGCCCCTTCAATGTCACAGCCCCTTCAATGCCATAGCCCCTTCATTGCCATAGCCCCTTCAATGTCACAGCCCCTTCAATGTCACAGCCCCTTCAATGCCATAGCCCCTTCAATGCCATAGCCCCTTCAATGTCACAGCCCCTTCAAAGCCACAGCCCCTTCAATGTCACAGCCCCTTCATTGCCATAGCCCCTTCAATGCCACAGCCCCTTCAATGCCACAGCCCCTTCAATGCCACAGCCCCTTCATTGCCATAGCCCCTTCATTGCCATAGCCCCTTCAATGCCACAGCCCCTTCAATGTCACAGCCCCTTCAATGCCACAGCCCCTTCAATGCCACAGCCCCTTCAATGCCATAGCCCCTTCAAAGCCATAGCCCCTTCAATGCCATAGCCCCTTCATTGCCATAGCCCCTTCAATGCCATAGCCCCTTCAATGTCACAGCCCCTTCAATGTCACAGCCCCTTCAATGCCACAGCCCCTTCAATGCCACAGCCCCTTCAATGCCACAGCCCCTTCAATGCCATAGCCCCTTCATTGCCATAGCCCCTTCAATGCCACAGCCCCTTCATTGCCACAGCCCCTTCAATGCCACAGCCCCTTCATTGCCATAGCCCCTTCATTGCCATAGCCCCTTCAATGTCACAGCCCCTTCAATGCCATAGCCCCTTCAATGTCACAGCCCCTTCAAAGCCACAGCCCCTTCAATGCCACAGCCCCTTCAATGCCACAGCCCCTTCATTGCCATAGCCCCTTCAATGTCACAGCCCCTTCAATGCCATAGCCCCTTCATTGCCATAGCCCCTTCAATGCCACAGCCCCTTCAATGCCATAGCCCCTTCAATGCCACAGCCCCTTCAATGCCATAGCCCCTTCAATGTCACAGCCCCTTCAATGTCACAGCCCCTTCAATGCCATAGCCCCTTCATTGCCATAGCCCCTTCATTGCCATAGCCCCTTCAATGCCATAGCCCCTTCAATGCCATAGCCCCTTCAATGCCACAGCCCCTTCAATGCCATAGCCCCTTCAATGCCACAGTCCCTTCAATGCCATAGCCCCTTCATTGCCATAGCCCCTTCAATGTCACAGCCCCTTCAATGCCACAGCCCCTTCAATGCCATAGCCCCTTCAATGCCACAGCCCCTTCAATGCCATAGCCCCTTCATTGCCATAGCCCCTTCAATGCCACAGCCCCTTCATTGCCACAGCCCCTTCAATGCCATAGCCCCTTCAATGCCACAGCCCCTTCAATGCCATAGCCCCTTCATTGCCATAGCCCCTTCAATGTCACAGCCCCTTCAATGCCACAGCCCCTTCAATGCCACAGCCCCTTCAATGCCATAGCCCCTTCATTGCCATAGCCCCTTCAATGTCACAGCCCCTTCAATGCCATAGCCCCTTCAATGCCATAGCCCCTTCATTGCCATAGCCCCTTCAATGCCACAGCCCCTTCAATGCCATAGCCCCTTCATTGCCATAGCCCCTTCAATGTCACAGCCCCTTCAATGCCACAGCCCCTTCAATGCCACAGCCCCTTCAATGCCATAGCCCCTTCATTGCCATAGCCCCTTCAATGTCACAGCCCCTTCAATGCCACAGCCCCTTCAATGCCACAGCCCCTTCAATGCCATAGCCCCTTCATTGCCATAGCCCCTTCAATGTCACAGCCCCTTCAATGCCATAGCCCCTTCATTGCCATAGCCCCTTCAATGCCACAGCCCCTTCAATGCCACAGCCCCTTCAATGCCACAGCCCCTTCAATGCCACAGCCCCTTCAATGCCATAGCCCCTTCATTGCCAAAGCCCCTTCATTGCCATAGCCCCTTCAATGCCATAGCCCCTTCAATGCCACAGCCCCTTCAATGTCACAGCCCCTTCAATGCCATAGCCCCTTCAATGTCACAGCCTCTTCAATGCCACAGCCCCTTCAATGCCATAGCCCCTTCATTGCCATAGCCCCTTCAATGCCAGAGCACCTTCAATGCCACAGCCCCTTCAATGTCACAGCCCCTTCATTGCCATAGCCCCTTCAATGACACAGCCCCTTCAATGTCACAGCCCCTTCAATGCCATATCCCCTTCATTGCCATAGCCCCTTCAATGCCACAGCCCCTTCAATGCCACAGCCCCTTCAATGCCACAGCCCCTTCAATGCCATAGCCCCTTCAAAGCCACAGCCCCTTCAATGTCACAGCCCCTTCAATGCCAAAGCCCCTTCAAAGCCACAGCCCCTTCAATGCCATAGCCCCTTCAATGTCACAGCCCCTTCAATGCCAAAGCCCCTTCAAAGCCACAGCCCCTTCAATGCCATAGCCCCTTCAATGTCACAGCCCCTTCAAAGCCACAGCCCCTTCAATGCCATAGCCCCTTCAATGTCACAGCCCCTTCAATGTCACAGCCCCTTCAATACATAGCCCCTTCAATGTCACAGCCCCTTCAATGTCACAGCCCCTTCAATGCCAAAGCCCCTTCAAAGCCACAGCCCCTTCAATACATAGCCCCTTCATTGCCATAGCCCCTTCAATGTCACAGCCCCTTCAATGCCACAGCCCCTTCAATGCCACAGCCCCTTCAAAGCCACAGCCCCTTCAATGTCACAGCCCCTTCAATGCCACAGCCCCTTCAAAGCCACAGCCCCTTCAATGCCATAGCCCCTTCAATGTCACAGCCCCTTCAATGCCACAGCCCCTTCAATGTCACAGCCCCTTCAATGTCACAGCCCCTTCAATGCCATAGCCCCTTCATTGCCATAGCCCCTTCAATGCCACAGCCCCTTCAATGCCACAGCCCCTTCAATGCCACAGCCCCTTCAATGTCACAGCCCCTTCAATGTCACAGCCCCTTCATTGCCATAGCCCCTTCAATGCCATAGCCCCTTCAATGTCACAGCCCCTTCAATGCCACAGCCCCTTCAAAGCCACAGCCCCTTCAATGCCATAGCCCCTTCAATGTCACAGCCCCTTCAATGTCACAGCCCCTTCAATACATAGCCCCTTCAATGCCATAGCCCCTTCAATGCCATAGCCCCTTCAATGTCACAGCCCCTTCAATGCCACAGCCCCTTCAAAGCCACAGCCCCTTCAATGCCATAGCCCCTTCAATGTCACAGCCCCTTCAATGCCACAGCCCCTTCAATGTCACAGCCCCTTCATTGCCATAGCCCCTTCAATGTCACAGCCCCTTCAATGCCACAGCCCCTTCAATGCCATAGCCCCTTCATTGCCATAGCCCCTTTCATTGCCATAGCCCCTTCAATGCCATAGCCCCTTCAATGCCATAGCCCCTTCATTGCCATAGCCCCTTCAATGCCACAGCCCCTTCAATGCCATAGCCCCTTCTTTGCCATAGCCCCTTCAATGTCACAGCCCCTTCAATGTCACAGCCCCTTCAATGCCATAGCCCCTTCATTGCCATAGCCCCTTCAATGCCATAGCCCCTTCAATGCCATAGCCCCTTCATTGCCATAGCCCCTTCAATGCCATAGCCCCTTTCATTGCCATAGCCCCTTCAATGCCATAGCCCCTTCATTGCCATAGCCCCTTCAATGCCACAGCCCCTTCAATGCCATAGCCCCTTCAATGCCATAGCCCCTTCAATGCCACAGCCCCTTCAATGTCACAGCCCCTTCAATGCCATAGCCCCTTCAATGCCATAGCCCCTTCATTGCCATAGCCCCTTCAATGCCACAGCCCCTTCAATGCCATAGCCCCTTCAATGCCACAGCCCCTTCAATGCCATAGCCCCTTCAATGCCATAGCCCCTTCATTGCCATAGCCCCTTCAATGCCATAGCCCCTTCATTGCCATAGCCCCTTCAATGTCACAGCCCCTTCAATGCCACAGCCCCTTCAATGCCACAGCCCCTTCATTGCCATAGCCCCTTCAATGCCACAGCCCCTTCAATGCCATAGCCCCTTCAATGCCATAGCCCCTTCAATGCCACAGCCCCTTCAATGCCATAGCCCCTTCAATGCCACAGCCTCTTCAATGCCACAGCCTCTTCAATGCCACAGCCCCTTCAATGTCACAGCCCCTTCAATGCCATAGCCCCTTCAATGCCACAGCCCCTTCAATGCCACAGCCCCTTCAATGCCACAGCCCCTTCAATGCCATAGCCCCTTCAATGCCACAGCCCCTTCAATGTCACAGCCCCTTCAATGCCACAGCCCCTTCAATGCCATAGCCCCTTCAATGCCATAGCCCCTTCAATGCCACAGCCCCTTCATTGCCACAGCCCCTTCAATGTCACAGCCCCTTCAATGCCACAGCCCCTTCAATGCCACAGCCCCTTCAATGCCATAGCCCCTTCATTGCCATAGCCCCTTCAATGCCATAGCCCCTTCAATGCCATAGCCCCTTCAATGTCACAGCCCCTTCAATGCCACAGCCCCTTCAATGCCATAGCCCCTTCATTGCCATAGCCCCTTCAATGCCATAGCCCCTTCATTGCCATAGCCCCTTCTATGCCATAGCCCCTTCATTGCCATAGCCCCTTCAATGCCATAGCCCCTTCAATGCCATAGCCCCTTCAATGTCACAGCCCCTTCAATGCCACAGCCCCTTCATTGCCATAGCCCCTTCAATGCCATAGCCCCTTCAATGCCACAGCCCCTTCAATGTCACAGCCCCTTCAATGCCACAGCCCCTTCAATGCCACAGCCCCTTCATTGCCATAGCCCCTTCAATGCCATAGCCCCTTCAATGCCACAGCCCCTTCAATGTCACAGCCCCTTCAATGCCACAGCCCCTTCAATGCCACAGCCCCTTCATTGCCATAGCCCCTTCAATGCCATAGCCCCTTCAATGCCATAGCCCCTTCAATGTCACAGCCCCTTCAATGCCACAGCCCCTTCATTGCCACAGCCCCTTCAATGCCACAGCCCCTTCATTGTCACAGCCCCTTCAATGCCACAGCCCCTTCATTGCCATAGCCCCTTCAATGCCATAGCCCCTTCAATGCCACAGCCCCTTCAATGTCACAGCCCCTTCAATGCCACAGCCCCTTCAATGCCACAGCCCCTTCATTGCCACAGCCCCTTCATTGCCATAGCCCCTTCAATGCCATAGCCCCTTCAATGCCACAGCCCCTTCAATGTCACAGCCCCTTCAATGCCACAGCCCCTTCAATGCCACAGCCCCTTCATTGCCATAGCCCCTTCAATGCCATAGCCCCTTCAATGCCATAGCCCCTTCAATGTCACAGCCCCTTAATGCCACAGCCCCTTCATTGCCACAGCCCCTTCAATGCCACAGCCCCTTCAATGCCACAGCCCCTTCAATGCCACAGCCCCTTCATTGCCATAGCCCCTTCAATGCCACAGCCCCTTCAATGTCACAGCCCCTTCAATGCCACAGCCCCTTCAATGCCACAGCCCCTTCATTGCCATAGCCCCTTCAATGCCACAGCCCCTTCAATGTCACAGCCCCTTCAATGCCACAGCCCCTTCAATGTCACAGCCCCTTCAATGCCACAGCCCCTTCAATGTCACAGCCCCTTCAATGCCACAGCCCCTTCATTGCCATAGCCCCTTCAATGCCATAGCCCCTTCAATGCCATAGCCCCTTCAATGTCACAGCCCCTTCAATGCCACAGCCCCTTCATTGCCACAGCCCCTTCAATGCCACAGCCCCTTCAATGCCACAGCCCCTTCAATGCCACAGCCCCTTCATTGCCATAGCCCCTTCAATGCCATAGCCCCTTCAATGCCATAGCCCCTTCAATGTCACAGCCCCTTCAATGCCACAGCCCCTTCATTGCCACAGCCCCTTCAATGCCACAGCCCCTTCAATGTCACAGCCCCTTCAATGCCACAGCCCCTTCAATGCCACAGCCCCTTCATTGCCATAGCCCCTTCAATGCCACAGCCCCTTCAATGTCACAGCCCCTTCAATGCCACAGCCCCTTCAATGTCACAGCCCCTTCAATGCCACAGCCCCTTCAATGTCACAGCCCCTTCAATGCCACAGCCCCTTCAATGTCACAGCCCCTTCAATGCCACAGCCCCTTCATTGCCATAGCCCCTTCAATGCCATAGCCCCTTCAATGCCACAGCCCCTTCAATGCCACAGCCCCTTCATTGCCATAGCCCCTTCAATGCCATAGCCCCTTCAATGCCACAGCCCCTTCAATGTCACAGCCCCTTCAATGCCACAGCCCCTTCATTGCCACAGCCCCTTCAATGCCACAGCCCCTTCAATGCCACAGCCCCTTCAATGTCACAGCCCCTTCAATGCCACAGCCCCTTCAATGTCACAGCCCCTTCAATGCCACAGCCCCTTCAATGCCACAGCCCCTTCAATGCCATAGCCCCTTCATTGCCACAGCCCCTTCAATGCCACAGCCCCTTCAATGCCACAGCCCCTTCAATGCCACAGCCCCTTCAATGCCACAGCCCCTTCAATGCCACAGCCCCTTCAATGCCATAGCCCCTTCATTGCCACAGCCCCTTCAATGCCATAGCCCCTTCATTGCCATAGCCCCTTCAATGTCACAGCCCCTTCAATGCCACAGCCCCTTCAATGCCACAGCCCCTTCAATGCCATAGCCCCTTCATTGCCATAGCCCCTTCAATGTCACAGCCCCTTCAATGCCATAGCCCCTTCAATGCCATAGCCCCTTCATTGCCATAGCCCCTTCAATGCCACAGCCCCTTCAATGCCATAGCCCCTTCATTGCCATAGCCCCTTCAATGTCACAGCCCCTTCAATGCCACAGCCCCTTCAATGCCACAGCCCCTTCAATGCCATAGCCCCTTCATTGCCATAGCCCCTTCAATGTCACAGCCCCTTCAATGCCACAGCCCCTTCAATGCCACAGCCCCTTCAATGCCATAGCCCCTTCATTGCCATAGCCCCTTCAATGCCACAGCCCCTTCAATGCCACAGCCCCTTCAATGCCACAGCCCCTTCAATGCCACAGCCCCTTCAATGCCATAGCCCCTTCATTGCCAAAGCCCCTTCATTGCCATAGCCCCTTCAATGCCATAGCCCCTTCAATGCCACAGCCCCTTCAATGTCACAGCCCCTTCAATGCCATAGCCCCTTCAATGTCACAGCCTCTTCAATGCCACAGCCCCTTCAATGCCATAGCCCCTTCATTGCCATAGCCCCTTCAATGCCAGAGCACCTTCAATGCCACAGCCCCTTCAATGTCACAGCCCCTTCATTGCCATAGCCCCTTCAATGACACAGCCCCTTCAATGTCACAGCCCCTTCAATGCCATATCCCCTTCATTGCCATAGCCCCTTCAATGCCACAGCCCCTTCAATGCCACAGCCCCTTCAATGCCACAGCCCCTTCAATGCCATAGCCCCTTCAAAGCCACAGCCCCTTCAATGTCACAGCCCCTTCAATGCCAAAGCCCCTTCAAAGCCACAGCCCCTTCAATGCCATAGCCCCTTCAATGTCACAGCCCCTTCAATGCCAAAGCCCCTTCAAAGCCACAGCCCCTTCAATGCCATAGCCCCTTCAATGTCACAGCCCCTTCAAAGCCACAGCCCCTTCAATGCCATAGCCCCTTCAATGTCACAGCCCCTTCAATGTCACAGCCCCTTCAATACATAGCCCCTTCAATGTCACAGCCCCTTCAATGTCACAGCCCCTTCAATGCCAAAGCCCCTTCAAAGCCACAGCCCCTTCAATACATAGCCCCTTCATTGCCATAGCCCCTTCAATGTCACAGCCCCTTCAATGCCACAGCCCCTTCAATGCCACAGCCCCTTCAAAGCCACAGCCCCTTCAATGTCACAGCCCCTTCAATGCCACAGCCCCTTCAAAGCCACAGCCCCTTCAATGCCATAGCCCCTTCAATGTCACAGCCCCTTCAATGCCACAGCCCCTTCAATGTCACAGCCCCTTCAATGTCACAGCCCCTTCAATGCCATAGCCCCTTCATTGCCATAGCCCCTTCAATGCCACAGCCCCTTCAATGCCACAGCCCCTTCAATGCCACAGCCCCTTCAATGTCACAGCCCCTTCAATGTCACAGCCCCTTCATTGCCATAGCCCCTTCAATGCCATAGCCCCTTCAATGTCACAGCCCCTTCAATGCCACAGCCCCTTCAAAGCCACAGCCCCTTCAATGCCATAGCCCCTTCAATGTCACAGCCCCTTCAATGTCACAGCCCCTTCAATACATAGCCCCTTCAATGCCATAGCCCCTTCAATGCCATAGCCCCTTCAATGTCACAGCCCCTTCAATGCCACAGCCCCTTCAAAGCCACAGCCCCTTCAATGCCACAGCCCCTTCAATGTCACAGCCCCTTCATTGCCATAGCCCCTTCAATGTCACAGCCCCTTCAATGCCACAGCCCCTTCAATGCCATAGCCCCTTCATTGCCATAGCCCCTTTCATTGCCATAGCCCCTTCAATGCCATAGCCCCTTCAATGCCATAGCCCCTTCATTGCCATAGCCCCTTCAATGCCACAGCCCCTTCAATGCCATAGCCCCTTCTTTGCCATAGCCCCTTCAATGTCACAGCCCCTTCAATGTCACAGCCCCTTCAATGCCATAGCCCCTTCATTGCCATAGCCCCTTCAATGCCATAGCCCCTTCAATGCCATAGCCCCTTCATTGCCATAGCCCCTTCAATGCCATAGCCCCTTTCATTGCCATAGCCCCTTCAATGCCATAGCCCCTTCATTGCCATAGCCCCTTCAATGCCACAGCCCCTTCAATGCCATAGCCCCTTCATTGCCATAGCCCCTTCATTGCCATAGCCCCTTCAATGCCATAGCCCCTTTCATTGCCATAGCCCCTTCAATGCCATAGCCCCTTCATTGCCATAGCCCCTTCAATGCCACAGCCCCTTCAATGCCATAGCCCCTTCAATGCCATAGCCCCTTCAATGCCACAGCCCCTTCAATGTCACAGCCCCTTCAATGCCATAGCCCCTTCAATGCCATAGCCCCTTCATTGCCATAGCCCCTTCAATGCCACAGCCCCTTCAATGCCATAGCCCCTTCAATGCCACAGCCCCTTCAATGCCATAGCCCCTTCAATGCCATAGCCCCTTCATTGCCATAGCCCCTTCAATGCCATAGCCCCTTCATTGCCATAGCCCCTTCAATGTCACAGCCCCTTCAATGCCACAGCCCCTTCAATGCCACAGCCCCTTCATTGCCATAGCCCCTTCAATGCCACAGCCCCTTCAATGCCATAGCCCCTTCAATGCCATAGCCCCTTCAATGCCACAGCCCCTTCAATGCCATAGCCCCTTCAATGCCACAGCCTCTTCAATGCCACAGCCTCTTCAATGCCACAGCCCCTTCAATGTCACAGCCCCTTCAATGCCATAGCCCCTTCAATGCCACAGCCCCTTCAATGCCACAGCCCCTTCAATGCCACAGCCCCTTCAATGCCATAGCCCCTTCAATGCCACAGCCCCTTCAATGTCACAGCCCCTTCAATGCCACAGCCCCTTCAATGCCATAGCCCCTTCAATGCCATAGCCCCTTCAATGCCACAGCCCCTTCATTGCCACAGCCCCTTCAATGTCACAGCCCCTTCAATGCCACAGCCCCTTCAATGCCACAGCCCCTTCAATGCCATAGCCCCTTCATTGCCATAGCCCCTTCAATGCCATAGCCCCTTCAATGCCATAGCCCCTTCAATGTCACAGCCCCTTCAATGTCACAGCCCCTTCAATGCCACAGCCCCTTCAATGCCATAGCCCCTTCATTGCCATAGCCCCTTCAATGCCATAGCCCCTTCATTGCCATAGCCCCTTCTATGCCATAGCCCCTTCATTGCCATAGCCCCTTCAATGCCATAGCCCCTTCAATGCCATAGCCCCTTCAATGTCACAGCCCCTTCAATGCCACAGCCCCTTCATTGCCATAGCCCCTTCAATGCCATAGCCCCTTCAATGCCACAGCCCCTTCAATGTCACAGCCCCTTCAATGCCACAGCCCCTTCAATGCCACAGCCCCTTCATTGCCATAGCCCCTTCAATGCCATAGCCCCTTCAATGCCACAGCCCCTTCAATGTCACAGCCCCTTCAATGCCACAGCCCCTTCAATGCCACAGCCCCTTCATTGCCATAGCCCCTTCAATGCCATAGCCCCTTCAATGCCATAGCCCCTTCAATGTCACAGCCCCTTCAATGCCACAGCCCCTTCATTGCCACAGCCCCTTCAATGCCACAGCCCCTTCATTGTCACAGCCCCTTCAATGCCACAGCCCCTTCATTGCCATAGCCCCTTCAATGCCATAGCCCCTTCAATGCCACAGCCCCTTCAATGTCACAGCCCCTTCAATGCCACAGCCCCTTCAATGCCACAGCCCCTTCATTGCCACAGCCCCTTCATTGCCATAGCCCCTTCAATGCCATAGCCCCTTCAATGCCACAGCCCCTTCAATGTCACAGCCCCTTCAATGCCACAGCCCCTTCAATGCCACAGCCCCTTCATTGCCATAGCCCCTTCAATGCCATAGCCCCTTCAATGCCATAGCCCCTTCAATGTCACAGCCCCTTCAATGCCACAGCCCCTTCATTGCCACAGCCCCTTCAATGCCACAGCCCCTTCAATGCCACAGCCCCTTCAATGCCACAGCCCCTTCATTGCCATAGCCCCTTCAATGCCACAGCCCCTTCAATGTCACAGCCCCTTCAATGCCACAGCCCCTTCAATGCCACAGCCCCTTCATTGCCATAGCCCCTTCAATGCCACAGCCCCTTCAATGTCACAGCCCCTTCAATGCCACAGCCCCTTCAATGTCACAGCCCCTTCAATGCCACAGCCCCTTCAATGTCACAGCCCCTTCAATGCCACAGCCCCTTCATTGCCATAGCCCCTTCAATGCCATAGCCCCTTCAATGTCACAGCCCCTTCAATGCCACAGCCCCTTCATTGCCACAGCCCCTTCAATGCCACAGCCCCTTCAATGCCACAGCCCCTTCAATGCCACAGCCCCTTCATTGCCATAGCCCCTTCAATGCCATAGCCCCTTCAATGCCATAGCCCCTTCAATGTCACAGCCCCTTCAATGCCACAGCCCCTTCATTGCCACAGCCCCTTCAATGCCACAGCCCCTTCAATGTCACAGCCCCTTCAATGCCACAGCCCCTTCAATGCCACAGCCCCTTCATTGCCATAGCCCCTTCAATGCCACAGCCCCTTCAATGTCACAGCCCCTTCAATGCCACAGCCCCTTCAATGTCACAGCCCCTTCAATGCCACAGCCCCTTCAATGTCACAGCCCCTTCAATGCCACAGCCCCTTCAATGTCACAGCCCCTTCAATGCCACAGCCCCTTCATTGCCATAGCCCCTTCAATGCCATAGCCCCTTCAATGCCACAGCCCCTTCAATGCCACAGCCCCTTCATTGCCATAGCCCCTTCAATGCCATAGCCCCTTCAATGCCATAGCCCCTTCATTGCCACAGCCCCTTCAATGCCACAGCCCCTTCAATGCCATAGCCCCTTCAATGCCACAGCCCCTTCAATGTCACAGCCCCTTCAATGCCACAGCCCCTTCATTGCCATAGCCCCTTCAATGCCATAGCCCCTTCAATGCCACAGCCCCTTCAATGCCACAGCCCCTTCATTGCCACAGCCCCTTCAATGCCACAGCCCCTTCAATGCCATAGCCCCTTCATTGCCACAGCCCCTTCAATGCCACAGCCCCTTCAATGCCACAGCCCCTTCAATGCCACAGCCCCTTCAATGCCACAGCCCCTTCAATGCCACAGCCCCTTCAATGCCATAGCCCCTTCATTGCCATAGCCCCTTCAATGCCATAGCCCCTTCAATGCCACAGCCCCTTCAATGTCACAGCCCCTTCAATGCCACAGCCCCTTCAATGTCACAGCCCCTTCAATGTCACAGCCCCTTCAATGTCACAGCCCCTTCATTGCCACAGCCCCTTCAATGCCACAGCCCCTTCAATGCCATAGCCCCTTCAATGCCACAGCCCCTTCAATGCCACAGCCCCTTCATTGCCATAGCCCCTTCAATGCCATAGCCCCTTCAATGCCATAGCCCCTTCATTGCCATAGCCCCTTCATTGCCACAGCCCCTTCAATGCCACAGCCCCTTCATTGCCATAGCCTCTTCAATGCCATAGCCCCTTCATTGCCATAGCCCCTTCATTGCCACAGCCCCTTCAATGTCACAGCCCCTTCAATGCCACAGCCCCTTCAATGCCACAGCCCCTTCATTGCCACAGCCCCTTCAATGCCACAGCCCCTTCAATGTCACAGCCCCTTCAATGCCACAGCCCCTTCAATGCCATAGCCCCTTCATTGCCACAGCCCCTTCAATGCCACAGCCCCTTCAATGTCACAGCCCCTTCAATGCCACAGCCCCTTCAATGCCACAGCCCCTTCAATGTCACAGCCCCTTCATTGCCACAGCCCCTTCAATGCCACAGCCCCTTCAATGTCACAGCCCCTTCAATGCCACAGCCCCTTCAATGCCACAGCCCCTTCAATGCCACAGCCCCTTCAATGCCACAGCCCCTTCATTGCCACAGCCCCTTCAATGTCACAGCCCCTTCAATGCCACAGCCCCTTCAATGCCACAGCCCCTTCATTGCCACAGCCCCTTCAATGCCACAGCCCCTTCAATGCCATAGCCCCTTCATTGCCACAGCCCCTTCAATGCCACAGCCCCTTCATTGCCACAGCCCCTTCAATGCCACAGCCCCTTCAATGTCACAGCCCCTTCAATGTCACAGCCCCTTCAATGCCACAGCCCCTTCAATGCCACAGCCCCTTCAATGCCACAGCCCCTTCATTGCCACAGCCCCTTCAATGCCACAGCCCCTTCAATGTCACAGCCCCTTCAATGCCACAGCCCCTTCAATGCCACAGCCCCTTCAATGCCACAGCCCCTTCAATGTCACAGCCCCTTCAATGCCACAGCCCCTTCAATGTCACAGCCCCTTCAATGCCACAGCCCCTTCAATGCCATAGCCCCTTCAATGCCACAGCCCCTTCAATGCCACAGCCCCTTCAATGTCACAGCCCCTTCAATGCCACAGCCCCTTCATTGCCACAGCCCCTTCAATGTCACAGCCCCTTCAATGCCACAGCCCCTTCATTGCCACAGCCCCTTCAATGTCACAGCCCCTTCAATGCCACAGCCCCTTCATTGCCACAGCCCCTTCAATGCCACAGCCCCTTCAATGCCACAGCCCCTTCATTGCCACAGCCCCTTCAATGCCACAGCCCCTTCATTGCCACAGCCCCTTCAATGCCACAGCCCCTTCAATGCCACAGCCCCTTCATTGCCACAGCCCCTTCAATGCCACAGCCCCTTCATTGCCACAGCCCCTTCATTGCCACAGCCCCTTCAATGCCACAGCCCCTTCAATGCCACAGCCCCTTCATTGCCACAGCCCCTTCAATGCCACAGCCCCTTCATTGCCACAGCCCCTTCAATGCCACAGCCCCTTCAATGTCACAGCCCCTTCATTGCCACAGCCCCTTCAATGCCACAGCCCCTTCATTGCCACAGCCCCTTCAATGCCACAGCCCCTTCATTGCCACAGCCCCTTCAATGCCACAGCCCCTTCAATGCCACAGCCCCTTCATTGCCACAGCCCCTTCAATGCCACAGCCCCTTCATTGCCACAGCCCCTTCAATGCCACAGCCCCTTCAATGCCACAGCCCCTTCATTGCCACAGCCCCTTCAATGTCACAGCCCCTTCATTGCCATAGCCCCTTCAATGCCACAGCCCCTTCATTGCCACAGCCCCTTCAATGCCACAGCCCCTTCATTGCCACAGCCCCTTCATTGCCACAGCCCCTTCAATGCCACAGCCCCTTCAATGCCACAGCCCCTTCATTGCCACAGCCCCTTCAATGTCACAGCCCCTTCAATGCCACAGCCCCTTCAATGCCACAGCCCCTTCATTGCCACAGCCCCTTCAATGCCACAGCCCCTTCAATGCCACAGCCCCTTCATTGCCACAGCCCCTTCAATGTCACAGCCCCTTCAATGCCACAGCCCCTTCAATGCCACAGCCCCTTCATTGCCACAGCCCCTTCAATGTCACAGCCCCTTCAATGTCACAGCCCCTTCAATGCCACAGCCCCTTCAATGCCACAGCCCCTTCATTGCCACAGCCCCTTCAATGCCACAGCCCCTTCAATGCCACAGCCCCTTCATTGCCACAGCCCCTTCAATGTCACAGCCCCTTCAATGCCACAGCCCCTTCATTGCCACACCCCCTTCAATGCCACAGCCCCTTCAATGCCACAGCCCCTTCATTGCCACACCCCCTTCAATGCCACAGCCCCTTCAATGCCACAGCCCCTTCATTGCCACAGCCCCTTCA
Source organism: Brienomyrus brachyistius (assembly GCF_023856365.1). Taxonomy (NCBI): domain Eukaryota; kingdom Metazoa; phylum Chordata; class Actinopteri; order Osteoglossiformes; family Mormyridae; genus Brienomyrus; species Brienomyrus brachyistius. The sequence continues at coordinate 6,310,613 of NC_064548.1, forward strand.
ATGCCACAGCCCCTTCAATGCCACAGCCCCTTCATTGCCACAGCCCCTTCAATGCCACAGCCCCTTCATTGCCACAGCCCCTTCAATGCCACAGCCCCTTCAATGCCACAGCCCCTTCATTGCCACAGCCCCTTCAATGCCACAGCCCCTTCATTGCCACAGCCCCTTCAATGTCACAGCCCCTTCATTGCCACAGCCCCTTCAATGCCACAGCCCCTTCATTGCCACAGCCCCTTCAATGCCACAGCCCCTTCATTGCCACAGCCCCTTCATTGCCACAGCCCCTTCAATGCCACAGCCCCTTCATTGCCACAGCCCCTTCAATGCCACAGCCCCTTCATTGCCACAGCCCCTTCAATGCCATAGCCCCTTCATTGCCACAGCCCCTTCAATGCCACAGCCCCTTCAATGCCACAGCCCCTTCATTGCCACAGCCCCTTCAATGCCACAGCCCCTTCATTGCCACAGCCCCTTCATTGCCACAGCCCCTTCAATGCCACAGCCCCTTCATTGCCACAGCCCCTTCAATGCCACAGCCCCTTCAATGCCACAGCCCCTTCATTGCCACAGCCCCTTCAATGCCACAGCCCCTTCATTGCCACAGCCCCTTCAATGCCACAGCCCCTTCAATGCCACAGCCCCTTCATTGCCACAGCCCCTTCAATGCCATAGCCCCTTCATTGCCACAGCCCCTTCAATGCCACAGCCCCTTCATTGCCACAGCCCCTTCAATGCCACAGCCCCTTCATTGCCACAGCCCCTTCATTGCCACAGCCCCTTCATTGCCACAGCCCCTTCATTGCCACAGCCCCTTCAATGCCACAGCCCCTTCAATGCCACAGCCCCTTCAATGCCACAGCCCCTTCAATGCCACAGCCCCTTCATTGCCACAGCCCCTTCAATGCCACAGCCCCTTCATTGCCACAGCCCCTTCAATGTCACAGCCCCTTCATTGCCACAGCCCCTTCAATGCCACAGCCCCTTCAATGCCACAGCCCCTTCATTGCCACAGCCCCTTCAATGCCACAGCCCCTTCAATGCCACAGCCCCTTCATTGCCACAGCCCCTTCAATGCCACAGCCCCTTCATTGCCACAGCCCCTTCAATGTCACAGCCCCTTCAATGCCACAGCCCCTTCATTGCCACAGCCCCTTCAATGCCACAGCCCCTTCAATGCCATAGCCCCTTCATTGCCACAGCCCCTTCAATGCCACAGCCCCTTCAATGCCACAGCCCCTTCATTGCCACAGCCCCTTCAATGCCACAGCCCCTTCAATGCCACAGCCCCTTCAATGCCACAGCCCCTTCATTGCCACAGCCCCTTCAATGCCACAGCCCCTTCATTGCCACAGCCCCTTCAATGCCACAGCCCCTTCATTGCCACAGCCCCTTCATTGCCACAGCCCCTTCATTGCCACAGCCCCTTCATTGCCACAGCCCCTTCATTGCCACAGCCCCTTCAATGCCACAGCCCCTTCATTGCCACAGCCCCTTCAATGTCACAGCCCCTTCATTGCCACAGCCCCTTCAATGCCACAGCCCCTTCAATGCCACAGCCCCTTCATTGCCACAGCCCCTTCAATGCCACAGCCCCTTCATTGCCACAGCCCCTTCAATGCCATAGCCCCTTCATTGCCACAGCCCCTTCAATGCCACAGCCCCTTCATTGCCACAGCCCCTTCAATGCCACAGCCCCTTCAATGCCACAGCCCCTTCATTGCCACAGCCCCTTCAATGCCACAGCCCCTTCAATGCCACAGCCCCTTCAATGCCACAGCCCCTTCATTGCCACAGCCCCTTCAATGCCATAGCCCCTTCATTGCCACAGCCCCTTCAATGCCACAGCCCCTTCATTGCCACAGCCCCTTCAATGCCACAGCCCCTTCATTGCCACAGCCCCTTCAATGCCACAGCCCCTTCAATGCCACAGCCCCTTCATTGCCACAGCCCCTTCAATGCCACAGCCCCTTCATTGCCACAGCCCCTTCAATGCCACAGCCCCTTCAATGCCACAGCCCCTTCAATGCCACAGCCCCTTCATTGCCACAGCCCCTTCAATGTCACAGCCCCTTCAATGTCACAGCCCCTTCAATGCCACAGCCCCTTCATTGCCATAGCCCCTTCATTGCCACAGCCCCTTCAATGCCACAGCCCCTTCAATGCCACAGCCCCTTCATTGCCATAGCCCCTTCATTGCCACAGCCCCTTCAATGCCACAGCCCCTTCAATGCCACAGCCCCTTCATTGCCACAGCCCCTTCAATGCCACAGCCCCTTCATTGCCACAGCCCCTTCAATGCCACAGCCCCTTCATTGCCACAGCCCCTTCAATGTCACAGCCCCTTCAATGTCACAGCCCCTTCAATGCCACAGCCCCTTCATTGCCATAGCCCCTTCATTGCCACAGCCCCTTCAATGCCACAGCCCCTTCAATGCCACAGCCCCTTCATTGCCATAGCCCCTTCATTGCCACAGCCCCTTCAATGCCACAGCCCCTTCATTGCCACAGCCCCTTCAATGCCACAGCCCCTTCAATGCCACAGCCCCTTCATTGCCACAGCCCCTTCATTGCCACAGCCCCTTCAATGCCACAGCCCCTTCATTGCCACAGCCCCTTCATTGCCATAGCCCCTTCATTGCCACAGCCCCTTCATTGCCACAGCCCCTTCATTGCCATAGCCCCTTCATTGCCACAGCCCCTTCAATGCCACAGCCCCTTCAATGCCACAGCCCCTTCAATGCCACAGCCCCTTCATTGCCACAGCCCCTTCAATGTCACAGCCCCTTCAATGTCACAGCCCCTTCATTGCCACAGCCCCTTCAATGTCACAGCCCCTTCAATGTCACAGCCCCTTCATTGCCACAGCCCCTTCAATGCCACAGCCCCTTCAATGTCACAGCCCCTTCAATGTCACAGCCCCTTCATTGCCACAGCCCCTTCATTGCCACAGCCCCTTCAATGTCACAGCCCCTTCAATGTCACAGCCCCTTCAATGCCACAGCCCCTTCATTGCCATAGCCCCTTCATTGCCACAGCCCCTTCAATGTCACAGCCCCTTCATTGCCATAGCCCCTTCATTGCCACAGCCCCTTCAATGCCACAGCCCCTTCAATGCCACAGCCCCTTCATTGCCACAGCCCCTTCAATGTCACAGCCCCTTCAATGTCACAGCCCCTTCATTGCCACAGCCCCTTCAATGTCACAGCCCCTTCAATGTCACAGCCCCTTCATTGCCACAGCCCCTTCAATGCCACAGCCCCTTCAATGTCACAGCCCCTTCAATGTCACAGCCCCTTCATTGCCACAGCCCCTTCATTGCCACAGCCCCTTCAATGTCACAGCCCCTTCAATGTCACAGCCCCTTCATTGCCACAGCCCCTTCAATGCCACAGCCCCTTCATTGCCATAGCCCCTTCATTGCCACAGCCCCTTCAATGCCACAGCCCCTTCAATGCCACAGCCCCTTCATTGCCACAGCCCCTTCAATGTCACAGCCCCTTCAATGTCACAGCCCCTTCATTGCCACAGCCCCTTCAATGTCACAGCCCCTTCAATGTCACAGCCCCTTCATTGCCACAGCCCCTTCAATGCCACAGCCCCTTCAATGTCACAGCCCCTTCATTGCCACAGCCCCTTCATTGCCACAGCCCCTTCAATGTCACAGCCCCTTCAATGTCACAGCCCCTTCAATGCCACAGCCCCTTCATTGCCACAGCCCCTTCAATGCCACAGCCCCTTCAATGCCACAGCCCCTTCATTGCCACAGCCCCTTCAATGTCACAGCCCCTTCATTGCCACAGCCCCTTCAATGCCACAGCCCCTTCATTGCCACAGCCCCTTCAATGCCACAGCCCCTTCAATGCCACAGCCCCTTCATTGCCACAGCCCCTTCAATGTCACAGCCCCTTCAATGTCACAGCCCCTTCATTGCCACAGCCCCTTCATTGCCACAGCCCCTTCAATGTCACAGCCCCTTCAATGTCACAGCCCCTTCATTGCCACAGCCCCTTCAATGCCACAGCCCCTTCATTGCCACAGCCCCTTCATTGCCACAGCCCCTTCAATGCCACAGCCCCTTCAATGCCACAGCCCCTTCATTGCCACAGCCCCTTCAATGCCATAGCCCCTTCAATGCCACAGCCCCTTCATTGCCACAGCCCCTTCAATGCCACAGCCCCTTCAATGCCACAGCCCCTTCATTGCCACAGCCCCTTCAATGCCACAGCCCCTTCATTGCCACAGCCCCTTCAATGTCACAGCCCCTTCATTGCCACAGCCCCTTCAATGCCACAGCCCCTTCATTGCCACAGCCCCTTCAATGCCACAGCCCCTTCATTGCCACAGCCCCTTCATTGCCACAGCCCCTTCAATGCCACAGCCCCTTCAATGTCACAGCCCCTTCAATGTCACAGCCCCTTCATTGCCACAGCCCCTTCAATGCCACAGCCCCTTCAATGTCACAGCCCCTTCAATGTCACAGCCCCTTCATTGCCACAGCCCCTTCAATGCCACAGCCCCTTCAATGTCACAGCCCCTTCAATGCCACAGCCCCTTCAATGCCACAGCCCCTTCATTGCCACAGCCCCTTCATTGCCACAGCCCCTTCAATGTCACAGCCCCTTCATTGCCACAGCCCCTTCAATGCCACAGCCCCTTCAATGCCACAGCCCCTTCAATGCCACAGCCCCTTCAATGCCACAGCCCCTTCATTGCCACAGCCCCTTCAATGTCACAGCCCCTTCATTGCCACAGCCCCTTCAATGCCACAGCCCCTTCAATGCCACAGCCCCTTCAATGCCACAGCCCCTTCAATGCCACAGCCCCTTCATTGCCACAGCCCCTTCAATGTCACAGCCCCTTCATTGCCACAGCCCCTTCAATGCCACAGCCCCTTCAATGCCACAGCCCCTTCATTGCCACAGCCCCTTCAATGTCACAGCCCCTTCATTGCCACAGCCCCTTCAATGCCACAGCCCCTTCAATGCCACAGCCCCTTCATTGCCACAGCCCCTTCAATGTCACAGCCCCTTCATTGCCACAGCCCCTTCAATGCCACAGCCCCTTCAATGCCACAGCCCCTTCAATGCCACAGCCCCTTCAATGCCACAGCCCCTTCATTGCCACAGCCCCTTCAATGTCACAGCCCCTTCATTGCCACAGCCCCTTCAATGCCACAGCCCCTTCATTGCCACAGCCCCTTCAATGCCACAGCCCCTTCATTGCCACAGCCCCTTCAATGCCACAGCCCCTTCAATGCCACAGCCCCTTCATTGCCACAGCCCCTTCATTGCCACAGCCCCTTCAATGCCACAGCCCCTTCATTGCCACAGCCCCTTCAATGCCACAGCCCCTTCAATGTCACAGCCCCTTCAATGCCATAGCCCCTTCATTGCCACAGCCCCTTCATTGCCACAGCCCCTTCATTGCCACAGCCCCTTCAATGCCACAGCCCCTTCAATGCCACAGCCCCTTCATTGCCATAGCCCCTTCAATGCCACAGCCCCTTCAATGCCATAGCCCCTTCATTGCCACAGCCCCTTCATTGCCACAGCCCCTTCATTGCCACAGCCCCTTCAATGCCACAGCCCCTTCATTGCCACAGCCCCTTCAATGCCATAGCCCCTTCAATGCCATAGCCCCTTCAATGCCACAGCCCCTTCAATGTCACAGCCCCTTCAATGCCATAGCCCCTTCATTGCCACAGCCCCTTCATTGCCACAGCCCCTTCATTGCCACAGCCCCTTCAATGCCACAGCCCCTTCATTGCCACAGCCCCTTCAATGCCACAGCCCCTTCATTGCCATAGCCCCTTCAATGCCACAGCCCCTTCATTGCCATAGCCCCTTCAATGCCACAGCCCCTTCAATGTCACAGCCCCTTCAATGTCACAGCCCCTTCAATGTCACAGCCCCTTCAATGCCACAGCCCCTTCATTGCCACAGCCCCTTCATTGCCACAGCCCCTTCAATGCCACAGCCCCTTCATTGCCACAGCCCCTTCAATGCCACAGCCCCTTCATTGCCATAGCCCCTTCAATGCCACAGCCCCTTCATTGCCATAGCCCCTTCAATGCCACAGCCCCTTCAATGTCACAGCCCCTTCAATGCCATAGCCCCTTCAATGCCACAGCCCCTTCAATGTCACAGCCCCTTCAATGCCACAGCCCCTTCATTGCCACAGCCCCTTCAATGTCACAGCCCCTTCAATGCCACAGCCCCTTCATTGCCACAGCCCCTTCAATGCCACAGCCCCTTCATTGCCACAGCCCCTTCAATGCCATAGCCCCTTCAATGCCACAGCCCCTTCATTGCCACAGCCCCTTCATTGCCACAGCCCCTTCAATGTCACAGCCCCTTCAATGCCACAGCCCCTTCAATGTCACAGCCCCTTCAATGCCACAGCCCCTTCATTGCCATAGCCCCTTCAATGCCATAGCCCCTTTATTTCCAGGGCCCCTTCATTGCCACAGCCCCTTCAATGTCACAGCCCCTTCAATGTCACAGCCCCTTCAATGCCACAGCCCCTTCAATGCCATAGCCCCTTCAATGCCACAGCCCCTTCAATGCCACAGCCCCTTCAATGTCACAGCCCCTTCAATGCCATAGCCCCTTCAATGCCATAGCCCCTTCAATGCCATAGCCCCTTCAATGTCACAGCCCCTTCAATGCCACAGCCCCTTCAATGCCATAGCCCCTTCAATGTCACAGCCCCTTCAATGCCATAGCCCCTTCAATGCCATAGCCCCTTCAATGCCACAGCCCCTTCAATGCCACAGCCCCTTCATTGCCATAGCCCCTTCAATGCCACAGCCCCTTCAATGCCACAGCCCCTTCAATGCCACAGCCCCTTCAATGCCACAGCCCCTTCAATGCCACAGCCCCTTCATTGCCATAGCCCCTTCAATGCCACAGCCCCTTCAATGTCACAGCCCCTTCAATGCCACAGCCCCTTCAATGTCACAGCCCCTTCAATGCCATAGCCCCTTCAATGCCATAGCCCCTTCAATGTCACAGCCCCTTCAATGCCACAGCCCCTTCAATGCCATAGCCCCTTCAATGTCACAGCCCCTTCAATGTCACAGCCCCTTCAATGCCATAGCCCCTTCAATGCCATAGCCCCTTCATTGCCACAGCCCCTTCAATGCCATAGCCCCTTCAATGTCACAGCCCCTTCAATGCCATAGCCCCTTCAATGCCATAGCCCCTTCAATGCCACAGCCCCTTCAATGCCACAGCCCCTTCATTGCCATAGCCCCTTCAATGCCACAGCCCCTTCAATGTCACAGCCCCTTCAATGCCACAGCCCCTTCAATGTCACAGCCCCTTCAATGCCATAGCCCCTTCAATGCCATAGCCCCTTCAATGCCATAGCCCCTTCAATGTCACAGCCCCTTCAATGCCACAGCCCCTTCAATGCCACAGCCCCTTCATTGCCACAGCCCCTTCAATGCCATAGCCCCTTCAATGCCATAGCCCCTTCAATGTCACAGCCCCTTCAATGCCACAGCCCCTTCAATGCCATAGCCCCTTCAATGCCACAGCCCCTTCATTGCCACAGCCCCTTCAATGCCATAGCCCCTTCAATGCCATAGCCCCTTCAATGCCACAGCCCCTTCATTGCCACAGCCCCTTCATTGCCACAGCCCCTTCAATGCCACAGCCCCTTCAATGCCACAGCCCCTTCAATGCCATAGCCCCTTCAATGCCACAGCCCCTTCAATGCCACAGCCCCTTCAATGCCATAGCCCCTTCAATGCCACAGCCCCTTCATTGTCACAGCCCCTTCAATGCCACAGCCCCTTCAATGCCACAGCCCCTTCAATGCCATAGCCCCTTCAATGCCACAGCCCCTTCAATGCCACAGCCCCTTCAATGCCACAGCCCCTTCAATGCCATAGCCCCTTCAATGCCACAGCCCCTTCAATGTCACAGCCCCTTCAATGCCACAGCCCCTTCAATGCCACAGCCCCTTCAATGCCATAGCCCCTTCAATGTCACAGCCCCTTCATTGCCACAGCCCCTTCAATGCCACAGCCCCTTCAATGCCACAGCCCCTTCAATGCCACAGCCCCTTCATTGCCATAGCCCCTTCATTGCCACAGCCCCTTCAATGCCACAGCCCCTTCATTGCCACAGCCCCTTCAATGCCACAGCCCCTTCAATGCCACAGCCCCTTCATTGCCACAGCCCCTTCATTGCCACAGCCCCTTCAATGCCACAGCCCCTTCAATGCCACAGCCCCTTCATTGCCACAGCCCCTTCAATGCCACAGCCCCTTCATTGCCATAGCCCCTTCAATGCCACAGCCCCTTCAATGTCACAGCCCCTTCATTGCCACAGCCCCTTCAATGCCATAGCCCCTTCATTGCCACAGCCCCTTCAATGCCACAGCCCCTTCAATGCCACAGCCCCTTCATTGCCACAGCCCCTTCAATGCCACAGCCCCTTCATTGCCATAGCCCCTTCAATGCCACAGCCCCTTCATTGCCACAGCCCCTTCAATGCCACAGCCCCTTCAATGTCACAGCCCCTTCATTGCCACAGCCCCTTCAATGCCACAGCCCCTTCATTGCCACAGCCCCTTCAATGCCACAGCCCCTTCATTGCCACAGCCCCTTCAATGCCATAGCCCCTTCAATGCCACAGCCCCTTCAATGCCACAGCCCCTTCATTGCCATAGCCCCTTCAATGCCATAGCCCCTTCAATGCCACAGCCCCTTCAATGCCACAGCCCCTTCATTGCCATAGCCCCTTCAATGCCATAGCCCCTTCAATGCCACAGCCCCTTCATTGCCATAGCCCCTTCAATGCCATAGCCCCTTCAATGCCATAGCCCCTTCAATGCCACAGCCCCTTCAATGCCACAGCCCCTTCAATGCCACAGCCCCTTCATTGCCACAGCCCCTTCAATGCCATAGCCCCTTCAATGCCACAGCCCCTTCAATGCCACAGCCCCTTCATTGCCATAGCCCCTTCAATGCCATAGCCCCTTCAATGCCACAGCCCCTTCATTGCCACAGCCCCTTCAATGCCATAGCCCCTTCAATGCCATAGCCCCTTCAATGCCACAGCCCCTTCAATGCCATAGCCCCTTCAATGCCATAGCCCCTTCAATGCCACAGCCCCTTCATTGCCACAGCCCCTTCAATGCCATAGCCCCTTCAATGCCACAGCCCCTTCATTGCCACAGCCCCTTCAATGCCACAGCCCCTTCAATGCCACAGCCCCTTCAATGCCACAGCCCCTTCAATGCCACAGCCCCTTCATTGCCACAGCCCCTTCAATGCCACAGCCCCTTCATTGCCACAGCCCCTTCAATGTCACAGCCCCTTCAATGCCACAGCCCCTTCATTGCCACAGCCCCTTCAATGCCATAGCCCCTTCAATGCCATAGCCCCTTCAATGCCACAGCCCCTTCAATGCCATAGCCCCTTCAATGCCACAGCCCCTTCATTGCCACAGCCCCTTCAATGCCATAGCCCCTTCAATGCCACAGCCCCTTCATTGCCACAGCCCCTTCAATGCCACAGCCCCTTCAATGCCACAGCCCCTTCAATGCCACAGCCCCTTCAATGCCACAGCCCCTTCAATGCCACAGCCCCTTCAATGCCACAGCCCCTTCAATGTCACAGCCCCTTCATTGCCACAGCCCCTTCAATGCCACAGCCCCTTCATTGCCATAGCCCCTTCAATGCCACAGCCCCTTCAATGTCACAGCCCCTTCATTGCCACAGCCCCTTCAATGCCACAGCCCCTTCATTGCCACAGCCCCTTCAATGTCACAGCCCCTTCAATGCCACAGCCCCTTCATTGCCACAGCCCCTTCATTGCCACAGCCCCTTCAATGCCACAGCCCCTTCAATGCCACAGCCCCTTCATTGCCATAGCCCCTTCAATGCCATAGCCCCTTCAATGTCACAGCCCCTTCAATGCCACAGCCCCTTCAATGCCACAGCCCCTTCAATGCCACAGCCCCTTCAATGCCACAGCCCCTTCATTGCCATAGCCCCTTCAATGCCATAGCCCCTTCAATGCCACAGCCCCTTCAATGCCACAGCCCCTTCAATGTCACAGCCCCTTCAATGCCACAGCCCCTTTATTTCCAGGGCCCCTTCAATGCCATATTCCCATCTTGGTAGTGGAAGGGTAATAGGATCTGGCTACGTACCAAGATGAATCAGACGAATAATACTACTGTTTTTGCTCTTCATTTACACTATTGTTAGTTTGTATGCCTTCCTACAGAGAATGTTTGTCATCTCATACTGATTTTGTGGTTTAAATGCCGAATGAGAAATGTCCAGATTAAGCCTGTCATTACAGAGTTCACTGCCTACAAAATAAAATATGTGGACACAATTTAGCATATCAATTTTTCATTCTTTTTAAACAAAAATGTTGCTGCACTAATATTTAATATGTCATTCCTAATTTAAAGACAAAAAAAATTATCCTTTATCACCAATTCCTTTGTGTCTGTGTATGCGGTAAGTTACATGCAAGGAAGGGAATAATAGTCTGCATCAGGAATATTTATTTTGTTTTCTCTTCCAGCACTTAGATTCTAAATTACGAATAACAAATAGTAAAATGAATATATAGTTGTCACACCCGGCTCGTACGATCCTCGTGTGTGCCACGCCCCCCTGATTATCCACCTGTGCTTCCCTGATTGTACCCAGCTGTACCCTGTTTTGCCATGTCTTGTCTATTTCAGCCCACGTCTTGCCCCGCTTTTTGTCCGTCACTGATGTTAGTTGATGTCCGTGATGTCCCGTTCTGCCCGTAACCATCTTCCCCTTAATAATTCCCCGGTTTTCCCCGTATTCCGCCTGCCTGCCTCGTCATTCCCTGCCTCCTACCTGCCCGTCCGCAACCGCGAACCCTGACAGTAATATATTTAAGAACATTAAGTTCTGCGGAAATAATTTCGCTGGGATATTTGGACTTTGTCCCATGAAGGGGAATCAACTGGGAGCGATGTTGGTGTTACTGTTTACTGACAGACATAGAAACATGTAAATCTACCCACAAATACATTGGCTTTAGTTGTACCCATGTATCTGTCGAATTCAACTCATATAGGACATTATTCTTACATTAGCCAGCTGGCTCATTAACTGTAGTCGGTAATCACTTCTGATACACCAGTGCACTGATTTAGACACAGCAAAGATTTTTATGTACTTATTATTCAGTTGTACAAGCAAGACTAAAAAGAAATTTAAAAACAAAAATGTCATCCTCTTATCCAGCTAAAACTGTTTAACGCATCTTATCCCAATGGACAGAAGAGGAACAGCATAATTACAGTTAAATAGTGTGGAGGCACAGGAGAGAGCTCTGTGTGAGGAAGCCCTCAAGAGCATTTATTTAGGGACAGTGGCAGTAGACCATAAGCTGACGGTGATGTGGGATTTGTGGTCTCTTTCTTAATACCGAGAGGTGCGGTATGGGGTCGACACCCCTGCCGATTGACCTGTCAGAGGCGGCAGTCCCCTGGGGGCGCAAACTAACAAGGGATGTGCAAACCACAAGCGACTCACTAACAAGCTGCTTCCTATTGACGACATGCGAAAGAGGATCCTGCCCCCCCCCCCATTGTGAGGATTAGCATCCACCAGGCAATGCGTCCTGTCCACATTCCTCCTGGCTGACTCTGTGTCTTTCCCAGGAAATCCGCGGCTGCTATCCCGCTGTATGGTGCTGAATGCTCATTCCTGCGCACTCACAGAATCACAATGTAAATCATAAGAATTAAAGTGTTTCTTTCTAGAGCAATGTACAAGAGATCACTGATCTTTGTTCCATACAAATAAAAAATACCCGATTGCCCCATTTAATGTTCAGTCTTTTCTCTCCATCTGTCCTTCTTCCAGCTGCATATCCTTGTTAGGGGGCCCTGGAGCCTGTCTAGGGCCCTTGGGGCATAAAGTTGGGGGACACCCTGGACAGGATTCCAGTCCATCATGTGACACTCACACACTGAGCAATCTAGAGACGCCAGATGTCCTACCTGCAAGATTTTGGACTGTGGAAATAAACAAGGATACGAGGAGGAAAACCCACCCCACACAGACAAAACACAGGAAACTCACACAGAGCTGAGGCCCAGTTTGAAATCCCAAGCCAAGAGCTGTGAGGAATTTATTTGTATTTATTTATTTTAAATTAAAGCAATTTTTTTCTTCCGGTGCTAAAAATAATTATTTTTCAACATAGAGTTAAAGACAGAATGTCAGAGAGCTAAAATTATTTACAGCTCTCAATGTGGAGTTTGAGCATTTATAAAATTATCCTATTTGGGGATTATAGCTCAACATTTTCTAAGAGATTTATAAGAGGGCTAATATAGAAAAGGCTCAGTGTGAGACACCAGTGAGAATCGTAGCCTATACCGTGATCCTTCCTGAGCTGGTATTTATAACACGGTTCTGAATGAACTTCAGCTGACATACAATGCTCACTAACCGTTTACAAAAATATACTCTGTCAAGAACTTCAGTTTTGGATATAAAATAAAAGAGTGTGTACAGATTTTAATTATAAGTTCTCAAGTACAGCCAACTTGGTTTCATGCTTCAAAAATCCTTGCTAAAAAGTGACTTGAAATTTCAAGTATCATACCATCCATGCATCCTCCTGAGCTGCTTGTCCAAAGCAGGACCATAGGGGTCTGAAGCCTATACTGGAAGCTACAGGTGTAAGACAGAGAATAACCCTGGATGGGACACTGGGCCATTGCATGGCACACTCACATATCATTCACACACACCTGGAGGAAAGCCAAGGAACGCACACACTCCACACACAAGGAGCCCTGGCAGAGACTTAAACACTGATCCCAGAAGTGTGAGGCGACAATATTAACTACTGCACCACTGCCCCCCCCCCACCCCAAATAAACTTGCATTCATTTATTTACTTTTCAATCAATGCTCTTTAGTTGGTTACAGTAATTACTTATTCAGTGACAGTATTTATTTATTTGTAGGATCAACTAGACCTGACTAGGATCAACTGTTAAAAGATGGAGACAGATGGATGGATGGATGGATGGATGGATGGATGGATGTAGTGTGAAAGTCTGGTATGGGGGAGATGGTTCTTATTTATGTTTTTTAAGCCACCGTTTTATAACCCGTGAGACACCCCCATAAGTCCCCCTCTAGAAGAGAGCGTTAATGATTGTTTAGACGTAGCTTTGTTGTTTGCTATGACACCCTGGTACTGAGCAGAGACATGACAGCTCTCTGGGTTCAGTGATCGGGTATCTCTCTTACTGTGTCTGTACTGTCATTTTATTATCAGCTTTCTGCATGCCCTGATCTTGGCTGGGAAGCATTGCTCTGGGATGCATTGCTCTGGTGAACTTGCGAGAATGCATCAAAATTAAGATGCACTGATTGGGAGAGTCCTTTAATTTTGTAACTGCTTGTCTTGGGTTACCTAGAACCGATCCAGGAAGCTACAGGCCAAAAGGCAGGGAACAACCCAGGATGGGGCAGCAACCCATTGTAGGGCACACTCACACCCCGTTCACACAGTCAGTTTGGTAACACCAATTAACCTCAGCATGTTTTTGAACTGTGGGGGGCAGCTAAAGTACCCAGAGAAAACCCCTTGATGACATGGGGAGAACATGCATACTCAAGAAGTCAAAGCAGATACTCAAACCCTGATCCCAGAAGCAGGAGGCAACGCTGCTAACCACTAAACCATTATGTCACCTGTATGACTTCAATTAATGATACGCTGTTTAAATACATACACACTGCTTCTGTACCAAGGAAGAATATGGTAATTATTGAGAATTATTCTCAGAATTCAATACTTTTTATTATATCAGCCCTGCTATGTGCCCGTAGCCTCTGGGATAGGCTCTGGATTCTCCGTGACCCTGAATAGGATAAACGGTCACGGAAAATGGATGGATGGATGGATGGATGGATGGATAATTATATCAGAACCAGCTTTATACACTTAAATGTCCTCCATATTATGTAGTATTAATGGATTTTGAGATTAGTATCTGTATTGAAATTACTTTGGACAATCCAATTTTTTGCTTTGATACATATCGGGGTTCTAAGTAGGTGAAGCCAAAATTCCACACACATACACACACTGAGGCTCATTCTTTAATGGAATTTGATAGCACAATATGCACAAAGATGTTTACCGAAACACACACAAGGCAGGCATCTTCAGAGTGGGGGACCATTCACATTAAAAATGAGGGGTTTGCTGTGCATGATGGGAAGATGGTGACATCACTACAACGCAAGGTTCACAGCTCCAGGTAATACAAATGCTTAAAAGTTCATGCATCTGATTAAACTATTCACATCCTTGGGAAAGTGTTGGAAAAATGCTCTTCATATAAAAATAAGAAGCAGAAGTACATTTCACAAAGGAAAACTAGCAACCTTCAGAGTAAAAGGCTTATCGCTTTTATAAATTTTAACCACCCTGCTGCTTGTCCACGGCAGGCACACATTTCAAAAAACATATTTAAATGCATATTCTCTTAGAAGAAAAGACTGGCAATCTCAGACAAAAGGATTGTAAATGTTATTACATACATTTTTTTTCTTAAGGTCCGCCAAGACTTCTGGTTGCATTATTGCAATGTAAGCAAAAGAAGGAAAAGAAATGTTCTGTTACTGCATACCTGTTAGCCCAAAGCCTGATGCACTCCTCTGCCTGTGAGAGTTTGTGTTTATTGTAATACTCAAAATCAAAGTTCAATTTGTCACATGTACCGGTATACGGAGTACTGTGTGCAGTGAAATGCATGTTTGCCTGATTCTGGGACTGGGCAAAAGGTGGCGTTAGTGTAAGACACAGAAATATAAATGGACAAGACGTTAAACAGTAAATATTAAACACTGAACAATTATATTGCAACTGGCAGTAAAATGACAGATAGTGCAAAGAGTCTATGTATAAATAAATATTTTCATATGTACATATAAACTGAACTGTGTGTAAGCTGAATAGCCTGTTGCGTGGACCCTAAATACTGTCGGAGTTCAGCACAGAGAACAGACTATAGCTCGGGTACATCGTTTGATCTAGATGTTGTTTGATAGCCTAATCTAGTCTATGAGGTTTCTATGTGTGACCATAGTACATAACAATGAATGTTAATGTTGTGCAATGTCTAGAATTTCATGTAATGATTACCTGAACAGAAACCATTGTTTTATCACAATGTGTTATGTACATACTCTGTTAGTACAGTGTTATGCTGTATATGCATGTGCCATAAGATGCAACAATGAGAAGATGACTGTCTATCGATATGACTGTGATAGTCTAACTATGTCCTTTTACTGGATAAATGGTATGGAAGATGGATGGATGCATGGGAGGGTGGATGGATAATCTGCTTGTCAAGTGGTTTGATAAGACAAGCGTCTGTACCACTTAAGTAAATTAACAGCCAGAATGACCATAGTGTTGGTATAAATAACATAAAACTATGAAGATGAAAAAGAGACATTATGCTGTGAATACTTATTGGGTAACATAATCTTGTGTAAGATGGCTGTTCATGTTTTAAGGCTGTGGGTGTGGAGGAAAATAAATAAATAAAAACCTTAAAGGCCAAGCCGAATTAATTTCAGAACACTCAGAGTTTGCTACATTGCAGTCTGAACCGAATATAATTAATGAAGGTTAATGGTATTAGAAGACAGGGCATTGCAGGGAACGGAATAAGAGAAGCTTAATTAGATACCTGGAACCTTTAAAGAGAAAAGTGTACAGTACTATCAAATACATTTTAGACTGTGACCATTTGGCCATAATTCTGTGGCTATAACTGTCAATATTATTATTACCCACAATCCTGATAAGGGGTTAGATGTATCAATAGATTTATTTTTATTATTTTTTTTCTTAATCTTATTATTTAGCAACTGCTAGAAGAAACACAAGCACTGAAAACTGCCTTCTGTCTTATGTCTTCAAAATAGAAATTTCCTCCGTTTGTCAGACCAGTTTTTAAAACACCCCATCCGAACAAACGTTTGTTGTAATGCATTCCATGTTGAAGTGCCGGTGATAAAGATTTGTCGATACAAAACACTGCGTACAACTCATAAATCAATTGCCCAACATTGCTGGCAGAACCACAGAAATTTTAACCGCTCAGTTGAATTCACAAAGGAAGGAAGTATCTCAGAGTTTTATCGGTATTCCCAGCTGTCCTATATGATTCACAAACATTGTGCCAGGTACCTTATTAGGCACACATGTATTTAAATAACCAGAATAAGTGGCACAGTGGCTTTTCAGACATCACTGTTGCCATATACAGTATGTCAAATGTTAGGGGTATGTATCCCACCCCTGCTTTGTGTGACTGGCGTTTGCATGATCTTTTCCGCAGTACAAAGTCATGTGGTTTTGCAAGGTGATGTCACGCAATTGCCCACTGGGTATGCCCTGTGCTGGATTGGCATCCCTTTCAGGGTGTCTGCCAGGCCTTGTGCCTGAGCTTGCCTGGGACAGACTCCAGGTCTCCTGGGAGCATGTGCTGGATAAGCATTTGGAGGGATATATCAGAATAAAACAGTGTAAATCTCAAAGACTGATGCTGCACAGAGCGATACGAACAGGCCTGTAAACTTAGAAAATGCTGAGATAACAAATTCAAAAGAAAACTAAGGGGTCCATCCAATATTAAGGGGGAGGCATCCTACACTCGACCAAATGATATCAGTGATACTTGGGAAATATAAGTACTTTGGTCATCTGTGTTTTCATTCTACAATCACCAAACATACAGTACGGAAAGGTCTTTTGTTTTCATGATATAATTCCAAATAAGATTTATTTTCAGGCATGCATCAATAAAATTTAAATAATTAGTAAACCAGTGTAAACTTTATCCTTGGAAAGATTGTATGTCGTGTGAAAATTTCATGATGGATGCTCTCCCGGTGGGTATTAGGGCTTACAGTTTGTATGGACTATATGGTTTTTCATTACTGGTTAAAAGAATGGATTGGAACTGCAACCAGAATGGGGGGGGGGGTGTCAGCAAATGGCAATAAAAATAATTCGGGTCTCGCAAGTACATTTTTCATGATTAGAGTATACAGAAAAAAACCCTGACAACATATAAGACTGACCATCATTCCCCACATATAAGCTAATTCAAAAATTAACAACTATATTCATAATTAATAATTTTAAAGTTATAAACACATATGGAGGAATAGTTCTAAAAATAACGGAGCTCTGGTGGGATTTCAATATGTAACAACATTTTTTCCCCTAACAGAGTAACAAGTGAAAATGTTTAATATAAGGGAAGTATTTGTTATTTTCATGCAACTTTCATATCTATATCTCCTGCATTAGTTAGAGCCAGTGTCTACACACAGACCTTTGTTTACTTTGTTCATGTTACAGCCTGCACTTGGGTCACATTCCTCTCATATTCCTTAGATGACTGAGAGTTGGGAATGATCTAGGAACCTTCACATCCCACTTTTCACAGTATGTATACGGAGATGCAGTGCTCCAGATTTAAGGAATCCAGTGATCTGTGTCTTCCGGCCATTAATGACCTAGTTGACTGTAGCTGTGTTTTACATAGTACTTGTTTCGTTTTGGTGTTGGCCGACCCACAATCCAAGACCATGTTGTTCGCCAGAGTAAGGTTGGCTTCCTCCTTCCATAGAAAAGCTTAGCTTAATTTAGAGTGTTGTTTGCCATGATAGTCCCTTTAAAGTCCATGACAGCATTGATTATTGTTATTATGACACCACCTCTGAGCTTCCTAGTTAGTTCATAAAGTTCTCCTGTGGATATGCTCAGTCGCACCCTTCACTACAATCTATGAATGAAATATTAATATCTGAGGCTTCTGTGGCTTAACACTCTACACCTCTGCCTGGAAGATCGCCGGTTCGCATCCTGTGGTCGGCAGACTGATGTCACCGTTGGGTCCTTCAAGGCCTTCAACCCCAACGGCTCCATGGAATAGGTAACCCAGCTTTTTCAATTGTATGTTGCTTTGGATAAAACCAACGACTATATACGTGAGTAACTGCAAATATCCTTATCATGGTGTGCTTGCCCCCCCCCCCCGAGCAACACTGGGTATAAAACTGGGGTGCGATGGAACGCCAGTCCACCAAAGCGTGCAGACTCCACACATACAGAGCGGAGGCTGGATTCAAACCCCCATACAATGGGGAGTCCTACAGTATTACATGCTCATACAGTAAGGTTTTCACTTCCTATATGGAAGACGTTAAAATAAATGAGACTGCTATGTAGGCTGACACCCCCCCCCCCCCCCGCACTTACCTTCCCCTTCACCCTCACCCATTATGCCCCCCTTGGTATGGAACTTTGTTTGCATAATGTATTAGAGCAGGAGGGCAGAGTGATTACCTCAATCAGTCAAGGAGAGTATCCATTTCAGGTAAACCGCAGGGAGTCAATGAAGCAGAGAGACAACCAGCTGAGAAATATGAATTTTATTTATTGCCTCCTCAGACTCAGTTTAAACGCATCAAAAATGTTCTCGGCATAATTACAAATTCTCCGGGCAAAGCTAGTGAAAGACTGCTCCACACCAAATGGAACACGACTAACAATATGATAAATAACGCAGATAATGCCACCACCTGCTCTTTTTTTGCAGTGCTGAATTTACTATATTCTCTGTTGTTATACTGTGGCACTGTTCATACTTTTGTAGTAGAATTTCATTTTTCCACTGTGGTATGTAATGTAGCATTTCAAACCCGTGTTCAGAGATCTTCATGACAGCACATTTTGTGAGACACCAAAGTGGAGCTCATAGCTTCTGCCATGCAGGTTAGCTGTGAAGACTCACAGGTTACATTATCTTCTGGTGAGAAAACATGCCAAAGAAAATGAGAAGCTGCAAAGTGCAGTGATGTTAACACGCAGTAGCCTTTCCCTTCCTCAGCCCAGTACATTCTGTCCTTAAGAAGGTTGCTGCTGTTCATAAATTGCTGAAAATTGTACTTGCACAGCGATAATTCACAAAGCATTCACACAAAAATACATTGACAGTATCACTGATTACAATGATGTGCCTTTAACATCCTGGAAAATAACCTCTGATTTATTGTTAAAGCAAAAGTTTTCACTGAGATTTTGGAGCTTGCCAATGCCCTATATATTCCAGAATGCCAGAAGTAACACATAAGCCATTTCTTTCGATCATATACATAAACATCCAATATTACAAGTAAGCTGATATGCTGATGTTTTTGCATTAGAATCTTAACCTTTGTCCTGTGTTACTTTTCTGTTCCCATCTCTTATGTTAGACGGATCGGTGCCGACCCGTGTCTTAAATCAGCCATAAAATACCCTCAAAACAATAATTTATCATCCAATTTGTTTCTTACCTCTTGGTTACCTTGTCAAGTTTCCTTATCCATGAAAAGATTGGTTTTAATATTTTTGGTGTGGCTTTCTGGACTTTTCTTTTAACAGCAAACCTCTTGTTCTCAATAAAAAAAAATAATGGTAAAATAAACCTCAAGAGGTTAAGATTATATAAATAAACTGAATTGGTCTTATCTTACCATATCTTATGTTTGGGCATGCCTTGCCCAGTTATTTTAAAAAATGTATTTATTTTGTTTAAATGGAGGTTCCTGATGCAGTACACAAATTTATGAAGTGCGTTTATGTATTTTAAACTTACAAAGGGGTTGGTGCCGACCCGAACACGTTAGCAAGGTTAATATAAAATAGATTAGCATTACAGATGCTATATATATATACAAACACACACATGCACATGCAGACACACACACCATGATGCCAGCAGTAATGCCGGTGTGTCTCTCCACAACATTTGTAGGACTGGCCCAGTCCTCTCGGCGCCGCCGTACGTGCACAGAACAGTTATCCGTAGTAATGCAGAACCGAGTCTCTTTGCTGAACGTGGTACGATGCAGATCATCGTCAGTCCATGCCTCCCAGTTACAGCATCACTCCAAACACAGCAATCTACTGTATGTACTGGTGTTAACTGCAACCTACGCATAGAACGGTGAACTCGTACTCTAGCTGATGCCAAGTCATCGAGACACGGTGCGGGACGACACTGGGTGTTTTCGAGAGTCTAATACCTGTGTTTGGACGGCAGGCGCAGATGTCATGGGGTTCTGTAATGATTGGTGCATGATACGACAATCCTCCCTTGGTGTGGTCTGTCTTGGGCGTCCAGAACCTTCACGACATGTGAGGCTGCTCTCACGTGCCCATTGGTTCCAACCTTGGGTGACTGTGACATCTGCATGCCCCACATGCCGGGTAATTGCACGAAACGACCACCAGGCCTCATGCAAACCCACAATGCGACTCAATCAAGTGCTAATGCGTCTACGAGGCATCCTCTGTGTCTGGCGACTAGACATGCCAGCTCCTTGCAAATCGAATCATTTACATACCCATCTCTGGTCTGCATGTGTACCAAATTACATCCAAATCGGACCATTACTTCCGGGTGCTTAGCTTTTTTTTGTCACTGAGTGTGTGTGTGTGTGTGTGTGTGTATTATATTGTGACCCAGACCAGGATATATAGATGAATCAGATATATTACAGAGTAATTGCTGGTTATTAAAGCAGATTGACCATTGAAATAGAAAGGTAAAAGATGCTTTGAAGCAATCACTGCCTTTTCACTAAACGAAGCATCGTTTTATTTGTTCATATTTCCTTAGCACATGTTGCTTCTGGTTTCAGTCGTGATCTCTGATCTTCATGGATGCCTTAGCATACTTTTTGCTCTTCTGATGTATCCAAACAAAATCTTTTTTTTCCTATTTGGGCTTCTCAGACTTTTCATTTACCTGCAATAAGTTTACATCTCCTCTTGGAGAAGAAGAACGCTTTAAATCAGTGCACTTCTAAGGAAACTGACGGATCCCATAACGCTGGGGAGAAAAAATAAAGGATGCTTGTGGTCCATGCAGCCAGAAGAAAGTGGGTGAGCTTCAAACCGGCAAGCCTGGAAATGCGAGACTACAGCAATTTCTCCGGAGCCACTGTGAGCCTCTGCCCCCTCCTCACTCAATAATAAATGGTGCAAAAACAGTCATGCAGCCAGTCTGTTCCAACGAGGAGTCGGCTACCTGCATGAGCCCATACACGGGTATGCCTTAAACTGTGTGTGTTGTCTTTAGCGGCTGCCTGCTTAGCATATCAGCCGGCTGGGTGTTTGCATGGCCGGTGTAGGGGAAGTCGGGGGAGTCACTCAGGCATATGAAGCAGCTGTCGGGGACACTCGCTCCCATCATGCACACCATTTCTGAAACACCTGCTCTCTAATTACTCAGATAGTGCTGCACTCTCCCTGCTGCGTCAGGGAGGGGGAAGAGGGTCATCCCACGCCCCCCCCCCCCCCCCCCCCAAATCTCCAGCTGCCAGGCTCTCCACTCTGAGGGCCGAGAAGCAATTGGGCAGGGAGGGTGCTCTCGGTTTGTTGGGCCGCTGGCTTCTTTGCATAAATCCCCATGCTCTCTGTTTTTCAGGTAATTTGAGTAGCATTTTCTGCCGGAGTGCACACGATAATATCAGCATTGCGGTGCATGTATGTTCTGCTTTGGCAGTGAGTTTTGAAAGGATCTGAGAGTCTGCATTACTATGAACTTCCTGTCAGGAGGCTCATGGAAAGCGGTATCTCTAAAGGTCAGGATTGCGATTCAAGTTTATTCTGTCATCTCAGAAAGGTTTCAGGCTCTAGCCATTATTGAGCAGTCACTGAAACGGCATAGATAAATGAGTAAGTAATTAAAGTTACCATAAGCACTGTTTTATCTTCAAAGGTTTTTGAAAGGTACAGTGTCACCAGTGACTGGATAAGTCTATTATAAATCATTTGTGGACCAGTTCAATTAACATCATGTGTTTTGAGTCTGTCACTGAAGCATCTAATAGTTATGAACTAACTAGGAACAGACACAAAGGTGCAAATATCCAGAAACACACATGCTCTCAGAAATTGATTTTTTTTTCTTCTGAATAAAACGTCCCGGCTTGAAGACAACACAATAACTGCCAGATGATTCTGCTTTAATTGTGTTAGGACCTCATCAACCTGGGTAACACTGTTGGAGTATAATACATAATTGATCTCAATCTCCCAGCTGTTTTTCCTCCTTCATATTTAACAACAGCGTAATCCACTTTAGCGGTGTTTTGAAGATTGTCAATTTAACTGTGCCAGAATAATTGAAAATGATAATTCCTTTATTATTAGAGGATTAATGGTCGTCATGTCAGGCACGTTTTTAAAAAACAATGAATACATTTATATAAACAGTCCCGCCCGCCCTCTCTCTCTCTTTCACTATAGAAACCAAATGATTTCAGTCTATCAAGCAATCATTCACGAAATTAGCTACGCCCTCTTATATCCTCGCAACTTCCAGTATCAAAATATCACTTTCTTTATAATTGCACCAGTATAATGCCAGTTTATTTCAGATTTACCTTCACTCCTGTCCGTTTTGATGTGATTTCTGGTCAATGATTATCCCTATTGTAGTCAAACACATTTATTTTACAACAATGCCCATTCCATTTTAAATGTATTTTATGTGTACAGCAGTAAACTGAAAACATAAAGAATCAATACATTATCCTGTCAATAGCAGTATTAATTGTTGTTGCCTGAGTCACTTTAAAGTATCGTATATAGAGACACTCGATAATGCGCCTGACTTTTGGCAGTGCAGCCGGATAACAGGTAACTGCCATGCAACATATTATTTTAACATTGTGCAAATGCAGATTGCTGTGTCCTTCAGTAGCTTTAAACAGCAATGGATGACAGCCTTGACCAACAGCAGCCCCTAGAGGTGCCCCGGATGTTTACTTTATTATAATAATGATAATAATAATAATTATAATTATTATTATTTTTAATAATAATAATAATAATAATAATGAAACTGCCACAGCTTTTTTTGTGGCACATCAGTTAAATATTATTCCTGCATTGCTTCAGAATCATAGTGCCTAAAGTAAGTTAGCATATATATATATATATATATATATATATATATATATATATATATATATATATATATATATATATATATATATAATATTAAGGGGAAAATGCAATAAGAGAATCCTATATGGTTTCCTCCCATAAGCTACTATTAATTAATAAACAAAAAGTTAGATAATTTAATTGAATGTTGTATTTATTATTAACCATTTCTCCATGTGTCTTCCATGCCCTCTTATTGCACCGGGTCGTTTTGAAGGAGCTCCACATCGCATCTTGGGATTTCCAGACTCTGCCTGGTCTTCCTATTGGCTGCCTTGTAACAGTGCTCGCCCCTGTCTGTATTCGCACGGCCTGCGCGGAGAGCGGGAGCAATTGCAGTTTGCACAGGCACCAGCGGGCAGATGGGAGCAGGAGAATGGCAGCGAGGCCCCCAGGGGGACAGGCTGAGGATCTTGGGCCGCAGAGGGGGCAGAGTAGATAAGACAAGTCATTGTGTAGCCAGTCATTTTCAATAATGCACATCCTTGCCTTCTCCCACCTGCTTACACTACAGCATTACTGGCAGAAATCGCATAAACACAGGGAACTCGCCAGTGAAATGGCCCACTGTAATTATGTAACAGTTCACTCTCTGTAGTTTCCTGTTCTACAGTCCCAAAAACTCTGAGCAGTAATACATGATGAGAGTTATAAAGAACCTGATAACTGATTCTATTAATAGTGTAATGCTTGCTTGTTACAAATGATTCAGCTTAATCATTAGACAGATTGTTTGTGTCTTTTCCATCCATTTTTCCAGCAAAATGAGCATTTCTTTCAATGACATATTCACGATGAAGCGTTTTTTTGTCTTCCTGACAAAACTCCTTTTCAGATAAAAATTCGCAACATTAACTATTCATTTAGTCGGCCCATTTATCATATTTGATATAGTATCGATATTTTGCGAGCTAGTCATTTAAAATGCAAAGTCATTTACTGTAAAGTATATTTTCCCAGGGGGAAAAAATGGGAAAAGAAGGATTTTCTAGTAATTTTTGCCCTTTAAATGAAAACAATAGTTTGTATAATATCCACCTTGTCGTGATAGCTTATAGTGGTCTTCTAAAGTAAAAGATTTCAGTAGTGCAGATAATTGGGCAGTGGGCCTTTGGGGTTAAAAACCAACACAGAGTTAACCCAGTGCAGTGGTTAGCACTGTTGCCTCACACCTCTGGGACCCGGGTTCGAGTCTCCACCTGGGTTACATGTGTGTGGAGTTTGCATGTTCTCCCCATGTCATCGTGGGGTTTCCTCCGGGTACTCCGGTTTCCCCCCACAGTCCAAAAACATGCTGAGGCTAACTGGACTTGCTAAATTGCCCGTAGGAGTGCATGTGTGAGTGAATGGTGTGTGAGTGTGTGAGTGAATGGTGTGTGAGTGCGCCCTGCGATGGGCTGGCCCCCCATCCTGGGTTGTTCCCCGCATCCTGCCCATTGCTTCCGGGATAGGCTCCGGACCCCCCACGACCAGGTAGGATAAGCGGTTTGGGAAATGGATGGATGTTAACCCCATGAACACCCAGGATAATGCCTGAAAGTCTGGCTGATTTCCATCATTCTTTTCATCTCGAAACTTAAAAATGTTTCTTTATGAGAGTTGCACTTCGCTGTTCTGCAGCGGCAATTTCCTGTAGCTATAATAACCGTGGACAGCATAGTATCAAAACACTATGTTTTAAAAATTCCACTGCAGACACTGACAACAGGCAATTTAAAATATGTTATTTTGATACAATGAAATAACTATTCAGCACACAAGTTGTTCATATACAGTAATTTTAGCAATTATCTCATAAAACCTTGTACTACAAGATATGAATATTGAGTAATATACAATACATACATACAGAAAACCTATCTAATCGTTGCTATGACTGACAAGCAACTACAAGGACCACTTAAAACATCCTGTCAGAGAACACAGCCTGGCTCGTTAGCTCAAGAAAGTCTTCCTTTGTGGTGAAAATGCGATTCGCTGCTTAATTTCCTGCGTCCAAGGAATGGACAGATGAAAATCAATCTGTATGTTAAGTTTCTCTCACTGAACCTGCAAATGACAGCCATTATCCAGATTTACATTTCCCAAGCAAGAATAATGACTATAAATCATGGGGCGTCGCCAACTCAGATAATTACAGTGTGAATGGCTGGCAAGAAGTTTGCCAGGAGGAAACAGTGAGGGCAGTCTATGGGAGGAAGACGACAGTGAAAAATGTGTTTGATTTCCATGCGTTGAGGTGCACGTGCAAGATGGAAAGAACGTGTGTATATGCTTTTTTCTTCAAAACCAGGACACCATTTTTCTTTTTAACTATCCTGTTGGAGGTGCTGTCAGAGGCAGTCCGAAGTTGTCAATGATGCCGATATTTTGGAGACATCTCACGACTCTTTTAGAAGTTCAGAGCAAAGCACGTGGTATGAAAATGAGAACTGGAACTGGGGCTTTATTTGTGTGTGTGTGTGTGTGTGTGTGTGAGTGAGTATGGGTTTAACAGAAGCTGAGGGGCAGCACACAATGAAAAGGCGGTCACTTGAATGTCAGCACAAGGAGAAAGACACAGGAAAACAAAGCAGGTGTCAGGCTGCTGGAGGTGCTAAAAGAGGCGCGTTGAGCATTAGGGTCTGGGAGTCCTTGTGAGGCCGAGAGAGAAAACAAGTCACTTTTATGTAATGACTGGGAAAATAGCACAAGCTACCTGCAGGTATCTGTGCCAGGATGCCACTCACATAGTATCAAATATCCGGCTTATCAATATCACACATACTGTACAAAAAGTGAAAAAAGCTAAATCAACATAAGACTGCCTTCCATCTTGGTCTTTAGTCGGACTTGCCATGTGGAGGGAGGGTGGATGCTGGTTTCTCTCAAATCTCATTCTCTTCTAAGTGCTAGTGGGCAGCACAAGCTGTAATTATAGGGAATGTATCATACTTTGGAATCCCATCAACAACAGAATAGTCACATCTCTGTTGGGCCCTGGAGTAAGGCCCTTATCTCCCTGAAAAATACCCAGAAGAAGCATATATATATATACCAGGGTATAAGGCAGGGAATACCTGGAATTGGACACCAGTCCATTATATTGTACATAAACAGTCACATTCTACATGTAGCTAATATTCCTAATTCCTGCTTTTTGAAAAAACTGAAACTAAACACACAGTGTCTATGGTTGCATTCAGACCAACCCTGTATCTTTTTCCCATAGTTAGTACCACTTTAATTTCACTGAGGTTTATAATCTCTATTTTCAACAGTTTATATGATTTCTGACTTTATTGTCCGGTTTATGATGCTGATTTCCTGTAAAATCAGTTAGTATGCAGTGATATCAAAAAGCAGAGCTTGGGGCTCGTTCACGGTCACACCCAGGTCAGCAATCCGCATGGCGGCAAAGCCTGACATGTGTCACATGTGTTTAAGCATTTGCTTCGTAGCCTGGGGTGAATGACTCGTCCTGAGCTGTGATTGGAAAGTTTGGATGAGATCCCTGATTGCGCTCGTGTGCAGGAGATGACAGGCTGGAACAGCTCCATCCTGCATGGCTCATTAGAGAAGCACAGAGCAGGGGGGGTCCACCTGCCGGCCCCAGCAGCTCTCCCATGATGAAGACAAACTCCCCTTTGCCCGCGCAAACTCCCCAGGACCTTCAGTCTCTAAGCCATTTCCATTCCCTTGCTTTCTTCATCAACAACATCTCTTCTCAAGCACTTACTGAGGCAGAAATGCGCAGGCAATGCTTGTGAGGACTTAAGGAAGAATTAAAATATTCCTGGTACATGCTGTACATAATTACCGGGCAAGGCTGGAAAACGTTTGCAGTCGGTGCGCTTCATTTTCGTTTATCTGAAAACACATTATAAAAGGACTTGCACAACAGATAAAACACTGTTATCCCAAACAGATCTTTAAAGATAAACTCCATCTTTGTACAAAGACAGCATTTAAATCAAGCCCCGATCGCTATAAAACTTCAAATTTGATGACATTTTCATCAGAAGTTAATGATCCAATTCTGATAGCCAGGCACCTGTCAGAAATTGCTAGCAGTAAAATAGCCCCATCAGAATAACAATTACGGAAAGCTGAAGAAATCATGCACAAATGTGCTTGGTTAACTTTTGAAAGCCATGACAGCAGAAGCTGAATATACTCTGAAGAGTCTGTGAAGGCAAAAGAGCTGTTAACGTCATGAGAGCTTGAGAAAGTGGTTGCGATTTAATGTGAAACATTAATATTAGTAGACATGTAGTAATACATTAAATATACTCTTTTTCAGTGATGCAGGAAGGATAAACGCAATGCAAAAACAAATACTCCAACTCATGATAAATTTGCACAAACCAGTTTTCTGTTTGGCTGTGCAGTTCACAGTTGCCAATATATCCCTTGTGTGTATGGATAACTTAAATCTTTAGCGCAGAAAATTATCCACATTGGAGGATAATTGTCATTAATTTTAAAATATCAGTAACACTTTATAAAATTACAAAAATGGCCTTAAGTAAACACACTCATAACAAATAATGCATTCATCAAACATTATAAACATGGCTATGAATATTTATCAATGGCATAACATTATAGCCATGTGTATTATGCATTATGAATGCTTATGAAGTTCTCATCTGTAATGCACTATAGATACCTTTACAAAGCATTATAATGGTCTGTGTCATGGCGGGGCTTGGTGCAGGTAGGAAGAAGGTGACGATCCACTTGCGACTGAGACAAACAAGGGTTTACTGAATTAAACAGAACACACTGGAGCAAAGCACAAATTAAAGGGGTCAAAAACTAATGGAAAGAAACCATAAAACACCAGGGAACAGAGAAACAAACACAACTAGGAAACACAACTAGGAAACACAACTAGGAAACACAACTAGGAAACACAACTAGGAAACACAACTAGGAAACACAACTAGGAAACACAACTAGGAAACACAACTAGGAAACACAACTAGGAAACACAACTAGGAAACACAACTAGGAAACACAACTAGGAAACACAACTAGGAAACACAACTAGGAAACACAACTAGGAAACAATCAGCACTCCTTACACACAGTAACAGGAATGACATCAGACTGAAGAGCAGGACAAAAGCAGGCATTTAAATACACAAAGACAACCAGGGTAGCGAGGGAGCAGGTGCAGAACGTTACTAATCAACCAATCAACAGAGGCACAGAGTAACAAGCAAGCAACAGGTGAAACAAATTAACACAGAGCCAACATACTGGGGAACTAAAACAGACTAAGGAACCTTCACTTAACACAGGAATACAACATTAGGGTAATAACATGACACAGCAATACAAGCAGTGGTGAACCAAACACAAGCAAGGCACAGCTTAAGAAGGAAACAACGAACACTAGGGAATATGAGGCTAGTCTCAAACCCAGGACTGGCAGGTTTTAATTTTCTTAGCCACACACTCAATCCACTGAACTATGCAACAGTCTTGGTCACAAAGGCAACACACAAGGGTTATTAAACAGGCAGTGACAAGATGGGCTGGCCGGTGACACCTGCTGGCCAAACGAGAAGGGACACGAAGGGCAGGGCTGGAGGGGCACTAACCCTGACCGCTCTGTATAAGCACGCTCTTTAAGGATGCTTTATAATGCATTATAAAGGTACCTATAGTACATGATAGATGAGAGCTTCATAAGACAGTCGTAACGCATAAAAACATACCTATAATTAAAGG
This sequence comes from Brienomyrus brachyistius, assembly GCF_023856365.1. Classification (NCBI taxonomy): domain Eukaryota; kingdom Metazoa; phylum Chordata; class Actinopteri; order Osteoglossiformes; family Mormyridae; genus Brienomyrus; species Brienomyrus brachyistius. Next base: position 6,339,406 of record NC_064548.1, read on the forward strand.
CATGCCTTTTTTAAAAATGCTTTATGAACACATTATAATGCATTATATATATATATATATATATATATATATATATATATATATATATATATATATATATATATATATATATATAAAACTGACTTCTTTGTGGGCCCTAGGCTGACATGGGCAGGGGCCCACCTAGGGTGGCCATTTGAGCTATTTTTTGTAGCTGACAGAGAAATGAGAAGGAATTGAAAGTGATGAAACACCAATAATCAAATCGAAGCTTGGGGTGCCAGTGGTTAACTTACCGATCAGGGTGGGGGCAGGAGTGCTGTCAGTAAAATCCACCAGCCGGGGGGAGGGGGATATCGTGCCAGTGGATCGATCAGCCAGATTGGAGTTTTTCACCATTCCCTCTTTTGCCGTGACCACAGGCTGTAGTCTAGGATAGACTATGCCCTGAGGTTAAAGTTAGTCTTGATTTTTTTCATACTTTTGTCTAATTGTGTTCTCCCCACACCTTTTCACAAATTGTGTACCACTCTAGTGGGACAGTAACAAAGACACAAGAGATCTAATGTTAGTTTTGTATCTTTTCACTGTTATTATTGTTATTCTCTTAGGCTGACTTGCGCCAGTTTGCCTGGCAATGAAACAAACGGTAGCCTACCACTAGACTCCTGTATGAAAAAAAAAAACCTGTATAGCGTTAAATATCAAAGTAGAGATGGTCCATTACAGCCAAGATTGGGGGGGGGGCACTTTGTTTATATCTAAATTATCATCTATATTTTAAATTATGTTATTATCTCATACAGCCATAAAGGTAACTTCTCAAAAATCCAACCGCCCCTAATTTTTGGGGGCCCTAGGCAGTTACTTACAGTTGCTTTATGGTAAGTCGGTCCCTGGATAGAACACTGAGCTGAGTGATATGTGGAGAGGGAGCAGCTGACAGGGAAGTGAAGACTTGGCCAATCACTCATTGCTAAGTGATGGAAAAGTCAACCTCCAATCGCTATTGGAGAACATGCCTTTTCTCTGATGAAGCTTTAATTAAAGTAAGCAACCCCCAGTTAGACTGACTTAAAATGTTTTTTTTTTTTTTAGATGAAGTGTAACCTGCCAATGAACAGATTCTGTTTTTATTGCAAGGACTGTTCATCTCTGAGCTGGAAGGAGACAACCTGTGAACTACAACATGCTTATTGATATACAGTGAAGACGTGCTAATCACAGTTCTATTTTAGAGTGAGTCAAAATATTTGTGATACAAAAAAGTTGTTATTTGGGGCAAAATATATTTGCAAATAAGAACAGTGAGCCAGATAACTCCAAGTAAAATCTGCGTTCACAAAAACACGTCACAGTATTGGTTTGTCCTAGAAAATTATTTTGTTTTTCTCCTTTTGTTATGCAGTCCACCCCCCCCCCACAAAAAAATAAATAAACAGTCCATATGGTTGTTCTCTATCTGAACCAGTGTCAAGTAAAATGGAAGTAATGAGTTCAGAAGACCTGGGAAGAAGGTTGGAAAAGTAGTGAATGATATTGATATACAATAGTCAAGGTCAAAGTTCATGAACCGATCCTGTAAAATCGTTTTGTTGCATAAAGGCATATATACTGTTACTTCAAAAAGCATAAAATTAGCAAGCAAAGTGTGCACCACATGAATCAATTGTACCATGACACTAAATATGACACTAAATATAATATGTGTTCAATTTTCATGATTCAAGCAAGCATGAAATTTATCAGATATAAAAGCACATGCGTAAAATGTGTCATAACATTGCATCATCATTTGTAAAAAATGCAAAGATCTTTTTTGAATATGTGGTACTTTACAGTGATAAAAGTAAAAATCAACGAAGAAGTCTCACTTCTGTTCTGCTTTTCATTGGTGTGGAACCAGATTCCCCTCAACATCGTGACTCGGCTCCTCTTCCGTGAGTCAGGATATGAAAAAATTGAGTGTATCACATTCACACCTGGGATTTCCACACTATTAGGTCATCAAATGACTGTCATCTATGAGCTTGATCTGCACATAAGGTCGGGGACTTTTCACCTCCATGCAGTTAAAAAAAATAGCTGGATTTCTAAAAGCAGAATGTAGTAAAATATTGTGCCGCAAACCACCACATCATTAACAGGGGAATGCAGCTAATCTGTCGGGCATCCAATAGTTTATCCTGGAGAGAGCTGGGGATGGGGGCTTCATCCTATTCTAGGTAGCACAGGACACGCAGGTACACTCATGTAACAATGCATTTTGTCCTGCCCCAATCATCCGCTCCTTCTGTGTTTACCAGCTGTTTCTCCTTGTTGTTAATTAGTCCTGTGTATGTAAGTCTGCGTGTAAGTTTGGTTACCCAATCCGGTCATTGTATTGTCATTGTGAGTTTGCTGCATATTCCTTTGTTTTTACTTTTTGATTAAACCCCGTTTTCACTGATCGCTTGAATCCTGTCCCTGCTTCCGCAGTCCGTGCCCCAGCAGTATGTGACACATTATGTAATAACACCACTTTATGCATTTCCTCGACAAAAGGTGAATGGTGGTCTCCATTTTTGTTGTTTATTACATAACACACCATATCATTACATTTCATTTCAACAAAGTACAACTCCTGAATCTTGCAATATCCACCACAATATGTAAAAGTTCAAGCTGTCTATTATAAAATGTGGCAGATTATTACAAAATGGAGATATTGTTACATAATGAAGTGAAAATCTGTTACACTTTTTCCAGTTATTACATAATTTAGTGTTATTACATAATGCATTATTACAATCCTGGACACATATATTCATAGACAAAGGAAAATTTAATAATTTCCTGTTTTAGGAATGTAGTTTTGGGAAACCAGAACTAGGGTAGGACTCCTGCCTTGGAGGTATTAGGTAAGACCGGTACCCCCTGAGCCACACTAGCAGTTACTCATTAAAGGGGTTTTATAGAACACATTTGAATAGTTTATTTGGAAAAGTTAGCAGATGACCTGAAATGTACAGTACAGCTCAGACGCAAGTTCAAGTATAGCTTCTGTGCTTTCCTCGCATATTCACATTCTACGTGTCATATTACACACGTGCTGCAACATGTCAATGATCGGTTCTGCGACTGCATATTAACAAAACAACTTGGTTGCCTGAATAAACCACATTTTTATGTGTCTGAAAAGTGAACAGTGGATATGAATAGTCTACACACCTTTATCGAATTTACAGTTTTTTTGTAAAAAATCAGGATAAATCATGCTAGAAATTTTTCGATCTTGAATGTAACATTGAAACCAATACACATCAAGAGTGAAACAAATAACTAAGCAGTAGGGAAATAAATTTAAAGAAACAAACAAATAAAACACTATAGCAGCTTGGTTGAGTTCAGAGAGCAACCACAATCAAAATCATGTTTACGTAACATTCATAAATGAAAGAAATTTTGATTTACCTAAAACGAAAATCTGAGGTACCATGGCAGTACCATGGTCGCATCAGACTTCTGCAGACCAGGGTTTAAGTCTCGTCTCCACCCTGAATCTATGTGTCTGGAGTCTGCATGTTCCCCCATGCCATCCTAGGATATTCTCAGGTTCCGTCTAGAGTCCAAAAACATGCTAAGGTGAATGGAAATTGCTAAATTGTCTGTAGGTGTGAACTTTTATTGCTGCATTGTATTGGACTAGTCATGGTCCACAAAGAACTGACAAAAACAACTGTGGCACCATGTTTCTGAAAGGTAAGGAAAGGGCCCTACTTGCATGTGGTAACGTTCTTCCATGTATTGCACATGTCTGGGCTGTGGGATAGGGTGGCTGGACAAACTCAATGTTCACACAAAAGAGCACCCAAGTCATCTAAATCTTGTAAAAAGCTCAATCCTATCACCCAAACCATGCAGAAACAAAACATCTAATGAGATAAAGATGGGTTTAAGCCTTTGGCCTTAATTTTAGGGACATGTTTGGCATAGAGACAACATGGTTCCAAAGAACTCTGAAGCATGGTGCTGCTTCATTCTACGGGATTGTTTCTCTTCAGCCAGTCAAAATAGATGGATAATACCTAACTCCAAATATCAAGCTACTCTGGCAACAGGAAAACCTGTCGGCCTGTATCGGAAAGTTTAAAATGAAGAGAATATTCACCTTCCAATATAAAAATGACCCAAAGCACACATCCACATCAACCAAGAAATCAATTCAGAAAAGGAAGATCAAAGTTTCAGAACAGCCCAGTCAGAGCCCAGACCTGGGGAATGACCTAGCGATCCTTGTGCAAAGAGGGTCCCCTGGCAATTTCAAAGAGTGACAACTTTTTTGCAAAGAAGAGGGGGGAAAATTGCACAGTCCAGGTCGGCTGTTGATAGGGACTTATTCACAAAGACCTACTGCTGTAATAAATTATTGCCAGTTCCGTGTGGACCTTGGCCCTCCCAGTACGGAAAGTTCTGAAAAGATGCCACTTACCTTTGGAAATGATTTAGAATTGTGAACACTGCTAGACCCTCCACCATTAAGGTGTATGCGACCAAGGCCTTTTAGGGTTAATTTCATGTATTTATTCTGTTAATTATTTATTTGATTTCCTTTTGAACTTTGTTGGTCGCAGGGTGACATTAAAACGTGTCACACATTGGATCTGATCTGGATTTCTGGCTTTGCATCGCAAAATCCTGCTATTTCAATGAGATGGTATCAATCTTCTACAGTATATCCACTGTTCATAGCTGGGAAGCAGTAACTACATGACTAAATGGTTTGGGCTTGGGGATTAAACTTGATGTATTGCATCATTTGTAGCTTTTTGCATTGACGATACTAAAATGAGTTTAAATAAGTGCTGTACTTGGCGTGTACTTGGCACACAGAGTTATATTACAGCAGGTCAGCCAAAGGTATAATACTGGACTGGCCCTTTCGAACTCTAGGCTCAGTACCTTTGCAGTTGTGTGGCCAGGTCTGCTCCTGAAATGTATTACCAGGTTCACATTGCGGACACGGCATGCTGGGAGACTGTCTGTGACTCTTTATTCGCTGGCTATTGGGTAGATCAGCTTTGTTAAAGTCTGAGCAGCTGTGATTTTTGCAAATTGGTTGTTATACATTGCAAGTTCAATGCTCTGTCACTAATTGCCCTTGCTTTAAAAATACACTTAAGTCTGTATCCTCTTCTTTTTTAAATGTTTTTTATCACTACGTTCCTCAGGCATGTTGATTGAGTTTTTCTTCCATTTTATCAGTCACGCTGGAAAGTGTATGAAACATAGACAGGTTGTTTTGCAAGGCAGTATTGTTTTTTTCTGGAAATGTGCTTTAGTTTTGTTCACTTCATAGCTTTTAATTGGCTTGCTTTCCTTTTTTTGTGTTAACTAGACGCTCCACTGTTCGATGCGGATGATGCCGTTTTCAGTGAGGTTCCTTCTTTCCTGGCTGTTGCTGAAATCAATGTTGCGAACATTGTTGCCCAAAAAACGAAATGATCCAGCAAAGTATTTCAGAACTCCCAGTAGAACGCAATTCTCTAACAGCCGTCTGAGTCTGAAGTCATGAATATGAAGAAAACAACTAACTGCCATATAGGCTAACCATGACCCCAAGCTAACCTATTAAATCACCTCCATTCATTAGCTGACTCACTGAATAAAGTGAGTTTTTCTTAAATAGCAAAAAAGTAAAACTTTACTTGGTGTAAGGTTAAGAGAAAAACTTTTTTATGATTGTTTATACGTTATGTATAATACCATCAGAGTAATTCAGGTCAGTGATACATTCACAGTAATAAATGTTTTTTGTTTTCTATTTTGCTTTTATTAGTGTCCATGCACTAGATTATGGTTAGATTAAAACAGATATGAGCGACTGAAATACATCTGCTTTAGTTTTATCAGTCACTCGCACTACAGACACTCAAACTTGAGTGAAACTGCTTTTGTGCATCGCATGACCATTTAGGGGCTGTGCAATAAAGATCTTCAGAAAGATATCACGCGTATCGGGGAACTCAGACAATGAAACGCAGATAATGAATCGACAGCTCTCTTTTTCCCTTCGGTAAGAAGCTGCCAAGGTCACACTGTTCGTTCCCATAATGCATCAGGAGGCCCCACTCTCAACCTATGCATTTCACAGAGAAGTGCCTGTCAAAATCTTTCTGCCAAGTATAGGAGACTTTTATGAAACTAAACAACTTTCAGTCATGGGCCTCATGCGATGATAAACGATGTAAGTATCTGAGAGCTCTTCCCCCTAGAAAGTGTGAAGAAAAAAACAGGAATGAGAAGCAGGATGAATAAACGCTACCTGGATATATCTTTTCATTTTTAACTGTTATTTTCTATAAACAAAGTCTTAAAATTGAGGTACGTGTGAAATTGCTTTATCTCGCAGACTGATCATTTTCATGACAAAATCATCAAACTCACAGTTTGGGACAGTAAAACCACATTTTTCAAGTTCAATGGCAACAGGATTTTTTTTAAATCCCTTTGGGATTAACTTTTTTAAATGGCTGTTATTGAAAACAGACTTGGTTTTATCATACTGTAGTTATATTTTCTATCATCTTATACTCAAATCTTTATTGACCTTCAATTTTTACATTATAATAGGCTCTAGGTGTTTTGTTGTGGCTTTAATAATATTTTTATATTGAGATACTGCTTCAATTTCAACAGACTGAATGCTGATTGCATTGCATGGTTGTTGCTAAAAACAAGTTATCTGACGGAGCTCAAGGTGAAATCATTCTCTTTTAAACCTTTTAAAATACTGTTTCTCTTCATTAAAACCATTTTCAGACTAAGCTGTGGCTACTCACAATACCAATAAATGTGAAAATTGCCAGTAAGAGTATGCAAATGTTGTTTCACACCTTGAAGGCAGTCTTAATTAAGTACCACAGGTGTGTGTAAGTCCGTGAGCTATGAGATCAGTGGCCAACGTTTATAAAAAGACCTGGCATCTTTCACAGTAGAGCATTCACACTGGATCCAGTACTGGATTGTACTGGATTCAGGTACAATTTCAACTCCTCCTCATAATTTTTCTGTGGTCACACTCCAGGATCAGGGTCAGAGGATATGCAGAGACTGTCGTGCATCGTAACACAGCGATGGTGACTGTAAAAGAGAACCAGAGCTTTGTTAAAAACATTCTGGATTTAAGCCCAGTAAGCCCATCACTGGTGACACCCATGGCCACAAAGATAAGCACTGGAATTGCATTTCTTTGTCTTCTTTCATACCCGTCCACTCATCTGTCCATTTCTTTTGGTACGGCATGGATTAAAGGATGTGTTTCTGCAAATAATCAGTCAATGTCTGCGATTTTACCCAAATGTCGATCACTTCATACTACAGTATAATGGTCTTTTTTATTTCTTTGTTCTTTTCTTCTGGAAAGAAAAAGACGTTCTTAAAGTTACCACTGAGAAAACATCTGAAATGTTTATCAGGATAGTTCTGGAAATATGTTGAATGCCAATGAATGCCAATTTAATATGATACGAAATCATTCCAAAACAACCTAAGTGCCTGCCACCAACCCCCAAATCTTCCTCTGTAAGTTGGAGGACCTCCTTATAGGGCTGACTGTGGATTAACATCATACCCCAGACAAAGCAATTGCAGGTTAAGGGCTTAGCTCAATGGCCCAACAGAGTACAGTCACACCTGGGATTCAAACCAGCAATCTTCACATTGCTGACACAGACCCATAGTCTCAGAGCCACAGGCTATAATGAGGTAATCTGTAGTATCTATTGTTGAAAAAGTTAATGCTAGCTGTGTCAGAACACACAGTGTACCACAGCTTGGAGTGCCACTGCTGAACCCCTGTCAGCTTCCAAAAGTGCCTAAATGGGCATGTAAGCCTCAGAACTGGACCACTGAACGATGTAAGAAGGTGGCCTGGTCTGATGACTGACAGTTTTTGTTACATCATGTGGATGGCCGGGTGTATGTGTGGTTTACCTAGGGAAGAGCACTGGTGGGCAGCATGCAAGGTTTCTGCAGGTTTCAATAGTTAAACTTCAGACTTTTTAAGACCCTTTAAAGATCATTATGATTGCGATTTAAGACCAATTTCACATTCATACTGGCAAAAAAGTATGAAGGATATGAAAGAAAATCAGTCTTGGAATTATTTGCAAAATAAATTAATTTATTCATTCACATTCAACATGAATATTCTGCATTTTTTCCCTGTTTTTGATGGAAGGAGATGGCCATGTTAGCCCACGCTGCATGCTGTAACACACTTGCTGGGGGTGCTTCCATAAAAGTCTGAGCAGGATACACAGTTCACAGTTAGTGTTGAGGGAAGTGTGAAGGGATGATGGAGCAATGAAAATCATGCTTATACCCCTCAAAAGATGAGAAAACAGGCTATGTTTGCACATTTTTACGAAAGATATTATATCATGCACCTGTAGATAACCTGTAATGAGAAAAATTTGCTTAAAAATGTCATTGTGGGTACTCGGCTTACAGCCTGTACTCACATGGGCACAATTTTAAACTTATAAACGTTGTCATTTTTTAACTTTTATTTTTTTCACACCATGGTAAACCATAGATAACTGAAATCGTGGATTCCACTGTAACATTGTCTTAATAATCCAATCAATTTTTCACACCTGTCGAGTATTTAAGACATTTTAAGATATTTTAAGGCCTAAAATTCAGATTATTGAGACTATTGAAGGACCCACAGATACTCTGACTATGGGTCTGGTGGAGACCATGCCTCAATGGGTCAGAGCTGTTCTGCCAGTTCGAGGGGGACTTACAGAATATGCGGCAGGTGGCTTTAATTTAATGCCTCATCAGTGTAAATTTACGCTCAGAAATGAACCCTCAGTGATGTGCCTATGCAGATGCTTGAAAAAATACTAAATTAATTTGCTTTGATATGAACTGAGCATCACGATTTATAGTTGAATTCAGTCAAACTGTTAATTTCTAGATTATATCAGCTGAGGGGGGCGGCATGGTGGCGCAGTGGTTAGCACTGTTGCCTCACACCTCTGGTACCTGGGTTCGAATCTCCGCCTGGGTCACATGTGTGTGGAGTTTGCATGTTCTCCCCATGTCGTCGTGGGGTTTCCTCCGGGTACTCCGGTTTCCCCCCACAGTCCAAAAACATGCTGAGGCTAATTGGAGTTGCAAAATTGCCCATAGGTGTGTATGTGTGAGTGAATGGTGTGTGAGTGTGCCCTGCGATGGGCTGGCCCCCCATCCTGGGTTGTTCCCAGCCTCGTGCCCATTGCTTCCGGGATAGGCTCCGGACCCCCCGCGACCCAATAGGATAAGCGGTTTGGAAAATGGATGGATGGATGGATGGATATCAGCTGAGATAAAAACACAATTTAATGCCTTGTATTATATACAAATGAACAGTGATTTATTCTCTACTCCAAAATTTAGTAGAACCCCTCTTCAGTTCCATCAGCTACATCCCACTGATTCCATGTATTCCTAATTAATTAATTTGAAAAATATTTTGACGATGCATTGATCAGCTAGTGGTAAGTCAAATACATGGGTGTATTGGATCACTGCTGCAAATAGCATGGTGATTTTAGGTCTTGAAATGGCTAAACTTTGACAGACTAACAGCAGCCTAACACTTTCGTACAGGACCGAATACACTGTAAGTGGGTCTGTATCTGTGATTCTATGACTCCTGCCTTATTTATTTATTGCCCATGTCTATACCCATTTTCTATCATCTCACCTTGCAAAGGGTCGTTTTGAGCCTGGAGACAATGCCAGAGAGCACAGGACAAGAGGCAGGGGAAGCCCAAGGCAGGACGGCAGGCCATCGCAAAGCAGTCATTCACACACGATTTAGATAAAAAGATGTCAAGCTGAAATACCCAAAGGACCCCATGCCAGCGTTTCCCAACTAGTGGGCCTTTCAATGGGGAGAGTGTGGTTTAATAACAGACAAACAAATAAATACTCACCAAGTAACCCAACAACTTTCACTGACCAATGAATGTGGAGCCTGAGTTCTTGCTGTACATGGTTCCATCAACAGACAGTTACAGTAAAGCAGATCTGTGTTTTTTTACTGTCCACTTATGAATTGTTTCCAAGAAAAATACAACATTAATAAGCTTCATATTTTTGCTCACCTCTATATTTTCTCCAGGTGTTTTATTACTATAATCCCCACTTTATTTTGTGTAAACTGTCTCAGTGAAATACTTCTTCAAAATCCATATAAACATAGAAATATTTATAGATTTGAGTGTGGGCTTTTTACATTTTACTTACATCATTCCAGGGGATCATTTAGCAGTTTCTGGCTTCTTAAATGTTCAAACTGCCCAGGTTAGATTCTTGATGCCCTGATGATGTTTTGCTCTTTTCTCAAACATCGGTGTCCACCCAAGCTTAGAACCACACTGGCTCCTGGGTGGTGTTTTTCCATGTTCGGCCTAATGGATTACACTGTATCTCTGGCCCAGTGAAGCCCTGTGCCTGATGTACCACCTCAGAACGGTACGCAGATGCACCCTGAATTAATTAGTCAACTAATGTGCTGTGTGATTAATGCTGTCAGCGATTTCTGCTGCAGTGCGCTGTTGCTTACACTTCATGCTAATGGTATCAATGACCATCTAGGTCAACGTGGATAAAGGCACCAGCTAAACAAAAGCATAAATGCAATAATGTAAAATATTAGCTAGTTATTATGTGTTAATCCTGCTACTCTGTGTACTTAAGGTGAAGATCCACAGTAGACACTTTGACTTATTTCTGTTCTTTAACCTGGTGGCATCATACAGTATTTGGTGTCTCTAGTAATGGAGACCCAGATGGTCCATACACTAGGCCAGCAGTGATAAGCCCTCTTGATCTAGGTTAGCTGAAACGTGAACCACAGGTGATCCTGTGAAGGCCACAGATGGACCCTGTTTGCCAGCCACTGGCCAGTGCGTCTTCATTGGGCACGCCGGGTTTTACCCTTGTCACATGACCTCACGTAGTAATGGAAAGACCATCTGGAGGCAATTCTCCCAACTGAGGTTCACTTGGATGGTGTCCTTGTCAATCTGGTGTTTCTGGATGTTTCTCAATGGCTAAGGAATGGCTTAGTGGCATTGACGCTTTTGCAGCACCGGTGCTGTTCTTAAGACATTTATCATCATAGACTCCAGCACTATTGTTTCAGTACAACTACTTGCAGTTGGTAACAGTCTTTGTACAACTTTGCGATCCGGACTCATTTGCACTTAGTTTTAATCACACCCCCAGCACTGCAAAGGTATGTGGAACCACATGGATGTTAAACTTCTTGTTTGATCCTTCAGAGGACTCGTCTCATGGGTAGCTGCTGCATGACTGTGGGCGAATGGGAACGCGTCTGTCGTTCAGCCATCTGCACATCAGAAGTGACACGAGTTCGTTTCCCTGTGCCAGCACGAAGAGTGCCTTTGCTCACCAGTTGTCCTCTGAGCATGCATATGCAAAAATGTGCACCTGTGTGTCTGCCATCCAGATCCGACACATAAAGGTTTTTCCAGCCATAAGGCATAACTTGCCCATTACTGAATATGGGGCTAAACTACAAACAAATTGCGTTCTGCCGGAATCCTTGGCTCAGGTTGTACATTTCCAGCTTTATACGGCCAGATGTACCACTTGGCTTTTACGCATCCAATCAGGAGTTTAATTCCCAGTTCCATAATAAATCAAAGGCAAGATATTAAATTGTACCCTCCTTGAAAAGAGTGAATATTCTATTTCTGACCAGTAAGTTCATCTGGTGTTGATTCATAAGTTGCTTTTGTGAAAACAGGTGGTGTGTAATTAGAGTGTGTATTACAAGACATCAAACCTTAAGCACTTCAGTGTCAGCTCTGAGGTTTAAAAGATCATAAGACTGTCCCACTGCGCCAAAGAAAAATTAATTATCTCTATTTGTCAGTGTTTTTTTTTTTGCCCTTTTCAAACAAGCAGAAATATGGTGTATTATAAGACAATTTTTCTGCAAATTCATTGAAATAGGACATGCATTCTAAATTGTTATCACAAAATAATGTGCTAAAGATTCAAAAACAAATGCATTTTTTTTCTTCAAATTAACCTTCGAATGATAAACTACTGGACCCAGACTAGGAGCAAAAACATTACGTAAAATTCAGGATTTTGATTGGTGTCACAGTTACAAGTTACAAGTTTGACTGCTCATATCTCAATTAAATAACCTTTTGCCAAATGTACCTACTATTAATGTCAAGTTTTGACAGCTAATACTGCCCTCATTGATGTAAGTCCCAAGTGCTGATTAAAGTCGTAAAGATTAAATCTCCTCTCGTTACACCAGCCTCCAATCAACATTTTCTGCAGCCAGACCATGCTTTGCCTCTCCTGAATATTAATCACACCTGTTACATATCTCAGCATTAGGGTATGGGTAATATTTGGACCTCTGCGAGGTAAAGCTTTGTTGAGGTATTGAATCTGCTGATTGACGAACGGGTGGCTTGCTGCGTGTCCGATAGACTTCTGCTGCTTCTTCTGCCAGATTTCTGACCCTCTTTGCTGACTGCAATTTTTCTGTTACTATTTACATTGCCCACCACTGACTTATAACTCGTCTTGCATTTTCATGTTTTGATTCATGAACATTTTGTGGCTTGTTATCCCTCCCAGAAAATCATCATATTTATCTTTTTTATATTAGGCTAGTACTTTTGTTGACGTACAAGTGAGACAAATCACAAATCGCATTACGTACATCCTCTGGATCTCAGAACTCTATCATTAGTACTCTTCAGTTATTTATTGGGTTCTGCTGTTGATGCAAGACAGATGCTAAAAAAGGTAATATAAGGCGATCCAGCCATTCATTGGTTCTGTATCCTAATCCTAGTTATGACTCAAACAATAAAATTAATGGCATTAACATGCTACTATTCCAAATTCTAAAAGTGAATATATTGCTCCCATTTATGCTTTTTCGTATATTTAGCTGTTTCCTTCATGGCCTGATGACAAAGAAAATAGGCAATGAAACCTGCAGTGGGTGGGATTTACTGTGAATAACCACTTGGTTTAACCATAATGGGAGCCAATAAAGTGACCATTAAGAAGTGATAAGCAATAGTGCAGGATAACTCAGGCTCTTTTCCTGAAATTACTAAGAAGTACCCCAATGCTGGAGACTTAGATGTGTGGGTAGTACTGGCATGATAAATGAATAAGAATTATAATAGGCTGTTAATGATCTCCAAGATAATGTGGGGTCTTTGACAATGATTGAGAAATGCGGGTGCAGATGTTAATATACTGAGTCTGTTTTTATTTTCCTGCTTTCTCCATTATTACTGGAAATATTAAGACATAATTTTGTGGTTGACCAGTACACCTGTCAAAAAGTGGATTTTGTTTCTGCCAAATACCTTCATAATTCAGCAACAGCCACAGTGCTGCATGCACTCAGCACAGATCCATTTGTAAAAGTAATTAATTATAATTAAATAACATTTATTCAACTATCAGTTTGGTACATAATGCGCAATTATTCATTTATGCATCCTACACGGGTTGTAATTGGCTTACTGTCCTTCATGACATAAAATTATGACGCACCTGTTGTTTTAAAATTGATAAATATTCCATATTTGTAGAAAAATGAGAATTGCTTGTCATTTTATCACAAATTGTTTCATCAGTAATCTTCAGGTGTTTCTGTTTCATGTTTATTTAATGGAAAAAAACACAGAAAAACAAATAGAGTTGTGAATCAATTAAAAAATAATGAATAAATCGCACAGTTTTCTGTGATTAATCATGATGAACTGCATTTAATGTTAAAACTTATATTTGTAAATAATCCCATAATTAATATAAAATAAATGCAAAAGCAAGTATGGGGGTCATTGTGACAAACATATCATTGTAACATATCAATTCTCTCAAATTTTTAAAAAGACTCAAATAATACAACTTCAATGTCTAAACTGTCAATTTTGCCTTTGGGGTAGTAAATCAGTTTTGTTATGTTACCATTTATTTCTTAAGAAATGTATTTCATTAAATCCAAGGCAAGAGTTACAGAGACGACAAAACTAACAGAATATTCTGCACAAATATACATCTTAACATTCACATTGATTGTTTATTGTGGGTTATATGCAAAAAAAAGTTGAAAGATTTTAAAACATTTTATGCAGTTTTGTGTGTTGTGATGGGGGGAGGAATGGAGGATGCGGGAGCAGGAGTCAGGGCAAATAACAGAAGTTTATTTAAGCAAACTAAACAGAACTAGAAATAAAATGTTATTGCAGGGGATCAAAATGGTGGCTAAGGGCAAGGACAACAGGAAGACACAATGGCAGTGATGGAAATGAGGCATGCAGGCCTGGGAGGCACTCAGAAGAACCGACTAGGGCAGGGGTGGCCAATCTTATCCGCAAAGGGCCGGTGTGTATGCAGGTTTTTGGGATAACCTGTAGGTCAGCTGTTCAAATCCAGGTGTGAGGACTCTTCAGCCAATCACTCCTCTAATTAGTAATCTATTTGGGGAGTCACAGCGAAAATCTGAACACACAGTGGCCCTTTCTGGGTAAGATTGGCCACCTCTGGACTAGGGAGTAAAGAATTTGTAATTATGACATGACGCATCTTCAAGTGGTTAAGTTGGAGCAAAATGGAGGCGATAAGAAAGCTACTTTTTCTTTTGTTGTATCTTTTGTTCTCTAACAACTCATCTGGAATAACAAACACTGTAAAACAAAAAATTACAGAACATTAGGAATAAGTCAAGTCTATTTGCATGTAAACATGCTTAATATACAGCTAATGTACATGAGGGTTTGTGTAGTTACTACCTAGTCCAGTTTACAATTTAACAGATAATAGATTAATATACATTAATAACATTTCTTTTAGGAATTCCTTGCTTAAACAGATAGCTATAGCCAGCTGTGTGTTGAAATTGAGTATTGAATTAGAAGTATCGATGTTAAAAGATTATTTTTTTAATCTAACATCTTGGTAATTAATAGCATGTACTTAACAGGTGGACTGAAATACTAGAAATAAGATTTTAAGGTATACGCCTCAATTAAAATGAAAGAAATATAAAAATTACAATAGTTTTATTTTATGTATACCTCCATCTGGATTAAAAAATATCAGGTAACATCAGCTACTACCCGAGACGCTAATTTAATGCATTAATTTTAGCTCTGAATTCTGTGATTCTGAGCATTGTCACAATTCTCAAGGTGTTTACAACAAGGATGAAATATGACACTTTCTGTGCTCACAGTGAGCACTTTAATTTACTTAATCTTATTACCAATCACATAAAACTGGGGTCTTTTCTAATTTGGGGGCTTAGAAACATGATGCACTGATCTTAACACCACTGTAACCCTTCCAAAGACCTAACACTGCTTCATGTACAGGTATGTGTGTGGTGCAACATTTTAGATATGAGATCACCTGTTAGACTGCCTGCCCACATTAGCACAAGACCGGCTGTGAGTTGTTAATTCATTGGATCTATCTTGACACTGAATTTCAAACAATTATGGATCTACATACTTAACATAAACTATATATTTTTAAAATGTCTTCTCAAAGTCAACTAGCATTACTTCACAGAAAATTGTTCAGAGGTTATGTAAACCAAGGCTTCATATCACTGAATCGTGTTGCATTTGGATGACTTTTTGCTTTTTGTTAAAGTTACTCGATGACACACACAGATTTAGAATTTTATCAGTGCAGAAATAGTGACTGTAGCAAACAAGTAACAATACAGAAGTAACCTATCATTATAATAATTATTTCAATCATTATTATTATTAATAAGAAGAAGAAGATGAAGATGAAAAGATGAATGCCAGGTGGTCTTCTCCAACATGTATGCACGGTACATCACAATCTACTGAATCACAATTGAAACTGGAACGTTACCTTGCACCACAATCCGACTTTATGAGAGAGCATATGGCCGTTGTTTCAAAATCATAACTGGCAAGGCAAGGAAAGCATAAAATGAATTTGATGCCTATTTGAGTCCTGAGGTAAATAGAGCGTTCTGAAAATGTTAAAAATAAACGATTGGAACTTCATAAATGGCTCGCATTAACTACATAAATGAGTGAAGCCGCCTCCAGCTATTTATATCTATTAGATCTGTAAGTGTTTAAATATTCACTGGATTATATCATGTGGTTTAAAAAAGAAAGTCATAAGGTACAACTGTAAATATGTCTCAAGGGAGCCTTGTTTTCCCTGAGAGCATTTTAACGCTTCTAAGTTTGCTGCTAGGTAAAGAGTAATGTAAAAGAAGCATACATGTTATTGGTATGAATATGACATCATTTGTATATGGAAGCTGTAAGTAACGATGAGCTTTGAGTACTGTTGGTTGAAGCCTTTGCAACCAATAGATTAAATAAAGGAGATCTCCACAAGCAGAAGTTCAAAATTCAAAAGACCAAACGAAGAATAGATCAGAACACCTAATATATCGTTTTAATAAATCGTAAGTTCAAAGCTACAATATAAGCAGGCTATAAAACACACTATACAGCCAAAGGTATGTGGACACCAGCTAGTCCAACAGCTCATTCTGAAACCAAGGCTATTAATTTGAAGTTGTTCAGCCTGTTGTTGCTATAATAGCCTCTACTCGTCTGGGAAGAATTTCTATTAGATGTTGAAACATTGCTGGTGTGATTTGCTGCCATTCAGGTTAGGCACTGATGCCGGGTGATCAGGTCCCTTGTGTAACCTACCATTTCGAAACTAAACTTGTTCCCAGATGTTTCCACTTCACAGTTATTCACTTGCAGTTGACTAGAGCATTGCTGCTCATGTAGAAATGTGCCAAACCGACTTGCTATAAAGATGGTGTCCTACAATGGTGCCAAGTAGAAGGTCACCTCTACTGCACAGCCACCCATTTTCTGCAAGTCTTTATTACTAGAAATTGCATGACTATGTACTTAATTTTATGTCTGTTTCAGTGGCTTAATGTGCATCATTTTGAAAACAGGAAAAAAGAATAATTCTATAGCAAAACAGTATTTCATTTATTGATTAGGTAGGTCTAATATGTGATGTAACCTCTAGTTACGAAAAACAAACACAAGAGTTTATAATTCTGAATGTCCCTTTAAGCTGTAGTCATCCAGAAATTTATTCCAGTAGATGTGTAACTTTTATCCGTGGCACAATGAGCTAACTTGCAATCTAGCCAGATAGTCCTTATAAGCCCCAGTCTCCCGACACTGAATTGTAATAGATATGTGACTTTTATCTTTGTCACTAATCTGTGATTTAGTCAGATAATCTTGACAGTTATTATGAACTTTGCTGGCTACATGTAGTTACATGAGCGATTCAGGGAACAGCCCTTTTGCCTTCAGCTTTAATAGAATACAAGTAAGGGTTAATGTACACTATATGGACAAAGGTATTAGGACACCTGGCCATTACGCCTACAGGGACTTTTAGGACATCCCATTCTAAATCCATAAGCATCAAAATGGAATTGGTCCTCCCTTTGCAGCTATAACAGCTGGTACTCTTCTGGGAAGGAAGATTTTGGAGTGTGTCCACTGAGATTTTTGCCCATTCACCCAGAGAAGCATTTGTGAGGTTAGTCACCGATGTTGGACGTGAAGGCCTGGCTTGCAATAGCTGTTCTAGTTCATCCCAAAGGTGTTTGATGTGGTTCAGGTCAGGGCTCTGTGTGAGCCAGTCAAGTTCTTCCACACCAAACTCACCTAACCATGTCTTTAAGGACCTTGCTTTGTGCACTAAGGCAGAGTGATGCTGGAACAGTAAAGTATGGTGGTCCTGAAAGCCCAGAGCACCTCATAATTAACACAACACAAAAACATTAAAAAGACGCAAAAACAGCAAGACAGAAAATTCAGCCAAATTCATTTCTAAATGCGTTGTTTTCTTAAGGTGCTGCATTTTTCAAAACGGAAGTGCTGACAACTGTCCACAGCCCAAAAGTGCTTGCATAAAAGTAAAGTATGAATTGGCCTTTGGAACTGAGTGAGTGCAGTGCGCGGTTGTGGGGCTGAAAGGGTGTATACTTTTTAAAGTGCAGAATTTTTCTTTTTATAGGTGTCATGCCCGGCTCGTGCCAATCCTCCTGTGTGCCACACCCCCCTCGCTACCTCGTGTGGAATCCCCATGTCATCAGCTGTTTCTAGTTGTGTTAATTAGTCTGGTGTGTTTCAGTCCATTTCTGCATATTTTTCGCGAGTCCGTTCATTGACGTTGTGAAGTCTTTGTTTGTTCCTGAGCTTATTTTCCTTAATTAAGCCCCATGTTCACCCTATTCCTCGACTCGTGTTCCTATTTCCCCACTCCGTGCCTGTACATTCATGACAATAGGAGTGCAATATCTATAGCATTGATGTTTCATTTCCATGTAACTTTATTTACTCATTGGACACATTTTAAGAATTCCACAGTACAGAAAGCTTGTTTATATTTTATATTCAAATATCATGTTCGTATTTATATTAAGCACCATACTATAATGTGAATTTAATAGGTCATAATCCATAATGTTTAATTTTTATATTTACAGATGCTCCTCTACTTACTAACTTTCAACTTGCGAACTTTCATACATACGAACGAAGAGGACTGCAAGTCCAAATTGTGTTGCTTGGGCTCCTGTTTCCTGTCCACAACATCAATTTTTTTTCTGCGTACCAATTCCGCCTAGTACACTTTCTGGCTGCTACTGCCGCCACGCAGCAGCGTATCATGCGTACTCCCAGCATCCTAGTTCTTTGTACTTGTGTATACTGTTAAAATGATGTTGAATAATGACTTACGAACATTTCAAGTTACGAACAACCATTCGGAACGTAACTCATTCATAAGTAGAGGAGCGTCTGTATATTTACATTTGACATCCATTTGTATTTAGACCTAGAGTACTTTTCGATAATGAAAATGACCTGCTTATAGATGTGAGTGAAATTTCTTTGCTTAAACAGTTCTGTATGCTATTTATTATATATATTCTTCTTGTCAGTAATAAATTTATTGGGATAGTAAGACTTGAACTATGGCATCATTTATCAAAGTTCCCCCAGAACAAAGTTAAAATGGGCTGGTCTTGGGCATAAAATTCTGGGACTCAAAATGAATCCGATTCCGTGCCTGGTGGTAACTGTGGTATAAGAAGGTTAATGCTCACCAGGCAGTGCATTATACATTTTTAAATGACTCTGCGGAGGCAAAAAATGTAATGTGTATATCAGTGTTGTGTTCAAGTCCACCTTAGTTAAGTTCAAGTAAAGACCATATCTTTAACAAATCAAGTCAGAGTCAAAACTGAGTCCAACTGGAGGACAAGTCAGGGACAATGGTCCATTACTGGAGTTGGGTAGCTGGGTGCAAGTCTGAGTCCAGAAAAATAAAGAAGCTAAATTCTAAACTATAAATCTGAATTCAAAAACCGCAAATAGAAGGCTAAATAAATACCTCAAACTTTCTCATTTATTTTAAATTATTTATATTTATGTACTGCGATGGGTTGGCCCCCCATCATGGGTTGTTCCCTGCCTTGTGCCCATTGCTTCTGGGATAGGTTCCGGACCCCCTGCGACCCAGTAAGATAAGCGGTTTGGAAAATGGATGGATGGATGGATGGATGACTGTATCCTGTTATACACATTTAAAACTGGTTCTGGTACCAAAGAATATGCATTAAACCAGGGGTTCTTAATCTTTCTGAGACTCTAGCCCTTTTATTGGCAACCCCAACCCACACATAAATAAAAGAAAAGATATTTAAGATTTGTCAAATTCCACTAATACAAGGATTATTAACATTCTTGTGGGAAGAAATATATGTCATAATGGTTAGTCATAATATTTATCATTGGTGGTTTCAGTAATTTGCTAGTATAGCGCAAGCTAAAACCCTGGGTTCCTTTAAATCAGAGCTAGATAAGATTTTAACAACTCAGAGCTATTAGTTAAGTTCTCCCCAAACGAGCTTGATGGGCCGATTGGCCTCCTTATGTTCTTATATAGAAACTTAGAATTCCTATGCCTGATATCTCCAAAACTAGGCAACTCCAAGCAGAATAACCTACATGGATAGATATCACTAAATGATAGATATCACTAAATGACGGATATCACTAAATGATAGATATCACCAAATGATAGATATCACTAAATGACGGATATCACTAAATGATAGATATCACCAAATGATAGATATCACTAAATGACAGATATCACTAAATGATAGATATCACTAAATGATAGATATCACCAAATGATAGATATCACTAAATGACGGATATCACTAAATGATAGATATCACCAAATGATAGATATCACTAAATGACAGATATCACTAAATGATAGATATCACTAAATGAGAGATATCACCAAATGATAGATATCACCAAATGATAGATATCACTTTCTATGTTGGGTGCCTCTTTAACCATTCCATTCACAAGATTTCATTCATTTCATCCTACAGGGTTTCCTGGTGCATTGGCACTAGACGAATGAGCATTCAGGGTTACAGACAGAGCAGCACTATGGCATGTGTGCTTTCCAGTGAAGTAAAAAGCAGTTTTCAGCCACGCCTGTGACACGGAGCAGACGAAAGGGCAGAAGCCGTGCAACCGACTAAAATATTGCAGGCATTCATTCTTATGTAAACGCAATTTCCCAGTAATGAGGTCAGGAGGTTATTTTCATATATTGTGCAACAAGTCGATAATGTAATTATCGTGGCAGGCCTAAGCACATATACATATGATCGTAGGTGCTCAACAGGCTGATGGATAAACTAATTAATTCCAGCTGTGTGATCAATTTAAAATCTAAAATGATTTGGCGAATGGCTCGAAAAACTGAAGCTTGACATGCATTGAAAGTACACTTAATAACATAAAAGATCTTACATTTTTAAGGCATAAACGTTCAATGTAGTAGAAGAAATATGGAAATTTAAAATATATTAAATCCTATGTATGCCTCCGTCTGGTCATTTTTTTAAAACAAATAAAACAAGTGACATCAAATACTCCGTGAGACGCTAACTGAATGTTTTGATTTTAGCTCTGAATTCTGGGATTCTCATGTTGTTTACGATCAGAAAGGAATATTTTAGGTCACTATTAAAAATCTTTGCTCTTACCATACTTCCATTTACGTAACAAAATGCGTGCATTAATGCAATCAGAGAAATAACTTGTTTTGATCCTAAAATGAACACTATGCCAGAATAGGATGAATTTCCTAAGCCATAAGCTCAGCTTCAATATAGCTGGCTCTAATACTGAGATGTTACTGAAGGGCCCGATTATCTGTATCTGGTGTGTTAAATTAGGGCGGCAGCAAAGCTCTGCAGGAGAGCTCCAGCAGCAGGGCTGGGCAGCCCTGATCTAACACATTCCAGAATTTACTTTAACGTTATGATTTGCAGAGCTTCAGAGGAGTGTAGAAAATACTTTTGTCATATATGGGTTTAAGTCAACCTCATAAAATTCATAGTATGCCACTAAAAAGGTATTTAAGTTCTAGATTATACAAGACTAGGCATCTGGATCAATGCCAAAGCTGCAACATTCAACTTCAAATAAAATAAATGTGTAATTCTCAACATCCAATTAGCAATTCTCAATGCTTTAAAATGTACAAGTTCTGTTTTTTTGTCTTAATTCTTCACTCTTCTCCAAGATCCCATAACTTTTAACTGCAGACAGATTTGCAGACAGTAGCCCTTAGTAAGCAGCAGCTGAACATGGACACCCCTTGACAACCAATTAGTCTGCACTGTTTGAATTCCAGAATTCCTTCCAGCTACAATATAGATCAAGTGTAATCATAGCCTATCAGACAAGAACACGAATCCAGAATGATTCCACAAATATCACAGACAGTTGCAATTCATTGTTTTGAAAAACAAAATGATTCCTTTCTCCGATGATCCATGCTGCCTGTCTAGATCTGCAATTATCTTGGTATAATAAATATTTTTATGTGCTTATAGCTACCTTATTTGTCGGACAAATGTTCTTCTTCAGAACAGCACACACAATCTTCAGTATAGAACTAGTGAAAATTCCACTGGGCTGCTGGGAGTTCAGATCCTTTCGTTCCATTTTTCTTTCTGTTTTTTAGAAGGAACAAAACGGAATCCATCTATATGACTGATGGGTGCAAGACAGTCCCTATTAAAAAAAAGTAAAGTCTGAATAAGAGATTGAAAGTGTACTGTGAAAGGGGAATTGCTTCTAATAACCAATGATGTAACATTTCGCAATTTTTAGTTCTTTAGGTGTAATCTCGCTATTGTGAAATTTAAGTTCAACGTCAAAACAGAAAACAAAGGTACAACTTCTAAACAGAATACAAAAAAAATAAACAGGCATATTTAATTATTTCTGTGGAAGAGTATACAGGATGATGGTTTGAATGTATAAACATAACTCTGAAGTTTATTAATGTTTGAGAAGGCATGGATTTAAACTGGTCGGTTTTGACATTTCTAGAAATTGTTTTTCGCAGCATAAAAGGCTCAGAATAATTTGTAAATTTTACGTATGTGCACAGGGGTGGCATGGTGGTACAGTAGTTAGCACTGTTGCCTCACACCTCTGGGACCCGGGTTCAAGTCTCCGGCTGGGTCGCATGTGTGCGGAGTTTGCATGTTCTCCCCATGTTGTCGTGGGGTTTCCTCTGGGTGCTCCGGTTTCCCCCCACAGTCCAAAAACATGCTGAGGCTAACTGGAGTTACTAAATTGCCCATAGGTAGGTAATAGGCATGAGTGAGTGAATGGTGTGTGAGTGCGCCCTGCGATGAGCTGGCCCCCCATCCTGGGTTGTTCCCTGCCTCGTGCCCATTGCTTCCGGGATAGACTCCGAACCCCCCGCGACCCAGTAGAATAAGCGGTTTGGAAAATGGATGGATGGACGTATGTGCACATTGGGAAGCTGAGGCAGAAGGCACAGCAGGTGATAGATCCATTATCACTGCTAGCTTTCATTTCTTGTCCTTTTTCACCTGTAGCACCTCCATGGTTTGCCTGAATTTTCAGAATAACCACTTGCTGGAGGACATTGCAGATGAATCCAGCTACATGTTTAAAACATAACTCACAAAAATAAAATAATTAATTATGCATGGATATACCTATACGATACCATGTTAATGTTTCGCAAGAAAAAGATTTGTATGCATATGTAGTTAATATAATTGTGAAAGATAATTACTTGAAGAGATGGTTATTGTTGTGGCGCTGTGGTTAGCACTGTTGCCTCACATCTCTGGGACCGGCGTTAAAGTCTCCACCCTGATTCCATGTGTGACTTTGCATGTTCTCCCCATGTCGTTGTAGGGATTTCCCCAGGTACTGTACTCCATCCAAACTTGGATATATCATTAGGTGAATTGGGCTTACCAAATTGTGACTGGTAAGTTTGCCTGCTGATGGATTGGTGCCCCATCCTGGTTATTCCCTGCCTTGTGCCTGTAGCCTCAGGGATGGGTTCCGGACTCTTCGTGTTCCTGAATAGGAAAAGCGGTTTCAGAAAATGGATGGATGATGATAATGATGATGATGATAAAAATAATAACAGAGGGAGCAAGATGGTGCAACACTGTTGCCTCACGCGTATGGGACCAAGGTTTGAATATCTACCATGACTTCATGTGTGTAGAGTTTGCATGTTCTCCTTGTGCTGTTCTGCAATTTCTTCTGCGTACACCAATCTCCCTCAGCAGTCCAAAATTTCGCTTAGGTGAATTGGAATTACTAAATTTTGTTTGTGTGAATTGCTATGGGTTGGTGCCCCATCTTTGGTTATTCCCTGTCTTGTGCCCATAGCCCCTGTAAAAGGCTCCAGACTGCATGAAAAGCTAAAAAGCACAAGCAGGTACAGAAGATGGATGGATGGATGGATGGATTGATTGATTGATGGATGGATGGATGGATGGATGGGTGGATGGATGGATGGATGGGTGGATGGATGGATGGATGGATGGATGGGTTTTGTAGGTTCCAGTTCACAGCTCTGTTTCATCAGATCTGCAGTATAATTCCATTAGCTTTTTCCCATAGGTGAGGCAATAGTCAAACAGGAGAGAAGCATAGTGTCACAAATCCTGTGTGATTTTAAGTCCATGTAAAGCTATGTATTAAGGCAGAGTAAAGCAGCTGAGTTTCCTACAGTATTATTCATGCGAGCTCCACCCTATCATCCCACACACATCCTTGTCCTCATTTAGCAAGAGTAAGATTAAATGCACATAAATCTTGTTTTCCTGACTACCAATGAAACAAAATGGCTCCATGACTCACGGTACACTGGATGTACCACAAAGAGAGGAGTGCAGTTAAAGTACTGTATGATCACTGCGTGCCCCTTTACAGACCTTGGTCATTGTTGCAGTGGAGCATTGTCTAAGGTTACTCATGAATATAACAGTGTGCGAGGCTTGTAGCCACTGAAACAAAGCCAAGGACTGTCCAAAGCATGATAGGGCAACAAAACTCTTTATTGCACATTGAAATAAAGAAAATGAAGCTTCATCAATATAAATTAATGTTTGGAAAAAAATGCAGTGCTGAAAAATTTTTGCCATTTTTTTTTGCTTTATATTCAATTACTGTATTTGTAATTGTCAGCTCTTTCAATTTCATGGGTTTTAAAACTGTAAATAATATCTGCAACATTAAGAAGTTTTAAGAAAGGGTAAAGGTGGCAATACAGGTTCTTTAGAATACAGTCCCATATGTCTGTAATGAGGATTCTTTAGGGAACCTGAGAGAAATTATGCAGGATGGAGCACACAAGCGGGGAACCGTATTACCCGACACAGCTCTGTGAAGTTAAATAGGACAGCAGGCCAAAGATTATGAAAAGAGTGAGGATGTGCCAATGAGGATGTGCTTTCTATCTACAGGGATGATTCTGGATAGAAACAAATGTAGAGAGACAAAACAATGCACATATGATATTTATGTTATCCAGGTCTCATTCAGGGGTCAACGCTGCGGCGCATTCTGATGGACATTGTGATCAAAATGCAACTTTTACCCCAGACATGGTTTTTAAAAATGTGACCAATATAGTATTCTACCACAGACACAGACAAGTCTTGCCCACCAACATACCTGTTCGTTTAAGGAGAGGTTGACAATCCTTTTGTCTCATCCCTTAAATACAGGAAGGCAATTGTTAGCATTTATTAGTGCCTCATTTACAGGAGATCTTGTGTGGAAGATATTTATATAGAAGGGGGTGTCATTTAGTAATGGAATCTAGTGATGTCCAAGTTCAGTTTTAGGTGACATATTTTATTTTAGTTTGGTGTATTCAAGGTTATTCAAGGTGAGTACTGTAAAAAAAAAACTCACAAGGATGTGGATATTGTACATAGCTCAGTTAGTTAGGACTCATGTTATAAAGGGTATTATCCCTTGGCTAACTGCCATGAAATAGGTGCTTTTTGCCATTTGTGCAAGTATGAGTACAGGTATATCGAAACGCTTCTCTTTTTGCATATCCCATCATGCTCTTCTTTGAGACACACACACTTGAGATTGAAGCTTGGAGTCTGAGCACAGGGTCAGGCCATTTAGCTGGCACCCCCTGGAGCATTTCAGGGGGGAGGTTGGATTAAGGACCTTGCTCAAGGGCCCAATGGAGATGTGTCTATTCTGCCAAGGCTGCCTGCTCTCTGGTCCTCACTCGTATGTTCCTTCTGTACAAAAGTGTCTGAAATGTAAATTGTGCCCCTTATGTAAATAAATGTAAATTATTCAGCAACATCATATACAACCTTGATAAAAAGTATTCAAAAAGCTCTTTTCTTAGAATGGTCTTGACTCAAACAAAACTAATGTTCTCAGTATAGCCTTAACTTGTATGATCATGCTTAACTGATTGTCTCAACAACCATGTGTCAGTGAAACAGGGATTATTATTTCATTGTTATTGGCAGTGACCGTTAACTATCTGCTCTACACACATTAACATGCAACCATTGATTGGTTCAGCTTCTGTATTTTGTGCATCTATCCTTAAAAGGACTAGTTAGTCTAGCTTGTGATTTGCATAACTGTTCAGAGTATGGATAGTCCCACAGCCTCTACAAACCATCATTTGGTGTCTTTACAATTATAAGCCAAAAGTAAAAATCATATAATGTATCTTGTGCATGATTGTAAGCCTGAGGCTGTCTGTAAATTGCTGTAAATTGCTTTTTATGGTTTCCTTGTCACGTTCCACTTAGGCTACATGCAATTTTGATGGGGTAAGGTGAGGTAAGGTCAGGTCAGGTCAGGTAGCATGCACTGGTACAGCCTGTTGCTGTGCCCACCACCTGATGAAACAGCTTGTTTTAGCGACCCCCCAGGCCGACATGGGGTCCAGTCCCACCCTCCGGAAATGCCCGTCTACCTACCGCAGCCAGGCGTTACATGCTTCCTCTTGACCCGATCCAGCTGCTTGGGTCCTCAACAATGAAACGTACCACATGGCCGTAGCGCCGTAACTGACACTCCCTCACACTGTAAGTCATCTACCCCATTTGGAACTTCATGAGCAACCGCTATTTCAACAAGTCAAACCACTTAGGAACAGTAATTATAAGCAAGAATTCATAGTATCTAATTTATTTTTTAACTTTTTCTGTAACTAATCTGAATAGTCAGGTGTTATTATACTGAACTAATACTGTAATATACCAAAATGTTATTGTGTTTTTAGACCGTACTGTGTTTTTTTGCAGTTATTCGAGTTTTTGAAACCTTTTGTGTCCAATAACTAAAAATTCATAAATTCCAGAATTAAAGCAGGGATTTGTGAGTCCGTGCTCCCATTGTCCAGGGTTTTAAGTTGTAACCTTGATCATTTCAATTTGGTTCATTGGCTTGAACGTCTTTGAACCTGAAAATTCCTTATGTTTTTTAATTCTACCCTGTTTTTTTGCAGTGACCTCAAAGAATGAAAAATATTGTAATCGTCATCTCCTGAGGGATATTATAGCCTCCAAAAACTCACATTGATAGGATGACATTGTTTTTACTGTGACAAATCCCAGCATCCATAAATAGATGTTGAATCATCAGGAAACCAAGAGCTTCTCACCAATTCTAATCAGCCAGGATTTGTCTAACACAATTGCAGTGAGAACGAGGATTTGTAAGCTTTCCATAAAGTGAGCATTATTAAAATACATGACCTGAAAAAGGTTGTTCTTTTTATACTTTATAAAATGAGAATACTTTTGCAACCTCTCTCCCATAAGAAGAAGGCCGACTTCAAGAAGAAATATGAGATTTTATTATTCATCCATCTTGTAACTGCTTATACTGGTCAGTGTCGCTGGCATGATTTCATTACGTTACCGTAAAATTCTTATTTTTAAAAGATTATCGCCAGAAAGGGGACATTTGACTCTGACCTTAAGATCATTCAGAATTTATCTATGTCCAACTCCCAGCCTTTAATTACAGCTCCTTCCTAACATACTTATACTGCCCTATTTTTGGCTATTAGAATATAAACTATTTCAGGGCATCATACAAAAAATTTTGTCATGACTATAGGGGCGGAGGACTCAAAGGCAGGTGTTGTGGCAGAACAAACAGGGTTAATATTGAACTAACTTGAACAGAGTATAGAAATGAACTGGACTAGAGGGAACTAACGAGATGCAGCTGGGAGTGATTAACATAAGGGTTAGGAACAAGAGGTAAGACAAAGGAGTAACAGGTGTGGCTTTTTAGGGTCACGCTAGGGAGGGGACAGGAGGGTCAGATGGAGATAGTGGGCAGGATGTGACGCTATTCAATTGACAATTAAGTCTGTTGTCTTATTTTTCTTACTTTTTATTATTGGGTGGCACAGGGGTTTGGTGGGTTGCACGGGTGCTTCACGCCTCTCTTGAATCTCCCAGCTTGGGGGCTTGAATCTTCTATCTGCATGTGTGTGAGATTTGCATGCTCCTCCCCCTGCTGTGTGGATTTCCTCACGCAGTTCCAGGACATTCAGTTAAGTAGATGCCGGTAATAGATTGGCACCCTATCCAGGCTTGTACCCATGCCCTGTATTTCCTGGGACACTCTTCGGTGCCTCCCACAACCCGGACCAGTGGCTGAGAAATTGATATAAATAATTTTTTTAATTATTAATATTAGTTAGCATTCATTAAAAAGTTATGAAAGTTTTTCTTTTCTTTTTTATAATACAAATGCAAATGCATTTTAAATGCATAAAGTTTTTGGAGACAGGTTGCAGAAGGTGCAGAACTGCTGCATATTCCTCCAGAAGAATTAAAATGATTCTGTTAAAAGCAGGACGGTACTGTGTGATTTATTTGAAATATAGATTAAAGGGCACCATCATCAATTCAGTGTGCATCATTCACACTTGAAAATAGAGCTATTTATAACACACTTTTAATTTGCAGTGTGCATGAAGGTACCATCATATTTCAACAGTTTCCGCTTCTTTAATTCATTTTGTTCATTGTTAATGTGTTACATAACACCATTTGTTTTTTCAACATTAAAATTCATTTCTGAAGTGTGGAGAAGTGCTAACTTTAAATACCTGTGTTCATATTTATTTATTTTATTTCTTGGGATTTTATTGCAGAAGGATACCGTTGCCTATATTATGTTTTTGAATGAATTGTTCGCTTAGAGAGAGAACAAGAAGAATTTGGAGACCGGTGGAAAAATGGTGCTGTGTTCTACACAAGAAGGTGCAGAGTGCACAGATTGAAGTGGACCTAAAGCCACTATTGTGAAAACCAGAACAGGTACAATATGAAATGAAAACAACTCATTGCTGTCCCTGAAACCACTAAGCAAATCCGTGGAAAAATATTGAGGGAAACAATTGCATTTTTTTCTTTCTTGTCTAGTTGTAGGCCATGTTCTATAGATCTGCTCCCATCATTTGATTTTTTCCACAAAGAGTACAGCTACTTTTGTGTTGGTATTAATAATAAACTGAATTATAAATTTTCTTATTTTCAGCACACAATCTCTCTATTTCCATCCAAGTGATTTACATTTCCATCTGACAAGCGCTAATTAGATTTCCAAATTTCTAACATTACTTTTTTTCGTGCCGGTTTTACTACAGGTTAAAGACAAAGGGGTACAGTATGCAGTGAACAGCACCCCCCCCCCCCCCCACACACCCCAGATCATGCCTCCCTTTGCTGAATTCCTTGACTTCATCTGACTGAGGAGCAGCTATGTGGACAAATGACTATCAAGACCTTTCAGGTAGATCTACAGAGGTTCTCTGAGCCTGAAGTCTATTCCGGGAAATAGTGCTCAAGGCTGGAGATGGAGGTGGATGAAGTGAAATGCAGAGAGGAAGGGAATGTATTTTAAAAGGACAATTCTCTGTGAAGGCATATTATATGATATGTATGTAGGTACGTATGTGAATGTTGTGTGTCCAGAGGGGCTGGCGCCCCATCCTGGGTTGTTCCCTACCTTCTGCCCCTAGCCTCTGGAATAGGTTCCCCTTACTGCCCTGAATAGGACAAGCAGGTACAGTGGATAGATGGATGGATATCATATTTTGTGATCATCTTGGGCCATACCAGCATAACATATCTTACAGTGTTTCTTCCTTTTTTGAAGCTTTCTTCTTTTATTTTCACACTAGTAGGTTTAGTAGGGGCAGCATGGTGGTGCAGTGGTTAGCACTGCTGCCTCACACCTCTGGGACCCGGGTTCGAGTCTCCGCCTGGGTTACATGTGTGTGGAGTTTGCTTGTTCTCCCCATGTCGTCGTGGGGTTTCCTCCGGGTACTCCGGTTTCCCCCCACGGTCCAAAAGCATGTTGAGGCTAATTGGAGTTGCTAAATTGCCCGTAGGTGTGGGTGAATGGTGTGTGAGTGTGCCCTGCGATGGGCTGGCCCCCCATCCTGGGTTGTTCCCTGCCTCGTGCCCATTGCTTCCGGGATAGGCTCCGAACTCCCTGCGACCCAGTAGGATAAGCGGTTTGGAAAATGGATGGATGGATGGATAGTAGGTTTAGTAAGCAAATAATGACACATTAGGCCAACTTGGTGGCCTAATTGGAATCATACCTCACGTTACTCAAAAATAATGGAAATCACAAATGAAACGGTGGTTTATTTATCACTGTCTTTTCCCTTTTTTTTTTTTTTTTTACAAATGTTATGTTTCTTGACACATTTAAGCATTTATCATGAATTAATCCATAATAATCATAATCCGCTCGAATGTGAATCTCTGACGTGATGAATACATAAAATGCATTTTCACTATAATTTCTCAAACATAAGGGACGACTTTCTAAAGTGATTATATAGTTCTTATAATGATTAACGTTTGGTGCATTTTGGCTCCTTGACACTCCTTTACCACTATTTCTAAATAGGTAATTATGGGTGTGAGCTGAACCCATCACACAACAGATGAATCAGGGATAAAATCGTGTGGAGAGGGCTGTTGTCCCGCATCTGCAGTGCGTATGCCAAAATTGCCCAGATGTCACTGGTTTCGAGACAAATTGCAGCACAAATAAGCATATGCATGTTTGCAAATGATGAATTGTAGTTGGTAATCACTGCATAACTTGAACATTATAATTAGCCGAAAGACGGAATTTCACTTCAAATTAGAGATACGCAGATATAATGGCCGCCATGGCTCTCTAGGACTTTAGGACTTGTTGGACAGAAAGTGAAATGGCTGGAGTGCGTCTCTGTGAGCTGTGCCTCTCTGGTGTCCCACTTCAATGTGTTTTTGGCATATAAGCAGTGCATAAAGCAGCATGTGCTAGAAGGACCTCAGCCTGGTGCTCCAGACATCTGTGACAATGCAGGCAGGCTGGGTGCCAAAAGGCTATTTATTCCATCCTCGAGATGAAAGCACAAGGTTAAGCAGTAACGATGGGAATGGAAGGACAAGCACAACTGTGGCCCAGGCATCCTGAAGGACACATGCAAGTATCGAAAATGCAGCCTTTTACCCACCTGCCCATTATCATGGACATGCACAGGCATAGATATCTTAATATTATGGAGGATTCACAAATATTGTTGAGGATATCACCTGTCTGCATCAAGGGATATTAAAGTTATGATGTAGATGCTGATTATCAGTCTGTTTTTTTTCTGTGTGGTGAAATATCCTTGTGTAGCAGGCACAATACAGCCCAGCCTCTTTATGGATCTGAAAATTCAGTTCTTCTTTATTGCTGCAGACTAATAAGGGTACAGCGTTAAGTGCTTCTGGGCCACAGTGTGCTGAGTTTTCCTTTGTACCTGCAGCTCTTAATTATACTACTGAAGGAATTAATTGAATTTTACATGGTAAAAGAAAAGCTAGTACAGGTATCCCTTGAGATACAAGTCTTTGACTTATGAGCTTTTGCATACGTGAGTGAAATTCATTCATACCTTTACCAATGATTTCAGCAAACATGAGGCACTCAGAAGTAATAGAGCTGAGCATATTTTAAAATTTCGCACCATCAGCCACGGATAATTTGTTTGTGGTGCTGCCAGTCATTTTTGTCCACAGTTGCAATCTCCACGCCTTCCTTTCAGGTTCTTCTCAGTGAATCTCATGTGCAATCTTATCTTTTCTTTTCAATTTCTCTGGTGTTTAATTTTTTTCCCCATTCATTTCTATGGTAATTAGTTAACTTACGACATTTCACCTTATGAGCCAGTTTCTGAATGCAATAGGCTCGTGAGTAGGGGGGGATACCTGTAATTGTCATGACATTTCTAGAACTAGTAGGACGTCCTCAATGAAGGACCTTCATTTCTCACCCTCAATTTAAAGTTTTGCACAATAGCATGATCATGTTCCCGAGCAACTCTCCCTATAATTAAATGAAACAACCAAATGTGACTAAGTAACGGTTTTATTTCTAGCAACTTTGATTTACAGCAGCTCAGGTTTTTAATTCGACATATGGTGGTGAAGATATTCAGAATGTCTTTTGAAGAGCTCCTTATCACAGAGAGCTTCAGCATTCAGTCTCACTCAAGCCTCAAGTGACATATTTGAAACAAAAAGAACACATTTATTAATATAGTTTTTTTCCATCAGCTGTGCTATAGATTTTTAAAAAGTAAACAGGAAAAAACTGAAATTTAACTGTAGATGTGAATTTCTTGCTACTCTTTATTGATATGGAGCTCTTGTCCATAGAAACACCGATTATCAAGAGCTTTAGCAAAATTTTAACTTGTGCTCTCTTCCTGTTCACCTTTATAGATTAGATGAAAGAGATTCTGAATCTGTGAGGATATCGGTAAAATTTTTGTAAATTTCACGCACAATCAAGAACGTGATTTATTGTGTTTTTTTCCATTCCTGTTGTTATTCAGTACAGATCACTTTTCCATCCAGCATCGAACTGCTTATCCCAGTTAAGGTTCTCTGGAGCCTGTCATAGGAAGTAAAGTGCACGAGGCTGGACTTCACCTTGGACATTCCATTTCATTGCTGGACACATATTGCATGTCTTTGGACTAGGAAACTCTGCATACAGGGTAGACGGAGTTCTGAGGCAACATGTCACTCCGTGTCTCACCTAAAAGAAATCCATCCATCCATCCATCTGTCCTATTACGATCCAGTCAGGGGTTGGAGTGTAGCAGGAAGGGCATGGAATAGGGAAAGGAAAAAAAACAGGAGAACCAGTGGCGGAGGAAAGGGAACACGGGACACAAAGGAATCTTTCTTTATAGTTTTTGAAATATTTTCTATACAGATACTTCACAACAATAGGTGCAACAGACTTCGGGAGTGTCAAGGGCCAATGTAACAAACAAAACACAGCTACCGAACGAAACCCAAGCTAAACTAGTCCTATATGACAGCAAAACACAAACAAAACAACAATACTAAGTCCTAACTCCATAACCAAACCAACAATTAAGCAACCCGTCACGCAGAACAAAAATGGCAGTCACTCCGTACGCACCTACAGCACAAACACACAGGAAACACACAATCCAAGACGACAGTGTCCGAGGGGGGCGAGCAAAACAATGATCAGCAAACAGGCGGGCGATCAAGACCGAATAAAACAATCAAAGCAGAGACGAAAGTACAGAGAAAGAGCGAGGCGAAAATCAGAAACCAATAAACAAACCGTCATGCATAATAATCCAAAACCAATACAGCAAACCGACAATACAAGAAAATGAATGAGCAGAGCTTTCGAGGTGCTAGCTGTGGCCTTTTCTTTGCCGAAACAGGAAGTAGCACCGAAGAAAGTGGGCGTGGCCAGGTCCGGGAGGCGGAGCCGAAGGGAGCAACCGGCGAATGGCGACGAGGGCGAGAAGTCCGTAGAATCTGCCAGAACCTCCTGCAAACACTTACCCCACGTAACACTTACTGCACGTAACATATCGATTTGCTCCCGCTTGTCCAAGTTCATGGGGGTCATGGGGGATCCGGAGTCTATCCGGACGGTTACAGCTGTAAGGCAGGGAACAATCCAGGATGGGGTGCCAATCCATCGCACTTAAATGAAATCATTCAATGAAAATGCAAATTCCAGTTCCTTGTTCTAGCTCTTAGGTCCTTTTGGTTATGAGTGCCATGCACCTCATCCCTATACCCAGTCTCATCCTTGTTGAAGATCAGCCGTATCACAGTTGCACCATATGAAAATTTAATGACGATGTTTCAAGCCAGAGAAGGGATAAGTGAATAGTGTATAGAGCAGCAGGATCAGCACACAACCTTGTGGAGTTTTTTGTTGAACGTTAAGGGGACGTTATGTGAATAACTGCTGCTTGGGAATTACACCGATCAGCCATAACATTACAACC
The DNA here is from genome assembly GCF_023856365.1 of Brienomyrus brachyistius. NCBI lineage: Eukaryota > Metazoa > Chordata > Actinopteri > Osteoglossiformes > Mormyridae > Brienomyrus > Brienomyrus brachyistius. The sequence goes on from NC_064548.1 coordinate 6,373,231, forward strand.
ACCAGCCTAATATTGTGTAGGTCCCCCTCCTGCTACCAATACAGCTCTGACTCATCGAGGCATGGACTCCAGAAGACCTATGAAGGTGTCCTTTGGTATCTGGCACCAAGATGTTAGCAGAAGATCCTTTAAATCCTCTAAGCTGCAAGGTGGGACCTCCATCGACCGTACTTGTTAGTCCAGCACAAGGCAAGTAAATAACTGACCATTTTTTCATGTTCCTCAAACCATTCTTGAACAATTTCTGCAGTGTGGCAAGACACATTATCCATCTTTAAGAGGCTGCTGACATCTAGGAATGCCATTGCCATGAAAGGGTGTACTTAGGTATTTTTAGGTCGGTGGTACGTGTCAAAGTAACATCCACATGAATGCCTGGATCCAAGGTTACCCAGCAGAACATTGCCCAGAGCACCACACTGCCTCTGCCGGCTTGCCTTCTTCCCATAGTGCATCTTGGTGCCATCTGTTCCACAGGTAAATGACGCACACACAACCGGCCACCTAGATGACGTAACACAAAATATGACTCATCAGATCAGGCCACCTTCTTACATTGCTCCATGGTCCAGTTCTGATGCTCACTGTCTTTGTAAGCACTTTCAGTGGTGGACAGGGGTCAGCATGGGCAGTCTGACCGCTCTGCGCCTACACAGAGCCATATGCAGCAAACTGTGATGCATTGCGTGTTCTGATACCTTTCTATCATAGCCATCTTTTTCAGCAATTTGTGCTGCAGTAGCTCTCCTCACGCATCAAAGACCCGTGGGCGGCCATTCTTCATGCTTCCAGCACATCATCTTCATGAACTGCCTGTTCTGCTAGGAGTGTATAGAAGGTCAAGTAGGAGTGCGTCAATTACGAAGGTGTTGATGTTGCTGCAGTTGTAGTCTGGATGCGTAATCACATTCTACAGTGGTACATTTCTGTTGTTCATCTAGGAGCTGGACTTTATTCTTCTTAAATTAAGCTTTAAACTTGGCAGAATATATGTTCCAGGTTGAATCTTCTTATAATAACCATGCTTCCCCCCTGCTTTTGTTTTGAGCGATTTGCATTATGTGATGTACATCCTTAAAATCAACAGTCAGTGTATAAAACATTATACTCTTTTATCCGTGTTTGCAGTGTTTTGTGACAAATTTACAGCATGCATTTGAAACTTGACTTCCATTAACCTCATTCATTTAAACAGCCCTGTTCCTTTCAATATTTAAATAATGAATTTCCTTTATTTGGTTGCACCTTTTAAATCCCATTGCTTGACATGGCCAGTTTAATGCCTTTCATCTATAATTGACTTAGACTGTACCACTTTTTCTCCATGCTGCAGCACAATTAGCTGTGTTTGTTCATTAAAAGCTAAACTATATTAGACCTCCATGCTTTATTTTAACCTTATTTATATTCCATTGGGCATGTTGAGACTTTATAAAAATGCTTAAAATATAGACTTTATCAAATATGCCATTAGCATACGCACTTAAACTGTAAACAAGTATTCACGTTTGAGTGACATTTTTTTATATTAACAAGTGAAGTAACAGTGTAGACTTGCATGAGGTAGAAGTAGGTAACATTCATTTTCTGATGTAAATTTGAAATAATGCTGATTGAAACAAGTCTTCTCTGGTTGTGTTGTGGCCTGAACATCAACATATTATGAGTAAAATCACAAAAAGACTATTAATGCAGAAGTTACTTATATGAAACTTTAATAATGCTTCTTTTTTCTTCTTGAATTAGATATTATGTATCCTGTTTTTACATTTTCTCCATGCCCCCTCCTTTCTCTTTCAGCACTTCACCATTATTTCACTGTTTACATTGGTTCATTAGCACATAACTTACTTTATTGTAGTTTCTTCACTGATGGGTTTTTAGCATTATTTTTTGCTGCATTACCCAAAGAGACAACTTCCTTTCTTTTTGAGAAGTGTATTCTAGGTCTGCGTGGTAAATACTCAGCTATGCTAACTACCCAACTGATGGCTCAAAATCAAAGACGCTTTCCCTACTGAAGCCAAAGTTGTGCAACTTCATACTAATGCATGACTGTTCTCTGTTCCCTGTCAATTATTCGAGCCTTTCAGTATATTTCTAAATAACTGGCAATTCTGTCACAAAGAAACAGGTTTGTTTAATTCACAAATAATGCATTTTAAACAAAAGAGGCTCAAATTACATTGGTAATTCTGTGTGTGCTGTTTTTTTTCATGACTGGAGAGACTAAAGAGCCAATGTGTCAAAGACACTCCAAGTCAACACAAATCGCCATAGAAACCGACGTCTTATCCGAGACAGGTGCTGTGGCCAAGATGAAACAAGTTTTGCTGAAATGAGCTTCACAGGAAAACAGATCAAGGGAGCTCCAGGAGGCCCTGTTCCTTTGAAGACTGTGAAATGAAACTTGTGAAATGACTGCTGCAAAACAAAAGTGAAGTTAAGCTTATGGGTGTTTACAAATTACTGTAATAAAACGTTTTTTAGGTTGGCCTGAGACATCGATATTGCTGCTAGACATAGCCTTCTTTAGTACTGAAATTAAAATGAGAAAAATCTGCAGAATATGTGGTATTCCATTTTAGCGCGCTGTTTGAGTGAACACCTTCTCTTAATTCCAAAAGAAAAGGTCAAATAATATTGCTAATGATGAGTGTTCCTGGGGTAGCTCAGCGGTGCTCTAGGTACTGCAGTTGCCTCATACCTCTGGGACCAGCGTTCGACTCTCTGCCGTTGGTCTATGTAAGTGGAGTTTGCATGTTCTTGTATCTGAATGCGTTCTAATAAAGTCCTCTGCATCTTGCCAAGTGTCGCCAAAGCTTTGTGTGAGAACAACCCTTGGGGACTTTTAAACGTGTGAATCACGTCTCTTTCTTTGTAAGTCCATCAGACATGCTGTGGCTTCAAAGTCAGTGTCACCGACAGGCTGCCACTAATAGGGCCACCGCTGGAGAGCCTATCGCTCTCATGACTCGACTGGTGACAGTCTCTTGGTATATTAAGCCGAGGAAGCATTTTGAAACTTTGAAATAACACTGAGCTCACTCACTCCGACAGCCTCAGATTGCGATGACCCAATCTACCTCTGGAAGAAGAACGTTAGCTTTAGCAAGTATGTTTACTACCAGATGTACTGTCTTTTATTTCCCAAAAATAAAAGCATTCATACACACATTTTGCAGGGATTTATCTACTTTGCTCAATCCATCCATTTTCTATATCCACTCAACCTATTCAGGGTCAGGGGGTGTCGGGAGCCTTTCCCAGAGGCTATGGGTGCAAAGCAGGGAACTATGCTGGATAGAGCACCAGTCATCACAAGCCACACGCAGTATTCACTGCTACAAGGAATTTGGCAACTCCAATTCACCTTAGTATGTTTATGGACCGTGGGGGGAAACCGGAGAACCCAGAAGAAAACCCTTGACAACGCCAGGAGAACATGCTACTGTACCTCCACACACAAGGAGCGAGGGAGGGGACTTGAACCCTGTTCCCCGGAAACTAACCACTGTGCCACCATGCCATCCTTATTTGATTAATTTTAACGTGTTTTTGTACAAATGAATGCATTCATCCTGAAGAAATCATATACTTTGTATATAGTACTCTGATTTATCTGTACCAAGGCAGGCAAGAAAGCCTGCAGGATTGAATCACTTGTGCAGCCTTATTTACTAGGTCCATCTCTGTGCATTTGAGTCTCAATCAATCAGCGTGGACACAGACCTCTCTGCTGGATTCCACATGGAATACTGCAATTGTAAAAATGCTGAAAAAGTCGAAACTGAAAAAAGCTATCGAAAAATACCATCAACCCAACTGTGCCGAAACCTATCCTTATTAAACAGCAAATGCTCAATTCTCTCTGCTTGGTCTGGCACCCTATGCTGCCTGGGATAGGATCCAGGCCCCCTAGGAACCCTGACCAGAATAAATGGTTGACAGTATTATCTTGGAAAAATACATACGTATTTGCTTGTTCTTTGTACGTTGAAGTTTAACGTGAGAAATATACGCCGATCAGCCATAACATTAAAACCGCTGACAGGTGAAGTGAATAACGCTGATTATCTTATTACAATGGCACCTGTCAAGGGTGCCATTACATACAGTATTAGGCAAGTGAACAGTTAGTTCTTGAAGTTGATGTGTCGGAAGCAGGAGAAGAGTCTGAGTCAGGCAAGCGTAAGAGTCTGAGTGACTTTGACAAGGGCCAAATCGTGATGGTCGGACGACTAGGGTAGGGCTTCTCCAAAATGATCAGGGGTTCAACGAAGGCCAACCAGTGAATCCATGACATGGTTATGGGCACCGAAGGCTCACTAAAGGATAGTCCACCAATCCCAATCCCACAAGAGAGTTACTGTAATAAAAATTACTGAAGAAGTTAATGCTGGCTAACAAATGTACAGTATCAGAACACACAATACATGACAGTTTGCTGCATATGGGGCTCTGTAGGCACACACTAGACAGAGCACCCATGCTGGCCCCATTCCACCGCAGAAAATGCCTAGAATGGGCACATGAGCGTCAGAACTAGACCATGGAGCAGAAGAAGGTGACCTGGTCTGATGAGTCATCTTGCTGGACCAACAAGCCCGATCCATGGAGGCACCAGCCCCGTGACCCTGATGGACATAACCGATCTGCTGCTAACATCTTGGTGCCAGATACCACAAAACTCTGTGTGCATTGGTAAATAGTTGTATTTGTCAGATATGCACAGGGAATACAATGAAATGCACAGTGTAATCACACAGTACAATGTGCTTATCCAGCTGCATTTTACTATATACCCTGCATATAGACATAAACTCTAGGTACAAAAAATATGATGCATGATGATAAAAGTCATTGGTTATATGTGGTTTGCTTCTGTTGTGCAGGCCGGCCACATGTTTAGGCTCAGCGCCTGGCCTCCTGTATAGATGGGTACATGGATATTTTGCTTCAGTAGTTTTGGGTTATTATCCACCTCCACAATCACTCTGACAGCTCGAAAGGCCTACATATATTTGCATGTATTTGAGCAACATGTAAGGTACAGTATATGACATACACAAAGAGGCACAAAGGAAGATTTAGATTTCTTAGATTAACTTATAAATGTATGATGTCCAATAAAACAGCTCAAATAGAGGCAGATTATATTAATGATTTTTGTTAACGTTGCTCATGCTAAAGAGGTTTCTGTAGTTATAAATACACAATGACTGTATTGAAGCTTTCTTATCTTTCTATTGTTATTTTTATTCTGAGCAGGTGTAACTCTGCACCAGAACAGATGCACGTACAGTGCAGTGCTAGTGGGCACTAGCTGTAGGTTAAATAAGGAAAATCACACCTTGCTTGTGTCAGTCAGAATTGCATTTTAGGGGCTATTCTCTAACACCCTTTGCATCTTAATTTTTCCTCTTTAATACACTACCAGCCTGCGATGATCTGGCCCCCCATCCTGGGTTGTTCCCTGCCTCGTGCCCATTGCTTCCGGGATAGGTTCCGGACCCCAGCGACACAGTAGTATAAGCGGTTTGGAAAATGGGTGGATGGAATACACTACCAGCACATTAAACTAATATCTAAATTAAGTAACAGACTGAATATGAAAAAGTTTTACTTATATACAATATATACATAGTAGGCAGGAGATGTTATAAATAATTAAATAATTAAATATTTTAAATGAGATAATTCCCAATATTATTGGGGACAGGAATTGAGCTGAATTATTTTTTTTTTAGTCTTTGTTCATTCTGTTTTTCGGTACATTTTACTTGTGCTTTCAGGATTTTTCAGAAAGGAGTTGATAAAAATGGAACAGCTAGATGTACAGAGCCTGACCAGTCTTCCTTAAATAACATGGGACCTGTTTGGAATATTGATCAGGTTGCAGTACGGAAGAGTGAAAACTGCCCTGTCCTTGGCAAGAGTCATAAATGAAGCGACATATCCATAACTGCATCCGTTTGGCAAGCTTTCATGACGATCTAAGGTGTAAGCAGACACTACGTCTGACATTTTAGTCTTTTCAGATGACCCCAAGAATGGATAAGGAATTAAGAGTCTCACCTTTTACACCAGTTACACTGAAATATATCAGAATATGTCTTTAGGCTTGTTTCATTAAATTAAAAAATGTACAAGATCCTCTGAGTATAAAAGTTATGCAGTTCTTAGTACTTAATTTGACTATTACAGCATTTTTGCAAACAGGTATGTCAGTGAAGATAACCTTAGGAGTAGGAACATAGGCTACACATCTGTAGATAAAAAGCAAATGTGTTAAACATAAGTGTAACAGTTCTGCCTGAAATCAATGTGAGAGCTAAACTCACATTTTGATTGACAACTTACCCATTTTTATTTAATCTAATCGAGAGCTATAAGCCCCACATATGTGAAAACTGACGCTTTACAACAGGGGTGGCCAATCTTATCCACAAAGGTCCAGTGTGTTTGCAGGTTTTCACTGCAACTCCCTAATTAGGTCACTAATTAGAGGACTGATTGGCTGAATAGTTCTCACACCTGGCTTTGAGCAGCTGACCCAAAGGTTATCCCAAAAACTCACTCAAAACCTGAATATACATCAGCCCTTTGTGGATAAGATTGGTCACCCCTGCTTTACAATAACCATTTTGATATGACTTTCTAATTTGTATGAGTTACCTCCGTACATTTAGAAAATGATTCTGCACCTTAATAAACAATGTGAAACAGTAAGAAAGACAAACCATGTGAAACACTAGTGCCAGTATGAGAGCTGATAAAGCGATAACATCATGATTTTCTTTATACACACCGTCATCCATACAACAAATGGATCTGCATCACTGCCTAATCACAACATCTGATCAGAGGGTCTATCTTGAATGAATCTCATCGTGGCCACACATGACACCACATTACTGTTAAATTTACACAGAGACACATCAACTCTCCTATTGCAGGAGTGCCACATAATATGAATGCACAGGGCTACTCCAAAAGTGTCTTTGATAAAATGTTCCTTTGCCCAGGGACTGTCTTCAGCTGACAAGTATCTGTGGAGGTGGTGACCTTTCACAGGGAACTGGGTGAGTTGGAGCATTCTACACTAACAGGGACGGATTCTTCTTTGAAGTATTTAATGAAGTCTTACACTATTATCTCCTATCCATTGGCCATCCAAGCCTCCAGTACGCCTAGCCACATTTATTCTCAGCATTGTAATTGACAGGTTTATTTTCCAAATAAAACAAGCATAGTGCAAACACAGGCAGTGAGTAGACGGCAAGGAATTAAGTTCAAATCGTAATTCAAAAAACGTTGCTCAAGACAAATGCAGCAGATGGTGGAAGAAAGCAATTTGGAGAATGTAGTCAAATCCAAAAAGCATAAGAAAAATATGAATCAGACAAGAGTTGTAAACATGACAGGGAACTATATCAGAAGTATGTGTCGCTCAGTACGGTGGGATATCTTGCAACAAGGTAACTAATTTACTTATTCGGCAAATGTGCTTATGAGTTTCAAGCATGTTAATGTTCTGGTGAGGTGGATTGTGGCCATCCTGGACATGGCTGAACTGAGACCTGGCTGGATGCTGGTGCAATACAAACAACTCAACAGCCAAAGTGTATTTTTTTCCCCTTTTTTAATTATTGCTTTTCTGCAGATTCTTATTTGCGCTCTCTGTGCTCTCCAAACTTAATTGCATTCTACAATAAAACTCCAAATGAGAACTTTTCTCATCCTGTAAAATGCTACAGTACTTCTGTCAGCTTCTGTGAGGTTTTCCATTGTTTACAAACGCATGCCAGCAATGTCAGTGTAAAAGCCATTACAGAATGTGCTCTGGAGTCCTTCATTTGCGTCACTGTCTCTATAATTAGGGAAGTTTGGGAAAATCAAAGGAACAGACTTACCATTATCACAGACCCCTAACGCATACTGACGTCTGCCCTTAAGTGCTGATTGAGGCCAGGAGTAATATAATGTTATGCTTCCTTCAGAGCATTTGCCGCTACTTATAATTTTGTTTACCTGGAGTTGGGACCAATTTTGGGACAATCATCTATCAGCAACCTGGCACAGGCCATGTTGCTTGACAGACACGCACCTCGCTGTTCAATTTGGCAGAAGCATCCCCCCGGTGTTTGCTTTAGTGCGTAGACGTTTGTGGAGTAGGGGGCACTGGTCATCTGCAGTGCTGAAGTGATTTATTACATTACTACATTACTGCTGTACTGTATTTGCAAGCAGATGGCACTGTGGAGGAAATAGATCACCTACTTGGGTTTTAATGGTGATCAGGATCTCACATCATATGAAAAAATTATCCCGCTATACAATTGTATGATACTGTATATACATTTATTGGCATACATAATTCACATTGGTAACTCTAATAATAACATTTTATTTATTATTAAGCCCTGCCAAAATAAGTTTACCTTCAGCATGACCAGAGTTGTGTTTGATCTGTCTTCTGGGCTGTTTTTTTTATTAGTTTCACTCATTGCACTCTGACCATATTCTATCCATTTCGTTCTTGAATCTGATGATCAATGGCCTTTAGAAACCGCAAGGGTGACAGGCTGGGAAGCCCTGGTACTGTACATACTCCTATCCGCTTGGACAAAGCCAAAGCAAGCTGTACTCACAGAAATGTGTGATATAAAGGAATGCATAAGCATGAGCTCTTCTTTCGAGCTTGTATGTGACTTTGAGAGGAGTGGGAGTGGCCTGAAGCACAGTCAGATGACTGCGGGTTATTTGCCTCAGTTTTCTGACTATGTAATCCAATGTGTTCTGATTGTTTATCTGTTCCCCCCAGATTTAAACTTACCTCTTGGTTAATTGAAGCAGCTCCTTTTCTTCCTTTTTTCATGTAGCCCCCTTGTTGGGCTCAGCCCCTTTAAACCCCAGTAAAACCATTAACCTGTATCACCTGGTTCTGTTTGCCATTCTGACCTGTATGATTCTCACAAGCTCCTCACAACCTCAATAACAAATCATATCACGTGCTCCCCTGAACTGTTTCCTGGGTGATTTAATTAGGAGTGCAGTCAAGGATATGAATGTGGTCCTGAGGCACGAATGAGATAAAGAAAAGTAAGAGAGGACACATCAGCGTAATGACCAGATGAACGGGTTTTCAAGAAGCTACACGAAAGCAGTACAAAAATAGTGCCGGTTACAAAATCCAGAGTAAAAGGAAAGTTTATATATACATATTTCCCCTGCATTAAGTACACAAACATGCATGTGTGTCTTCAGAGTTGGGTAATTCAGGTCCAGAGAGTATAATTCCAGACCGGGATTTTGATTCAGCCAACCAGTTGAGTACTCTGTGACTGTGACTCTTTATGCTCAACTGGTTGGTTGAAACAAAATCTTGATCTGGACTTTTACTCTCTGGACCTGAATTACCCAACTCATCTCAATCCTTTCAAGTTAAAAGTCCTTGTTTTTAAAATTCTCTTTTTATAATTGGGCTGTTGCATGAAACCAAAATATTCAGAAACAGCTATTTGCATACGTAGTCAGTCATAAATATTACAAAATCAAAACTGCTATAGCCAATTTGCAATAAGTCTTTCAGCTACCCATAATGCTGAAGACTGAACCAATATATTTCCTACTTGTTGCATAATGTTATACTGTATATTTTTAGAAGAATGCCTTCATTCCTCACTGACATGCATCACACAAGTCGGAATTCCACTTTAGATGAGCAGCAGCAGCTAAGGCTGTAATCTTGAAATCTATTGGGAAGTGTTCCACCTACAATACACCAGTAAGTGTCTATAAGAGTCATATGTCCTCTGGAGACAGATCGTTACACCCTAACCTCTATTTTTTATGTTACCAAAAATAAAGTCATTCAAATATACAAAAACGGTGATGCCCTTTACAGAGAAAGATTGCACTTTACAGTTTACATGGTATTGAGAGGCCAATACAGAGAGGATGCAGAAGCATCTAATATGGATCACTGATGCTACTAGGGTGCCATCCTGGGGTGGGCATTTGGCTGTGTTGGGTGGGCATTGTGAAGAGTATAGTTTTGGATTTACAATTTAAAGTGCTTCAGAAGAAACGCATTATATGTGTTGTGGCTTTTATTCTGATACTGGTCTTGGTGTTGTGGGAATACGATTGATTATATTTGGTTTGTCTCTGTCGGGCAGGCAGAGCATCTGTTTGGATCCGCCCCCTGGCCACCTGTATTGGTGGATAGATGGTTATATTTTTCTTCAGCGGGATTATTATCCACCTCATCACCAGACCCCTTTGAGGGCCTAAAGTGATTAAGGCCTTACCTGCCTTGCTGCCTGCTGGCTACGCTTTTACAGGTACCCAGTCTGCTCTCACTTCTTTAAAGGAGATCTTCCCTTTGAATAAGGGATGAACTGTCTGCACCAAGCTTTTAAAGGTCCCTGGCTCTCTCCGCCGGAGCAGGTACAAGAAGTCCACGAGGCCGTACCCATCAGGACATGCAGCCGGGACTCAATGCCCCTCGTCCCCTCCCAGCATCCCGGGCGCTTGGCATTCAGCCAGCAGAGAGCGGCCCCTGTTCTCGGGCGCCTGTTGTCTCAAAGCGTTATCTCTTTTAATGAAGATTAAACAGCCTGAATCAGAGGTGCAGACAACAGAGATGAGAGGGATTGAGACGGAGGAGAGGGGGAAATTGGATACTCCTGTAGGGAGCTGTAGAATCTGGTCCAGAATTAAGGCAGATTGAGGAACATAATGGATGACCAAATTGTCTTAAGTAGAAAAGCGTTGCTGCCAAGCCAACCGGACTGATAACAACAATAAAGTAACATGAAGCAAAGGAGCATTTTCCAAGTATCTGTGTCTCTGTTTCGTAAGAGCAAAGGACGCAACGCAGTCTTAATTGTTCATTATACTTCTGTAATGTCGGCAGGTGTTCCTTACAAATTATATTTATTGATCAAATGTAATATGCTGCACATAAAGTGTTCGTTCATTTATAAATTAGCCAATTCAGGACATGCATATATTTTTGTTATACATTTTTGTCATGATTTGTTGTAATCATTAAATAGAACACATTGAAGCTCATTTATGAGTGAAACTTATTCAATATGCTAGTAGGTTCTTGCATTCATTATAAATCAAACACTCAGTATTAATTATAGTTTTACATTCTGTCTAATACATTGTAATTCTTTAACAAGAACATGAATATACTTTTAATAAATTGTTAGAACATCTGCAATGGGATGGGAAGGCTGCCCATCTTGGGTTATTCCTGGGTTACTCCATGACCTTGTTTGGACAAGGGGGTACAAAAAATGGATGGATGGATGAATGGATGGATGGATGGATGGATGAATGGAACAAATCAGTAAAATGCAACATGTCAGTAGTTGAGAAAAGGGCTCATAACGTTTTAATGAATTTCTAATTTAATGAATCATGCTATATTCATGCTCTATGTTATTTCCTGCTGTATTATTTTTGGGACCTGTGACTTTCTTAACTGTTTAGTAATAGGACTGAGTATCAGTAAGAAACAGTAAGAAAATGCATGAGAGCCTCTTAACCTTTAAAGCAACTTAGACCGTGTTGCAAAAATGACCTTTTATTGCCACAGAGAGCTCAGCTCAGAAGAAACGTCCCGTGGTAGTAGCTTCTGACAGGGGGGATATGGGGGTGCGGAAACGGCAGACAGCCCTGGGAATGAGCCCATCTCCACGCGTCTCCCACATGTCCCCAGCCCCTGGCAGCTGCAGATTGTGGTGACAGAGAGAGAGAGTGAGAGGCTGGTATCCAAGACAAGATTACCTGGACGGACTGAGGGAGAAAACAGACCAGAACAACAAAGTTTGTTTTAGATGGTTGGGAAAATTCACAGCATATAATTACGTGTTTGTGGATGTGTGTAAATTTCTTATTATATAAATGATTGATAATAATTTATAACAAACAAAACACTTATCTATTGATCTTTCACCCACTTTTCCAGGATGGGGTCACATGGGCCCTGAAGTACAGGACAGTTATATTGTGTTTGCACCTGTATCCCATGACACACAGCTAGTTAAGGGCTTTGCTTAGGGGCCCAATGGCAAAATCACTTTGCCAGCTGTGGGATTTAAACCACCGAACTACCGAGCACAGAATCCTAACATAGTGAGCCAAGAATCAACCCTGGAAGCACCTTGGGTTCACATCTATGGGGAATCAGGAGGCGCCAGTTACCTAAACTGCACTTCTTTGGACTGCAGGAGGAAATGCACACATCACAGCTAGGAAAAGATGCAAACTTAGCCCACGCATTGCAGGGGTAGAAACCCAGGGGGAGGTACAGAACAGGACGACCCACTGAGCCAGCCATTATGTAAGGAGCATAATGAAGAAAATTACACTGTTACACATTTGGCTTCAATAAAAAATATTTCAATAGATACATAGAGTATATGTATAGATATATGAACAGTACATGTATAGATATATGAACAGAAGTTAATCTCAGCCTCTAGAAGGTTAGATCTTTTGGTCTAGAATTCTGCCTTGGCCGTAACCCAGGACGTCTGACATTAATTGGATTTTAACCTGTAGAGAGTAAAGCAAAAAGCTTAATGAGCAAGTCAAAGTGAAAAATATGGTAGATATTAATAACAGACAGATAAATTTGAACTATTGGAATAAAAATTGAACTCTTATCTCTGAAGCGGTGATGAATGTCATCTGGGTTCTAGAGGTATGAGTGGGAATAAGGCTCAGAGACAGATTCAAAGTCATTTCTGCACCTGGGGGAGAGTCATACTGTCTTTGAGTATCAGTATCAGTTATGAACCATTCGGCAAAGGTGATTTCAATGTTACGTACAGTTGAGGAAGCATAAAGTGGAAAGTGGCTTTTTTTTCTCCTCCTGCTACTGCACTGGAGCTGAGGCAGCTGTCGCCTATAGTTGGCCACTGTGACATGATGTGTGGGTCAATCATTTAGCGTGAGCCCCACAGCCCTGCGTGATGGAGTACCAGTGACTCCTGTATTGTGCTTACTGTGTTCCTAGACTGGGGGGGGGCATGTTGAAAAGACATGCATTAACACCTCACATTTGGCAGATTAGTGCCGAGTTCCCCCGATCATGCCCCCCGCCCCCCCCCCCCCAAACCCAAGCTGCCCTGTGCAGGGGGCAAGGCTATTGGCCTGCAGAAATTACTTTCGGTCGAGAACAGAATGAAGCAAATCAGAGGAAAAAGGATAAAAAACTATCCGTAATGATCTGATTGTGCTGAACAGAATGGAATGGTTTCTCGCGAACTGGTGTGATTGTAGAAGAAACTTGGAGACACACAGCAGCATCACAGCTGGGTAATTGCTGCAAAGCACCAATTACATTAGGAGCCATTATCTGTCACGGCTTGAGTCATCTGAAATCTAAGGACAGCTACAAGTGCATTATGTTCATGTTGGATTTAATGCAATAAAAGCTCTCTAATGTTTTCTTGTGTTTCCATCACAAAGAGATGCTGAATAGTATCACACTGACCTCTGGGCCCCTATGTGAATTACATTATTTATTGTATGATGTCATTTTTTGTTCATACAAAGATTATACACTATATGTTTGTCATGTATTTTCATGTTATATTTGCATCTAATTAATAACATGGAAAATTATTCAGCATTTGGTTAACAAACCGTCTAAGAAAAAGAATGTGGGAGAAGAAAGCTACCAAGGAACACTGAAGCATCTCGGATTCAACCTGTGACATTTGAAGGTGTTTCATATTCATGACTGGGTTTTACAAAACCAACTGAAGTAAGTCAGGTACAGGGCATTCTATGAATTCCAGTTACATTATAAACCACATTCTGCAACAGTTGGAGACATTTCAGAGAAGCATTTCATCAGAAGGACAAGTTTTATATTCGTTTTATTTATGCATGGATGAGATTTCCACCATCACCAAAAGACATTTTTTTTTTTTTTACTTCAGCTATATTCTGCATCTGAAACAAAAGGCCTGCAGAGATATTTCCAGTTTTGAGTATCATACATCCTGATCCTGATCATTTGGAACAGAAATTATCACCTGTTCCATTCTCATAAAGTACACCCGGGAACCCTAGGGCTTGCCGGCAAAATCTGTCTTAATCAGCAAGAGGCAGTTCTGTGTCATCTAAACTCTAATGACCTTCAGGCAAGCTTCCAGTTATGGACCGTGTCATACTTCTAAGTCTGAGCTCAGATTTCATCGGCAGAGGTGCAGCAGTCAATGCCATGGTTGGTAAAAAAAAGGAAATACTGCAAAGAAACAGTATGCAAAGAGATGAGCAACACAAAGGAAGTAGAAGGTCCATCCTTTGCTATACAGGTAAAGAGTAAGCCAGTGGCGATTTAGTTTTGTAATGTGAGACAATATTTGTAGCATACGAAACCCAGAAATCCAGAAAATGCCATACACAAATGTATCACAAGCCTGGGCTATTCCAGGCTTGAAGCCCTGAATGGATCCAAACAAGCCGTGAATGATTTGTTTAGCTAAATGATTTGAACAACCATTCCCTCAGTTTGAGAACTGGGGCTATGGCCCGGATGCTTTAAGGTCCTATCAGCTCCTCTGGACATACACTATATTGCCGAAAGTATTGGGGTCACCTGCCTTTACACACACATGAACTTTAATGACATCACATTCTTAATACATAGGTTAGAATATGGAGTTGGCTCACCCTTTGCAGCTATAACAACTTCAACTATTCTGGGAAGGCTGTCCACAAGGTTTAGGAGTGTGTTTATTGGAATTTTTGACCATTCTTCCAGGAGAGCATTTGTGCGGTCAGGTACCGATGTTAGACGAGAAGGCTTGGTTTTCAGTCTCCGCTCTAATTCCTCCCAAAGGTGTTCTATCGGGTTGAGGTCAGGGTTCTGTGTAGGCCAATCAAGTTCCTCCACACCAGACTCGCTCATTCATGTCCTTCATGTCCTTATGGACCTTGCTTTGTGCACTGGTGCGCAATCATATTAGAACAGGAAGAGGCCATCACCAAACTTTTTCCACAAAGTTGGAAGCATGATATTGCTGAAAATGGCTTCAAATGCTGCAACATTAAGAGTTACGTTCACTGGAAATAAGGGGCCAAGCCCAACCCCTGAAAAACAAAAGAACAGAGAAGTGTGATTCGCCACTCCAGAGAACATGTCTCCACTGCTCTAGAGTCCAGTGACTGCGTGCTTTACATCACGGCATCTGACACGCTGCATTGCACTTGGTGATGTAAGGGTTGGATGCAGTTGTTCGGCCATGGAAACCCATTCAATGAAATTCTCTACGTACTGTGAGCTGATCTGAAGGTCACATGAAGTTTGGAGGTCTGTAGCTATTGACTCTGCAGACAGTTGGCGACTTCTGCACACCGTGCGCCTCAGCATGCGTTGTCCCCCCTCTGTGATTTTACGTGGCCTCCTACTTTTTAGCTGAGTTGCTGTTGTACCAAATTCCACTTTGTTATAACACCACTAACAGTTGACTGTGGAATATTTAGTAGCGAGGAAATTTCACAAATGGACTTATTGCACATGAGGCATCCTATCACAGTATCACATTTGAATTCATTGAGCACCTGAGAGCGACCCTTTTTTTCTTTTGCAAAGGTTTGTAGAAGCAGTCTGCATGCCTAGGTGCTTGATTTTATGCACCTGTGGCTATGGAAGTGAATGGAACCTGAATTCAATTATTTGGAGGGGTGTCCCAATACTTTTGGAAATATAGAGTGTGTACTTGACAGACAAGGGCCATTTCAGTAATATCCTGTAATATCATTTGTTATGGATTTCAGGGTCACAAGTTTCTTGAACCTTTTTAAAGACCTTTCTAATAAGAATAAAAGTCTGAGAAATATTTTCTGAGAAGAGTGATTAGGAGCAGGACTGGGATTCAAGTCAAGTTAAGTGTGTTTTATTGTTTTACTGTCAAAACATCCATACACGGTTATAAATACAGTGGCACAAAATAAGTTCCCACAGGATTTTCCAGTTTGTGCTTAGTTCCACATACCTTTAGACTTTTAGGGACAAGATGATGATAATTTCTAATATCTAGCATGCACTTTCTAAGCAGGACTTTCATCATAAATGACGTGAACCTGAGATCAACAAAGTCAGATATTATAAATAGTGCTGTCAGTTAATGGGATTTAGCTAAACCAAATACTCAAGACATTCAGTGTGCCAGGTAACAACAGCAACATGCTGATTGCTGCTGAAGCCTCGCTGCACACTTTTAGAATTTGTGTCTAATCTAAAGATTTTCAAGAAATTCAAGAAGTAATTTACTACTTCTGTGTAAGTGGTTTGGTCAGATTTGTCGATGTTAGTTGACTAAGTCAATTCAAGAATTATACTGAAGTGAAGTAGTTCTGTGCTTTTCAGTTTTATTTGAGATATTAACCTATATTGACCTAGTCAAAGAGATCAACCTTGCTTTAAGAACTAGGTTTTAAGACCATTATATTAGGCATAATTTTATGACCCATAATTGTACAGGGCATAATTTTATGATTAGACTGTCTTGTCTTTTTCAAAAGTACCACCATATTTTGCTGTATAATGAGGTAGCCTTTTGTGCTTGACAATACATTCCATTTAATGCCAGTACTGTGGAAACCAAATTAAGCAACACCAAAATAATAAAAATGCATTGCTTTTCAATCAATTAAATGAAATAAAAGGTGATGGTATGGTAGTGCTGCTGCATTAAATCTCCATGGTTGGGGGTTCGAATCCCCGACCTGTATGTCTTAGAATATTGTCACTGCGTCACATGATTTTCCGTGAGCTATAGTAATGTCCTCCCCCAGTCAAAAGGTGTGGCATCCCCAAATTGCCTGTTATGTGTGTTTGTATGTGTCCAGAGTTGGACTGGCATCACATCCAGTGTGTGGTCCATGCTGCCTGAAATAGGCCCCAGGCCCCAGTGATAAAAGTTCTAGCCCCTAGTTTAAACTTTTTTCTGTGTCACATTTTAATAATATTAACAAACGACATGAAAAATCAATGACATAGTGTATTTCTAATGCTATTAAAGTAGTTTTGTCAAAGGCCTGTCAAGTATATTTTTCTACCAGACAGATATTTATCTGCACAAAAGAGCTTCTAATAAAATTCAAATATCAGACATTGTCTGTAATGGTAGAATGGAGAAGATTAAGATCAAAACATGGCGCTTGGTTAAATATTGATGTGATACAGTTCCTCCACGAGAATATTAAACACTTTCCTGCTATCTGATAAGGACGAGTAATCAAATGCCGTAAAAATAATTTATTTCTTCATTTAAAACAATAATTAACTAAACAGAATGTGGACAATTAGCCCAGAATGGCTGAAGAAGGAATGGGAGCAGGTGTGTTAGTGTATGCATGTTACATATGCATCTGTAAAAGCTTTTATTGTGTTCTTTAGTTTTGTGTATATTGTAGCATGAAGAGTTTCTCCTACATGTGATGTGATACAGGCAGTAAGAACATCCAGCAGCTCTTCGACTCCAGGTACAGTACATTTCCGTATATATTTACTTGTATTATACAGTATTACTATTAATTAATTAATTTATTTTCCAAATTACCTGCAAGTTTGTAAAGAATAGACCTCGTTCTTAACCTAGGGACTGTCTGTATTTGGCACCAAACCGCAACCAGTTCTGGTATGTTTGTACATGCTGGTAGTAACGTATTCTGAGGTCTGAGCCCTGCTTAAGATAAGCTGCAGTTCCCCAGTGACCTATACTGAATAATCAATGGAAGACGCATGGATGAATGGTCTTCTGATAACAAAGCAAGTATGCTGTGTGTGTGTGTGTGTGTGTGTGTGTGTGTGTGTGTGTGTGTGTGTGCGAGCGGGTATACCTATCCTTATGGGGACACAATGTCCCCATAACATGATAAATATCCATTTTTTTTCTGGTTTCCTGGTCCCCATAATATTCTGTCACCAGAATAAAGCATTAGGTAATTTTACAGTGAATAACTTTATTTTTTATAAAAATCGGTGACTGCAATGAAAAAGTTAAAAATGCAAAAACTTGTGCATTTTGCTTGCTTACTTGTGGTTATGGTTAGAGCTGAGTAGGGTTTAAGGTTGTCATAGTTAGCGTTAGCATTTTTCTCATAGAAGTGAATGAGCGGACCCCATAAGGATAGGTATACCCTACATGTGCGTGTGTGTGTGTGTGTGTGTGTGTGTGTGTGTGTGTGTGTGTGTGTGTGTGTGTGAGTAACAGAGGAAGATCCTCAGTATGGGCAGGGTGTCATTCTGCTGCTTTCCGTCTAAATCACCTCCTAATTGTTTACATAGTGCATCCTGTCTCAGCACCACTCGGCGACAAGTGATAGCTTTGGTAATTAGGCATTAAACTTTCATGAGGGCTGCAGCGCAGCTTTTCTCCCACATCAGTCTGAGTCCAGGGTTGCCCTCGCAGGGAGAGCGGCAGATGTGAAGTACGCCCATTGTGTCCGTGGAGCTCCAAGGCCTACGCGGAAGAGCGCAACTCAACCACTGATTTATGTGATGACAGCTATGTGTCACACAGAGAGCGGCAAGGTGTCAGGACGGGCTGGGAAACGGGCCGACAGACGCCGTGACACCCTTGGGTTGTGATGCACAGCTGTCGGGTCTCAGCGAGCTCAGTTGTCCGTCCTTGTAAATCTCAAAATACTTAAAATTATATTTCTTGGGTATTTCAGAGTAAATCTCTCCAAGCATCAGAATGACATAAAGTGACATTAGTTGGGCAGATTGGGGTGACATAAGTGCAAAATACAACATCAATTTCAAAAATAAATAATATTAACTACTTACAGAATATGCGGATTCAACTGAAGGCAAGGCAGGGGAACGCCAGTCTGAGTACTGTAGTAATTATGCAATAATCTGAACTTAACATATTGGACGACTAAGTAATAAATATGATATTTGGCCATCATAAGAAGGAGCACTGATGATAAAGTACCTCACACAATTGGGTGTTTTTAATCACGATCTGACCACTAATTCTAAATACACTGACACATAAAGAAAAAAAAATGCATAATTTCCATGCTGTCACCAGAATAAAGCATTAGGTAATTTTACAGTGAATAACTTACTCATCTGATGATATATTACTGTGCAGTAAGTAGATAGGCCCACCCAGGAATACCAAATACCAGTAAACTGGTTCTCGCCTCAGGATGAGGGTTCCGTGGGATGGGTCATCCCACAGACTGTCTGTAACAGCAGCTCCAGCGCTGGAGCTGAATACTTATCTCCTGCGTCCTCCCCTTCTGCAGAGGTAGACTGTGGGGACTTGATAGTGCTGCAGAGGAATGGATGCAGAATATTTATTACTATAGTATTTATATTACTTAATTTCGCCTCGGCTGACAATTAAGATAAGAGGAGTGCGCTCTGTGGAGCAGCAGCAAACAGAGGACAGGCGGGAGAGTTTCTATTTCGCTGCGCTCACCCCCCAGAAGGAAGGCACAATGAGGGCAGTATAAAGCCCATGCGTATGTGTGTGTGGATCAGGTTTATATTACATTGTGGGGACCAAATGCCCCCTACAATGAGATAAAAACCTGTTATTCTGACGTTATGGGGACCATTTTTCAGGTCCCCAGCAAGGTCTGTGAATGCAATCAAAAAAATAAAAATGCCAAAAGTCTTGTTTTTTGTTTGGTTACTTATGGTTAAGGTTAGGGCTGGGTAGGGGTTAAGGTTGTCATGTTGGGATTAGAGTTTTCCCCATAGAAATGAATGGAGAGTGAAGATATAATTACAAACCTGTGTGTGTGTATGGGTGTGTGTGTGTGTGTGTATGGTTGTCTGTGCGGTATACGTACATGATGTAGATTGCTATAGAATGTGAGTCATATACTCAATACAATGAATGAAACTTTATAATCCATTTTTTCAAGTATGAATATTTTGTACTTATGAATTCTTCAGTCTTTGCATATCCCATCTTGCTCTCCTTCTGTGACACATATACCGGTAGAGTTAGCGATTTAGCCGATGATGCATGGAAATACATATTTCAGATTTTAAAACCAGCCGAAGAAGGCCAATGTGTGTGTGTGTGTCTGTGTGTATCTCGTACGTTTTTTATTCATCATTTACATGATCCATCCATCCATCTTTCACTGGATTAGTTTGTAGAAAAATATTAATGTACTGTTCCAAAGACCCCCATGTCCAACTAAGATGACCTCACATTTAAAGTTCCGGAGCATGATTTAGACAGGATCCATTATTCATCGGAGGTTAAATCATATCCCACACAGGAATGAAGATTTTAAAATCCCCAAAGACCTTGAAGGGGTCATAGTGAATGGCACTCAAAGCACGGATCCTTTCTATTCCTACTTTGAAGAGCACTTCTCATATTTTCTATTGAGTATCTAAATATCTGTATCATATTTTCATAGAGTGCACTGCAAGACAAATGTGTTGCAATAAAATTTCATGTTCTTGGTTTGTTTTTGAAGTTCCTCGTGTGACATTTTGTCTTACATGTACTTGTTTAGCTAACGCTTCTGAAAAAATGTTTTTTGGACATAAGACATTTCACTTTTTGGATTAGTAGCATGCCGACTACAACCACTAAAACGACAGCTGAAAATTACAACTTGAATCCCCGGTTTTTTGCCATACTACATTTTCTTCAGGCTTATTTCGAGGTGCCGTTCACCTACAGCATGTCAACCATGCATTAGCATCTCTGCAAACTTAAGAGATAATGCATAGCAATGGATGAGTGGCAGAAACTACCAGCAGATCGAGGCAAGAAACTTATATGGCTACAAGAAACATTTAGAAGCTGTCACTGTTGAAAAGGTTCTGCAACCAAATATTAGTGAAGGGTCCCAATAATTGTTTCCAGTGTACATTTTATGCCAATATTTTTATTTCTACTATATAAAAGCTGTTTTTGAGGCTGTTCAGTACATTTCAATATATTTTTAATTGGTTTATGTCATGCCCTGCATCCCGTCCCCCTCGTTCTTTCTATTTCTTGTTTAATCTTACCTCTCTTTAAAGCCCTCGTGTGGATTACCCCAGGTGCCTCTCGTTTGCTCCCTCACATGCCCTGTATAAAGCGTCCTGCACTCCTCAGTCCAGTCACTGATGTTGCTATCTGCATTTGCTCCACACTGTGCCCGAACCTCCCTATCCTGTTTTGATCCCATGTGGTAGTTTCCTTAATGAAGCCCCTTCTGGTTTTCCCCCATGCCTGCCTTTGCCTCCATCCTTGCCCTTGAGGTGACAGTTTGTTTGTATTTATTTTTGAAGATATTCTACATCTTGTACTTAGAATTGAGGGGAACCCATAATCCTGACCAGGACGGTATAACGTTTCATTACAAATAAATTGCAGCTCAAACACTAAAATTAGAATTTCAAGACTTTAAAGAAAAAAGTATAACCTCACCATCACTGCTTTTCTTGATAGCAGCATGCTGTGCAGATCAAACCCTATATCTAGCTACATGCTCTAGCTTGTTCTCTGTTATCCCTAGACATTGCCAAGCCAATGTGGGGAATGAACTCCCACATACTGGAGCAGCTTCCTGGTGACCAACCAGGAGATATTATTCTAATATGCCCAAAGCAGCTCAGGTGACTCCTCTTGATCTGAAACAGCAGCAGCTCCATTTTTTTAAATGTGTTTTATTGCTATTTTAGTTAACAAACATACAGTGCATACAATATGCAATTTATGCTATATGAAGTATTACAAAATATAGAAGTTGCACACAAAACATAATAACTACAGAACACACAAGACGAAGTGTCAACCATAGCATACAGCTGATTTGGATGGCAATTGTTGATGACATTAGAGACAATCCATATATAGTAGCTAAGAATTAATACGATGTGTGAAGCCTAACCTCTACATGGTCAATGAAGGACTGCCAAGTCTTGTGGAATTTCTCAGTGGAAGCTCGTAAAGTGAACTGTAGTTTCTCAGGTTTGAGGCGCTGCATATTCTCCTCAGTAGCTCTATTTTAAGTTCTCACCAGATCTCTGATTCCCCTATCATGAAGAGTCAGTGCAGCGACCCTGCAGAGAAACTTCATTTCAACTGCTTCTACATGTGAAGTTGTTCTTTCAAGGCTGTTTCGAGGCTCATGACTATAAGTGAGCCTCGTCTAACATCTTCACTTACACCAACACAAACCTCTGCAGTACTTGCAGAACTGCAGTCACCAAACCAAGCTGCTTGTCATTCTCATATAGCCTCATGTAGCTTTATGACCAAGGTCCCCAGGTGCAAAATCACCTTCACTATAAAGTCCCCCCACCATGCTCTTTTCAGGTGAGGTAAGAGAAATCTATTATTTTCTGACAAAGTTCCATAGCCTGAGATTTGAAAGTGCTAATTCTGTTCCCCACTTCTTCACACTCAGGTGTGTGCAGGCGGTCCTGGTCAGATGAAGCTAAAAGAATGAAATCATCTGAAATGAGCAGAAAAATCATTTCTATTTCCCTGTACATGATGCCCCTCCAGCCACAGCTAAGATTTGATAACCTGCCCATGAACACTACAAACAGGAGCGGATATAAGACTATATATACTTACTATGCGTATATGAATAGCTGTCGTATTTTATAACAATACAATGTAGTGCAGCAAGAAGTAGCTGTCTGCATCAATAACAAAAGTTTTATCTTACACTATATGCATAAATAGAAAAGTTCTGATATGTTGAATATAGCACAATACATATTATAGAATAACACTGTAGCTAGAGGTTAAGTAACACCCCTGATTAAGGCAACACCCACTTAAAACAGATTTGATTTTGTGCCAGTAAAGCAGACAGATTACTGCATTCAGTGTGGCCTGCAATCGACATTGTTCCTCCTGAATCCTAGGTTTGACCATAGGGTGGAGTTTCCTCTTTGTTTGGAAGTTTCCAACACTGGTGTGAGGGTGTATAAACCGGCCAAAGGAGTTCCTCAAAGTGTTCTTCTACTGCTCAATATAATCCCCTGGGAATATCAGCACCACCGTACTCTGCCTAAACATAGACTAAGAAGATCTCATCTCCCCCTCCTGAGGCAGCAACAGTTTTTTCTAAAACATTATTAGGGCCTCCCAAATGTCACTGTCCATAGCCTCTCCAAACTCAAGGCCTCCTTCTTCAGATCAATGTCCATTACCTCAATCAGTAAATGGGAGATGATTGTGAGTTGAATTCATGTCATATGGAAACTTAAGGCAGACATTCTTGCTATTAACATAGTGCTTGTTATGGACAATCCATAATTTGCACAGACGTCCAGTAATAACTCTCTACTTGTATAATCTAGGAGGTTCCTCCCCTCCAGGTGTCCCAATCATTCCACCCCAGATGAGCATCAACATTAAAATCTCAGGCCCTACTTGAAGATCAAGCTCCAGATAATATAGCTCTGTTGATTAGCACACAAACCCCTACACCATGCTAAGGTCATGATCCTCAGAGGGAACTGAAGAAAACTCTATGCATATTGAGATTGCGAGTTAAAATAGTTAATGTATCATGTCCAGCCCGTCCCACCTATGTGATCCCCTCGTTTACACTCAGGCATGGCTCTAAACTTGCCACGCCTGGGCCTCATTAGTCTTGTTCCTGCCCTCCTGTTAACCAGCCACATTTGCCTTGTGTTTGCTCCTTTGTTAGTCATGTATATCAGCATCACTCAGTCCTGTGCTCCCTGTTCGGCTATTGTTGCTTGTCAGCATTTGTGAACCTGCCCTGTGTTCATTAATACACATGTTGCAATAGAGCCTGCATCTGGATCATAACACACTGCAGTAGGATTTGCAAAGACAGTATAAGTGAAAAAATGTAAGTGAGGTTTCACCATTAAAGACATGCAGCTGAGATGTTAAAGCACCTGGAGGAGATTTTGTAATTATGATAATCAATTGTGGCAATCAGCATATTGTCACAGAAGAGGATTACTATTAAATGCCCCCCCCCCCAATACTCATGCATAAAGGTGAGATTAAAGCCATTTTATGTCAGATTTGACAGCACTAATGTATCACGCTCTTTCAGTGTTCTCACTTGATGAAGAATTTCATAATTAATATCAGTTTCGCCTTACACGCTCTGATGAGAAATTATAGCTTTGCCATTTATAAACATCAGATTTTATGAGGTGGAAATGAAAAGCAGTCTTAGCAGGCCAGCAAACTAGATATAGGTGTAATTTCCCCCCCTTTTTAATGACTGGGTTTCTCCTGCTGCTTTAGGGGGAAAAAATCAGATATTTTAAATCTGATTTAAAAAGAATCTGACTGAATATCACTGAGGCCAGTGAATATAAACTTTTAATGTACATTTCTTTTTAAATCAGAGCACTCTTCCACACTAATTTTCGAAATATTTGAAGGGGATTTTACAATAGGTACTACAGGAGAGTCAAAAACTTGCAGATGTTTTGCTAATGGCTTCCAAGTAAAACAAATTCAGAAAAGAGAGCATACTCAACCAGCAGTATGACTGTACCGGAAGCTGAGAATGAGAGATAATAATGGCAAAGAGAACTAACAGTGTCTTTATGATGTGTCATTACTTGTTATATTATTAGATAAGAGACTGTTAATTAATTCTGTAATAAATTGGAATAATATATAACGTGTTTATACCTCTGCTGTGCCAAGGGTATAAATCTGGGTAAGGACAAAAGGGACATGGTCCCATCGATATTGTGGGAGTACAGTGTGTGTTTAGGGCTGGGGGGTTCGGGACTGATTTTGGTTCCTACCAATATAGGAGTAGAGTGTTTAGGGGGGCGAGGGATTTAAGGCTGAGTTTTTCTCTACCGATGTTGACACCAAACCTACACCCTCACCTTGTGCAACACTAAATTATGCATAAGGACAGTAGCACATATGACCAGCTTGTACATCCAGAAACTTTTGAATTTAATGCTGTCGTACAAACTTCGCCGCTACGCCTCCTGCGATGGTGAGGTGTGTGATAGATTGTTCTCTTTGTGTTGTTCTTTTTGCTGAGTTTCAGAGGATATTACATTACGCTGCCTTTTCTAATAACTTTAAGAAAAATGTGAACAGTGTCTGAAGATTAAAAAATGTTCTCTGCGAACGTAATCAGCTGCACTAGATAACAGTGAAATTGTGTGCAAAAAAATAATTATGACAAAATAAATTCTTCTCCTTCTTGAAGTTCCCTTACTGACTGATGGAGGCTGGGTGGTGCAAGTGCTTCCAGGGCGGGGCTGCTCCTGAAGGAGGTGTAGCTCCAGGGAGGTCAAACACTCTCACGGGAAACTGTGGAATATGCCAGAGGGACCTGCCTCCTGCAGCCTTCAGCTTGATCTTGTCTTCGTATTGAATATGACATTTTGTGTATATTAACGGTTGTAAAGGAGATCATATTGCATATATAGTACCCTATATACCATCCATATTCCAAATGCTTATCTACTACAGGCCTGAAACATAGAAAGTATAGGGCACAAGCCTGAGGAATGAGAGGCATGCCAGTCCATCAGAGAAGGCATACAAATTCATATACATTACGACCTATTTAGAAATGCCAATGGAGTGTGGGAGGAAACTGGAGTAACTGGATGAAACCCAGGGAGGACTTGCAAACCCCAAACACAGAATCATAGCACAAACCCTGAAATGGCAGTGCTACCAACTGCACTAACGTGCCACCTTAATACAACATATCTATCTCAAATAACTGATACATACTGTACTATGCTTATATGTATAGCTGTAGTACTTTCCACAATACGAAGTAGTACAACATGAGGTAGCCGTCTGCATCAATAACAAAAGCTTACACTATATCTATAAATAGAAGAGTTCCAATATGTTGAATACAGCATAATACCTATTGTAGAATTTCACTCTAGCTAGAGGTTAAATAACAATAGCATACAATGCATTTATATCATGGTGTTTTTATAGTGAACACTGCTCTGGCAATAGAGTATAATTTATTTTAGTTTTCCATCATAATTACAAATTATTTGTAATATATAGCTTCTACATGTAAGGTGGTGGTGGAGCGGGGGGGTGTGAAAATAAGCAAAGTATTTCCAAGGTCATGCTTTTAATTGCTCATCTCCCGCAAAATAAGGACACTTTAAAAAAAGCATCATTTCTGAGCATTATGGTGATTTTCATACTAGGACAACATGGATTTTATGTTCTTTAAAAACAGCTGTGGGGTTTGTTCTCTGTAGTATCACATCTTAACAAGCGCAGCCAAAGAGGGTATTTGTAACTGACCTGGTTACAGAGGCACTTCAACATTTGTCATGTCACCATGCCAGGCCAGTGCATTCCAAATAAAATAAAATAAAACATAATCATTTTGCTGTAATTGACATCCCATTAATCCGCAATAATGTTGAAGGCCTCGTTAATTTTGCAGCGAGTGCTTCCTTTAAAGCTCTTACACTTCAGAGATGTTACGATTTGCTGAAAATCATGCATCAGACAGCACTTTTCAGCTCGTAGAACGGGGCTCTCATCTTACAAATTTGGGTCTGATTAGGACTGACACTACATTGACTTTTAGGCGTATTAAATCTTTGTTAAAGTGTTTCACTGCTATCAGCTGACAGCCTCTTTCAAAGCTTTTTGCATTAAAATAAATGTGATATTGTTTACCAGACAGATGTCTTTCAATGAGGTAACAGAAATATTAAGGAAATCAAGGAAACAAAAAATTTGTGCTATTACACCGTCCAGGCAATGGTCTGTAACATGAGGGCCTGTGCATGCATGATATACCACTGCAGAGTGAAATGACTGCTAGTTAGGGTGAGCCAAGGACTGAGATATGACAGCCGGGCCATTCAGCATTAAAAATTCAGTGTGTGTGATTAATCGATACTTCAAGCAATTATAAATAAAGGCATCACTCCATGAACAAGTGGTTTTACATGACTGAACGGTAATTTGTGGGGAAAGTGACAGAGCAAAATCATCATCTAAGCCACTAGCTGCATATTCCCACACGAAAGGATCACTCTCCACCTTAATTGATTTTATAATAAAGGTCTTCCACGTTTTAAAAACAGGAAAATGATGAAAGCGATTCGCAGTGTTACAGATACAAAAGAGATGCGCTATTCATACCAAACGGGTGATAATTAGGTAATGTTAAACCCTGAGTTCAGTTCAAAGGAAGAATGGACATGTTTCATAGCAGTTCAAAGTCATTTAATGGTGGACATGGTATTGAAAGGTTTCAAGGGTGGCTGGTTAAAAGCTGCCTCCAACAAGCAGTTGACTTGTACCATGTTAGAAAAAGGACATTGGCTCATTTTTTGAATATTTAATAAGTATAAGATAATATTGCTCTAATAAATAACCAATGGCCTTAGAAAATGGAAAAAATAGCTGCCTTTGCCTATTGAATTGTTTAAATGTAAAAAAATTAATTGGTCAGATTTGCATGCAACTTAAATATAACCATGCTACTGCGTTGTCAGCTTCCCTAAAGCAAACCATTGTATAAAGGCAGCAAGTCCATTTTCCTTTGCTCCGATTCTGTTTGATATTACTAGTCTCAGCCTGATTTAACAGACATTTTAAAAATTGTCAGAGATGTTACAGATGTTTTGTGACTTTATTCAATGGTTCGGTACAAGGACATAGTTGGGTTGTTTTATTTTGCTTTATTTTTAAGCTGGAGTCTTGGTCTCCTGTGAAGGCTGATTGCAGTGGCAGTGAGTTGCACTACGAGAGACAAGGTCACGGGCGAAAAGGCTGCCGCTGTGGGCACTCCGTTAATCCACTTCACTTCTTGCTCCGCTGACATTTCCCGCTGAGTCCCATCATATCACAAATAAACCTGAAATGTGGCCATTTTCCCTTGTGTGTATTTGTCTTTTTATGCAGTCTGTTTCTTATTAATCTTTTTTTTTTGCAGGTTTTATGTGTTTTATACACAGTGCATTATACTTTTTATTATATATTGATTGAACTGAAAGAATGCATCAGTGACACATTTCTTTATATTTCCATTTTGTCTTTTGGATTATGAAAAGAGCTTTATAAATGTGATGATATAATAATAATAATAATAATTATTATTATTATTATTAGTAGTAGTAGTAGTAGTAGTAGTAGTAGTTGTTGTTATCTGTTCAATTCACATCTTTTCATTTGGAATTTTTTCCACCACATATTTTATATTTTCACCCACTAAAGGGTTATTTATAAGGTGAATATGCATAAGAGGCCAGCTGTGGAGATTGCTAGGGAAATGTTACTTAAACTTCAGCATCCGCTGGTCCCTAGTGCTAGCACTCTGCCAGGTGGTGTCTTCTGGATTCAGGGGGCCATCTAACTGCCTGCTTTATCTTATAACAAAACTTTGTTGGACGCTGTGCTGTGACTTTCCAGGGTGAAGCGGCATTAGAGTGTTTATCAAGGAAAGCGGCTTTTTTTTTTTCTTCATGATATGTCGCTGCCCCCCCCCCCCCCCCCCCCAAACCCACCCCCTCACTCTGTTGCTTTTGCTCTCTATCTCCATGTTTGCTTTCCACAGTCGCTGCAGAGAAAATTGCACAGGATGCTCACTCTTGTGCAGCAGTCCCACAGCTCCCCCTAACGCATTTCCTTGCAACCGCAGCACAACCGCCTGGCTGGCCTCTCAACTGGGTCAGAGCAATACTTAAAGTGCTATGATTCAGACATATTAGGCATATTACCTGAAACACAAAGGCTGTTATGTAATTCTTAATTATATCGTCCTGGTTTTCATACCAGCTTGAAAGATCCTTTCTGCAGCAGCTGAGACTGAAAATCGCATTTAGTTGGCTGAGGGTTCGACGACTGCTCTTGGCAAGAACTAAAATTTGAATACACAGTTCCCCGAATTCTGGTTCTAGGCTAATTAGCATGATTTTTCTAAAGTCCAAGATGTATCTGCAGTGCATACTGCACGTAGTATACAAAACAGAGTACAGTAACCATGGGTTCTGCTTGCTAAGGTCTATGGTGGCCTTTTCAGAGATTCAGTGTTACGGGTCTTGGCAATGTACTAATGTACTATGCTAATGTACTATGACTAATACTGTGGTCTCCAGCTTACAGTTTTGTTTTTCTTATCTTTCATATTTTAAGCATATCTACTGTCTTTTAAGCAAAGTTTAGGTTTAGTGTTAGAATTGCACAGCATAATATAATCACCAAAAAAATAATTATGTTCACAATAAAGAGCAGCTTAAAGGAACAAGTACGTGAGAAGCATGTCCCCCAGCATCTCAGGCCATTCTTGAACAACGTCCTAGACTCATTACGGTTTGCATGAGACGGACACATAGTTGTAGAAGATGCTGTACCTGCTTATCCTGTACCTGTTTCGCAGAGCTTACATTAACCAAGGAATCAGAAAATCCTGAAGATTCACTTCTTTGACTTCTCCAGTGTGTCTCACATCATCCATCATTTCCTGCTGGGTCATACAGATTTAGGACACCATGGTTGCCTTACGTAGTTTGTCTGCATTGGTAATTGTGCATTTTATGCCCTACTAGGAAACACAGAAATGCCCTGGGGGACAGTATTGTCACCATCTCTATTTACTCATTACACCGTTGTTTGCAGGTATAACTCAAAAAGGTCATGTCTTCTGAAAAGGTCCTCTGATGATTCTGTGGTAGTGGAATGCATTAGTGAAGGAGGAAAGGAGTTCGGAAATCTAATGGAGAATTTTACTGTAACCACCGGTAGCTCAATATTGGAAAGACAAAGGAGCTTCAGGAGGAGCGGAAGACTGCTGTGTCCAGTGTCAAAACCCAAGGACAGAAGAAAGAAATACTGCAGTGTTATAAGTACCTTGGCATCTACATCAATGGCAGGCCAGACTGGCATGAAAACAAAGAGGCTGTCTGCAAGAAAATGTTTTTCTTTAACAGAATGAAGTGCTTTAGCATGTGCAGAAAACTGCTACACATTTCACCCGCCCTGTCAGAGTCATTCTTTGCTGCTGTTAGCTGGGGGTGATATCTAGGTGAAGGGCGCTGGTAGACTTCTTGAGAAAAGCTAACTCTGTAATTCACTGAGCATGGAAGCAGTAGTGGAAGGAAGAAACGTGTCTGAACTGTACTCCTGTCTGAATAATGAGGCCTACACTCACAATAGAGAGCTGGTGGGTCTGAGGAGCACCTTTAGTTTCAGACTCAGCCCTCAAAAAGCATGACTGACCACCATCAGATCAGGAATCATGCACAGATTTCTGTGCCTGCCCCCTTGGGTTTGTTCAGTGCCTTGGATTTACATGTTCTTAAGCCCAACCAGCTCATAGGACACTAACTCAGCACTCCATAACCCATCACTATATCGTTTCACCTACATTAACTTACGCATATTTTATCTATGCAACCATTTTCCGGCCACACTTGCACCGATGATCACCATTCGGTACTCTGCTATGCAGGTTCTCCTAGGGAATTTTTTTTTGTAATGCTGCTGGACAGCAATTTTAAAAGAAAGCTTTATATCTTTCACTGTAAATGCACTGATATCTTAGGAACTCCTTAAATTTTATAAATGTCTTCTCAGCAGTAAATATTGCTGTATCATGGCCAAGGTATTTTTTATTTATATTCAAAGAACATGTTGAGGCACACTGCATGTCTGGATAAACGGACTTTTAATGCATTTATCTTTGTTTCAACTGTGTTATTCTCCTTATGGTAAAAAGCTGACATTTCCCACTGAGTCCCATCATACCACATTTCAAAATCTTCTTCAGAATAGCTCCCCTTTGCTTCGATGACAGCATTGCAGGAGTTTTCCTCAAGTTCTGGGCACAAGTTGGCAATTTTACTATTACTCTTTGATCCAACTCATCCCAAACCGACTCTATAGAGTTTATGGTCGGGGGATTGTGGGGGCCTGGCCATGAGTCATGAGATCCTGGTTTACAAGATAATGCTTATTACTATGTAACCTCAAGTTGTCCTTGTCTTGTTGAAAATAGGTGTCTCCAGACTTTTGACTGGTACTGCACAAACACAAAGTTGAAACAAATTCTTAATGTAAAATTCCTAGTCTGTTTGACTGGTTCTTACAACACTGAGTTAGCTGGTTTATCTGCAGATATATCCAGCATTATAAAGAAATGTACAGTGTTGTACAGGAGTACAGGGTTACATCTTGAGTCCGTCTTTTTATAACTATGGCAGCACTTAACGTTAATATGATGCTGCACACATCTTGAAAGGATATGGATTTAGTTGGACTAGGATAAGACAACGATGTCTTCATTTTCTGAGATAGAAAATGACTTTGGCTGTGGAATACAGAGCAGGGAAAACTAGGTTGCGTGATTCCAAGAAGACTGCATTTTCACTTTGGCTGGGAAATAATTCAACACAAGTCACACAAGACTAGCATATGGTGCTGGATACCTGAAAGAACAGCAGACTGACTTTTCCCTCATCTTTTCAGAAATTTCCTTTGATCATGACACTGCATGTTAAAACTTGTGCATGTTCACTTGAATGGTAATATGAGGGAGGCTTAAATTTAATACGGCTGACTGCAGCTAAGTCTGGCTGTCTTCAATCAATCAAATACAATTATCAATTAAATATGGTTAACTAGTTCATGGGAATCACTTTACACATGTGCTATTTGGGTGTTGGATATCTCCTGGATAGCTCCTTGAATAAATAAAATACTAGTGTAAAAAATGTACTGTATTTGCCTAATATTAAAATTTGTCTAAAGATCTGAAACCATTAAGTGTGTCATGACCTGCTGGTACGATCCTCCCATGTGCCACGCCCCCTCATTTACCACGAGTGCAATCCCGATTGTGGCCAGCTGTTCAGTGTTATTTCTGCTTAGTCCTGTGTATTTTAGTCCGCGTCTGAATCCGTTTCCCTCGGTCGGTCATTGAAGTCTTTTGTGCTGGTTTGCCGTCCATCTTTTGTTTTATGTATTCCCCGACAATAAAGCCCTCCTTTCCTTTCTCCTGTTCTGTTCCTGCTCCGTCCTGCATGGCGTGACAAAGTGCTACAAATATTCAGTAATATCAGAAATCAGGAAGGGGGCAAAAACTTCTGCATTGCACTGTGCATCACGTTCTCGGTTGCATTTGGTGGTTTCCTGTTTGGAGAGTTTCCTGGAACAGCCTTGGTACGGGCTGTTGTGCTTCATGTGATTCTGCTGTACATTGAGGGGGATGGAGGGCAGTGGGTTCTCAGTGGTGCGAATGTGTAAATGTGTTGCAGTTTCTGACTAAGGGATCTGATGGAATACTTTGATTCTCTTGCATCCCAAGAGAGTTTGGCTGCACTAACAATAAAGTCCCTAGATTGATGGGACACCCAGAAACAAACCTGAATATCTTGACATGTCAGTCAGCTGGAAAATGAGAACACTAGCACAGAAGTCATACTGTATACAGATGCTCCTCTACTTACGCACTTTCAACTTACGAACTTTCAGACATACGATCGAAATGCCCTTAAAATGATGTTGAATAACGACTTACGAGCATTTCAAGTTACAAACGGCCGTTCGTAACACACACATACAAGTTCAACACACACACACACACAAGTTCGTCTTCCTATCTATTTCTATCATATCTATTTCTAAGGGAAAAACCCTAATCCCAATTACGACACTTTTACTTTTTTGATTGCATTCACAGATTCTTATAAAATTGAGGTTCTCCAAATGGGGACCTGAAGAAGTGTCCCCAAAAGTAAGGAAGTTTCAGGTTTTACTGCACTTTGGGGACATTTTAGTCCCCAAATGTGATCTATGCAAACCCCCCCCCCCCCCCCCCCCCACACACACACACACACACACTGTTTTGGCCCAAATATTAGAGCCCAATCACAGCCCTGATTGTAAGATGACATTCTACTTTTTCAGTAACTAGTTTTTTGGAATACCAAAGTTTTTGGATACCAAATCTAATCTTTATGAAGAAAAATCATTTTATTTGACAATAACATATAAGACGTTAACTATGAAGCAAGAAACCAATTGCATTACAACAGGTGTATTAAACCGCAAACATTCCAATAAACAAATGTATTATTTGGGGGGGTAGATAGTCAATATTACAAATTCCACAATCCTTGAGGGTTTTCAGTGCAGCAGACCCACATAAAGAGCACAAAAAACATCGTGGCGCATGGTTGCGTCATTTTAATAAAGGAGAGGACAGCTCTTTTAAAATGAAAGTTATTCTCTTTATTAACAGCCACTATTAATTTAATACTAGGACCGGCACAGACAGTGAAGACAGCAATTTACACGACACTCACGGTTACATACCACTGAAACACACTCATTCCAAAGCAAACATTGCACCGTAACAACGTTCACCATTAACAGAAATACACAAATGCACATAGTAATTTACAGTACGTTATTTATAAATATGTGCTGTGCATTGCAAAGCACGCCGGTAACTGTATAATTAGTCCTGCAGACCACCCCCTCGGCATCAAATTATGTCAGCTAATCATGGACAGCGGGGGAGATCCGAACAAATGAAAAAGTTTGCCTTGGGGAAACAGTGATCACCACTAACACGACGTTGTATAGCTAAAACGCATCATTTCTGTTGATTTTGTTTGAAGTGTACTCTGTACTGTATATGCATAATGACATGTAAATTCCAGCCATGAAATAAAAGAAGACCCCACTTCTTTAGGTGTTATGCTCTCATTTTTATATACATCTTTTTATACACCTTTATACACCTGCATGCATAGTGTCTGTGTGTGTGAGACACACACACACACACAAACACAATATGCATGCATGTGTATAAAGGTGTACAATTAAGCACACAGTCAGTCTATTCCAGCAAATATTATCAGAAGAATGGTCCAATCACCAAATTTCCTGCTACAGCTGCCCTGGTCAAATGGAAACATTTTCAGTTTCAGTTTGGATGTTGCAGCTAGACAAGCTCACAGAAAGAGACCTGCTCACCCAACACCAATACCCAACTTTAATGGCAGCAAATCCCACCAGTAATGTTCCAGCATCTAATGGAAAACCTTCCCAGTAGAGTACAGGCTATTACAGCAACAGTGCCCCAACCACCTTCTTATTAATACCCTTGGTACAAAAATACATAATATAGCATCACTATTTTTCATATTTTTGTCTTTTTAAAAAAAAAAAAAGCTGTTTGTTAAAGTTACTGAGAACTTGTGAACTTTGTTCATTGTAGTTGCAAAACACAGAGACAATAACGTAAAAAACAAAAATCCCATGTAATCTCTTTTCTCATATGGTGTGACGTTACATTAGCACTGTTCAATCTGCTGTCACATTCAGGCCTGTTTAGACAAGCTTTGGTGTTTGTATTTAATCAGGGAAATATGGACTGGGTCGAGTCTTTGTGCAGAGCTGATGTGAGAGTATGCCACACTGCGGCTGTCCCCTGGGGTTCAGCAAAAATCCATCTGGCTCCCTGAGAATCAGTCAGGGTGCATTCCTGCTCTGCAGCCCAGTCGCTCAGTCTGCTGGATTTTAATTACCACAGAGGGAACAAAGAAAACCCGCGAGACCTGCTGCATGAGCGGAGGGGGGTGGAATATTAATAAGACAAATGCTCATGAATATTCAGAAATAAACAATGCAGATGGGTGGCTAATGCAAGGCCATTTTTGTGAGGCAGTGCCTGTGGTTGAGTGGTTCTCGTTTATAAGCAGGCTGCTTTCGACATGGTTCCTGCTTTGCACATCTCAGATTCAAGGTATGTGTATTCAAGTGAGCCGAGCGTCTCTTATTTTACCGGCTGATGAAAAGGAAATAGTTTATGGATCCAGGGTCACAATGAGCTTGGAGCTTATCCCAGGATGCATTGGAGGCCCTGAAAAGGATGCCAGTCATGCAGGCATGCAAACACAATCTGGGAAAATTAGAAAAGCCGATTTATGGATTGATGGATGGATAGATGCTTGGATGGATGGACAGATACTTCTGCCCAAAGTAATATACAATTTACCGAACCAGATGTTTTGGACTACAGGAAGAAACCTGCACTACAGAATATATGCTGCAGCCATCAAACACACACACACACACACACACACACACACAAATGCAGAATGATGCAAACATCAAATCCTGAAGATACTTTTCCATCATACAGGAGGTTGGGTGGATATTTTACATTTGCATATTTAGCAATATTCTACAACTGAGAATGCAGGGTCAGTCAGTCCTTGGAGAAAACTGGGGTTAAGGGTCTTGCTCAGGGGTCCAGCAGTCAATTCACATGGCTGACAATGCAATTTGAACCGGTGACCTTCCCACCACAGATACAGAATCTTAACCCACAGAGCCACATATTGAGAAAGGGAAAAAACAATCATGCATCATAAATCTGTGAATTTCATTTAACTTAAATGTAAATCTTTCATACACTGCACATTATTTTTCTTGCGATAGTTTTCTGGACTTATTCAGCTTAAGCTGTGAAGTTATGTGTTCTGTACCTATGATTAATGCTCTTCTTCTGGCTTCCTCTCCATTATTCACTCCATTTATAGCCACGTTAAGTCTACACTCCCCAAGTCCACCTCTACTAACAAGTACAGACCAACAACTACAGTGCAGAAATTATTGTGGTCGCTTCATTTTACATTTTTTTTAAATAACAGACATGAATTAAATGCACAAATACACCACAATCAAAAAAGCAAAAATAGATTCGTACATTTTTGTAAATGTATTAGTAAAGTGAAATATCACATCTACATACAGTAACTATTCAGAACCTTTGCTATGGCACTCAAAATTTACTTCAGGTGCATCCAATTTCCATTGGTCATTCTTGAGATGTTTCCACAATTTGATGGAAGTTCACCTATGGTAAATTCAACCGAAGAGGAAGAACACAAGACCCCACGACAAATATTGCTTTTCAGAGGAAAAATCAAGCAATGAAGGAGTCATCAAAGGAATTGTCTGTAGACCTGCAACACAGGATTTGGCTGGGAAAGGACACAGAAACATTTCTGTGGCTTTTCAAGGTTTAGAAGAACACAGTGGCTTCCACTGATCTTACATGGAAGATGTTCGAAGCCACCAACTTGAGCAACCTTGAGTTGGATGCTCAAGCAAAATAAGCAAAAAGAGAAGTAAGAGTCAGGGAGGTGACCAATAGCTGAAGATCATAGATCCCCAGAGGTTCTCTGTGAAGGTGGGAGAACCTGTGAGAAGGACAACCACCTCTGTGGCACTTTTCCCCCTATTTTTTGTAAAATGAGCAAACAAAAGACACTCATGAATAAAAGGAGCATGAGGGCTCTGTTGATGCTTGATAAAATGTGCCTAAAAGACGAAAAACATGCTCCCCCCGCAACATGGGCAGCCACCTGGAGTGCCATCTTCCATGGAGGTTGCTGAGATAGCAAGTACTGTCCATTCTCCCCCAATCAAACTTCAGTGGCAGTGCATTCCACCTGAGACAAAGTGAAACTGGGTGGTGAAGGTTGTCTAGGTTTCCATATAGGCTTTGACAAGCACTGGGTCCAGGCATCGCCTGGGTCCCAAAAGTTTTATTCATTTAATTGTGGCTAAACAAAGGAGAATGATTGCACAGCAACAAAGGAGCAATGAAGTACAGAAGAAACTCCGATTGCCAATAGTACACATCAGAATAGAAAAGAATTTAAAAAAAAAATGTGTTTGTCATCTTTGTAGCATTTATAAAAATACACACACCACTAATCCCCTGAATGTATGATTATTAATGACATATCTAATGTTGTCTGACAGCTCTCCTTATGTTGGATATAAAAAGAAGCATTCACTGAGTGTTTCAACGTTAAAAGCTTTTTTCAGTTTCTTGCAGTGGGCCGCATTTTCATGAAGGGCTGTATGCTTAATTGGATAATTGTTTAAGTGAACCAGTGGGTGGTTAAGGCCACAGTAATTACTTAGTGAATTGAAGAAAACAGGAGACTCTGCAGCTAGCAAACATAGCAGGAGAGAGAGCTGAGCAGCTGGCTTCCCAGGAAGATGATGGGTAGGTCTTAAACTGCATAGCTCCTCCAGATCATATTCGTCAGTCCCGTACATAATAATTCCCTCGGTTTTGGAATCTTTCACAAATGTTTTAGCATTTCACCCAGTTCATCCTATAAGAAAACACTAAACTTTAAAAGTCATCAGAAATGATGAAGCACTGGTACATTTACAAACCAAAGACACGGCTGTAATACATCACTTAAATATAAGTGAAATTCCCCCAAATAGCTTAATAATATTTTGAATTAATAAAATGCTCTTACCACAAAGTGGATTCTGGGAGTTTTGGAGAGATTTAAAGAGGACATTAACATCTACATTAACACCAGGCATTCTGATGTTTCAATTGCTTAATAAATACTGAAAAGAGAACAGTTTTCATCCTTCATTGCCGCCACAGATGAGTTCAGGTATCGTGCGGTGATGTCTGTACCAGTACAACTTTATAATTTTGTAGCAGTCCAGGTACAGAACAAGCATTGTTCTTCAGAGTCATCATGAAAGAATGCAGCCAGCATGTCATTCAACACATGTACATACATCAGACTTTTATTTATGTTCCAACCAGACTGGTTTTCAGATTCTTGGTTTTAGAGATGTACTGAAATTTCCAACAGCAGCCTTACTTTAAGATCCATTGTGGTTTTTTCTTTACAATTTCCTTAAATTAAGTGACAGTTATCCAGAGGAAACCATTTCAGTCTTAAATGAGAAGTAGTGTATAGATAAAGTGATAACCTAACTATAGTCTTTGAAATATGACTTTAAAAGAACATATTCTTGTAATCCGAATATATTCTTGTACACTGTATGACTTCAGTGGTAAATAACAGTAAAAATACTATAGAGAACCGATACAAATCTGCACAACATAATTAATACAGGTTTGGATTTCATACCAGTCATAGCCCTGGTGTTAAACAATAACCTGAGCCCCCCACCCCACTGTGCCAAACACAAACATACTTAACCAGTGAATATATTAGACGTCTCTCTCTCTGCCTAGAAGAGAAATGAGCTTTATTCAGCTCTCAGGGTTGAATAAGCGTATGACAAACTGCCAGGCAGCTGATATGAGCTTTCTCCCGCACACACAGTGCTCTGGTCCTCCCTATTAAAGCTGCTGTACTGTTGGGTCACCACGGAACTGGGTCTCTCTGTTGCTGTCGGAGTGGGCCAGAGATCCGTGATGTCCGCTGGATTAAAGGCTCCTGGGGTCAGTCCACTCTCATGTTCGGTCTACAAGGGCCACCAGTTTGCCAAGACTCTCAGAGAACGACAGAATGCCTGTCTGCTTTTGTTGCTTTCTGGCAACTCTTAAGTTTCTTTTGTTTTTGAATTCATAAATACTACATCCTGCCATTGTGAAAATGTTTTACAATTGTCATGCACTGAAAATTATGGTGTACTGTAAAAAAAAATAAATACTGTAACAGTGGTGGCAGTGGCCGTCTGAAAGCTCAGAACAAGTACAGGAAGAAGGCACTTCTACTAGAGTCCTATACAAGCCCTGAAATTAAAGCCTGACCCATACCCGGAACCTAGAGACCAACCTGACCCAGCCTCAATAGTACTAGAAAATCTACAACCCGAACCCTAAATTGTGGAAATATTAGTGTATACGGAGTGATTCGCAAGCTGCATTTTTTCTCTCGGTAGTCAGATGCTTGCTGGGTAGCTGGTAGATGAGAGAGAAAGGGAGGGGCAGGGGTTGGGTGGAATGGTAAGTGCAAATGAGCAGAAGACACAGCAAGCGCAAAAAAGCAATTTGGACATTATATATACAAAACCCAACCCCAGCTAGATGTTGAACATAAACAACTGCTAGATATCTGGTCCAAAACACGAGGCTTTGCGGAATCCCATCTGGCTACGCTGAGTCGCAGACATGCAAGTTTTAACTGCAACAACAGAGGACAGCAAATTTGGAACTGCAAGCTAGAGGGCAGCCAAGAACAAAAATGGTGCCCCCCCCCCCCACCCAGGCGGGTAGGGATTTAGGTTGAGTGTTGTCTTTTGGTTTCTTTTT
Organism: Brienomyrus brachyistius; assembly: GCF_023856365.1. Taxonomy (NCBI): domain Eukaryota; kingdom Metazoa; phylum Chordata; class Actinopteri; order Osteoglossiformes; family Mormyridae; genus Brienomyrus; species Brienomyrus brachyistius. Next base: position 6,412,291 of record NC_064548.1, read on the forward strand.
CTATTGCACATAGGAGAGAGTATGCATTTGGTATGAGTCACACTTGGTAGTTGGGGTTTTGTTTGTTGTTTTGATTGTGGTTGATTATGGGTGCCTCCTAGGATTTGAACCTATAACCCTAACCGTTCCAAGCGTTAACACACTGGTCATAGGAGCTATTCCTCTGTCATCCTGCCATTCCTGTGTCACATGACCTGGCTCCTTTATTCTGCTAGAAGAGAGCTTGAAGAGAGTAATGAAATTGCATTATGCCATAATAATACTGAAAATAAAAAGAAATATCAATATAAAAAAAAAAATAAAAGAATAATAATACCGTTGTCAGGTTTTGTGGATGAGGACGGGCAGACTGGCGGATAGGCGGCAGGGAAGGACGAGGCAGGCAGGCAAAAGGCGGGGAAAACTGGGGAATTATTAAGGGAGAGACGGCTACGGGGAGAACAATACATCGCAACGATACTAACATCAATGACAGACATTGGACAGGGCGAGACGTGGACTGATATAGACAAAAGACAGGGCGAAATAACACAGCTGGGCATGATTGGGGAAGCACACGTGGATAATCAGGGGGCGTGGCACACACGAGGATCGTATGAGCCGGGCGTGACAACCGTTTCTCAAAATGTGATCCTTATTTTATGTTACACTATAGAATGTAAATAAAATAAGCAGATCAACTACAGATATCTCTGTGTTTTAGCTTACAGTGAATTATAGAATCTTGCCTTTTTATTGCGCCCATCTCAGAGGCTTATCATGGCAGTACATCTTTCTTAGCATTTCAATCCAATATTTTATTGGTAAAAATAATAACAATGTATGAGATTTTCTAGCATTAAACCGTTCGCCTTATCAGTAGCCCCAGTCTAGAATGTGTCTAACGAGTCTCCCTGCCTGCAAATGATGTTAAAGCTCTGTTTGACCTTTGAATACTTTCATTGATCCTTAGATGAAGAATATGTCACCATGTGCTACTCTGTACCCTAAAAGCACAATGACGGAAAATAATAAACACAGAAGATGAATGTTATAAGTAAACAAAGAAAACTTTTATTAGTAAAGTTACGATATACTTTTGCTTTTTCAAAGAGTATGCGAGGTTTATTTCCTCTGTATGTGTGTGTGTGTGTCTGTGTGAATGTGTGTGTGTGTGGGTGTCAATGTGTTAATGTGTGTGTATGATCCCATGCATGTACACATAGTGCGCATATTCATATCATGGTAGGGGCTGTTCATTTCTGTGGGCATAACCCTAATCCCAGCAATGACAGCCTTTATCCCTACCCATCTTAATCCCTACCCAGTTTAATCCCTACCCAGCCCTAACCTTAACCATAAGTAACCAAACAAAATACAAGACTGCTGGCATTTTTAGGTTCTCGATAGTAGTCACAGATTTTTATAAAATTGAGGTTGTCCTTGGGGGGATGGAAGAAAAAATCCCCGCAAAAAAATTGCAGGTTTTTTATTTATATAATGAAATTTGGTCTCCACAATATAATAATCACACACACACACACACACACACAAACAGAGAGAGAGAGTCTGGATATGGTTTAATTCTGTTCTTGCTAGAAGTACAGTATACCCTGAATATGGGTGGATAATTTTTCAACGCAGAATCATTCTATTCCACGTTAATTGCACACATTGTGTATCTGAGGCTGTCAGGGTGCACAAACAGTCTGATTGTAAGGAGAAAGAGGGTGATTAGTCTACCTGTGTCTTTTATGCACTGTTACCTGGGTCCCGGTTTAGCAACTGTGTCTCCTCATTAGGCCTAAGCCTCCTACAGTGTGTTTAGTGGTCTCATGGTGCAGATCCTCCTGTTACTCGGACCTTTATGATCCTCAGGATCTTCAGACATATATTCTTATTAGAATTTATGGTAGTGCCTGCATAAATGGTATTTTAATTTGCTAGTGACCTTGTATAATTTCTGACAACAATGTGATCAACCCACATATTGTGTATAAAATACAAATTCTGAAAAATAAATAAACCCATTTAACTGTACTCTTTCTTCCCAAATTTAAGCATGCTAAATATCTAAGGTACATGAGTACAGTGTTGCTGTGTAGTGTAAATATGTATGCTATGCTGAAACTGACTTCACTAGACCCGGTACTGTCAGAAACGACAGCGTTGTATTCCCCAATTAGCCCTGAAACTTGCTCCACCCACCTAATTCATATTCGTCCCACACTTACCAACTTCCACAACTTCTAGAAGTACTGGATAAATGTTAAAGTTAATAAATGTGTTTTTACGTGAATGTTGTGAGTGCTTGTGATATCCATCCATCCATTTTCCAAACCGCTTATCCTACTGGGTCGCAGGGGATCCGGAGCCTATCCTGGAAGCAATGGGCACAAGGCAGGGAACAACCCAGAATGGGGATTGCAGGGCACACTCACACACCATTCACTCCTATGGCCAATTTAGTATGAGAGCCTCAGCATGTTTTTTGACTGTGGGGGAAACCGGAGTACCCGGAGGAAACCCTACGACGACATGGGGAGAACATGCAAACTCCACACACATGTGACCCAGGCGGAGACTTGAACCCGGGTCCCAGAGGTGTGAGGCAACAGTGCTAACCACTGCACCACAATGCCGCCCCCTGCTTGTGATGGTCTGAAAGGTCTTATTAATTTACTGTATTACTGTAATACTGACAATTTCATATAAGCTGATTACTTTTATTTGTTTTTGTATGTTTTAATGTCTATGATCAGACTTCTCACCCGCCAGCTCCTCTAGCTCACTGGGAGAATGCCGAGGCATTCCCAAGCCAGCCGATAGATAATCTCTCCAACATGTCCTGGGTCTGCCCTGGGTTCTCGTTCCAGTTGAACATGTCTGATACACCTCCTCAGGGAAGCGTCCATGAAGCATCCTACATAGATGCCTGAACCATCTCAAACTTCTTTTGATGTGGAGAAGCAATGCTTCTACCTTGAGCTCCTCCCAAATATCCATGATCCTCACCCTGTCTCTAAGGCTGAGCCCAGACACCATGTGAGGGAACCCTATTGCTGTCACCTGTATCTCATTCTTTCAGTTACTAACCAAACATACAGAATGGTACAGTGTCCTCATTACTGCCGATGCTGCGCCAATCTGCCTGTCGATCTCATGCTCCCTTCTTCCCTCACTCATGAACAAAACCACAGGATACTGAAACTCCTCTACTTGAAGCAGAAACTCATCCCCCACCAGAAGAGGGCAGTCCATCCTTTTCCGGTTGAGAACCATGGCCTCAGACTTGGAGGTGCTGATCCTCATCCCAGCTGCCTCACACTCAGCTGCAAACTGCCCCAGTGCATGCTGTAGGTCACAGTCCGATAAAGTGAAAAGCAAAGACGTGATCCTAAGATCACCAAACCGGACCTCGTCCACCATTTGGCTATACCTATAAATCCTCTCCATAAATGTTATGACAGAATTGGTGATGAAGGCCAGCTCTGGCAGAGTCCAACACCCACCAGGAATGTGTCTGAAGCGGGGTTTTTGGCTTATTGGGGTAACTTGTCGGATTTAAGGTATCACAGTTTAAATGGACTATATTTTCGTTCAACTGGAAAATCAACACAGCAAATATTCAGATATAATTATTAATTACTCATGTTTTGTAACACAGTCAGCTCGTGTTTTGCGAAAAAGAATATTTCGACTCATGCTAACTTAAGACGCGCTATTAAACTGACTTCATCTTTCTGTCTTTGGCCTACAGGAACTGGACAGTGTACTTCACCTTATATAAGGTTAGTTTAGTTTCATACAGTACAGTACATGGCCTTAGATCGTACCTGCTGATTTCTACAACCTACCAGAATCACCCTTTCAGTTAGTGGATGCTTCCTTGTGACAATATCGGCAGCAAAAAGCCTCTCTTCTGCTCCCTCATTGAGTGTCGACGCAATTGACCCTGTATCAAGCCTTCCTCCTAACTCAAATTAGCCATTGACTCAAACAACCACATAGAACACGAAAAAGCTCGACCTTGTGTACTGTGTATTCTGAATAATTATTTTATAGTCATCAGCTGCACTTCTTCAAATGGTCATATAAACCTCCTCTAATTCAGAATCATCTGTGAGGGTTGACTCAGCTATGTCCAAACTCCGCCTCATGAAAGGTGAGCTTCTCAGTTTCAAGCCAGAGCATGTGGCTCCACAAGATATTGGTTTGGAAAATGATTTGATGGTGGGCTTTTTCTTGAACTCTGCAGTTGGGATTCGCTGTTCCAATGGCCAGGTCTAAAACAGCTGGAACAGAGTTTTTCCTACTTGTACTGTATAATAGCTGTGTGAGGAGAGGTTTTGTAAGAAATTTTGATTGCCCAACTGATGATTGCTCCACAACAACAGACTGTGCTCTTTGCTCAAATACATGACCTAGTAACCATACATATGGACAAAAGAACTGGGACACCTGATCATTATAATTGCATGAATTTTTATGACATCCCATTCTAAATCAATAGGCATCAACATGTAGTTTGTCCCTCCTTGGCAGCTGCCACTCTTCTAGGTTGGCTGTCCACAATAATTTGTAGTGTGTCTGTGGGAATGTTTGCCCAATCATTCCAAAAAGGATGTGTGAAGTCAAGCACTGATGTTGGACGTAAAAGCCTGGTTCACAATCTCCATTCTAGTTCATCCCAAAGTTGTTTGTTGTGGTTGTGGTCAGAGCTCCATGCAGGCTAATCAAGTTCTTCCACACCAAACTCACCCAACCTGTCTTTATGGACCTTGCCTTGTGCACTGGGGTACAGTCATGCTGTTACAGAAAAAGGCCTTTGCCAAACTGTTCCCACAATGTTGGAAGCAGAAAATTGTCCAAAATGTCTTGGTATGCCGAATCATTAAGAGTTCCTTTCACTGGAACTGAAGGGTCAAGCCCAACCCCTGAAAAAAATAAACCCATAATGTTCTGGTGTGGGGTGGAACAGAGGACGCAGATGTGGGAATCGTGGCAAACAAAAGAAGGTTTACGAAAACACGACATCAATGACGGCACTGTGTCGGTGAGGTAAGGCTTACGAGAAGAAGGCATGGTTCTAAGCCACGCCACGGAGGAGACAGGCGTGTCAGGCCGGGCAGGACCGGACACATACCTTAATTCTTCCTTCACCAAACTATACATTTGGCACAATGCAGTCAGGCACATAATGTTCTCCCGGCATCCACTAAGTCCATTAAACTGCCAGACAGAGAAACGTGATTCATCAGTCCATAGAACACGTTTCCACTACTCCAAAGTCCAGTGACAGTGTGCTTTATACAGTACCACTCCATCCAACACCTGCTGGCCAAATGGGGACAAACACATAGGGCAGGGATGGATGGGCACCGACCCCGACAGCTGATAATTAATAATATATAGAATATGTCTCTCTTCCCCTCACATAATCTATGCATATGGACGCAGATCACTGGTTCATTCTTATCCCTGTTTATTTTGACCAATCAGATGGTGGTGACACATCCAGCTCAGTTTAAGCACACTTTGTCACTTGTCAGTACGGGTACGGCTCAGGTTTAGCTTGTATACTTTGCAATGGAAAACCATCAGTTTGCATTACCGGTCAGGTATGTCTCACTTCCTAGTGGCAGTGGAAAAGCGACATAAGAGCTACATTCAATGCCGATGAGAGCAAGGTGTCCAGTATCATTCGACTCTGTATTACGCTCAGGAATGCTAGAGCCATTCAACACAGAGTTGCCCTGAATTAAAATGTACATCAGAAGAAGGTTTTGGGAACACGCTTCTTCACTTCTTAGTATATGCTCAACAACAACTGATGAGCTTCCACTAGTATGGGTATGGGCAGGGAAAACTAGCATTGGTGGCCTCTGCAGGTAGTACATCTACTATCAGAGCCTCCAGAAGGTGACTGTGGACCATGGGGTGGCTGAGATCTGGAAGCAAGAGCTTGTGTGGATGCTATAGGACCCACGTTACTAGACCTTTTCCTTACAGATTTAGCTTATTAGCCCTGTGCCATTAAGGTACTGCTGACACTATATGCATTAGCAAACTCAGAAATTTTCTCCTTAAACGTGACTATTGTCTCATTCATGATATGGGCAAGGGGCACTAGTTCTTTACCAGTTTTCTCAACATCATCAATTCAATTTTAGTTTATTTTTGTATAGTGTCTTTCACAACCCAAGGCACTCTACAAGAGTGTGTCACAATACATTCCTACATCATTTATACAGAATAATACAAAAAACAGGGGAAAAGGAAGACGAAAAAATAAAATAAAAAGAGCCAAATCGCAATGAAGGAGAGGAAATAAAAACTTCAAAATAAGAAAGAAAAAAACCTTCGGGGGTCTAAGGTCAACTGGCTGCCCAGCTCCCCCAGGCGTGCTAACATTACAGAGAATGAGATAATGGGTCTGCTTGTAAAAGCACACTAAACTGTGGTCAAGATCAAAGCCAAAGTCCATCAATGAGTCAGTTCCCCTCGCTAGACTGTGTGAGTTAGCACACTGAAGGCTGCACTCACTGTGTCACAGTTTGTAAGTCACATCCACTTTGTCATATTTCCATGGGACTGAACCATGACATCACCTCAGATGGTGCCCAGTATGGGCACTATCCAGACAAGTGGGATAGTAAGCAGAGAGCATGGGTGGCCAGAATATGCATAGACACATTAATGGAGAAGCAAAGTAGTCCAAAACTGCATGTACAGCAGCATCAGTAACCATAGTTACAGTGTTTGATGTGCTAAGTTGCAGGTAAGCTAAACTGAATTAATAGATCTTAAAGATTAAGCCTGATTCGACATCCTGAACATGAGCTACAATACAAGGGCTCTGTAGCAGAAGGCTTTACCACAAACTGTTTATTTATATGTGGAATGGCAAGGCAGCCTGTGTTCTGTGATATGAGTGGATGACACAGCATGTAAACTGCAATTAGTCCTGTTAGTTAGGCAGGTGATAGACATTTTTATTGCCTTATATGTAATTAGGAGAACTTTCAAGTTACTCCTGAAGTGCAGGGAATTAAGAGCAGGGGTTATGTGTTCAAAGATCCTGCTCCTGGCGGTTATTAGAGCTGCTGTGTTTTGAATACGCTGCAGCATGTACTAATTTCTCAGTGTCCTGAATAGTATGGAAACATTGTAGATTGACAATGTTACATAGCTGTAGGAAGCACACCTTCAATACTGTATCCAAATGTGATATGAACCAAAGGCTCATATCTAAGGTGACGCCTAGGTTACAGGCTGAGCTGCTGAGGCAGTAGTTCTGCCCCTTAGAGTGGAGATCACAGCAGGCCTGTTTGTGGACATGCTTGCAGCCTCAGCATCTAGGTCTTCACTGCATGGAGTGACAAAAAGTTTTCATTCATCCTCTCTAATGCAATCAGCTAACAATAGATGAGGAGTCATTAGGTATAGCTGAAATGTATATTTTGCTGTCATCAGCATAGGAGTGATAATTAACATTGTGTTTTCCTGTTATGCTACCTAATGACAGCATGTAGAAAGAGAAGATCATAGCCTCGAGAACACATCTCTCTGATACTTTTACTGGAACTTTTTGACCGTTGACATTGACGACAAAGTACAGTTGTTGGACACTTGCATACATTGGTTAGTCAAACACGATTTAAACCACTTCAAGTGTAAAGTAACAAAACCAATCAGACATAGGTCAGTTGGAAATCACACGTTAATCAAAAGCAATATCAATAATGATTTGGATCACGTAAAATCATATAATATATAATGTAGTAGTGCATAATATTTGTTAGTGAAGTGCATACAATATCTTTTATATCAAAACTCTCTGCTTGCATATACTGCGTATATCTTTGTCTCAGCGTCTAGCCACACTCATTTCTTAGCTGATTTTGTGACCATGAAATCACCTTTACTTTTAAACTTTTCAGTGCTGTTAGTCTTGCATTTTTAACGAGTCCAAAGGGTAATGCTCCCAGTGCATACAAGGGCATAATTTAGATCAGGATTGTCAAACTCAAGGCCCGCGTGGCGGATGTGGCCTATGGTACAACTGTATCTGACCCACGCAATAATATCTTATGTCTATCAAGACTGGCCCATCGGTATATAACATACACAACACTGGCACTAGAAATCCCAAATTGCACGCCAATAACTGGCTCGTTGACACGTCAATCAAGGTCTTCAAGCCAGCTCCTCCTCCCGCTTCTTGATTGACATACTCATCAGAGCATAGGCATAGATTTAGGGGGGACAGGGGGGACACCCCCCCCCCCCATTTTTGCGATATGGGGGACTATCCCCTTCAGTAATAATATATAAGCATAACGCAGAATAATAAAGAAGAACCTGGACAGATGTCTTGCTTAGCCGGATAACTTGCTGATTTAAGGTAGTCCGGGCTAAATGGAATTGGATTTGAATTGGATTTGAAGACAAAGTGCATTTAAACTGGGGTACCTTAAATCCTTAAATAATTTAAATAGTTTTTTTCACTTACATTTAGCCCAGACTTCAAAGTCTAGTCATCGACTAGTCACATCTTGTGTTTACACGTCATCATCCAACAGCAGGCCAGGTAGACTGTTGCAGGAAGGAATATTTATTATTTTACGGTTTATCCATGTTTTTACCTTTAAAACTTTATTCGCTTTACTTGTGAAAAATGTTAGTGGATTTACAGTTAGAGGAACTACAGTTTACAGTTAGCAGAACCAACAGTGCAACAGCGCACACACACACACACACACACACACACACACACACACAATAGACAGTAGTTTGCTACAGGCTTGACTTTGTATGTGCTTTAAATAAATAAATAGTTTGCGACATTTAATAACTCAAAATTGCTATAAGTAAGTTAGTACTATAACTGTCTAAGGGAAGAAAGAGAAAAAGCTTAATGAGTTACAGTGCAAAGTAACAAAGTACAAAAGTGAAATAACAAGGGAAAACAGCAGAGAGAAAATAAGCCATAGAAAGAGGCTAAATTGCATTGATAGAAACAGAGAGTCAAGAAGTTGAACAATAATTACAGTTTTTAAATGGGCAGAATTACATTCTACAAGCAATATCAAAAGTTCTGTGTAATAAAAAAAAATAAAGTGGCAAAAGAGACCAGAATCTTTCAATGCATGCACAGCATATTCTTTTAATCTACTTGTAGCGTTTAAATCTGAAGATGAATCACATGCATTAATGCTTTAATTTATTTAGATATATAGATTTAATTAAATGAGTAATGATTACTTAGGTGATAGAAGTCGCAATATTGAAGTAATGTATACATTCCACCCTGAAGTAATGCATACGTTACATTTGAGTGTGCGGAATAATAAAATACTTTCATTCAAATTAAATACCATAACTACTCCCATCATTACCAATAATAATAGTAATAATAATAATAATCAACATCACTTCTTCTTTCACTCTCCTCGTTATAATTCTAAAAGAGATGAGGAAAATGCATTTGAAGGGATGCATGTTGCATTAGCCCGCTGGGCTTTTTAAGGTTAAGGTGGTGTAAATATGGTTTCCAATTTTCTTTTCCCAGAAATATGCCATTTTTGTTCAAAGCTGTCATTTTCTCACTGCATTTATATTCTATCACCAGACTGCCACCGTGAGTGTGGTTTTAGATTTCCAGTTCCGAAGGATTGCTTTTTTGGTCATACTTAAAGAAATAAGTACTATATATTGTGCATGTATATTGTGGGTGTCTTTGTCTGTGTAAGATCACCAAGCATGCAGAGTGGGGGAGAAGGAGGGAGTTTAGGATGGAATAGAGCTTTTCAAGGTGCAAAGGCCCACATGGAAGGAAGATAATTATCTATGGCACTCATGGTGCACTGTGAACAGGTCTCAGTGTTACTTAACCCCATTTTATACTTTTTATATTGACTATTATGTGTTTTTGTAAATTACTTTGTATTGTATAAGCTGTAGGTTGGTATTTACTGTCATTGTTAATGTGTTATTTCTAACTTCCACCCAGAAAACAGAGTTGGGGGAAATGTTAAGTTCCCTCTTTCATTTAATTTTTGGTATCATGGTGTCTGTCATGGATATAAGTTTAAATATTTTAGAGATTTCTTTTTTTTATTTTTGAGTTGGATAATGTTTAATATATTAAGAGGATTAAGGGTATTAAGGTTAGGCTTCAGGTATTCCTGGTGTTCATTTTAGTTTTGATGGTGAATTTAATATGTAAATATTCCAGATATTGCACGTTCCCAGCTCTGCATTTCTGGATTAAATCTTCAAATGACATGAAGTGATTGTTATGAAAAGAAGGTGACGATGTGTAATCCCTTTCAATTCCTTCGGAGCAGAAGTGAATGGTAGTATTTTGAAGGTGGAAGTCTGGATTTTGCCAGATGGGGGGTGTATTTAAACGGTTTAAGAGCAGACTTAGTCATTTTAATGACTTTCTACCAGGCTGTCAGAAATGTACAAATGGCAGTATTTTTTAAAGCAGTTAGGTTTGTTTAGTGATATATTGAAAAAGGGTAAGTCTGCAAACTTGAGGTTTTTACAGTACAATTGCTCCAGCTATAACCACGAGGTGGTGTTACTACTGTAGTGTAACCATTTAGCTATGTATTGCAACTGATTTGCTAAATGGAAATGAAGGAAATTTACAGCTTCTATTTTGTCTTTAGAATTTTTTTTCTTTTTTGTAATATGGAATAATTGATTTTTCCTTTTTTGTATTTGTGGTAAAATATGAGATTAAAGAGTTAAGACCTTAAAACCTTTTTCTAAAGGCATGACAGGAAGCATTGTGAAATCATAATTAATCCGAGGGAGAATTTTCTTTCTGATTGTTGTAATATGTCTTATTAGTGAGAGTGGGAGATTCATCCAGCACCAAAGATCATCTTCAATTGTTTCGAGTAAACGGGTGTAGTTGATAGTGAATAACTCTGACAGTCTAGGGGGAAATGTTGATACCCAATACCTGATATTTCCAGTTTGCAGTGAAAGGGATGAATCCTGATCTGCAGAATCCCAGGCATCTTCAGAGAGTGGGAGTACGGTGGATTTCTTCCAGTTTACTGTGTAATTTGATACCTTGCAAAATGGTATTAATAAGATGAAAAAAAAAGTGTAGTGAGGGTTAAGGGTTTTGTAAAAACAGCAAGATATCCTTTGCATAAAGACTAATTTTTTTATTGTGTTATTGATTTCCATTTATTTTACTGTTTTGTCATATTGCTGCAGAAAGCACTTCTACTGTATGTAGATAGCAAATGATGGAGAGAGAGGGCCCTTGCTGTATTTCCCATTGGAGCACGACTACGGGTGATGTGATCCCATTTGCGATAACTGTAGCTTTTGAAGAGGTGTACAGTATCTTTTTCAGTGGATACAGAACTCTCCAAAGCCAAATCTGCGTAATGTATAAAAATGAAATGTCCAGTTGCCTTTTCTGTGTCTAGCAATGTAATTGTTGTTTTAATTTGATTTTGTTGAGTAATACTGACTACATTAAATAATCTACGAATATTATGCGTAGCATGTCTTGCCATGCTGAAACATGTCTGATGAGGATGGATTACAGTGGGGGTGACCGCCTCTAACCAAGCGCCTAGAGCTTTCGTAGTGATTTTCAGGTCTGTATTCACTAGTGTGAGTGATCAGTCACTGTGGTTGTCTTGGGTCTTTATTGGATTTCAATAAACTCTTATGGCTGCTGTGTTCATATGTGATGGGATTTTGGATGTATATTTAAGTCCCCTTACTAGTCCCTTGAAAAGTGGAGATAATATGTTCTTTAAGTGTATATGGAATTCTGCAGGGTAACCATCCGGATCGGGCAATTTTATTGTTAGGCATTTGGTTGAGGGCCTTATGGAGTTCTTCTGATGTTAATGGGTCATAAAGGCTATCGCTTATTTTATTGTTTAATCTGGATAAGTCTAGATGATTTATTCTTTTATGTATGAATAATGAAAGGCCACGTTGTCTGCTGTTATGTTGATGAGACTATTTGATTATATTGTACAGATTTAAGGTGCAGTAATTCTGAATTTGCAAAGTGAATTTCTTGTACTAGACATATATCTGCTATTATATTAAGGAGGTGATTGAGGATGTTTTTTTAGCTGGGGTACAAATGCCACAGACATTCCATGTCAGCAGGTTAAGTGTTTGGGGTACTTATCGCCTTTAGTATATCCCATTCTGGGTAACAGAAGAAATAAAGATAATTCATGTAAAACTAAGCACTTAACAGCAATTACATAAAAGCAAAATTAAATTAAACAATTATAATGTGGAATCAACATGAGGTAATCAATGCACATACAAGAAATTAGAGTGGTGGGAGGGAGGCAGACTACTTGTTGATGTTGTTTACAAGAAAGACAAAAGAAAAAACAGAAATGTGTGAATTACAAATGTGTGATTGTTTATGTGCAGTGAGAATGAGTGGATAAAAAGGAGGAAGAGAGTGTTTGGTAAATAAAGTGCATGTATACAGTATGTTTGTGGGGAGGGCAATATCATCACCTTGGGAGTCCAGTGCAATGTCATTATTGTTATTAATATAGTTGTTTGTGGTCTGGTTAGACGAGCCATGGAGTGATCTCGCTATTTCAGAACAATTGTCCTACTGTCAAAAAAAGTTTTAATATCATGGGTATATTTGGAGGTCCATGGACAGTTCTATTAGGCAAGTGATGTACACATAACTCATTTATAGTCAGCTGACACAATTTTCCAGAAAGTCTTACAGTAGTGAGAAAAAGACATAATTTATGGGGACTGGGATTTGAATGCCTGAGCTTTTCGTCGTTAGCAGAATGCTCTATTTGTTGAACTACAGGAAAATGTTGATGTAATGCTAAATCGTCCTTTAGCATTTCATTTTGTAATATGGGGTCATCACACAAGATGCAGAATGGATGCCAAATAAAACACTGAACAAAAAAATGAACTTTTTATTTACAGTATATACAAGGCATTAGGAACAATCAAAAAGAATAGTATTCACAAATCAAAGTATCTTTAACTCTTGGATCTTTCACTTAGAAAGAACTCATAGAAAGTACTCAGATATCATATTTCCTCAAATAGAGGTCGGAGCCTTTTTTCCTGTCGCAGTAACACACCATTATTAGAGGAAGGCTGGCATTAGATGTAGGCTGGATTAGAGGCAGGCTGGCATTAGATGTAGGATGGATTAGAGGAAGGCTGGCATTAGATGTAGGCTGGATTAGAGGCAGGCTGGCATTAGATGTAGGATGGATTAGAGGCAGGCTGGCATTAGATGTAGGATGGATTAGAGGCAGGCTGGCATTAGTTGTAGGCTGGATTAGAGGAAGGCTGGCATTAGATGTAGGCTGGATTAGAGGAAGGCTGGCATTAGATGTAGGCTGGATTAGAGGCAGGCTGGCATTAGATGTAGGATGGATTAGAGGCAGGCTGGCATTAGATGTAGGCTGGATTAGAGGCAGGCTGGCATTAGATGTAGGATGGATTAGAGGCAGGCTGGCATTAGTTGTAGGATGGATTAGAGGCAGGCTGGCATTAGATGTAGGATGGATTAGAGGCAGGCTGGCATTAGATGTAGGATGGATTAGAGGCAGGCTGGCATTAGATGTAGGATGGATTAGAGGAAGGCTGGCATTAGATGTAGGATGGATTAGAGGCAGGCTGGCATTAGATGTAGGATGGATTAGAGGCAGGCTGGCATTAGATGTAGGATGGATTAGAGGAAGGCTGGCATTAGATGTAGGATGGATTAGAGGCAGGCTGGCATTAGATGTAGGATGGATTAGAGGCAGGCTGGCATTAGTTGTAGGATGGATTAGAGGAAGGCTGGCATTAGATGTAGGATGGATTAGAGGCAGGCTGGCATTAGATGTAGGATGGATTAGAGGCAGGCTGGCATTAGATGTAGGCTGGATTAGAGGCAGGCTGGCATTAGATGTAGGATGGATTAGAGGCAGGCTGGCATTAGTTGTAGGATGGATTAGAGGCAGGCTGGCATTAGATGTAGGATGGATTAGAGGCAGGCTGGCATTAGATGTAGGATGGATTAGAGGCAGGCCTTCATTTTGAATTCCCTCTGTTACTGCATTACGCTGTTAATACAAAATCTATATATGAATGAATAAAATGCCACCATTGTGTCAGTTTGAACTCTAGTAAAAAATACTAGCTAATTTATTGAAAATATTCTCTAAATATAAACTGTATAAAAGAAGATTACAATATTCCAAGGCCATCAAAATTTTAAGAGTTGGCTAACGGTGTCAGTAATTGCCTTCTAAAAGTGCATTTTAAAAAATGTTCATCTATGCCATGTAAATCATACATATAGTCAATTTAACTTGTGTATAGTATGACCAGTCACATACTGGAGTTTACCATAAACGTGCCCAGGTGTCACAACATAAAAACAAAACAATTCATGAGTTTTTCCAAATATTAACATTAATAGACATTCCTTTACAGCAGTCAAACATCAAATGATGAAAATATTTAGCTCCAAACAAAATCTCAACCAAAAAGCTAGAATATCACCTAAATATAAACAACACTGCAGTTAATAAGAATGCTTCTGTATTCGTTAATGCACATTTCACCAAGCGCTTAAACTGAGTAAATGCAACTTCGATGCAAATCCCTGTCTAAGTTGTCAAATTTCTTTTTGCTCAAAACTTTTCTATGACTGCTCTGTACCATTTTGTAAATGTATGAACTCGGGTATGTTTTATTTATGCAGTTTCTTTTTAAATTCCAAAGTCTTTGTATAAATGTGCATACCAATTTTTTTTGTCTATTTAATTCGTACCATGCCTTTAAAAATGAGTCCCCAGGGGTTTAATCACTTTCCCCGGCCTGTATCTGGGTCTTAGTCCTTATATGTTCATGTTGACCATGCCCCCAGCCATTATCTTAGACTTGGCTTATAATTGAATCCTGTTTTGATTTGAGGAAATAAAATATCTATATGCAGCTGAGAGTGAACCGTGGAGCACTTTGTGTGGCAAATTTTAGTGAATGAAAACACCACAGTATAAAAAAAAACATTAGCACAAGCCTACCTGACACACTCTCTCGAAAAAAGGACTTGATGAAATTCATCCACAATAAATTTCCCTGAGTTACCCGCAAAACATTTCACTGATCGGTTACCTCACAGCCTTACCTTTGCTAATGATCAAAAATCCATAGAAACATTTTCATAAAATATTCATAAAATCATCTGACACCCCCACAGTTTTAAAGAGACTCAGTTGTGCAAAGATTCATAGAATGATTCATGGAAGATTTGTGTATACAAGATGGTAGCTGCAGGCTTCATATTCTGCTCATGGCTGCACTTAGCTAGAAGTTCTAATTTTGCTGCTCTCTGTACTTGCAATTTTGGATCTGACCGAATGAACATTTTTAGGTGTACATATTCATTTGTATGTTTTTGTGAAATGGTAATAAGACTCATCAATGATTAAATAGGGTAAGAAGAATAAATAATAACAAATAAATCATGTTCATAAGAATAAGCCTGTAATCATCTCATCCTTTTCTTTGTTGTCACTAAGTGCTGATGCTTTAATTTTGGTGCAATTTGTGAAAATGCCCAGATCTTCAAACATCCAATGTGCCCGCAAAGTTAGGAAAAGATCGGACAAATACTTTTTGAGCTATTGTACAAACAGGACCTAATGTCTGAAAGCACCCTTTTTTGCTATTGTTGTGTGGCACTGCTTCTGTGTTGGAGTGATCTGTGTCAAAATTTAATCAGTTCCAGTTCTATAACCATACAGTATAGTTTGAAAAAGATCTGTTAAAAAGGTTTTAAGTTATCATCTTAACAGGAACATTTGTCAAAACTGCTACTTGTGGCACTGCTTGGGGTGACACTTTGATCACTTCCAGCAAGTCATTCTTAGTGTTCCAGCAAAGTTTGAAAAAGTATGTAAAGCTTATGGTTACTGTGTTCACAAAACCAAGTGTCTTCAACAGCTGCTGTTTTCTTCCTTTGCTGCAGCACAGGACTGCTGCTTGTGGGCAATTTGTCTGAGAATGAATTCAGGTGTAGATCTTCATCAATATAATGTTTTTGTGAAGCAGTAATAAGGTTGATCAAATACTTTTTGACTTATTCACAATGTCAAATGTCATCTGATTTCAACCTTCCCTTTGCTGCCGCTAAATTGTGTCGCTTCAGTTTTGGGGTGAACGGTCTCAAAACTTAGTTCCACATCGCTATGAAGTTTGATCTGTCAAAAAGTTTTTGAGTTACCATCTTAACAGGATCAACTACCCAAACTGCCATTTTTGCCATCACTTATGCAGTGCTGGTTCAGTTTTAGGGCAATCTGTCTCAAAACCTGGTCAGTTCCATTCCAACCCCCTATAATGCATCTGAAAACTTTGAAAAAGATCCATCAAACCATTATTAAGCTATCATCTTAATAGGATCAAGTGTCAAAACTGCCCTTAGTGAGTAGTCACTATATTTTGGGGCAATCCATGTCAGACTAAATGATTTTTACTTTCCCACTTGTGCAAAGTCTGAGGAAGATTTGTCAAACAGCTTTTGAATTGGGTTGCATAACAAAGTGTCTGCAGTAGTGGAGACCACGAGGCTAGCTGGGAGAAATAAGTTAAAGGAACTACTAACAAACTGGGCGAAAACAGGCAGCAGAACGTTTTAAAATTATATTTAAATACACTTAAATACACATAGGCAATCAGGGCAAACAAGGGACGGGTTTAACTCAATAATCAATAATCCAGTCATGGGAGACACAGGACTAACGAGAGACAGAAAAACAGACACCAAAACTAGAAAATATAATCACTGACTGAGAATATTAAGATAACACATAGTATTAAACAAAACCAGAATGGAACTTAAGCAGGGTAATCTTATACAGGGAGATAGAAATAGGAAAGAAACACAGAAAACACAAAAAACACACACAAATAAACCCATGACTGAGAGAGTTGTAGTTTTCACCACACACTCATCCCCCTGAGCTATGGAGCTGTCCATAGAGGATAGAGAGGGGAAACACAGGATGACCAGCAATGTCTGCTGACCAAATGGGGAAAGGCCACAAAGGGAGGGGTCAGAAGGCATTGACCCCGACAGGGTTCAGATTAGGCTTGGGTGGTATCTCATTTTTCATACCGTCATTCTATCCAGACATTATACCACGGTATATGGTATTCTGATGGTACGGTATTTTCAATTTCTGGTGATAAAATTTTGCTGAACGGTGACTCACTGTTACAGTAATTGGTGTATTATCGTAATGGAGCCAAACTAAGTTGAGATCATCATTAAGTTTCGCTAAAACGCATCTACTTTGTCATAGCAAACGGAACTTTTCTATTATAATGTTCCTTTTCAAAATGATCTATTATGTGTTAAACTTCAGTGTAAAGTTTCCTGCCGTTACTTTTGCATGAGCTCTGTATGTGGTCTCCAAGCCAATCATAATCATTTTTGCCCTTGCAGTAAGACTCATAGACAGTGTGGTGCACAATGAAAAAGAATTGGTCCCCAAAACATATTTGCTTTCTCTTGGACTCCCCAGAGAACATACTGAGCAAGTGATTGGTTGGCACTTCTTGTAGTAACACCACCGATTAGAATCACTGCACCGATAATGAACAGATTCTATTGGAAAGTAACAAGTTCAGTTTTGCTACAGTTTATTTTGGGTTATTTTTCCAAGTCTTGTTTTGCTTTATACAATATTTATCATAAAAAATTCACGTAATCATATTTCAATTTTTTTCCTTTATAGTGCATCTGCAACTCCCTGGTTATAAAAGATTCACACATGAAGGATATACAGTACCTTTCAAAGGTTTGAGTACTTCTCAAATTGTAGTGAATCCATCCATCCATTTTCCAAACCGCTTATCCTAGTGGGTCGCGGGGGGTCCGGAGCCCAGACGGAGACTCGAACCCGGGACCCAGAGGTGTGAAGCAACCGTGCTAACCTATTTGCTATATTCAAAACAAATTATAAGATGTCCCAAAGCAATGTTCAAGGAAAGAGAAAAGTGTCTCTAAATGGCATTCAGTTAACAAGTTACAGAAAGGAATCATCCATAACGTTTTCTCTGCAGCAATTCTCAAGAAATAAAGGAAAGGAAATTAAGGTAATACTGCCAGTTACGTAAAGTCAGGCTACTGTACTGGTACAGTACTGGGAACCAAAATGCACTCTTGGCAATCCAATGAAAAATGTCCATTAAATTTCCAAAACATAGTCAAGTTACACAGTAATGTTAATGTACGTTAAATTTTCAAGTCCACAGAAATTTTCACAAAAACATATCTTGTGTAATGAGCAAATTTTGGAAATTAGTTCATTAGTTCATTCACTTTATATTTTATCAGATAACTTTTGCATAATTTTGAGGTGTGTTTTGGTTTATTATCTTGCTTAATTATTACCAAATCAGCTGATACTGATGGAAAGGTCTGCATTGAAGTAATCTACGATGGACATGCTAGTTGAGATTGTTGTGGTTTTGGTCACTCAGCGGCAGATCATCACAGAACATGATACTGCCTCTCCAATGCTCCTAAAACATACAGACAAATCTCGTGCTTTGATCCTATCAGTAGGTTGTGAGAGTCCATTGCCCAGGTGCTTTGTCCCCGTTTGGCCAGCAGGTGTTGCTGGCCATCCTGTTCTCTCCTCTGTCTTAGTCCTTAGTCTATAGTGTGTTTCCTTACTCCCTGGACTTGGCTCAGTGGGTTGAGTGTGTGGCTCAGATTGCTAACCCAAAGCTTACCTAGTGTCAGGATCCGGGAGCACGGGTAATGCGCACGGGCAGGCGAGCGAGCAAGAAGCAGGCGAGCACGCCAAAGTCGAGGAAAACTGGGGATTTATTAACGATACGGGGAGCAGGAAACATCAGACGTCTACTAACATCAATGACGGACAAGGAACGAAGGCAAGACATGGACTGAAATAGACAGGACTGGGCGAAAATAACCGGACACAGCTGGGTACGATCGGGGAAACACACGTGGATAATCAGGGGGCGTGGCACACACGAGGATCGTACGAGCTGGGCGTGACACCTAGCCAGTCTCATTTGTTATTTTGTATTTATTGGTTTTTGGTTCCCCAGTGTTTATTATTTTAAATTGTTTCAATGTCTTAGGTTTGCCCTGTTTGTATTGTGGTTCCTTGTTACTTAACCTAGTATGATACTCTTGGTCTGGGCTTTCTTAGAGTTTCCCAGTTCAATGTTTGTTATTATAAGTTACTATACAGTACCTGTTGCCTGTGTCCCAGTGCTTAATTGTTAATCTCATGCTGCACCCTCCGTGATTGGTTGATTGTCTTATGTTTTGCACCTGCCCATCCTCATGAGTCTGGCTATCAGTGTATTAAAGTGTTTTCCTTTGTTTTGCTCCTTAGTGAGTCATTGTCTGCTTTGTTGCTGTATGTCATGCTGTGTCTCCTAGTTCTAGTCCCTGTGTTGCCCAGTTTCCTTTGTATGCTTATTGGGTTTTTTCCTGTTGTTGTTTCTTTTCCCTCATGTTCAGTTCTGAGCCCTTTGTTTTTTTACCATGGCGTACTGATTTTTGTTAATAAACCTCCCTTTTCTTGGATCTGCAAGTGGATCGTCCACATTTTTTCCCAGCTGCCCCATACTGTGTTGCGACAGTGGGTGCTTTCACAATGAAGTTATAGAACCTGTTCCCAGTCTACAAGTCCCTGGGCTGTCTCAACATGGGACTTTTATAGCTCCTGGACACTTTTGTGTGTGTCACTCTCACACCGCACTACAGGAAATGGGACCTTTATGCTAAATAAGTGTGGGAGAGTCAAAAGGTTTGTGGGTTAAACTTGAAACACAAAACTACACTGCCACAGTAACACAATGGATAAGTTGTTTTGTTCGTTATTTGTTACTGGGTGGATCGACACAGCCTTTTATTTATATTTTACTTGTATGACCCACAACATTTTCATGATACTTATTCAATCTAGCCTGGAAATCACTCTTTCGTTTTCCACAGAATAAAAAACAATGCAACATTATCCCACTAATAAGCACGGGAAAGTGTCACTGCAAAGATTGGTGATATTAGACAAAAGTATATTGCTTAGCAATTGACTTTTCTGATGCAGAAATATGGAGATTCGAGCACAAATATAATTATTGATGCATTAGATGTAAATGGGGTATTCAATCTGCTCAATATTGCTCTGCTACATCTGGTCAACTATAGTCAATCAATCAGCATGCTATTGCTGTAAGCGCTTCCCCAGTAGTTTGTGTTTGAATTGAAAGTATAGGTGTAGGTATAAAAGGGGTTCCAAAACTGCCTCCAAGAAACTACATTCTGGTAAAATTCTTACGGTGTGAACATGACAAAAGTCCATGGTACAGAAAAAAGGTTTTCGTTCCAAAAGTTCCGTTGGCGTGAAAGCACCTTGCGTCATACAAATGCAGGACAGTTGGTCCAAAATATTTGACCTTTTGACTTATTATTCATTATTTTCCTGGATTTTTTTAGGTAAGCCATATGTTGCTGGCTTTTTAAAAAGCTGTGCATGAATAAAAATGAGGCAGTAATTATGATGTTTATTTGCATTAAGCAGATGGGGTGTGTTCAGTTGCAGTACAAATGCTGTTTAATGTATAAAGTAAAACTAGAAAGTATCGAATGCTAAGCAATCAAAGAATTTTACATGCACACTGAAACCAAGTGTCAGATTTAACTCTAGTTGGAGTGTCACAAGCTCAATACAAGGCGCACCTGTATACTAAGGAAGTTTCAGTGGTTAATATGAATTAACTCTTTAATCACTAAACAAATACGGAATGATATTCTACCCGTCCTAAAGGGGCAAAACAGTATGTTATTGCTTATGGGTTGAAAGCCAGCTCCATACCTCTGTCATTTTATTAACATTTTACTAATGTTAATTGGATAATAAATTATTACTCTAGGTCTTCAGTAATTTAGAACCTTCATAAAACAACTGATAAGAAATGTAAGGGATATCATACCACTATAATATATCATTATATGAATCTCTTTATAGGATTAAAGTTATTTCTGTACGTTCGAGAAAATATTTGCTATGTATTTGTAATTTCATTCCAGTCACAATGTACTCATCTTCTGGAGCACATTAAGCAAAACATGCATTATAAATGTTTAGTGTTTGATGTTGTTGCTGAGGTCTTCCATCTTCGATGGGGCCTTTCTTATACAGAATTCCCTTAAGAACCTTTTCAATTAGAGTTTATTATACACAGTTGTTTCCTTGAGTTCTGTATCAACAAGGGCCACCTAAGGAAAGACAGACATTTGCTATCTGCTGAAGCATGGAGAGATCTGCCTTCCTTTATGGGATTCTAATAGCTGCTTTTGACCAACACGTGTACCAGATGCAGTGGAGATGTGTGCTTTCAGTCCAGGGCAGCTGAAGACTGCCAGTGTGCAGATCTCTAAACAAGGAAATTCAGACATTTGATATCCAAGGAAACCATGTCTCCTACTTTTCCCAGCATAGACTTTTATGCACCCTAGTCCAGGTGGTCTGTTAGCATATGACAGGTTATGTCATCTTAGGGTAATTTAACTGTCTTTGTGCATGATTACAGTGGATTGTTTTATAATGCCTGGTTCTGTGACCCAACTGTCCAGTGCAATATTTGTGTCAACATGTTTTAAATATATATTTGCAAACAGTTATTGAAGATTATTATGGTATAACGTATGTTTTTGTTCCACATTTTAATTCCTTCAGCTTTAAGGAAGCTGACACATGACGGGAAATGTATTAGGAATAAATACCATTTCAATTTCCAATTACAAATTCAGTATTCAAATAAAGTAAAACATAAATAAAAAAAGAATATTCAAATTATATATAGTCATTCATTTTATATATAGTATTCACATTAAATCTAATTTACATGAAGGTGCAGTGATTTTAAAAGCAGTTGTTTATTTTCGAGAACTTGACTATACTATATACAGTGGGGCAAAAAAGTATTTGGTCAGCCACCGATTGTGCAAGTTCTCCCACTGAAAATGATGGCAGAGGTCAGTAATTTTCATCATAGGTACACTTTAACTGTGAGAGACAGAATGTGAAAAAAAAATCCATGAATTCACATGGTAGGATTTTTAAAGAATTTATTTGTAAATTAGGGTGGAAAATAAGTATTTGGTCAATAACAAAAATTCAACTCAATACTTTGTAACATAACCTTTGTTGGCAATAACAGAGGTCAAACGATTACTATAGGTCTTTACCAGGTTTGCACACACAGTAGCTGGTATTTTGGCCCATTCCTCCATGCAGATCTTCTCGAGAGCAGTGATGTTTTGGGGCTGTCGCCGAGCAACACGGACTTTCAACTCCCTCCACAGATTTTCTATGGGGTTGAGGTCTGGAGACTGGCTAGGCCACTGCAGGACTTTCAAATGCTTCTTACGGAGCCACTCCTTTGTTGCCCGGGCAGTGTGTTTGGGATCATTGTCATGTTGGAAGACCCAGCCACGTTTCATCTTCAAAGCTCTCACTGATGGAAGGAGGTTTTGGCTCAAGATCTCACGATACATGGCCCCATTCATTCTTTCCTTAACACGGATCAGTCGTCCTGTCCCCTTAGCAGAAAAACAGCCCCAAAGCATGATGTTTCCCCCCCCATGCTTCACAGTAGGTATGGTGTTCTTGGGATGCAACTCAGTATTCTTCTTCCTCCAAACACGACGAGTTGAGTTTAGACCAAAAAGTTCTACTTTGGTTTCATCTGCCCACATGACATTCTCCCAATCCTCTGCTGTATCATCCATGTGCTCTCTGGCAAACTTCAGACGGGCCTGGACATGCACTGGCTTCAGCAGCGGAACACGTCTGGCACTGCAGGATTTGATTCCCTGCCGTTGTAGTGTGTTACTGATGGTGACCTTTGTTACTTTGGTCCCAGCTCTCTGCAGGTCATTCACCAGGTCCCCCCGTGTGGTTCTGGGATTTTTGCTCACCGTTCTCATGATCATTTTGACCCCACGGGATGAGATCTTGCGTGGAGCCCCAGATCGTGGGAGATTATCAGTGGTCTTGTATGTCTTCCATTTTCTGATAATTGCTCCCACAGTTGATTTTTTCACACCAAGCTGCTTGCCTATTGTAGATTCACTCTTCCCAGTCTGGTGCAGGTCTACAATTCTTTTCCTGGTGTCCTTCGAAAGCTCTTTGGTCTTGGCCATAGTGGAGTTTGGAGTCTGACTGTTTGAGGCTGTGGACAGGTGTCTTTTATACAGATAATGAGTTCGAACAGGTGCCATTAAGACAGGTAACGAGTGGAGGACAGAAAAGCTTCTTAAAGAAGACGTTACAGGTCTGTGAGAGCCAGAGATTTTCCTTGTTTGAATTGACCAAATACTTATTTTCCACCCTAATTTACAAATAAATTCTTTAAAAATCCTACCATGTGAATTCATGGATTTTTTTTCACATTCTGTCTCTCACAGTTGAAGTGTACCTATGATGAAAATTACTGACCTCTGCCATCATTTTCAGTGGGAGAACTTGCACAATCGGTGGCTGACCAAATACTTTTTTGCCCCACTGTATATATATATATATATATATATACTAACTATACATGGAATATGCCCATTCTCCTCTTTCTGCTGATAGCATTTGACATGTGATTAACTAATGACCAATGAAAAGATATGTAATGAAACCATCTGTTTAACTAGTATTTAAGTTTGTATTAACATTTGTATTCATAATGCTTATTTGTATGGGTTGCTTTATATAATTAATTTTAACAATTTAACATTTTTAACTAATTAGCTAACTAACATCATTGTTAATCCTCAATATGAAGCGTGATGATATTGGACCTTGTATCTTAACACTGACAACAATCCACATAAGTCCATTAAAAAATTTAACTTTTCACTGGCATCTATGTAATGCTACAGTAGGTTTGTATGTGGAGTCTCTACATTTTTTGGGTTTATTTTATAAAGCAGTTTCTAATAAAATGCATTTTTTTCCACATGCCAGAGATATATTTTTGCCGATACTTGATTTTCAATGGACAACCATAATATGTTTATTTAGCACTATGCCACAACTTAGCCATCCCTGAGGTCACAAAGCTTAGTGTCCCAATGTAAACAGTATGGCAACCACTCTACCTCTCTATCAACTTGTTCACACTTGATCCAAGATGAACTGTATGAATCTCATCTCTGTTCACTGTGTGTGGAGTTTGCATGTACTCCTTTGGATTGGGCTTCCTTCTACAGTCCAGCAACATGAAATTAGGCAAACTGACATCTCTGTATTGCTTGTAATATGTATGTGCTCTGCATAAGATGTTTGATATATGTAGTCCCAAGCGTCATGCCCTGTGCTTCCTGGAATCAGTTCCAAGCTTACCACAAAGCACTGGACACGTGGTCATGGACAATGGATTGAGGATACTTATCAGTAAAAAGTGTAAATACCTTTGTTGAATTATTTCTTCACTACATGATCTTCAAATCAATGAGGTCTATGTAGCCCTACCTACGTTAAATCTGATTTAAATTTCAGCTGCACTACTAGGTGTAATGCTACTAAATTTTAAAATCACTCCAGCTGGTTAACTGAGCTTGTTACCACTTTAGTTTGCATTTTTCAAACTAGTTTAGTTTGCAAATGGTTGACCAGAATTGCTTTATAAGATCAGAATAAACTTGAATTTTTGGGACTGATTTTCTGCATCCATCCAGATGCAGTGAAAATTCTTTTTAATGACCAACTGGCTTCCTTCTGCAGCCCAAACCGTTTTAGTAGCTGTTTGCACAGCTGAACATCCATCCATCCATTTTCCAAACCGCTTACCCTACTGGGTCGCGGGGGGTCCGGAGCCTATCCCAGAAGCAATGGGCACGAGGCAGGGAACAACCCAGGATGGGGGACCAGCCCATCGCAGGGCACACTCACACACCATTCACTCACACATGCACTCCTACGGGTATTTTAGCAACTCCAATTAGCCTCAGCATGTATTTGGACTGTGGGGGGAAACCGGAGGAAACCCCACGACGACATGAGGAGAACATGCAAACTCCACACACATGTGACCCAGGCGGAGATCAAACCCGGGGTCCCAGAGGTGTGAGGCAACAGTGCAAACCACTGCACCACCATGCCACTCCCCAGCTGAATGTTCATTTTCAAAATATTTTAGTTATAAAATATATTGCTATTTAGCCCTTTTGGTACTACAATTAAACAAATTTCCAGTCCCATACCCAAGTGATTCTTCTATTCCATCCTTCTGTCCCTGTGTCAAAGTGCACATTATCTCACATATAACCCATATACTGATGAAAGCTATGTGTTCACAAATCGAAAGTGCTTCTGACATCGTGCAAATATTTCCCCTTCAAAACATAATACCTACCATATTTAGTTACTACTGTTGCCATTGTTATGTAAAAGAAATATTTGCAGTTTTTTCAATAACTTATGAGACAAGTTTTAAAAAAGAAGTCTGCAAGCACGGTGTTGGTCTGTCTGTCTAACTGGATAAATCTGAGCATGTTACCGTACCTTGTGCCAGTGAAACTACATGCTTTTTTTTCCCTCAAAAAAAAAATACAAAAATGTTCCGACTAGATATGTAGGAAAAGGTTCATACGTTACTTAGAAAATTTGGCAATCTCTGGCATGTCAGTTTTACCCGAGAATATTTCAGTGAAATTGTATCTTCTTAATTTTGTTTAATAACTTGATTATTTTTTTACTCGTAAATTTTCGACTATAAATAATCTTGTGCAAAATATGTAACTTGAAAACGTGTTTTCCTCTGCATTCCAAGGTACAAAAATAGTACATTCATATATTACCCTGTTTCATTGTTTAAAATCAGGGTACGTTTTAAAGGTTTTTAACCAGGTTCCGTTTCATTCTTAACATAATCAAAAACCTTTTCTCAATTCTTATAGCTGCACTGAAATATGCATAACGGAGAACCTTGGAAAATGCTAAATAACTTTGCCATCTTTCAATATCTTACTTTGGATAATCTGTAACCATAAAACAAGGCGAAGCCCAAACCGCATTTCATCGTGATGTTTTCTCCTAACCGGACCAGCTGGGGCTTGCGGGTGTGGGAGTGGCAGGGCGGCAGGGCAGGGCGGAGCTAAACAGCGTCCATGTGCGGAGAAACGGCCGGAAAACCAGGCTTGGGTCCCGCCCACTTATTTAAAGCGCCGGTCATCCTTTTGCTGTATAAACATGTTTATTGGTCCGCGCAACTGTCGCTCAAGCTTGAACTTCGGCTCCCTCTTCCTTGTCGCTTGCGCTTTGAAATTGTTGGCCACCCTAAAGGGGAGGAAGTCAATCGGCTTTTTGTTTAAGCGACGTCGGATAGATACCGGCCTTTCTCTGTAAGTTTTCTGTTCTTTGTGGTTCTGGTGGTAGGTGTAGGAAGAAGCGCTTAGGCACTCCCTCGGAAAGAAGTTTACATAATTTTTTTTTGCTGTTGTTATTTGCTCCGTCTTTTTCATTGTCTTCATTTCGGTCGTTTTGTTTGCATGTTTTGTTCCGTTTTGTTGTTGGTTGTAGGAAAGTGCGCTTTGCTACGTGCGAACTGTCTGGCTGCCGGACGAGGGGACATGAGAGTCTAACGGGACAATGCGGCCCCGTGGGGGAAGCAACGGGGATGCCAGTGGTGCCCGTTCGAAACCGAGCCGAAAATAATAATAATAATTATTATTATAAGTAGTAACAATAAAAGCTCCGCAGAACTGAAGTGGGTGCGCAGTGGGTTCTGGAACCGGCACCGTGTTGGATTAGCTGGTGGGAGTGGTGGGGGAGTGCGGCGCATTTTCTAGGATGGCATCGGCCAAAGGCGCACTGGGGGCGGACAGTGAGGACGGTTCATTTCGGGACACCGGCGGCGCCACAGGCGGCTCCCAGATGCATGGGGACGCGCCGCAGCCCCCCGGCAGCAACAGGACGTATTCTTTGGACGACCTGGACACCGTCGCTACGGTTGGTAAGTCCCGGCTCACCGGTCTTTCAAAGTATACATTGGAAACGCATATGGATGGATATTCAGCTTTTTTTTTATGGAAAAAAAAAAAAAAACATGCACGGGGTGCTCCATTCTCATTTTTTCAAAGCATCATTTTAATAATGCGCACTGACAGGGTCGCCAAGCTTAATTGTCCGCTTGGGTACCCGAGTCTGAGTAAGAAATACTACATGACAGGTCACACGAGTGCAAACTTTCCTTTCCTTTTGGCACCGGGGCTGCAGAAGAATCCGGCCTTAGTCACGGTGTACTGTGTAGCTGAGTATATTACATTATTATAGTATATTGTAGTACAGTATATTATACTTGTATTACTTATTTTCTCGTGTATTTGTGAGGTTTATTGTGTAATAACTAAGGTGTCATTGTTACCCAGCAAATTAAAAGTGGCGTCCATAGTATTAGGAATTTGACCATAATAACATTGGTGTGTCTGTTTGGGGGTTTATTGTCCTTTTCTCTTCTCAGTGCCTTGGCTGAAGTTAAGTTCATATTATCAATGAAGTGAAATCAGGCGCTCTGACTATTGTACTGTTTAATGATGATGCCTACACTGGTACTCTTATTTTTTTGAGTGCTCTTACTTTTAAATCATTATTTATTATTAATTTTGACTTTGTTGGACTTGGTAGGCTGGTTGAAATTCCCCTAATTTGGTTCTTCCATGGAAATCGAAGCAAGTGCACTGTGGTTCAAACTCACTATTCTTTTCACAAAGAATTTGTTTAATTAATAATCTAATGCAGTTTTCACTGGTATAATCAAATAATTGATCATTTATTTCTGGGAATCCTTTTAGAGATGTGGTGGTGATTAATTGTTGTAATTCCCCTATTGTCTCTTCTCAAATGGAAAGGAATGAATAGAGGGAAAGTATTGTGGGATTGTGTAAATGGCTTGTGGAACTGGCTTAGTCTTCATTTTTTTGATGGGTAGTTATTACGACAATTTGTTGTGGTATGGCCTTCAGCTCCAAGACATTACTGTCAATCTGACAGTATGATTCTTGGTAAACAGGAAGGGGAGGTCATAATGGGAAAAAAAACAAATGAAATACTTCTCTGTTTGCTCCAGATATAGCAGGACATGCCCCTTCAGGCCTGCTCTACCTCATTTCTGGGCACTGCTGCTTTGGTTGCTAGGTACTAGCCACCTTACTGTTTTATAGATGGGGTGGGGAGTGCTAGCATAGTTTTTTTTATTATTTTTATTGTTTGGATGGCAACCTCCACTGACTGTGCTGCATCATCAGATGAAAATATTTCCACAGAGCCTGTAACTGATGAAACGCCATGGGGCTTTTTCTTGATTTATGACCGGTTTCTATTTAAAGGAAGAAGTAAAATCTGGCCTCGGATATTCTGTAGGTTCCTTCGGGTGAAGTCAGGCCAGTAACCCATAAACCAAATTTAGATACATATTCTGTAGCAATAACGTCTTTTGATAATTATTTGCCTGTCACTTATGGTAACGTTTGCATGTGTCAGGTATGCAGATTGGATTTGAAAAAGATATTGTTATCCGTTGCCCTAGCGGCTTCGCAGGCCTCTTCCTGTGTTTAATCTGCCTGGGCAAGTATAAATCATTTTTTGTTTTTTTGTGGCCTAGTCACACCAAAACTTGTGCTCGCATCTATGCGTGACGTGTTTATGTGTAACTCCACCGCATCTCTGTTTAAGCGTAGGTGTGTCTTTTATAGGGATGGTTTGAAACGACGCATCAAGCCAAGAGCTTCACAGGCAGTGGTTTTTGAGAGCAGCACTTTCGGCCTTGTTTGTAAGCTGCAGTTGTGCTGAAGTAAAGGTCAAATGAGCATTTCCTCCTTCCTAAAAGTGAGCCCTGCCATCTGCTTAGAATATCTTTTCCATTTGTTTTCTTAGAAATTCAGAAAACCCTGTTTTGCTTATTTAGCAGCTTTCCATGCACCTGTGCAGGCCAATAAAGTTTGGGATTTATCGTACAATGATGCTTGGTGGTAAATGTAATTTATGGGCGAGTTTTTATTGTTAACCATGTTAAGTTCATGGAAGCCTATCAACCTCTGATGTAAAGATGATGGAAAATACTGGGGTCTTGTTGGATCATTATAATCCTTTAAATGACCATGAACCTTGACTGCTGTGTACTGTAATGGATGTTAAATTAATGCGAATCATCAGGGACCATAGACAAATACCTGCAGCTACCAAGAAATTTATTTTGTTGCGTTTATGTTCAGTCACTTGTATGGAGCATAGTTATACTGTACTATATTGCATATTTTCCTTTAAATTCCAAATTACTGTAAAGATGAACAGCTGTGGGAGAAATAGCTTGTAATTTATTATGGTGACAATAATAGCTTCTACTGAGTTGCGTTTTGAAATCATCACAAGGCCATTAGACCTAGGGAGGCATACAATACTATCTTACAGAGAAGCCCCAGCTTAGGGTTACCATATGTCTGGGTTTATCTGGACACGTCCTCTCTTTGGGCCCCTGTCTGGGCAGTTTTTTTCAAAAATCGGTGGTTTGTGCAGTTTTAGCACTGCAACCCGTATGACCCAATGTGGCAAGTTACGGTGGAGAGTCAAGTTAAGGAAATGGCACCAATTTTCAATATATGGCAGCCACTCAGTATCATCACACAGTATTTGCAAGGTTCGTGCATACGTTTATTTTAAATATCAAACGATATGCACATCCCTACATGTTACACTGCTCATGAGTGATGTCAGCTTCCGTAAACCACTTTGCATTTGTATTTTTGTGAACCAGAGCATGTGAGCGGAGCGGGAGCGGAACGATTTTGGCCGGAGCAGGAGCGAGCGTGGAGTGGAATATTTGAGAAAAAAAAACAGCATCAGCATATCTCTCACACCGTCTTGCATGACTTTCACATACTGGATCAGTACTGGAGCCGCTCGCACTGTGCGTCTGTGGCATGACTGACCCAGAAATACATTTCTGGTTGAATGTGGATTTGGCTGCTCAGTTATTTTGATGCCAGGCTACAGTTTAAGCTAAAACGAAAGGACAATGCAGATTGTTTCCTTTTTTGGATCAAGTGCAAAATTATTTTATTGGAGTTGGGTCACAATGGAATGGAGCGAGGAGGGGTATTGAGCACAGCCATCTGCAATGGCTGTGAGTGGTGAAATGGGGGGAGCATGCCACTCTGTGAGCGATGAGTGAAAATTCTTATCGCTCCACTCGCATTCTCTTGTGTGAAACAGTTAATCGTGTCATTTGCTTGAAATTTAACAAACTTTAGCTTAGTATTTTGTAATATTTGTTGAAAAACACGTGTGTGTATATATAATTTTGATTATGTTTTATATATGATATATATTGTGTCAATTGCGTGTAGATTGCAAAACGTGCAAATTTTCGTTTTACAGGGTGGGTAGGGGGCTCTCATTCATAGTCATAAGAGATGTGCTCCCTCATTGGTGGTGAACGTAAGAACTCATTAATATTCTAATCCCCAGACACGTCCTTTTTTTTCTCACCAAATATGGTAACCCTACCCCAACCTGCCCTTAATTTTATGCTCTTCAATGTAAACATTAGTGTAGGTGTTTTGGAATTGTTGCTGCTGAGTACATTCCAGAGTTTTTGCATTTTCAGTATTAAATTGTACCAATCTCAGGTGTTTAACTCATGATGTGAAACAGTCTCTCTTTTAGATTCACATATTGGTCAATTACAAACTAAAGCCATATTTTCCCAAGCTGAAGCTAAATGAAACCATCAGGATTTCACAAACTGTCCAGTGTTGTATACATGTTGCCGAATTGATTTAAAACATGTAAAAGAACTGGAGATGTTTACACTATGATTGTATTATTTTAAAAATGTTGTTTTTGCTTTTTTGTGTAAAAAGAACTTTTCATCTTGAGATTGTATGAATTTTATCTGATGTGCTCACAAACAGCTTATCTTCTAATTTGTTCACAAAACTTTAATTGTCACAGCTGTACTTTTTCTGCATGTTCTCCGTTCTTCTGTTGTTTCAGGCAGCTTTCCCCCCATTATGGGGGAAAAGATAGCATGTTGTAAACTTTTAAGAGTTGACTAACATACATGTGCATTTCTGTGTCTAAATACAATGCCCGTAAACTGTTCTTAATGATATAAAAAGTGCCATTTGACAAATGTAGCTCACGAGTTGTTGACTGGAGCTGTGTGTTAAGATTCATCACTGTCACAGCTTCACGATGAAGCGACTCCTGCCTCATCCTCTCCCCCCAACCCCTCCCACCTCATCCTTGTTGAAACAGGCAGCACAGAAGGATTAGACTTTCTTTGAAACTGACTCCTTCATTTGAACAATGCAATCCTATACCACTCTGCTGGTATATGAGCAGTGTGTGGTACTCTGTAGTGCTCTAATGGGTTATCCATTATTTTTTTGAGAGGGGTGTTTGCCATGGGCCAAAATTAAATTGGCAGCCCAAGCTTTTGCTGAAAGTAATCATTTTATATTCTTAGTATGTAAGGTTTATGAAACTGTAATAATATTTTTCTCCATAGTCTGCTTTTTGATGGTGCTTTTCCTATTAATATTTAAAATCATATTTCTGCAGTTATGCTCTTTAGTATTGTGCCTTAGTTTTCATCTAATATGCAACAATATAGGTGTAGACAAATGACAAATAGACAACTAGTGAGATGAATGTAATGATTATTTAGTTCAATGTTGAAATCACAATTAACATTACTTATTGATTTTGGAAATGTTATGGGTTTATTGAACTTTAAAACTCTACATATAATTCAACTGAGGAATAAAAAGGGAGTAGAAAGGGGTGCGCTGTATTTATAACACCAGACAGAGCGAGAGCATCATTGAGAGATGAAATGCACACAATATTATTTGGTTTATTTTATCTAGCCAAAGCTGTTAATGTAAGCGCACTTTCCTCGTGATTCGACGACCTGCTAAGGGAGAAGTACTCTTTCTCATTTCATAGGGCAAGGCTTTACTTTGGCTTTTAGAGTTTCACCTTTAATAAAAAGTTTCACACGCATTTCTGTTGCCGGCACATAGTATGTGCTTAATGCAACCTTAATGACCTGCTTAATGAGCGTCTCTGGTCCTTGCTGTGTAGCTTGAACATTAGTGCTTGTTTTTGCTTTTAATGTCTGATGTGTTCCTCTGACGATTCCGTGGGCTTCTCAATTGCTGTGTCTTTGTGTTAAAATTACACTAGGTGACCTAAACATGCGGTATAAAGTTGCAGTCCTGCCCGGCCCATTTCCCAGAACAAAAACCTTTTTTTTTATTTTAGCCCAGTGGGGCCAAACACAAAGTAAGCTCCCCAAGAGATTCCACTCCATCTTATGGTATTGACAGTAGCTGAGTACTTGTGCGAGGAGTCATAATGGACAGACGGAATGAGGATCATTTTTTGTCCTGGTCTATGACTGGTTACATTTGGTTAAACGACACTACATTGGGAACTCCCTGAGTTTTCGGCATTGATCTCCGTTTGACTTTCTCATGCGTGCACTCAACTGTTGATGGGCTTTTTAAGTTTGATATGGCTTATCAGGAAACCAGCCAATGTCAGCAGTCCTCATGACCAACACCCTCCTTCCGATCCATTTGTCAAATGCTTAGTGTCACATGATCCCTAAGGGTGTGAAATGGCCGTCTGGTTTGTAAAACATTATGTTCCAATTGTGTGCTCAAAGTTTCTGTGGAGCTGGTGCTTGTCATAGAAATGGGATCGCTGACTAAGGCTCGCATTTTGTACATCTTGGTTGATTTTTCATTTCTTAGGTGTGTTCTGAATTTGATGAAGTGTCAGTGAGTCTTGAGAATTTTCCGCGACCATATTCAGAGAGTGAATCAGGTCAACCTTGAAACTTGGATCAGCGGTTTGTGAGAGGATGGATGAACGGATGGATGGATATTTGTTTTCTTCTTGAATCTGTCAGTCAAAATTGGTGCTGTTTGTTTTATCGTCTGTTCCGTTGTTTCCTGCACTGCTTCCTGCATGTTGACGTTAATACTTAACAGTTAGCGCCCTCGGTTAGATAAACAACCATAATTTGTGCCCTTCTGATTTTGTCCTGTCTTTGTTTTTGTTTTGTTTGTAGCTAACTAGTTGGTGCAAGAGGGTGACTGAAAATTACCAATAGCATTCAGGCTATTAATGGTACAACTGTACAAGTCTTCCTCTGCACCCTGAAGGGCGAGTGCCTTTGATATCATGTTACTGTAATGTATAGTCCAAGGCAAACACCCTCTTGTGCGTGTTTGTTGAACGAACTGAACCTCTTGATCATCAGACACTTGCTGTTTACTCAGTGTAAAAAGGCATTTATTTTTGATTTCTTTTAATTGGCAGGTTCTTTTGTTCTCAGTCACAAAGCGTCATCTGCAACCAACTTGCCAGTTTTAGTGCTAGCTAAGCTGCATACCTACTGGAGCACTATTTACTCTAGAAGGTCTACTGCTTTGACCTCAGTTGCAGCATGAAACCTCTCATGACCAAAACCAGCTGGTATGGTACTTTCTAGGGTATCAAGACCGATCACTATTGTTCCTCCAACATGGAACATAAACCCAAGCTCTTATACTGACCAAAAACGTGACCTTTTTGGCCATTTAAGATGCTGTTTCTAGTTAGAATGAAGTAAGAGAGATTTCTAAATCCTGTCTGCAATAACTTGCATCAACTAAGAATTCAGATATACACAATAGTAAAACTGTTCAGTTATTTGTGCAGTTACTCATCTTACTTGCAAGTTGTGCTGTAAAATGTGAACATTAAGGCTATTATGGTACAAATTTGTTGTGTGATGTTTGGTCTGTCTTTTTTGGTTTTGTGTACTCAGTGAAATAAATTAATGTGTTTATTGACATGGGTGGAACCTAAATTCATAAGTAGATGTTCAACGCAGAAAACAACATGCTAATTGTAGCTGTGAGTTAATCACGGCTAATGTTTCATACTGACCAGTTTCGGATTGTTTTGGTTTCCCAATAAATTACACCAGCACTGAAAAGACAGTAGTCCTGATGAACCTAACTGTTGCAGGTTAGTAACTCTCTTTGAAATAACAGATAAATTGAAATTTTTAGGGCACTGTCTAGTGTGCTTTTGTTTACTTGTCAAATGATATGACCCCAGAAAAACTGACAATTCATGATAATTATGAAAATTAGTATTTCCTTTAAAAATTGTTAGAAACATTCACCCCACGGCCGTGTGCGTACATAAGTGTGCATGATAATTCCTTTGAAATTTGATTTTAAATTGAAATGTCAAATAGTATAAGCATTTAGATTATTTGACTCCTATTACAGCCCTTTCTATTAGAGGCCAATTTTGCCAAATATAAGTAGTTTACGATGCTGGTTAAGATGTAATATAAACTTATCTATGTGAGGCTTTTTTTTTTTTTTTTTTTTTTTTTTTTTTTAAGTGTTCAATGCTACAGTTTTGGGGAAAGTGATTTATCCACAACATTATTATGACTTAATCCTAATAAAATCTTTCTTTTATGTGATATTTACAATGAAGTAATTATTTTGTATATGCCTAACATTTGTATATACATAATATTTAATATTCTTCATTCCTTTGTTGTTACGCTATTTGACATTTTCAGGCGCATTCAGTCATACCTTTTGTAAAAAATGTCATGGGTGACTTTTCAAAACCAACTTGATTAAGAAATGTACATTAAAAAACTTTACATGCGTTTAAAACAAGTTTTGAACAATCTTTGAATTGCTCATCTTGCTAACCCTTATTTGTTACTGACCCCATATGCAGCCAACTGGGTAGTAGAGAATACAGGATGTAATCATCATGATTACATTATGATTTTATATTTTTGAATTTCGCATATTTTAACAAAGTGTTACTAACTGTTTGTTTGCAGTCTTAATAAGTAATTTCAGAAGTGATTATTTTTTTCATGCTGTACTGAAATTGCACCGAACCGTGATCTGTAGTGAACTGTGACTTCTGTGTACTGTTTACACCCCTAGTAAATGTATAAAACAAGGGGCAAGTTGAAAGAACACTTTGAAAAGAAAAGGTTATCATTGCTGATTCGCAAGCTGCTGCAGCCTTTTCTGGTAATAATGTCCATTGGCTCTATATGCTCACTGTTTCTTTTAAATTTACTTTTGGAATTTAAATCGGCATTCAGTTTGCGGCGTTCAGTCTTATTCTGAACTTTCTGCATGTACATGCTCATAAAATGCACACTGAAAAAGGTAGTTTTCTGTTTATAATTATGCAAGGAAATACAAAAGGTGATTTCAATATTGTACAAATCAGTCGTGATTATTGTGATAGTTGTTATGCTGGACTGCTGAAGGCAGCAGCTGTTCTGTTTTATTTGCTGCAAAAGGGATCTTTTTTTAATATATAGGTTGTGACTTTTTTTCTGTGACTAAGTTGGTTGCATGTGGTATCAAGGTTCCATGCTAATCTAGCATGAAGCTGTGTGCTAACTAGAGGAGATTCTCCAACCTTACTTTCAGTTGGTCGCAATTGACCCATAGTGTTTAATTAGTGTAGTTAAAAATAGTAAAAGTTTGAGATATATTAATACGAAGGTATGGTTGTGTGGAGTATTTGGGGATAGTGTCATTTGTCTGGGTTTGTCTGTGTAAATGTGTTCCACCTGCCTGTAAATGGCAGCATATAAATGTAGCTATACTCTCGCATGCTGGTTTGTTATGCTCTCGGTAACCCAGATGCTAGCTTGATGCCAGTTCCAAGAACCATAATCTGCTTCCATGAAGTTATTTCCCACATTTAGGCTAGCCCCAGTTTCGTGTTTGTCACGTCGGCCTAGACCCCACCCAGTCTCTCTCTTAGCCTGAGAACTGGAAAATATTGTGAATAAACTAGATCCCTGCTGCCAAGTCAGAGTCATGTGCTTCTGTTTGCTGTCCCAACTGGAGACGTTCTTGCAATTGCATGGCATTTTCCTGCCAGGGCTATTTAATCTAGAATTCCGCTGAACACTTGCACTAACTTAAATTAACCTGGCAACACTCGCAGCACTGTTGCACGCTCAGACAACGTAGTAATTTGGGTTGGGTTAGTGTGGCGGAGCTACCCTTCCTGATAGTGTGATACAGGCCGTCCTCCCAACCCACCTTAGCCTCTGGATCAGTTATGTGTAAAAGAGGTCATAGCATGTTTGGGGGGGGGAGGGGGAATTGAATGTGCGTCTTGGCTGGAAGCGCTGTCCTCGGGCCAGACTGGGGTTTGAGTCACTATTGAATCATTGTTTTTTTGTCCTTTTAGCTACTGCTGCTGTTTGTATGGGATGAGTGATTTGTTTGTTTGTTGCATTTTTTATAGCCAGCAGTATAGTCTTGCATTGGAAGCATTTACAAGAGGAGGGCGTGGATGTTTTGGGGTGCGGTGAAGTTGGGGAGTCACCTGTAATTTAGTGAGGATGCGTCTTAGAGAAGGGATCTGAAGCAGTGGTCTCGCTCACCTGGGTTTTGTTGCAGTTGCTCAGTAGTTAAGAGGGCAAGATGTGCATTTCTTTTTCTGTTTTCTTTTTCCTCTGGTTCCCCTATCCATCAGGTCCCTGCAGTGCCAAGTAAAATTGTCCCTTTTTATCCTCCAAGCAATCTGGATCTCTTTGTTATATCAAAGTCTTTTCATTGTCCATGGGACACAGGGAGAGCATGTCAGCCCTACTTGAAGAACCCGAGATGGGAGTCAAGCCCACAGTGCTGGAGCTGTAAGATATAAGGCCACAGTGCTAACTGCTGCGCCACCACACTGCTCTTGGTGCGTTTAACACACATCTATTACAAATTAGCTAAAAATGGAAAGGTTTTAGATTGTATCACATGCCTGTCTGAATGCAGATGCAGTGTCAGAAGGCTTGGCAGTCGGTGTTGCTGTCTTTATGAGGTCCCGTGCCGCACGTTACAGGTCTGTAGCTTACCCCAGAAACAACTTACTCAGGTGACGCAACAGGTAACAAGTGACTGCAAATGCATGTTTTCTCCTGTTCTCCTGCGGAGGGGAGTATTGTTTGCCTGTTTTGCATCGGTTAGTTCACGTCATCTTCTGTGATTTATAACAGTCTGTTCATAGGTTGGACTCATTTACCGTCAGCTGGGTAAAATATTACTGGGTATTTTCTGCACAATATTTTAAAAGTTTTTTTGTTATTTAAATTAAGGGATGACCCAAAGTGTCACTCAAAGGACAAATGCAATGCTCATTGGATTGCATTTACCTTAAAATTAAAATGTGCAGAAAAATTGATTAAGGGTAATTATGTAATTATCATTACACCTATTACCCTTTCATTAATGGTCTACTGCAGAGGCGCAGGAGTGGGAACATTCCCTCCAATCCCTGAGAGATGAAAGTGGAGTTTTGTGAACTAATTTTTCATTCAAGCGAAGGGGAATACCCATCAGGATTGCGACTCGTTAAAGAAACGAGCAGCCTAGCCAATTAGCCATGGCTCTGCAGAAGAGTGGGTGGGCCAGATCGACCCAGCAGAAGTGAAAATGGAGGGGGGGGGGCTTCTCGGTTGCATATCAGCAGGATCTTCAGATATCACATCTCTTGACAACTGAAGCGTCTCATTTCCTAAGTATTTATTGACATTCATTGTATGTGCTATTAGACAGCACAGTTGCGCATTCTGCAGCAGTCAAAAGGTTGGTTTGAAGCTCGAGAATAAAAACACCATCTCACACCATGTCATGCTGGATATTACCTCCGTGATATTGGTACCCTGATGGAGAAACGTTGGAAAATCCCACGAACAGCTCTTGCAATTGAATCCGACAGCTAGCTGTCTCGCGATGTAATTTGTGCAGGTATTACCCAGAGGCTGTCCACACATTCCAGGTGTCCTGTTCTCCGTGCAAGCAGTTGTTGTCTTATTTCATTGTGTGTCATGTTAGGCGTAAACTCCGTCGAGTCTGAGGCAGATATATTAGTACAATATCTTCGAAGCTGTGGGTGGACTTTTCTGGCTTGGGACTGGCTCCCCACTCCTGTTTGGGTTTCAGGCAGGGAACTGCAGATGAACAATGAGGAATCAGAAGACTGGTGTTTATCTGCTATAAGTACACATCCTGGGGTGTGGAGGCAGGAATACTGTTTGACCCGTCGTCTGCAGGATTGTCCGTCACCTGCTGCTCAGCCACATTTCCTACATATCTGCCCTCAATCCCCCGAAACTCTCCATGGTTATCACAGCAGTGAGCTATCCTGCAATCAGAACCTCATGTCCATGAATGGGCTACAGCACTAAACTGTTTATTTTCACGCCATGACCCCAAAGCCTGAATAGTTTATTAAGGAAATATTTTGCATGCAAGTTTATCTGCTATGTGTATATTTTTATAGTAATGATTTCTGCGTTCCATTTGGGAGAATGTCTTGTGTAGTGGTGACAGTCCGCCCACAATGGGAGTGGTGGTGTGGCTGCTTTTAAAGTGTATTTGTAATGGACAGCAGCATAGTCAGTCCCTTCCGGGTGTTCATTAATTATACAGAAACGGAACTGGTGAGAGAGCTGGTTGGGGAAATGAGGTGTTCATTTTAAGGCAAATTGACTTGCAGTTTTTGTGATTCCGATCATTTGATTTATTGATATTTTTTGAGGATTTCTGATACATTAAAATATTAATTTAAAATTAAATGTGTCATTGTGGGATGTGATATGGTCTTTTTAAACTTTAACTTAACCTCAGTGTGTGTGTGTGTGTGTGTGTGTGTGTGTGTGTGTGTGTGTGTGTGTGTGTGTGTTTGATGCTCTTGATGCCAAATTTTGTTTTGGTGGCACAAGTTGGTACTTGCTAAGTTTTGTATCATTTACTCATAATTACTGATGTATACAATTATGGATCCCTCATTAAATTCCCTATGCTGTAGTATTTTAGTAGTAGTGAGGTACATGATCTGAATTATTAATGTAAAATGAGATGTTTGGTTATATAAAAGGGGGGAAAACAGTTTTGGATAAACTTTTCAGCAAATCAAGTATATTGATGGTTTTACTAGTTGTTCTAAAGGCAGAAATGGAGTATTGACATAAAGTAGGAAAATAATAAAAATGCACATGCGATGTTCATGTTAGCCTCATGCGAGGCACTGTTCCCCCACTCCCGCTGACACGCGCACCTGTACCACGCAGGAACTGGAACGTTTGGCCGAGTGTTTCTGGTGAAGGACAGAAAAGCCAGCGGCTACTTTGCACTGAAGGCCATGAAGATCCCAGAAGTGATTCGCCTGAAACAGGAGCAGCACGTCCACAATGAGAAGGCAGTTCTTACAGAGGTGAACCACCCCTTCCTAATCAGGCTGTGAGTATCGTTTTATGTTTCCCTCAGATTAATGGAACATGATCAGAAACATATTTGCATGCATGCAGAATCATCTGCCATGATTCCACTGCACGGAAGTATTTTACAGTGGTGTTCTGCTCCTGGGTTATTACTCTTAAATATTACTATATAGGTTAAAAACCTTCTAAAAACCATTTCTGAGAATTATTTAAAAACTTTACTGATTTACATTTTGTGCATTATGTGATTGAATCCAGTAAAAATATGAATATGCATTCATGAACTTTTGTACAAAATTACTTTATTTTCTATTTTCTTTTCACATAGTAAGTTTCAGTTCAGAATAATACAGTATGCCTTAAGTTTTTTGACGGGATAAAAGGAAGACAAATCTTGTATTTAGATGCTGAGGTGGCTTTCCAGTTACAGCGCTATTTTTCTGGCATGGAAAATGGGGCTGTCTGCTTCTTCTGCTTTATATCGCCGCTGAGTGACTCCCTGAGTTTCTTCGGTTGTGGGGAAAGCTGCCTTTTGCACCTGCGCTCTCCTCCTCAGGTTTTGGACGCACCACGACGAGCGCTTCCTCTACATGCTGATGGAATACATAGCCGGCGGCGAGCTCTTCAGCTATCTGCGAAACCGGGGCAGGTTCAATAACAGCACGGGCCTCTTCTACACCGCGGAGATCGTGTGCGCCATCGAGTACCTGCACTCCAAGGAGATCGTTTATAGAGACTTGAAACCCGAGAATATACTGCTGGACAGTGAAGGGCACATCAAGCTCACGGACTTTGGCTTTGCTAAAAAACTGAGCGACAGGTAATGGTCACCTCTTTGCTAAGTGGGGTGCATGAGGTTTGATAAAAGCATTACGTTGCACTTCATCCCAATCAAGGTGATGGAAGCAAGTGGGGGTAAATATGCATAAATATTATAGGGATCTGATACAGGGATCTGATAGGGATCTGATACAGTATCCAAGTGCAAACAGTGTTTATTACCTGCACTTTGGGTACTTCTGAAATATCCTCATGTGATTATTTTAGTTAAAATCAAACTTTATCTAGTAAGGGATAAACCTGTTAAAGCTGATTTAAACTTCTGTGTTGAGTCTATGCGGAGCTTATTGGCGGAGCTTATTGGCGGAGCTTACGCAGTGGCCTCCACCATTGCGAGCATTTATGCTTGCGGACTGGTGCGTCTGTGTCGATCTGCAATTGCACCGGCAAAGCTCTAATTGTCTGAGCATGAGTGGTTTAATTTTTACTGTCAAAGGAACTTAACAAGCTTTGCAATTTTTATGATTTTTCTGGTATATGTTTGCAAATCAGTTTAAAGTTCGCCGTCCTACTTTTGCACGAGCTGTGTATGCGTTTCCCAAGCCAATCGTAAGCATTTTCATCCTAGCCGTTTAAATCACTCACAGATGGATCTGTGAGAAATGTATTTATTTTTAGCTCCTTTTTAGGTTTATAAATATCATAAATATTTATTGCAAAAAAAATCACTGAAATTTTTTGGTATTCTGCAGCCC
This sequence comes from Brienomyrus brachyistius, assembly GCF_023856365.1. NCBI lineage: Eukaryota > Metazoa > Chordata > Actinopteri > Osteoglossiformes > Mormyridae > Brienomyrus > Brienomyrus brachyistius. Next base: position 6,453,186 of record NC_064548.1, read on the forward strand.
AGGTTTGTGTGGCTGCAACTATTTTATTTAATTTTATTTACTTATAAATAGCATGAACTGTGGCAAAAACAGCAGGCTCACAATGAGTGAACACAACTTGTCCCACAATAAAATCCCCGCCAGCACTGCTACCAAGCGGCCCAGTCACAGTTGCTGCAGTCTGCATTGCCGCAAGGTATAGTTTCTGTGGAGGTGCACAGGGATACGGTGTAGGGTATGCGACTATGCCGGACCTACAGCGTAGATTCCACGCTAGAGTATAAATCAGCATTTAGCAGTACAGTGTATCAGTAGAGTTTGTATCGTCCACTTGTATTGCATGGGTTTACTGTGGGTACTCCTGTTTGCCCATGGGTAAATAGCCCATATTATGATTGTGTGTGCATGTATGTGCCCTGCAATGGCCTGGCATCCCATCCAGGGTGTTTCTGTGGGATAGGCTTCAGGTTTCCCTGTGACCTTGACTCAGAGAAGCGCTTTAACTTGGATGGATGGATGGATGGATGGATGGACTAATTGATTACATTAAACTACATTACATGCATTAAACTCTTGGAAATGTTTAGACATTTGTGCCATATGACTATTCAGTTCAGGATTTCTCTGCCTTAATGTAACTCAAGCAAAACAGAAAAGCTTATGATTCAATTTTCCATACATCTGGATAGTAACGTATCTGTAGTGGATGTTTCTCTGATGCGTAAGCATCCCGCTCGTATAATGGAAAACAATAACACTGAACAAATGCAGCTGGAAGACGACTTCACCATTGGCTACCCAGGGTTTTCAAAGTTATTTTCGCACAACAGTAATTGCATTCACAGTGCCATCTAGTGGCCATCTATCAGAGAACATCTTTAGTTTAGCCAGCTTTGACTGTCACGACCAAATCTGTTTTGATTTGATGTGTAGTGAAGAGGAGCGAGCTCCTTTTTTCCTTTCAAAATAGTAAATGTTTGAGAGCATGGGAACATTTTATATGTGGGTGTGAAACATTTTGTGAACCTCAGTTTGATGTGATTAGCGTATGTCTCTGGAGGTAAATCTTCCACATCTCTGAACAGTGCAGAATTGAAAGCCTCTGGGATAGTGTCATAGTGCAGAATGTCCATAGTGAGATTTGGCTGCATAGCCGGTCACGTGTCTGTTAATAAAAGAATAGAATACAGTGTTTCCCCTAGGTTTACAGCTTGGGAGGTGGGGGCAGATGGACAGACGGATATTTCTGTCTGCTTTTCAGGTGGTTGACGCAACATATTTTCCGACGCGCGCTCCCTGTCCGCTGGTGGGAGTGTGCTCACCTGTGTGTGTGTGCACACGTGTCTGTGCACACGCATCGGGGTGGTACTCTGCCACGCGCGATACAGAGAGCAGAGGAGAATTGTAAACGCGTGACCGTGTACAGACAAAAATGACAAGCTGTTGTTTAAGTAAGATAAACAACATAAGGCTATTTACTTTGTTTAATAAAAGGATAATGTATAGACCTGTTCTATAGGAAAGGTGACCTTGACTTCTGTTGTAATCTGGCGCTATATATAAAATACAATAAAATAAAATTAACTTCGTCAAAGGGGGGTGGGAGGTGCCGTTGTGGGTGGGGGGGTGCCCCTCTTATATAATGGTATTGGAAACACTGGATTAACTAGCCTCTGCCTGCTCTGTAATTGCTTCAGTTGCTTAGGCACCTTGGTAATTTCAGTCATATCCTTCATAATTGATAGAATTAAGATTACAGTATATAATGTTTAACATTAAATGTTAAGTGCCACAAAAACCATTGCACCATAATGAGCTTCTCTGAGACCCATGTGTCAGCACGTGCAGTGGTATCCAGAAAGACGTACCATAATGACTCCTGCTCCAGTGGTCGACAGAAAATGGCAACGACACGAGCAGTAAAGACAAGTATTTGTTGACATTGTTACAGCCTAGAAAGGCAGTAGGAAGGAGGAGAAGGTTAGCCTTTATGATGGGTCCTGGATGCTTTATGACGCAACATCAGCTGTCACTGCATCACCACATCTAGTTTTGTGTCGAGAGGTCAGTGAATGAACCAGGGTGAGCTTTTATCTGCCGATGCCTTGACCGTAAGGATAAGAGCCCTCCAGAATTGCTGCTCTGATGCGGATGAGAGTAGGACTGCAACTATAATATATTTTGACATTCGATTTTTCTTTTTCTGAATGTTTTCATTATTCTTTCGAATGCTCTTCTCGTATACTTCCGTACAGTAGCCAGCTTGGTTTTCTTGCCTCTCTTCCCTTTGCTTTTAAAAAATTCCTTTCAGTTTTAATCAATGTGTGCCTAATTATCACAATGTCCACTCTGCCTTAAGAATACACACTGGAAATGGAAAAAGTTGCCAATTTGGATGAAGTACCAGAGGAACCATCATAGATTTACATTTTTTTTTTTCTTTTTTTTTTTTGAAACATTGTTTTTGAACTGATCAAATTTATAGATTATCTGTTGCAGCCCCTGCACTGAGGCCAAATGAGTGCTTGGGAAGAGAGACCGGCAGAGAGTCACTACAAACTCAATTTCCCCCTTAGTGGGCAGAAGAGGCAGCCAATAGAGCTTGGACCCCAAATGAAATCTTGACTTGCCACGTCGCCTAACCATTTCAGGTGTGCTTGAGTCAAGGTGTCTAAGTCAGAATTGCAGGGTAGCTGATCTATTGTGATCACTTGGTAAGTTTACATTTTCGTCCACTTCATTAGCCTCATCCTTAACGTTAAACGCAACGCATCTAGCGCTAGTGCAAAATAAATTGTGCATAACCATGAACCCGGTGCTTCTGGAGTAGAATGAGCAATCAGGGTACTTAAGTTGAGTGTCTAAAGAAATTCTGTATAGTAAAAATTACTTTCAACATCTCTACATGGATGAGCTGCATAATCAAGACATTTGGTTAACATCATTTGTGTAGAAAAGGGCCATTTGCAATCTCTGCAGGTAGAGTCTAGAATCCAGTAACTCTAGCCATCTGCCTGACCAGCATCACACATGAGTAGAACTGCCGCCACCATAGCAACAGTCATTACAGACCAAACAGCCAATTAACACGCTGCCTGAATACAGCGAGGTAGCAGCGGGACCCTAACTGCCCAAGCAGAGAGGACTCATCTTGTGCTAACGGGGCGGGTGGATGTTTTACACGCTTGCCGTATGGCAAACACCTGTGGAGAAGTTCTCACTACTTCAAGGAGGACAATGTCATGCCTTCCAGGCCTAATGTGTTACACAAAGAGCGCAAAGTACAAATGCTTTGGCCCCGGCTTTTATCCTGCTACCTTTTGCTCCCTGTAGCCTTCCTATGATGCTACCAGGCAAGTCTACGTTAAACAGATAACCAGTTTAGCACCAGGTCGTTCATAACCATGCCATTGTTGCCGGTGATATACTGTCCAATACCAATTATCTTGTAGCCTCGTCTCCCTACTGTGGTTCCCCACTTCTCTCCCATTTCCTGTAATATCCTGTCCACAGCCGCAGCTGAAGCACATGTCCTGCTGAATGCTACAGCCGCAGCTGAGCGATGGCGTGAGCAGCTAATCCACTCAGCACCAAGTGAAGCAAATGGCTTTTAAAAAACGAGTCAAACTATAATTCTGTTTCCAGCTTCCTTGTATCGTAGCTACTGTGCAGCATCTAAGGTGTTTGTACTGATTGAATAACTGTGAGTTCATATTATTTGAGAACCTTTACTGATGCAGAAAATAAGAATTCTGAGTAAAACATTCAACTGGATTGCTGGGTTCTCATGACTGGGCTCCTGAAACCAGATGATTTGCTGACTCAGATGCTAAGCAATTTCAAGCCTTTAATTTAAAATTCTATTGCAATTTCTTTTGCCAAGAAGCTACGTATTTTACATGCTCAGGGTGTAAAGCTGTCCTAATTTCGCCCAGTTTCATCGATTGCCATTGCAGACCCCTGATCCAGCTTGAAACTTCCATCAGCCCCAAAAGCCTGGAAATGGAAAATATTCATAAAAACACTCCCACGTAATACATATCAAGATCAGCCTGGTTGCCTACAAAAGCTTTGTAACAGCATCGTCAAACGAAGACGGCTCCCTTCAGTGTTTAAGTCCACTTTTTAAAAATGCCTCTGGAACAATGATTAGTGCCAGATAATATAGTTTTCTTGTTTTTGGTTTATAGATTAGCGACTCAGTGTGCCATGTGTCTACAGCCCTCTTTTCATGCCTGCACAGGACCTGGACACTCTGTGGTACCCCAGAGTACCTGGCGCCCGAGGTGATTCAGAGCAAAGGTCACGGCCGAGCGGTGGACTGGTGGGCTCTGGGGGTCCTCGTCTTTGAGATGCTCTCTGGGTAAGTCACCACCTCACCGCATCTGTAATGCGTGTCTGCTTCTTTACCTCCCTGGTACTCTCAGCGTGGATATTAATAGTCATTGCTTCACATTGGACCATGAACAAAATATCTACAGCTACAATGTTCTCTTTGATAATAGGTCCCCATTAGTAACGAGAAGGTCTGTGTTTCATAGTGTGCTGTATTTGTGATGGTAGGACATCATCCAGATGCTTCCGTAAGTTTATTTGACTGGTAGGAGCACTGTGTCCACACGAGAGTTGGTGTCTGCTGCTCGTGGAACTCCCTTGGCAGGGTCGCAGTGAGAGTGGCACTGCACAGGAGAAACCCTTTCAGTGTCTCTGGAGAGCTCAGTCTCTCTGAAAAGTGCTGTGAGCATCAGCTACTCCCTGAGGTGGTCCACCATGGGGTTTCTCTCAGAGCTTCGTTCCGTTCAAATAGCCTGACTGGAAAAATACTGCAAAACTGAGTCACAGTGGCTTTGGTTCTGCCTGGATGTTTTTCTTTAGTGTTTTCGCACCCAGGTGGGCCGTTGATATCCCCGGCTTTTTGTCTTGGACTACAGCATGTCGATTTAAGTTCTTGTGCTACAGGAAACATCAGAATACATGCAGCTTCAGCAGTTTGACTTTCTCAGTTTCTCATGTGTGCCCGAGGGCTTATTGGCGGCTATCAGTTTATAAAAATCTGAAAAGCCCTGGAGGAAGCCGCAGGAGATCAGGATCTTCAAGGGAAACAGCAGCTCCCATGTTATCTCCATCTAACGCCCATGTTGCAGTCAGGATGAAAATATGTTCAGCACCTTATAGTAAGACTGAGAAATTTAGTACCAAGCTCAGCTCTTTCCTGGGTAGTTCTTACCAGCATGAAAATGCCTCGCCTCAGTGCTTTAGTCCCATTTCTGTAGCGCTCCCTACTGGAGGGTGGTTTGAAATTCACAAAGAATATCTGCATGCTTTAACTCTGTTAAGAAAATGAGTGAATAATAAAACACTTAAAGAATATATGGTAAATAAATATATTAATTCACTCTATTTTTAGCAAGTGGCAATGTGTAACCTTTAAGAAAAGGGCTTACAAATGCTCACAAAATAGGTGGTGGTCCTTGAGATCCATCCTAAGAGGGCAGTGTGTTGGAACCTCGCATGCTTCAGAGTAAACAACAGTTATGAGCACTTTCTTCTAATAATAATTTTGATTTAAAGGCGCATGCCGGTCATTTTTGATTAGATTATATGAAATTTATTGATCCCTTACTTTTATAAGTAGCTTTTCTATTACATTTACAGCTCTCCATGCATGGTAGGGGATGCTGTGCTGCAGGCCCATTGAGTATTTATGGTGATAGATTTATCTGTCCAGTGGAGGGCAGTCTTAGGTCTTTTGATGTGGAGACTGTGCAAACGTGGTGGACAGGTCACTGTACTGCACACATCGTTTGGATTGCTTAAGCGTTATATACAATAAAAAAAAAAATGTGGTAGTTTTACGGCTGCAGTAATTCACAGTGCTATATTAGAAGAAAAACTGGGTAAACTGTTGCTGTGGTTACAGAAGGCAAAGACATCGCCCTTTGCTTGCAAATACAAGTAACCGCTGTGTCCCTCTCCACATATCTATTAATTCCCCCTATAAATCCTTGTATTCAGATTATTGGTCAGTAATAAACTGCACAGAGAAAGAATGTTGCTGCTTGTTGGACCTGTTTGCTGCATGTTAAGTGCATTGCCAAGCTTTACCTTATGCTAAATGAAGTATTTCTGTCTGCCTTAGATCTTAGATTTCTTCAGTCTTCAAAGTATATCAAGTATATTGACGATCAGTGCCCCAGTCAGAGGATTTTGGTCTGTTGACCTTTGGTCCAGAGCATCATTCTAGAGCCCTTCTCCACAGGGACACCCGGCACCCATGGACACCTCCCCCACCACTTTTTCATAAGTGTGACCCGTGCGTGAATGGCAGGACCAGAGGGGGGGTTAATGTTGGCCTGCACCCCCCATTGGCCAGATCTCAGAAACGGTCAAACAGGACGGTCGTTTTTCTTTCCATGCCTTTCTTTGAGAGCAAATAAAATGCCTAGTGGAGGATTTCAGCACCAGCGTGAGAAACTTCAGCTGAAAGTATACGGCCAGAACTCCGCGGGCTCTTGAAATGTACTATGATATAATCTACTGGCCAATCCGGGGCTTTAAGTTGTTTTCCGATGAAGTGTCATGTTGTCTGAAGCAAGCCGAGGAAAACAAAGTACTCCGTATATTTGAAGGCGGTGTCTAACATCCATGAAAGGGACGGAGAAAGCCCGCCACCCTCCCTGTCATTCTGCAGTGAATCGGGTGCCCCTTTGAAGTGACCACTCCTATAATGAATGTCCTTCTTTGCCCCTGGCTGCAACTACAGAAGTGAGCTTTCAAGAGCCAAATCAAATGGCCCTTTGAGCCCAGAGGCCCAATGAGCTTAAGACAGTGTGCTTCATTCAAAGGTGTGGCGACGCTTGTTTGTAGATGGAGACCATCTTCCCCGACTCCCAGTTAACGTGAACCTCCAGCCTCTGCGATGAATACTCTGCAGTATTATGTAACCGTGTATCTGCATCACCGGTGGGGGTTTCCAGAGCGTTTAAAATCGAAAGAATTTTTCTTGACTCCTCACCTTCTGGATAGAAGCAGGCCCTTAATCGAAATAGTGCGTATGCTCGTATTCTACTGACAGAGTTCACCGGCTGTTTATGCTGTTCTTTTTGCTCCATTTGATTTATGTTGCTCTTCTGAAAGTTTATTGGCTCATCTGTGTATTTCACAGTGAGGAATAAAGAAATTCAACTGTTAACTGTTTTCTTATCGCTACCTCGTGTTTCAAAGGAAATTCTGAAACCCACATCCACCATGGCCACTTTTGGTAAAGATTGTACTGCTATCCTAATAGTATCAAAAAAGTATCGATGACCATTAATCATCCAACACTGCCGTGCCGTAATCCTGGCCATGTCTCAGGTGTTATATAAACTCATGGCAGCTGTTACATAACCAGAGGTGCTGCTAATACAGCAACTGTCAGCTTGCCAGGTATGGTAGGCAATACAACAGCAGTCTGGAGCCTCAGCTTCATCCAGATTAGCTATACTTGTCTGTCACATACTACTTTATAAGCAGCTTATAGGTATGCTAGCTACTCTGAACTTGCCAGTAGCCATTTTCTCCATCGTTTTAACTGTTACCAGCTGCCTTTCAAGTCTCTAATGCCCCCAGTGAAGTAGCAGGATGATGTGGGACTCGTCTGACTGTTGTGGTTTCTGTCTTTCTCCCTTAAACCTTTGCCCAGTCATGTGGTTGTTGGGATAATAAGGGTTCTGGTTCTCAGAAGAATCCGTAGGTTCCTATCCTACTGACCTTAACCTGCAAAATGCATTAGAATAACCAGACAAGAAAGGAGAACTTACCCTGAAGTTATAAAACACAGGAAGGCAATTCTTTAACTTTTTTCTGCACTCGCTCCTTTAAGTATTCAGATTTCCAGCAGAGGATTTACACCACTTTTGGTGGTGTTTTAATAGAGTAAGGATCGTGTTTTTGCTGGGAGGGACTTTTTGTGAAATTGGCATTTGGTATCACATTTCATTTTGTCACCCTGGAACACTTAATTGTATTGGATTATTCTTGGATTCCTAGTATTCAAGTATGCGAATATTATTTAACATGCATTCATGAGGAAATTTTTTTAGGTAGGAACAGTAAGAAAGAAGATTCTTACTACTTATATATATAATGAAGCAGAATTATGACTTGCATAGCTTGTGCGGGAAGTGAATATTCTGGGAAATCTTTTGGCATAATTAATAGATTCATAAGCTTTCCACCATAGCTGCAGACTTTGTTGAAACAAAGGAGGTTTTGGGTAAGAGAGAAGGTAACAGCAGACAATGACACTCCACTAAACTAAAGCTTCATGACTGGAGTCTTGAAATTTCATGGATTTGTGTTTCATAGGTTTTTTTTTTATAAGATGCCATTTTTAACATTGAAAACCACATTAAATATTAAGACTTAGCTGGAATTCTGATAGATAACTGTCTTACAATTGTCGTCTCCCAGTTGTTGAGAAGTAAGATTGAAGCAATGATCAAAATCTTGACTGCTGTGGATAGCATTGCTTGTGTATGATAATTTGGCTTGCCTTGTTATTTTTTTCTTCTCTAAAGGTATCCACCATTCTTTGATGACAATCCATTTGGCATTTATCAGAAAATCCTTGCTGGTAAGCTGGAATTCCCCCGGCACTTGGATTTCTATGTCAAGTAAGTTGCTGATTACTCTGAAAATCACATCTAAGGATTTAAGAAGCAAGTCTTTTATCTCTCTCTCTGTGTGATTACTGTGTGCATGTAAAGCTGTCAGTTTTTATGATGTTGTGTATGCGCTTTATGTATTTCTTATGCATGAGATGAACCTGGTATTTATATTTAATCTTGCCCAAATGATGAGTAAAATTTCAGAACAGCTGAATGCATTGTCTTTCAGAAAGTAGAGGAAAACATCACATTCAGCACTTTCACTTCTCCTTGCATTATTGGAAATGCAATGGAGATTATGGGCTTTAAGTAGATTTAAGCTGCTTTGTATAGATGATCAATAGCAAGACCAGACAGATCAGCTACAAGATTCCAAATTAGATTTGGAACAGAGCACATAAAGGATGATGTGTACATTATTTCATTACACTGTACGTAAAAATCTCTCTTTCTTTAAAGAATATATGACTGCTTTTATACTGTTGGACAGCAGTATCAGGGAAGATAAATTTATGCATTATGAAAGAGAGATATGACTGTGTTTGCTTTCATTTTCAGTGCCACAGTGTAATGCAGTGGCAAAAAATTATTACTTAGGGTCAGCAAATGTCCAAGTCTAAATATCGGAAAACCAGTTTCTGTTGAATCCTACCTATGTCTGTTGTCTGTCTGGGCAGTAGGAGATGCAGACAATTGAAGTATCAGCACTCATTTTACACCAATAATCCCCTATTTTGGGTGAAGTACAAAACAGTGTAATACTGCATATATTCTGGATTGTGTGCAAAGCGATGTGTGTTATCACAGTAGCATAGATTCAATGAGTTTTGTTGTACATTATAACTTGCAGTGCAAAAACAATTTAAAAACAAAAATCATACTTGGTATTATACGTCTTAAAGTAATTCTCTGCATGTAATGTAGATGATAGCATGCCATTTCCCAAATGAAGTTCCTATTTCATGTTTGATTTCCGCATGGTTCTCTTGGTTATCATGCCTATCATCGTTTTTTTTTTTTTTTTTATCGGGTGAAAGGGCACCTAATATAGTAGCTGATGTGGGAATTTCTGTTCTGTTGTTGCTGAGAAGCTCATAAAGTTTCAGCGTGAACTCCTTATTGACATTGAAAATGCACAATGCAAACTGCTGAAGCTCTTGCACTAAAGCTGTGGAATTGAATAAAACATGGGCTTGATGTGAAAATGAACTGCTAAAGAAATATCACAGGCAGCTTCCGTGTCCTATACGCTAAAGCTGGACGGGTGCAGGGTCAAGGTTTCGATTTAAGAGCCGTCTTGCTATGCCTTCCAGAAGACGACACTAACAGCGTAGTCTTGAGTCCTGTAGCATGCTGCCACTGGTTCACTTCTGTCTTCACTTTGCTCAGATTATGTTTTTCAAAGGTAGTTTGTGACCGTTTTAAACTCTGCTATTTATAAAATATGTTTCAAGATTACCTTTGGTAAATCAGCAAGAAGTTCACTTTTTACCCAAAGCAGAAAATTTGTCATTTTCCGAGTTCCTGTCTTGGTCTATTTTGGATTTTAGTCTATTTAGTTTGGTGTTGAAAGAATCGCACTTCATAGTTTCATTTGATGGCAGTTTTTTAATTATCTGAAATATTTTTTTTTTCCTTCTCAAGAGATCTAATCAAGAAGTTTCTGGTTGTTGATAGAGCGAGAAGGCTTGGGAATATGAAGGTAAGGGCTGCTTTTTTTGCCACAACCAGTTCTTTTTTTTTTTTAACAAAAAAAATCCATTCGTTATTAATATAAATACTGTAACTGTGCGGTTTATATGTACATGAGAAAAGACCAAAACTACATTAGAGTAATTGAAAGATTCCCATGCATATCTTGTCATCACAGTCCCTCAAGCTTAAACACCTCAAAACTCAACTCACCCTAGGTGCTTACTTGGCAATGTGACATGTTGGTTGTTTACTACCTACCTTACTTAATCATCATGTTAGATAAGAGTCTGCTAAACAAAGTATTTATCTATCTATTTCCCTCATGTCTGACTTTGCTCTGGACTATCTTGGTAGCAACATTTTTGTATCTGTACATCCAGCTGACACCTGTAGGTACATATTTTACACCCAATCCTGTTTTTGAGGTGTTATCTGCTGCCATAAGCCCAGTTTCTCCTTGTTCCCCCCATGTTCCTCCTACAGAACTTAGTTGTGCTTTCTGAGAGTCTGCATCTAGATTTGCCTGCTGTATCTACTGAGGATTCTTCCATCACAAGGTGATGAGTATGGAGAATTGGTGGGATAGCTTGCAGAAGAAAGTGGATGGATAGTTGGCCTGCCTGAAATCTCCATACAGGAGGTTCATAAATTCAGATGCAGATGGATTCACAACATCCAGATATTTCAGGAGAAAATATTACTGGATTCTCCTTTTCAGAGAATCTAGAATAAAGTTTTACCAAGCCCATCTACATATGAATTGAGTCCAAGCTTTGATAAATTTTTCTCGACATGTTAAACAGAAACCATATGCTAGAATGAATCACTTTGTGATTTCTCTTACATCACAGATTGGCATGACTCGTGGTTTTAAGTCTTACTATATTTTTCCTGAGAGTAGAGCGTACTTCACAGACTGTACTGGCAGCCGATGAAGCAGAGACATCGAAGATGCCACCCCATGTAACAAATGCATCACAGCAAAACGCTGGGTATAAGCACTTCCTACATTGCTCCCCAAGTAGATACTCGGCTGTAATTTGATGTCACTGTCAAAAAAAGATCCAAATCAAGGGTTCTTGGGAAGTGAGTTTCGACTTTTGGGCAGACGGCTCATTTAGGAAAAGAATCACAAGAAAGATGAATGTAGTTGCTCCTGTTGATGTTGCATAATAATGTAAATGTAAGTTTTAAAATAGTATTTGATTGGTAAAATTGTGGGATATCTGAGTGAGCAGAACGAAACAGAATGTGACTTGAGGAGCCAGAACAACATACAGTCTTTTCGGCTGAGTCACATGTGCCAAGGGTGGGGCACTGGAGTCAGTGGTGTACTTTGGAACAAGAGAAGAAAACATAGCACAGGCTTGCGTAAGGATCCGTAAAAAGATCCTGGTGGAAGCAACTGGAAGTGCACCTGAGTTCACCCCACCCTGGGAAACCTAGTCTTCTCTTAGAGTTTGAGTTTTATTTTTAGGATGTAGTGCTACACTAGAACACTGGACTACTGCGGGTATACAGTAGTCGCTCCTATCTGTAGGTGATGCTTTCCAAGACCTACTGTGGATAGCTGAAACCGTGGATAATAGGCAACCTTTCACGGACCACATATGTCCCGTGATTTTCATGTGTATACATATGGAAATTGATAAATTACACACAGTACCAACATTATATACAATAATAATAAAGTACATTGTACTTTATTATACAGTACTGTACAGTACTGTGAGCTGTCTTGAATTTTCATTGAAGACGTTGAGTTTTCTCAGTCACCATGAGTCACAGAGACATTGACAGGTCCTTGTGTGTTAACCAGAGTGTAGTATTTGCCTAGCTTTTTCTGGGTTTCCCTGGGGGAAATGATCCCAGTTTCTCAGCTGAACTGCTTTGTGTTTGTATTAGTGTTGTCGTATCTCATCACCAGGAAGGTGATCTCTGTAGAGGTAGGGAAAACAAAATTTCCCTGGAGTTGGCCCCCAAGCGCAAGTCGAGTGTGCAGAATTGGCGATAACAGCTGTATTTACACAGGCTAATGTGGAGGCTTCCCCAAGCCCTGTGACTTGGCAAGCGTGACATATTGCTAACAGGCAACATTTATCTAAGAGAATGGTGCAGTTTTTTTAAGTAACACAGGGAATATTAGGCAGGCAGTGGCTAAGGGAATAGTCCGTCTCACCTTCGACGGTGAAACTTTGTCTTCCAGAACGGAGCGGATGATGTGAAAAAACACAGATGGTTCAAATCTATAGACTGGGAGGGCGTGCCACTGCGGAAGCTGAAGGTGAGAATCGCTCAAGAGCCGCATGGGACATTAAAGGAAATCTAATTTAAAATGCCTGACCTAGAGGAGGGCACTAACCTTGGCTGACTTGCACTCCACAGCAGTATTTTGTAAAACTAGCATTATTAAAAACATCGAACTGAATACATTTTAATACCGCTCTTCCTCTTCCAGTGTATATTTATGGTAGCCTATTGCTACAGTTAATGAAAGGTAAATGTACCTACATTTTATTTTTAGGTACAGGTATTTTTATGTGCCTCATGCTGAAATATCTCCATGCATGTTCTGCATGAGATTGACAGTTTTTGCCAATGCCTTAGCCTCCAATAGTCCCAAAAGTAACCCATGACGGAGACACGTCAAACTTTGATGCATATCCTGAAGATGAGTGGAAAAAGGAGGCTCCGGTACATCCCAAGGACCTCGAAATCTTCAAGAACTTCTGAAAGGTCTTCGGCATTGAAGCAGCAGGTAAAGACGCCCTGTTCTGCCCTCTGGATTGTTAACCTTTCTACCTTCCTTCTGGTTTTTGTGCACACCGTAGTAACTCTGCCTTTGGCATGTGCTCTGGATCAATGGGAGAGGTGAGTTTCTAAATTTAACCCAGCTTCTCTCCGAGAACATTATTACGGCCTGCATGCGATCCGCAGGCTCTCTTGGTGCCTTTTGCAGTGAGACGCTCTTGCCAAGTCTCTCATGTGCTCGAGGTGATGGCTTCCAGCTCCTGACGCTATGGAAACACTGCTGGTGTTAAAAATGGGGCAGCTCTCACTGCGTGTTTCACGTGGCTTTGTGCAGCCAGGATTCTCTAATAGCAGCTTAATCCATAACAATAACAGCATAATCCATAATGATAACAATAGAAAGATTTTTTTTGTTGTTGTTTTTGTCCTCTCATCCACCTTTTCTATGTTGACTTCAGATGCTCTTTGCTAGTGGTAGAACGAAGAACTGCATAACATGATCATTCAGACCTGGGTTCCCCAATTACCTAAATCCTAGTGCACACACATTTTTTCTAACCTCTTGCTGTATTAGAAAAATAATTTCTTTTTTTCTTTTTTTATTTCTGTCTAGGTGCTGCCTCCGTAACTCAAGTGAAGAACTGCTGCCGAGTTTTTCAACCGTCCTCTTCCAATGAAGCATTATTCAGTGGCTCTAAAACCACAATGAATGTGTTTTTTTTTTTTTTAATACCAGTCTTGTTTTGAATTTTTGAAATACGTTAAGGTATTTCACTACAGGGGAAATGTGCAGTTTCTTTGAGGTTTACAGCTAATAACTGTAAAAGTGAATGGAAAAGGATTTGATGTCTAGAAACCTGGGTGGGATGTTTTGCAAATTAGCTATTGAATTTTATTTCAGCAGAAATGTTACATGATGCAAAGCATGGGAATCGGGCATTGAATCTCTGTTATCACAACGGTACAGGTAACATGTTTAAAAATATACTTCTGAAGCTATCACATCATGCACATGAACAAGTCTACAGGCATATACCTCAAAATGGTACTGTAGATTTTTTTTTATACAGCACATAGTTATATTGATATTGTTTTGCTGCTGAACATCAAATTGGATATATTGAAAGAGAAAGTAATATAAAAAAATCTGTGGGGGTGTTGCATGGTAAATCCAGTTCTTCCAGTTTTGAACTGTATATTATTTTTTTTTATTGCGTAATCATTCTGCTGAGCAGTGTGTTTAACACAGAAATTGTACAACAAAATCAGGTCCAATTAAAACAACAAAAGCCAAGTGGCTGACGTTACTGATTAATGAACTGGACTGGGTCAAGCCCTTTTCTTCTAAAACCGGCCCCTCTCACTGAAGATGTTTGTAAAACCTGTTTTATCAGAGTAAATATAGGAACAAAACAACATCCCAGTGCATAATTTTAAAGCATTTCCATCACCAAATGCACTGATGAAACTGAGAATTAATTTGGTGCTAAAATCTTCTATTATTTAATATGTACTTGTCAAGTGATTTTGGTTTATTTATGCCTTTGGTGTTCCAAAACATTGAATGAATTTTTACATCTGTTACCAATGCCTTTTTTTACTGCCTTATTTTAACGCTCTGCCTTTTTTAACCAGGACATGGTCTCGTTCTTCAGTAATACGTCCATTGTTAATTATTGTTGTAGCATTTTTATGTTTGGAAAAATGATGACAATGATGGCAGTTCGCACATCTTTAAATATGGTTTTAATATTCATAATGTTCTGCCTTTTGGAGGTGTATGTGTATTAGCACTGTGTTTCCTACAGCCAAAACCAGTTTCTGAATTACAGATTGAAATACAGATGATTAAATCATCACTGGAGTTTGTCATGTTTCTTTAAGGAGTCATTTTGTCATTCATTTGTAGAATGTTTTGATAAGGTATAGTTTGGTCTGTTAAATCACTTCACATAATTTGACTATATACACTGCCCGGCCAAAAAGAAAGTCGCTATTTGAATTTTTCGTTTTGACCGCCTTTAGCTTTGATTATAGCACACATTTATCATGGCATTGTTTCCACAGACTTTTGCAACATCTCCCCCTTTAATTTCATCCAGATTTGCATTCATTTCTCACCGAGATCCTGTATTGACAAGTGAGTTGAACCTCCATAAAGCCACCTTCAGCACATCCCAAAGACCTTCAATGAGGTTAAGGTCACAACTCTGTGGTCACCAATTCATACGTGAAAATGATTCCTCATACTCCCAGAACCACTCCATTTGACAATTCGAACCCAATGAATCTTGGCATTCTTGTCCTGGAATATGTCCATGCCAACAGGGAAGAAAGAATCCATTGCTGATGGATGGAGGTGTAACCTGGCCATTCAGGTACTCGGCTGACTTCACTTTATTGTTGCATAACGTTGCTGGGCTGTAATAATGATCCAGTCATTGGCTCTTAAGTATTTGCTGATATAAATTCAAATGACGACTTCTTTTTTGGCCGGACAGTTTATAAAACCATTTCCTTTGTAGGCAGCAACTGTTTCTGTATGGGAGTGAGTACCGCCATGCATGGTAGTAAATGCTTTTCCAGCTGTGAGTCCATACAAAAGAAAGCTGGGGAAGGAATCCTTTTGTTCAGATAACAAATGGGATTCTATGCATTTTAACCATCCTTTTAATCCCCAGGCATTTGTTGCCTGTTTTTTTGGAGAGCAGGAAATGAAATGTGCAACTTTGAGCAACCTTTGGATATTAGCTATTTTTGCCACCTTCGAACGGTTTGCCCCGATAGAAAGGACAAAGTCCTCTGAGGACAGCTGCCCTCAGTAAGTTTTACAGCTCAGGACTGAATTTTTCCTGCTTCTTTTTCTGTGAGTCATGTTTGTGTTGCCTTTAGACGTCGAAATCATTCTAAATTAATTTCTGTTGTGTTGAATGTTGGATCTTAATATGTGCATCTAAAAGCAGCATGTGAGGGAAATATAATGAGCAGCATGCAGTACCATAAATGCCCTGTAAATCGACAACTGCCCTGCACGAAAGCAATTTCAAAAACCGGTAGCTATGCAGCGGAGGGGCAGTAATATGGAATTTAATGTCTAATTTTAGCTGCTTGAACAGAGGCAGCTGAACAAATGGGTAGAATTCTTCAACAATGCATAACTAATATATGTACAGAGATGCCTACATTACGGAAAGTTGGTCACGCTGATTGTGAGAGGTCCTTTGTAAATGTGGTGTTTGTATGACCAATTGAATGATGGTGAGGAAACGTTTAACTCTGTGGGCTGACCGGAATGACTCACTTCAAGGGCTTCCCAGTGAAAGATGATCTCCACAGTGTTTGGCCAGGAGTGGCACCTTGGTGACAGTTGACATTGTATCCTCTGACATTACTGTGTCACTTATGGCAGCTTGCCGTGTCGGTCTGTTCCAGCCCGTCTGTGCTTGCAGTAGACGTTTCCACAAATAGCTTGCATTTCTGCAAAATCTTCTCAGTGCTGCACCAGACCCTGCATATATATATGAAATGGTAAGAAAATATGCGCATATATTTTTAAAAAATACATATTTGTTCCTTTTTGAAGTATTTTTTTTTCTCCACTGAGGGCAATTACAGCTGAGTTTGAATCCTTCTCATTTCAAGGCATGACTGATGAACAACACAGGTGCCTGTCAGCCACTGGAGTTGCCAAAGAAACGCACAAGGGTCCATTTCATGGGCCCCTTTGCTGAGTGCTGGACTAGACCTCTTTGGCATCAGCCTGAAATGACTTCAGCTTTTGCGTGAAGTATGAAGATGAGCAGGAGCGAAGCACAACTTAAGTCGGCATCACCACAATATGCCTTTTTGTAATGAGCTGTGTTTGTTTTTTCTTCCTGTCCCTATCAACTTATTTCAGGAAGAAATGTATCGGGCCACCAATCATTACCTTCCTCATATTAAAATCGACAAAATATACTCTATAGGAAAAAAATAAGCTGGAAAAGAAAGCGTGGCCATTCATGTTTTTTAAAACTTATATGTAGCTGAAATCCCACTCATTTTAATGTTTCTTTTATATATATATATATATATATATATATATATATATATATATATATTAGTACTATGTAAAGAGCTATAGCTATATCTACTAATTTGAAATGCATTTAAACAAGAAATAAATAGGCTGGATAGTGACTGTCAACTAGTTTTAAATGAGTACAAATTTTTGGGGGAGCAACAATCTGCTAATCCTGGCCTTGTGTTGATGGATCTTTATTTCTGATGCTGTCTCCCATTCCAAGTGCAGATCTGTCTGCTGGTGCCAGATCAGCAGGTCTGTCTGCTGGTGCCAGTGTTTGACTTGGGGGAACAGTTGTATCCGAGTCCCCATAATGACCTTAACAGATGTCTCCAGAGCTTCTGCTTCGCGCCACATTCTTGCGGAGGCAGGGCTGCGTGTCAGAGGGTTTGACCTCATATTGTGCATCCATGAGGTCCTGATACAACCTTCACACTCCAGCTCCCATGGGAGTCGATGTTGGGACAGGGTATGGGAAAGGAGTAAAGGGGAAGCAGACCTCCAAGGTGATCCTCGCCTTTGAGTTCATGCAGCTGCTAAACAGCAGACAGGGCGACGCCTTGAAACGCACCGCACTTCAGCATTCTCCAGACTGAACCTCATAGCCAGGGGTGCAGCAGCGAAGCCTAAAAGGCGAGGGGGGGGGGGACAGACACCTCACGGTCTGCAGCAATTAAAGAACAGGAGCACTCACCCTAAATGCAGGAAGAGCAACATTTTAAAAGTGGCACCTGGGTCTTTTTATCAGTGTTCTTGTTCTAAGAAATTTAATTTATACATTTGTAGGGATGCATGTGCTTTTCAAATATTTATTAGTATTAAATCCATAGAATTAAGTATTAAGTATGGTAATCTCCGAAATGGTTTGTATTGTGTTCGAAAATGATATCGACACCTGTGACCTTAAGAGGCTGCATTTGTCAGCTGGGAGTTTGTACATTTCTATTTGTTTCACAAGTCTTTGTTTTCTGGAAACAATTAAAAGGTTTTTGAAGTACTTTATAGTTCTGTACATTTTATTATAGGAGTTGTTTCGTTTTGTTATGTATTTTTATGCACTAAATGTAAAAAGACCTGAAGTTATTTGGGTGGAACTAGTGTGACTATGACGTAATTAACTGGCTTTATGATCACCATCTAATGACTTAAATTAGAGGCATGGAAACAAAGCAAATGACTTTAATTAGAGGTGTAATGTCTTTCTGTTTGGACAGGTTGTACTTGCTTGCTTCTTAAAGCCAGGCAGGGTAAACAGCACTAAGGCAGGTCCCTTACTGTCCCTGCTTGGCCATTTGATTCCATACAGAAATAGACATAATGTGCAACTGCAGTCATAATTGATGGCGGTGCAATAACAGTGTTAATTAACATAATCTTGCATTGTGCTTTTGCAGATGTGTTGATGATTTAAAGATTTTAAGTCAGAAACAAGGAACATCTTCTCCCGTGTGTCTCGATGTTTGTAAACACTGAAGTTATCATATGCTCAACGAAAACTGAAGCCAACTGAATTAATTTCACGAGACATTGATACTCGTGGTTTGTTTAATGAAGGGCATTCATAAGCCAGTTTAAAAAAAAAGACAGCTTAAGCAACATTTAGTAGCAATTCTACATATATTACAGGTTCTGCTTAGTAACAATTGAAAAGCAAATTTCCAAGACTCACTTGGTCCATAGGATACATTTTCGGGAAAATTTTGCAAAACTTCCTCATTGGATTATTTAATTTAGTTTTTTGAAGCCAACTGTATAAGAAGCATAAATACAACAAGACAAGCCCTGGTTCACTGCTGAGCTTGGAAGAGTGGTGACTGGGAGAAGTACAACAAGGTCAAACACAAACGTGACAAAGAAATCGAATCTGCCTACTGCCACTACAAAGAAGAACTGGTACCACTTTAACATGTGCTCTGCTGAGTTCGCATTTCAGTGTATTCAATATTCATAATAACAACGTGACTCAACATCTGCTTTGACTTTATTCTCAAATTCCCCCTTATTTATTTGAAAGTTAAAGAATAAAGTGATTGAAAACATAATGCAAGAAAATGCATGTGTCATTGGAAAATATTTATTTATGCGCCTCCCAGTGGTAAACCGTGAAAGCTGGTGGAGTTCACGGTAAAAGATTACCGAAAAACATGACCAGCCACTCTCCACCATAGATTGTCTTTGGACGCAACAGTTTGTTGAGAATCCACCGTCCACCAGCAGGGGGTGATCAGCACCACGCAGGCCAGAGGTTGCCATGGTTTCCTCACCATTGGCCTTGAGAAGAGCCAGTGGGTCACAGCTGACAACTAGCGATTGCCTCAACCAGGCGGGAGAAGTCTTCCCTTTGCAAAGCTTAAAGCCTGAGCTGGGAAGGAACCAAGCGAGGAAGGAAAAGGAAAGCCAGCTCTGTGAGCTTCTGCAGGTGGATAGTGGAATACGGCCATCTTAGAAACTGCCATCTTCCCACACGGGAAGGAATACTTCTGGATGGCAGACTCCCATTTGTATAGTCTCCTTGTCTTTTGAGTCTCCACAGAAGGCTGCTCAAACAACCACGTGCTATAAAAAGAATAACGACTGGAATCTCAAAATAGTTACAGAATCTCTGCTATCAAACAAGTTAAATGCAAGGTGTGAAGTGCAGCGGACTACAGCTAGCAGCCTGACCAGCCCATTCTCAGCTCCTAACTCTAATTACCCCATTATCACCAAAACAATATGTTAAGAAAGCTACTAGGCCTGAGCTACTCGCCAGCACCATACGCAGGCACTCAAAAACACCTTTAACCACCCCTACCTGCCTTAGCATACATCAGCATTCCGGGCTTTAAAACCACAAAACGCCTCCTTTCTGAATGACTACACAGCCATATCACTCAACTTAAAAAGAAAAAACTTAATCCCCAGAATTGCTAATACCTAATCACCTAAATTACGGCATCTTAAATTTCAATGTAAAAACAAATATTTTAATTATTTTTTGTTTATCCAGAATCATCTCTGAATCCCCTCCTAATTCTTTAGCAACGCCCAAAGTTCACACCCCACAGTTTTGGAGCCCCTGCTTAATACACTGAGATCTGAACCTCCCGGTCAGCCTCATGTTCAGTGATGATGACTCAGCCTACAGGACAGAAGTCAGCCATGTTCCATACGCCTGGGGACCACCGTCTTACACAATCTTACAAACTTTGATAAGACATAACAGTGCATCTCCTTTCTCAAACAACTGAGGAAGATCAGCCTCTCCCAGGTTCAGTTCAGTGTTTTAATCACGCTCAGGGTCCATGATCACAATATCCATTGCAGTCCTACACCGTCGTCATCAACACACTCCAAGATTCTATGAGTATTTCGGTCTACAGTGAAGGTCATTGTGTGCCGCTTCCCTTCGGATTTGCACTAATTTAGAGCAGAAAAGCTGAAAGTATCATCCTTGACTCCTTCCACGCCATCGATCACCTTTTTCTGTCAAGGTGCCAAAAACTCAATGCCATCTCAGTGTTGATTGGTGTTTCATCCAGACACTGCATTACCCCAATGTATCTATCTGCTTACCTTCACCTTAATACCACACTACTTACTTACATGTCACACTTACTCAGGAAGTTTCTACATTCTCTCTCAAGCTCACCTCCTTTTTATTTCATACCCTAATACATCCCTATTCATCATATTTATGTGCCCCATATGTATATAAGTTCCAAAATGTAACACTGCTACCAGGAAAAATGCATTACTGCCTAACGTTCGTGGTGAATAAAAGTAATAATAACACATTCAGTGCTTTACAAAACCCAAGGACACTAACAATATACAATAATGCAGAACACAGCAAGAAAGTAACAGACAAAGACAAAAATGGCTGCAAGATGCAAGCAGTGATGAGCAGTGCAGTAAAGCAGAATACATTCAGTGGGACATGGATGAAGGAAGATGTGAGGAGGACACAGAGGGATCAACGTGGAGTAAACCGGGTGGAGGGAAGCAGTATGCTTGGGAGAAGAAGGTGGTTTTAAGACGAGATTGGAAGATGGGGAGAGAAGGGGAGTCACCGATATCAAAGGCGATAGCGATACTGGAGCTCAGGACCACATGCTTCAAAACAAAAAAGGGATTAAATACCATTTTGTGAAGCACCAAACATAAAAAATGTCTTTGTAACGGTTTAGAAAGTGGGAATTAATATCAAAACTTTCTGTCCATCAGAATGCTTCAGGAATTTATTTTGATCATGGAAGAAATGTGCCTCAAAAACTTGCTTATCGATAATGTGTCTACAAAGGACAAACCCAGCCATATTGACATGATACTTCTTTGATTGTTGTGTTAAGCAGGGACACTCACCTAAACATTATGTTTGATGTTTGAAGAGTCTGTGCCTGTCACTGGAAGGTTGCCAGTTTGAATCCTGTGGCTGATGGAATGATCTCACTGTAGGGTCCTTGAGCAGGACCCTTAACCCCAAATTTCTCCAGGAGACACTGCCTGATCCGGTCTGCTAAAATAATAATAATAATAATAATAATAATAATAATAATAATAATATTAATAATAATTGGTGTATATTGACACAAAAGTACCTGGCAATTAAATAATCAATCTTCCTTCACAAAATTACTGGTTTCCAAAAAACAATCTGTATCAAAATTACGGGGAAAAAAATTGATTCAGGAGCAGACATTGTCATGCTTCACTTTTCTTGTTAAAAAGTACTTCTAGATATTAAATAGTAAAGGAAAATTTCTAATTGAATGTATTCAAATGCATGAAACCAGCTGTCCCGCATACTCATGAAAAAACATCCATGATACCATATATTTTCAGTTCTTTGATCATTAATTATCTTGTTAAATATATGTGGAAGCCAGCATTATCTCTTTATTTTAAAGGCACACACAATTAAATGCAGATGTCAACAAAGGGCTCTCTGTCCACTTATACCAGTTAGAAAAAAATCCACTTTGGTTCTGATCTGGTTCTAATTACTTTTTATGCCAACTTCATCTATGGGTTTTGGCTAGATGTCAAAATCCAAATAATTAGCCTTGCCTGTCTAGCTACTGATCCTTGGTCCTGTCAATTTAAACCCATTTGTCTGGGTAGTGAATGCACAATTTAACATCATAAAATTTGCGAAATAAAAGTAACCCAACAAAAAAATGCGATAATTTCTTCTGTTGTTTAAAAAGTCAGTGATATCTTGTCGGATGACTAGAAAAACACTGCTTTGGTTCCAAGACCTCTACTCAGGGGCACGTCAGCCATTCCCCCCCCAGCCCTGTCCAGGATAAGCAGTCAAATGATCAAATGATAGATATATATGTGCATGTGTGTGTGTGTGTGTGTGTGTGTGTGTGTGTGTGTGTGTGGGCAGGGCTCGGACTGGGTCAGGTACTTCAGGCGACTCTGCCAGGTCCACCAGGTGCCAAAAAACCCTCTCCACTCCATGTACCTCCTCCTCCGGAGATGCAGGAGAGAGCTGGAGAAGTTGGTTGTCAGCTTCCGTCAGGGCTTGGCGCAACCATGGTGACCAGAGGACGGTTGGGGTCAGGGATAGCCGTTTCCAGACGGCCTGAAGAGTGTGGAGCTCCTCTATGTGGGCCTGGAATGACCCGAACTTCGGGGGGGGCGGTGTCCCGGAGCCTGGGGATCGTCCTTGTGAGTGGTTTATTCTATCACGAAATCGGGGCGGGTATGGTGAGAAGACGAGGCATCATGCAGGCGGGGAACAGAAATAAGGTCTGGATGTTGATCAGCCTAATGGCTATTTCAATATTAGTTTAAATACTAGAACTCGTGGCCATAAGTGTAAATTAGCAGGAGAACATTTTAAAATGAATCTGAGGAAGCACTTCCTTACAGAACATGTAGAGTATGGAATAGTCTTCCTGCTAGTGTAGCACAAGCTAAAACCCTGGGTTCTTTTAAATCAGAGCTAGATAAGATTTTAACAACTCTGAGCTTTTAGTTAAGTTCTCCCCAAACGAGCTTGATGGGCCGAATGGCCTCCTCTCGTCTGTAAATTTCTTATGTTCTTAAACGGACGACCCACTGGCGGCTCACGGGACAAACAGGGATTTATTAAACAAACAGAAAAACACAAGAAAACACTATAAAATAAAAAGACCACGAGGGGTCAAAAGTAAATGGAGATAAACAAAGACTAATTACCAAAAACGGGGCAGGTAAGCAGGACATACATCTAGCATGTAATTTCACAGTATTCCAACAATCGAACATACAAAACAATGAACCACTAAGGGAACAAAATCTACAGAACTACAAAAAGAGAGGAGGCGGGATTGGAACATAAGACAGCGAAGGGAGACAGAGTGGAATAGGAGCTGACCCTGACGATCTGGGGATTTTGGTATCTGCAGGGATTCCCGGAATCAGTCCCCAGCAGATATGGAGGGCTGACTATACACACAAAACAAGCCTTTCAAAAGCCTTCACTGACTACCAGCTGAGAAGACACTTCTCAATAATATTAAACAACTTTAGGAACAGTAATTCCTTCAGATTAGAATTCTTACTATCAGAAGGTTTCTGGAATTTATTAGCTCACTAGCATAAAGGAGAATGTGACAAAGGCACAAAACAATGACTAATAATAATTTATCTATAATTTACTTCAATGAAATCAATTAGCACGTTATATCATTTTGAAATCCACATTTATTTTGCTGTGCCTGGGTCAATCTTTCCATTCTGTGCATCCTTTGTTTAGGTAACAGGCCATGAATAGATTTGGACCCACAAGTAACTGCTTAAAATGTGTGCTTTATGAACTGCTTGAGCAGTTAATGGACCAACATGCTTGAGGTCATGTTGAAATGCTGTGAAAGCAAATTCTTTTGAGATTTAAAGGAAACTGCACCAGGAAACCTGACTCCGTTGACTGTAAACATTGCTGAGATACACCACATAAACACCTTATTACCCTATTACCAGCAGATGTATTTGTTTGAATCAAGGAGTACCAAGAAAACAGGCAATACGGGGCTCATGGTTAGATAAGTCACACACTGCAAAATGACCACAAGCCAGAAGGCTGCTGTTTCCACTCTTACAGGAAAGGTAGTGAATATAAAGCCACTATGAATAATCTCTGATCTTCTGTGATGACATGCTTCCATCCTGATGCAAGTGGAATGTTCTAGAATCATCCGAAATGAACTTTTTTTCAGGCTGCAGCTCTTAATTTATTCTTTGAAGTGCAAATGGAATCTTTTGGAACAGTGGTCTCCAGTTATTTTTAATAGTTTAACACTAATACTAATAGTTTAAACACTACATCAAGAAAATATTCCAGGGTAGCTACTGATCCAGAATGGTGGGCATCGCAATAGACTAGAAATTTCCTAAAGATCGTTCTGATGATTCCGATCGACTGGCCATTGCTCTAGAATCTTCCAAAATGAAATGTATTTTCAACCTGCAGCTCTTAATCTGTTCTTTAAAGTCCATGTTGAATCTTCTACAGTCTTCTAAATGAATTGTATTTACAGCCAGCAGTTCCTAATCTATTCTTTAAAGTGCAAGACGAATCTTATAGAATCTTCCAGAATGAATTGTGTTTGCAGTCTGCAGTTCTTAATCCATTCTTTAAAGATTCTGTAGAATCTTCTGCAATCTTCCAAACGAATTGTATTTGCTGTCAGCAGCTCTTAATCGATTCTTTAAATGTAGCTCTATAAGCCAGTAAATAAAAAAAAAACCCAGTTTTCACTTGAGGCAGACCTTTCAATAAGCTAGTAAGACTACATGAACAGGTGCATGTGAAGGTTGTTTTTGTATGTGATGGTGCTTTGGATTCCATGTGACAATAATATAATACTTTGTAATGAACAAAACACGGACCCAGACTTGTTCATTTTGTTGTGCCTAACTCTTATTAACACGAGATTGGAAAACGGCCCTAACTACACTGCAGTCTTGAGGCTTCAGACACGCCCTGGAAACATTTGTAAAAGCGTGTTGGCAGTGATAGAATCTGATTCAGATAACAGGTACTGCCCTCTGACTGACCCTGTGCTTCCCACTCTTGGTCTCAACGCTGTGCTTCTCCCATAGCCCCCCCCCCCCCCCCCCAATGCAGTCATGAATACCCCCGCAGCCCTGGCTTTACATTTACTGGAAGGCAATGTCGGGTCCTTGGCCTGTTAACCCGGTATCCCTGTCCGTCTTTCATTGTGAGGAAAACAGATGAGGTGAATCTTGAAACCGCAGAGAAACTGGAAGAGACAATGGACAGTCTTTTCAAGAAAAGGCTGTAAAGCCTGGAGTATTTTATTTGCACAATTTTTTTTTGTTTTGCAGTTTTTAACAAAGTATGCATTAGTGCTTGAATATCTGAAAGTCAATTTGCTAAAATGTGATCTTGGGGGAAAAGTGCAGTTTTGTAAAGCAGCCATCACTACAGAGTCCTTTAATCTGTTCTGCTCATTTTAATTACATTTTTCCAAAATCTTTTACAATCAAGCTGCATTGTTCAATGTTCTCGTTTCTCTTAACTTATTTTCAGAACAAATGTTACTTTTTCCTTTTCCTTTTTATTTATCTCTCGAAGGAATGTCTGTGTTATATGTGTAATTTATGTAGTACGTATAAATAATGTCATATTTAAAATATATGTGTAATAAAAGTCTTACATCTTTTAGGGTAAAATGTGAATTTGAGCATTCATCATCATTAGATATCCCTTAAATGTGATTTGAAGATAAAACATCGCTTCTTAGTAAATGTTGAAATGATTTCATTTGAAGCCATTTTCCATATTTGGAACCAGAAATTCGGAGGAATCTTAACGGCTCATTTCTAAATAGTGAAAATTTTGTGGGGCTACTCTTTTCCCGAGCAGGAACTGGGAGGCAGCGAAGAGACCAGATGAATGTGTGAGCAGCACTTGACATTGGCAAGAGTCCATTTCTGTGAGGTTTAAGATCAGCAGGAGGTGGAGGAGGTGGAGATGTTCGCTTCTAATCATCTTCTCATCTGCAGAATCTTAGTAAAAACAACAGAGATTTTCCTCAACATTCAGTCTGAAAGATTTTAACCTATAAATCTACTGTCTTTTCAGTTCCTTAAGAAACACTCAGTCTGGAACATCTTAACCTATCAAACTACCATCTATTTAGTTCCTTAAAAGACATTCAGTCTTAAGTTTGCTATTATTTGTGTACGGAGCATTCCAGGTGACCAATCCTGAACTACAATATGTTACATTATATTGCACAGCTCTTAGCAGCCATACACTACACTGAAAATACTTTATTCTACTCTTTTAAAGCAAGTGAGCCTGACATCACAAGGCCACAACTTAACATGTGTCTAGCATTTAACTGTGGCAAAATGAATACTTAAATTTAATGTAAACCAAACCATATGTCAGATATTCACCACCTGATCCAGATGGTACCCACCTGGAAAGAACTTGCTTTTTATTGTATATTTTTTATTCTCACTTAATAACTTCACAAATGTGTGTGTATGTGTGTGTGTGTGTATATATATATATATATACACACACACATACATATATCTACATATATAAATAAAGTCATTTATATATGGAAAGTAACTTATGAAGTAATCATACTGTATATAAAAATAAAGTAAATATTACATATATATAAACTTAAGGAAATTTGTGTTTGGTCGATTATTTCTTTGTCATGACAATGCTTCTTTGCAATAAATCTTATACCGTTGGAAAGCCTGTTTACTTCCCTTTAAAATGGTGCCACTTTTGTAAGGAAAATGCATTCTTGGGCTGAGCAGCAGAGTTGAGTATGTGGGCTGTGCCCATGAAAAACTTGCCAAACCTTCTCCACAGCTGATTCTGCTATTGACTTTTGTTTCGTGTCGTTTACTGGATTGGATGATTGAGGTTTGAAGAAGCATTTTAACAATTTATTCAGTTAACAAACAGGAGCCTCGGTAGCGTGTGGAAGAACCAAGCACAGCCATAACAGCCTGACGCCCCCACCTCATACTGGGCAGCAGCTCGGTCACACGCTGCTTGTGGCATCGCATTCTTCAACCAGCATTTGTTGCAAGTCAGTCAATGTGGCTGGGTTTGTCACTCTGGCATGAACAGCACGCCCCAGTTGATCTCACAAGTGTTGAGGTCAGGACTGCAGGCAGGCCATTCCATCCTCTCCACTCCAAAATTCTGGAGGTAGTCTCTGATAAACCCCACTCTGTGGGAGTGAGCATTGTCATCTTAGAGGATAGAATTTGGTCCTAGACTGTAGAGATCTGGGCTTGCCACTAGCATTGAAATTCAATTAATTCGTTCACAAGCCTACCAAATAATATTTTTTATTAATTAATTTTCTAGTTTTATAATAAAAGCTTTAAAGAAAAACACAATACAGTGTGGCGAAAAGCGGACCGAGGCATCGCGGGAGCAGAAAGACATGGAGACTTGCTTGTCGGGGAAATCACGCTCTTTATTAAGAGTCTTTAACTCTTGTATCTTTTTCTTGTTAACGTTAATGGTTGCATTTCCCTATTGCCGCATGTGTTTGCCCATATCTTGTGTGTACCTCGTGTATCTTTACGTATATTTAGCGTGTGTAAATCTTCCACCGTGTGCATCTTGCAATTCGGCGTCTGACAACCTTTTGTTGCCCGTCTGTGTATTTGGGTTTTATCCTCGTTAGTTGCCTGTTGTGTTCCTTGTAATTATAATTTCACATGTGGCAGGCTGGCACATGCTGGGACATGCGCCCCACCAGTGTTACACTAGCATAAAAAAGGAATCTGGTCGAGGAATCTGTTCGCCAACCAAATTTTGTACACTAGCCAATGCATTATTTTCACGAAGTTTTTAGTTGTGAACCGAATTGTTTGTAGACCACAGCGTTCGTGAACCGCAGGCACCACTGTATGTGTGTGTGTATATATATATATATCATTAACCAGCTAGTGTGTATATATATATATATATATATATATATATATATATATACATATATGACCCTTTCACAACTAAAGACTAAGGTCACACGAGATAAGACTGGGCAACTCTGATTTCCAACATTGTTCTCTGTGCCCTTTGAGGACGCAAAGGAGAAATTTGAGTCTTTCTAGCTTGATATATGGCACCTACCAGACAGTTGATAGCCCAAAAGGACTACAAAGTACAACTTAAAGTAAGAGGGAACTTAAAGTAAATTAATCAGCTTGCTTGTGTTGAAAGTAGATGCTGTAACACGCTGCATCTTCTAAATTCCAAACCACTGACATAAAACCTCTGTAATTGTAGGATGTTGGTAGGGTAACATAGCTAAGATACTGACTCATAAGAAACCTTATGTTGGAGAGCATGTCTGTTTATTTACTTAAAGCGGTAAAGTTTCCTTATAATCCTAAAGAAAAGGTCTAACATTCTTATGGGCTCAGCTGGTTTCTTTCTGGAAGAAAGGTTGGCTGTTTCTGACACCAGACTCCTGCAGATATCGCTCTAAGACAATACAGCTATTGAATATATAAGGGATAAACCAGAAGGAGGTGTGTGGCTGAATGAAAATGAAAGGTAGCAAATTAACAAAAAGTTGCAGTAATGTGGCCTGATGCAGAGTGGATGGCTGCAGTTTATTTTCGTATAATCGCACACCTCCAACTGGTTAATCCTGCTTGTGCCATGGCTGAGAAAAAAAATAAAATAAACTATTCATGCTTATTTTTTTTAAAGAATTAACAATTACCATTTAATAATGTTCCAATTTCTCTTAAAAATATAGTCCCTGTAAGGATAAAATATCCGGTCAGGACACTCACAGGAAGTTGCAAATATGTTAGGTTACCATAGAAACTAAATGACTGTAAATGACTGCTTATTCACACAGTCACACGGGTTTTTATGTTATCATGTTTAATAAAATATAGAACTTTTAATAGGCTGCTAGAATTACCCGTGCAGTTACACAAAAATAATCAGCACCCATGTGACACCAATAAGAAAACAGTATTTACCAAATCCGTATTATAAACACATATAGGTCATCATGGCCCAACATAAGACCCCAAACACCGCTGCAGCATTGATTTGTATGTACAATCTGTTATCTATTTCAGTTATTTTCAGTATTATTTAATAGTCTTCCAACATTTTCTCACTGGACAGAAAAGTGACTGAGCAGGTAGTTTTGTTGACTTGCATTGCAGAAGCAGTAGGTTTGGCTACAGTTACAGCTTGGTCTGTCTGTGGCCGGTTTCCATCGTGGGTTGATTCAATTTACTGTTACTGTGCATTGATGAGGACAGATTGCTGCCCTGTTTGCTACAAGGGAAAACAAGATAGAAAAATTCAAAGGTATTAATTTCTTTTTTGTTCATGTGAGGACTTTGATGATAGGTAAAGAAAAAAAAAGACATTTATTTAAATCTTTAGAAAGACAAGCTCCAGACAGAGACTGAATGTCCAATTGTAACAAATTTTGAAAATATTTGAATAACGTGGCTTGTTATAAAAATTATTCAGGAAATTCTGAGAATTATAGCTCTCCATCTTTCAGTTATTGTTTACTGGGATCGCAGGACCAGCTGTGTTGTTTGATTATTAAAAGCATATTTTTGTCAGGTTTTTTTTCTATGAGGAATGCCTCTTTACTTATACGTCCTTCCCTTTAACTCCATGAAACAGTGCTGATACTCAAAGGAATTTTATAAAATGCTTAAGGCTTTGAAAAAGGCACAGATGGCCTTCTGATATGGTTTTGATTTTTCCGGGTTCCAAGTATTGATCTGATCGATTAATTAGGTCTGAAAAATGATGTTGACTTCAACAACAGACATATTGCACAACTTGCATTTAAGAGGAAAAAGTTTGTAGAGTAACGATTTTCTAAAATATATAACTCAAATACCTTATTTGAGAAAATTGTGTCATTTATTATACTGGAATCCCCTGCCTCATGCCTTATGCTTCCTAGGATTGGATCCAGGATGCGTAATGGAAGACCAATTGATGGATATCATTTATTATTCTTTGGAAAATCCATGAAGTTTATGTGCGAGTGTGAGTGTCTGACGTTGGGCCTACTTTTTACAAAAATAAACATGATTAAAATGGATGGTCTGAGGCCAGTTAGGAATATACACGTGCCTTTTTATTAGTTTATTTCTACTCATAAAAGGCAAATTTATGGTGAAATACAGTACTATGTAAAAGTCTTAGATAGTAAAAGAAAACATTTAAAGCTATTCATATAGATAGTAAGCGTATATCTACTCAAAAAAAACACAATTTAACATTAGAACTTATGCTAATTAATGGGAACACAATTAAAAAACTAACAGGAATGTCTTCTGTCTTCTGAAACACTGCAGTACTGACCTTCTCATTAGTCCCTGAAGTTTCATAAGAGCATGAGCTCTCAATCCGCTAGTGCACCACTGTGAACAATCAACAATGTGACAGTCGCACTGTGTTTGGGGGGGTGGCAGGTAGGTGACCATAAGAAGGGCAGGTTAGCTGTTTAGGAGACATACAGTATTTCATATTATCTGTTGTTAAATCAAACATACCATTTTCTTGATACCATCACTGAGAGCTTCATGAAAATTTCAACAATGAAGAAAAGATATCTGGTGTGGGAAGCAGTGTAGTGATATTAGAGACTGTAAACTTGACTTCATTGTGTGGAAGAAAACAGGATTTTAACAATTAAAGCTGGGCAGAAAAAGAGCTGTTAATGTGTATATAGGCCTGTCTAAGGATTCTGCATTTCAGGCCTGGCTAA
Organism: Brienomyrus brachyistius; assembly: GCF_023856365.1. NCBI lineage: Eukaryota > Metazoa > Chordata > Actinopteri > Osteoglossiformes > Mormyridae > Brienomyrus > Brienomyrus brachyistius. The sequence continues at coordinate 6,484,079 of NC_064548.1, forward strand.
AATGAGTGTCGAAAAGGGTTTGGAGACGACAGGCCTCTCAAGCTGGAAGGGATGGTGATTTTCCTGCCGAGCTCTTAATTAGCCTTCATCGATTGTTGGCTGAATGACTTTTAAACTGCGTAGGGAATTACAGCAGGTCTATATACAGCAAATTGGAGCAATAAACACAAACATAAGCACAAAGGTGAAACTGAAATTTCTTACCCACCTTGCAGTGGCTTTTTAATAAATAAATAAATTCAGACCATTGACCTTCCTGGCTTTGTGACTCATAGGCAGACAACGTGGAAGACATTTCTGGAAGTATGAAACACTGTTTTTGAACTGATAGTCCAATGTCAAGCCACTGTAAACGTATCTGCAGTGCACATATCCACCTGGATAGGAAATACTTCTTTTTATTCAGCAGTTATAAAGATGTATTCATTCTGAACTAGCACATTTTTTGAGACACAAACCTGGCAGACTGTGTTCCTTTTTTCCACTGCTGTCTAGACTGGAAACCTGCACAGCTGTTTCGCAGAAATGAGGTTGTTTATGCACGGACTTCTCCGATATGAAGTAATCACATGTGGTGGCCAATAAAAGGAGTCTAACGACAGAAGGGCTAACTTAAGCAGCCACAGGCTTTAACACTGTATACAACAAGCAGTACAGTCAGCCTCAGAAGGTCATACCTTTTTTTCTACTTGCAGTGTATGAATAATTTACGTTTTTATGTGTTTGCTCATTAGACACTGCCATAATGTTTGTGCTCTATACTGTATGTGCGTGTGTGCGTGCATGTGTGTGTGTGGTCCAGGTATACTTTACCTTGTAGGGACCAAATGTCCTCACAAGGTGATGAATACCCTTTTTTTTTTTACTTTACGGGGACCAGTCTCTGGTCCCCGCATAAGGGAAAACTCTATTTTATAAAAATCTGTGACTGCAATGAAAAAACTAAAAATGCAAAAACTCTTGTATTTTGCTTGGTTACTTATGGTTATGGTTAGGGCTGGGTGGGGGTTAAGGTTGTCATACTTAGAGTTAGCATTTTTCCCATAGAAGTGAATGAACAGGCCCCATAAGGATAGGTATACCCTACGTGTGTGTGTGTGTGTGTGTGTGTGTGTGTGTCTGCGTGCGTGTTGAAGTGTTGAAATAATTCCTCTGACTGGTTTGCATCATGCAGATGAACTATGCAATAGTCTGGTTGGCTGTTCTGTCATTAAGAAAATAAAAACCAGAAAGTATAGAGGCCTGCATTCTCTAATTTAATGCAATAGCATGTGCTAACAATTTGTTAATAATGATGGTTTGTGTTTATTTTTGTACAGTTTCACAATTCCTGTGTAACTGTCAATGGAAGATTAATGCACAATGCTGATGATATGCAGTGAAAACAGGACAGGTCTTTGGTAAAGACAGCAATCAAGGAAATTGTGGCCCGTTTGACTTATCCATTTTTCTATGTCCTACAAAAAGATAAAGTTCAACCAAATTCAAACCAATTCTTCACTTATGTGTTCCAACAAAGCAAAGTTTAATGCACCCCATGACAAAATAAAGATATTTATGACATGAAGTTAAACTAATGTAGATGTTACAGTTTTTTGAGTTTTTAACAAATAAAATACAACTTTAAAAATATGAAAACATCTTTCTAGGTATTGATTTTTTTTCTTTTATGTACATAATTAAAAACATTTTTAATTATGGATTTATTGACTGTAATTATCAATGTGTGTCTATATATATATATATATATATATATATATATATATATATATATACAGTACTGTGCAAAAGTCTTAGGCAGGCAAAGAAAATAATGTTTAGATTATCCTCGTGTTGGTGTAAAACTATGATATTTTGCCTGTCAAAGTGTGTCAGCTTCGCCATTTCAGAACCTCTGCCAAAATCATCCTAGTATTTGCAGTGACCATCCAGTGCAGCCATGTATTTTTTGACTTGGCCACTAGCACACCTCATACAGCTAGTCAATCTGTCACTGACTTTTTAAACCAATATATTTAATTATTTAATTCAGCTGTTGGTGAAATTTAACAAAATCGTGGAACGGCTGAGGTGCCCCTGAGGAGATTTTTGGGAACTGAAGCGGTGTTCATCTAGCCATCCAACTAGATATCAGTAACTTTTTAGAAAACAGAAGAAATTATTACTAGTTTTTATTGTGTTACTCTTAATTTGCACATGTTCTAATGTTAAATTGTGTTTATTGTTCTAAGCCAAAGTACACTTGCTAGCCAGATAAACAGCTTTAAACATTATGCGTGTGTGTGTGAGTGAGTGTGTTTATAGACACACACACGCATATGTGTGTATAAAATTATTGTGATAAATTTAGCATTCAAATTTCGGTTTCCTGACCTATGGTTACAGATACGTTTTGTTTGTATGTTTTTTATCGCGAGTAAGCACTTCCCCTTCTGAATGAATGCGTCTCATCCTTGATTCCGGCAGTGTACCCTACTTGCTAGCTTTTGTTCTGACTTCATAAAGCCTCATTTGCTTAGCTGGTGATTGAATGAATTTGGTTACTCAAAACACAAGCATCTTTTCTGAAGTGGTTTCAGTTAAATCTGCTGAAATCAATGAGTTAAATGAAATATTTATTCATTTAGGAAACCTGTTACTAATTATTTTGCAATCAAGATTTTCTGACTTTATTTGTGAAAAGTCAATTTATCATTTTTATAATGTAGTCAATACTAAGATTAATTTTAAATAAGACATGTTTATTATTCTTCATTAAAATCGCGAAAACATTAATAACTTGTTTATCCTATAATGCAATACAAGTATTCTTTGATTAATACGTTTGGTTTAACTACAGCGAGTGTGATTTCACAATGGCTGACGTTTTCTGGGATTCCAGCTGGAATCACGTTTCACGACCACAACCAGGCTTTAGATCCACAAGTCCTTGCTTCCAGTAAGATCTTTACATAGAATGTGGGACGTTGGTCATTCCCTGAAATTTAAACGCCAGTCATCTGCTGATGAGTAAAATGAACTTAAATAGAATCAGAAGAACAAGGAACATATATGTCAATGTTCATGGAGGATGGTTTGGAAAATTGTTATTTTTATGTTATTAAAAATGAATTCTTACGTAATTTGATTTCCCCTAAAGCATCAGAAAATATGTTCCTGCTGCTTTGGAGACTGTCCTTCATTTTCTTTAACTTAATTGAAGTGGATAGAGAGCTACTGTATGTGTCACGGGACGTGGTGCGCGAGCGCGGCGGAGAGCGGCGAAGGAGCGGAAGGAGGAAGCAGGCAGGCAGGATACGGGACGAACGGGGTTTAATCGGGAATACGGGATCTCGCGCGAACAAACATCCATGAACATCAATGACGGACACAGGACTCGGGTAAGACACGGACTGAAATACACAGGACTGATTGAAAATAATCAGACACAGCTGGGTACAATCCGGGAAACACACGTGGGTAGGCAGGGGGCGTGGCACACAGGAGGAGCGGACGAGCCGGGCATGACAGTATGTTCTCTATCGGGTCAAATTAAAATAAATAATCAGTAGTAACTAACTGCATAATAATATCTGCACATACGCCAGTTAACATTGGCATTAAAAATCAAGGCTCTTAATATCCCCACAGCAGCATGTCTATTATAGTTTTTGAATATAAATCTGTTTTCAATTAATAACATGTTGGATTTTGATTGACATTCTGGATTTCATTAGGTTGGAGCATTATACTGAAGTTGATGTTCACACGTCTAAAATCCCTCATGACCCTGGGGAAGTTCAGATTTTGGAATTCGTTTTGCCTGGGGCTCAGTACATGCCACCGTAGTCTCTCAGCTGGAATTATAAATGTATTTTTGAAGGTGTATCTTGTTATGAATCCATTCTGTCATTTGATTCCTCCAAAGGTATATGTTCTGTAACAAAACATGCAGACAGATATTAAAGGAATTAATAGTAATGCAAATGTCTTTAGCAACAATGTATATTCAGTAAATAAATGGAGACTAGCAGACATTTTTCAATGTAAACCTTTTTCTTGAGTAGCCTAATTCAGAAGCTAATATGCTGTCGAATAATCAAATACCATATAATACAATTTACGCCTCGATATCTAGAAGTAAGTTTACTGTGCATTTTAATTAGTAACTATCAGTTAATAAAACTACTGGTTACTCTTTTTAGAATTGTTTGTATATTTGACATGTTCAGTTTATTCACTTAATGTTATATGCAAATTGTAATGAATCTTCTACAAATAGTGTCTAAAGCACCAAATTATGTCTAAAGCACAGACCTGTTATTACTGAAGTCTTTAACATTATGAAAATAAACTATTTTATGTAAAAAACAATTCTCTGTAAACAGAATTGTAGTTTTGAAAAGCTACTGTAGTAACAAATCATTATAAAGGCCAGCAGTTGTTTTACATCTCTTATAATGGCAAGCCTGTGAGACCAAGTCTTCTTTTTCAGGGTAGATCTGAATGACCTGTCTAAGGTAGGATGTTTTTTAGAAAACGTTTTCTGTTTAATCGGTGATTTACCTTTATGCCATAGTCTAATGAGCAGGCAACACCAAAAACATTTGTTTACACTATTAAAGAATTGGCTCAGAAAAATCCAGCCATTCCAAAACTTTTTTTATAACTCAAACAAATTACTGTATCACTGTCCAAAAATGTTCTATCAAGATATTGAGTTACACCTGCCAGGATTCAGAAACATATTGTAAATCCATCCATCCATCCATTTTCCAAACTGCTTATCCTACTGGGTCATGGGGGGTCCAGAGCCTATCCTGGAAGCAATGGGCACGAGGCAGGGAACAACCCAGGATGGGGGGCCAGCCCATCGCAGGGCCCACTCACATACACATTCACACACCATCCACTCACACATGCACACCTACGGGCAAATGCATCTTATATCTCAGTGGAACACATCAGAGGAGCAGTGCAAGTGCTGGGACAGGTCTGACACGCATGTTTATTCATCCAGGTCCTGGTATTGGGGGGTGACAGGGATCATCATCACGACCCCATTCATACTAATTATTATATGTTTAAAAATAAATCTCTTATTCTGTGGTTTGTGGGGGAATTTTGAGCATGTGACCTTTGATGGCAGGTTCATATTTGATCAGTAAGTTAAATACACAAATTTCCCTCTAAAGAGAGGAAAAGACAGATTCTCAAAGTTACTGTATCGCCCTACATGCCTCTGCAACTCTGACACATAGTAATTCGAAATAATAATCTTTCACACAAACCTACCAAGAGAGCAATAAGCATTCAGAATATTGCGTCTCAGAATATGGCACTAAGAATATTAAAATCCTGTTTGGATTTTTTTAAATGGAGCACACATATGCAAACCATCTGGGTGCTGGCAGGTTTGCACACAATGTTTATTTTCCAAAGGGTCATGGTGGCTGATCAGATACAGTGAGCCAGTTTCGTCCCAAGAAAAGTCCAGTCACAGTAGCAGTGAGAAGCATTGGAAAGTATCATCTGGCCATGCTGATGGAATCTATTCCTACTGCGTGTGAGAATAAGGTATGTTGGCTGCTTGCTCGTGTGAAACTTAAGCTTTATCACAACCCTCTGTTGTTAATGATAACCAATAACATTACGCCCCAGTTTCAGGTTACTCAGAATTACTTCAGAATATACAATTAGGACTTTTTATTTTCTACTGGACTAATTATTCTTTCTATGAAATATTGGTGAATTAATGTTGGTTGTGACACATGTAATACATATAAAAACATAAATCTATGTTCTGTGATTCCCTCTTAACTGAAATCAAAACGGACTATTCGGGGTCCTGTAGTGCTGCATTACGGGATGCACGCTTAAACCCTTGGGACTTCCACCATTTTGCAAAATCTTGTCTTTCCTTCTTGAGTTACGGTCTGAGTGTTTGAATTTCAAATTCTCTAGTTCATAACCCTTGTCTCGATTTCTGGATTTAGCCTCCTGCGCACCATCATTGTTTTTTTTAAAGGTATCAATTTGTATTTTATCTTCATTAAATTGGTATTCACACTGACGAAATACCTGCTACAATAGACTTACAGCTTTGACCAAGTTCGGTCTAAATTTAGGTCGGATTAGGCATAAAGAGCATAACAGACAGTTTCATAATAGTCCAAAGCCTGAGTCACTCTGGGAAATTTGGTTTCTTGATTTTAAATCACTTAAGTATCATTTTTTTTGGAATGTTTTTGGGCCATTTGTCTGCCTCAGTTTTTTGCAGACAGAAGCAGAATTTCGTCACGGTTTCAAATGTATTTAGTTACACTTGTTTTTTTTTCCCTTCTTCGCTGACAGGTTCCCTAGTCCTTTGGAAATACCTTCCCATAACATGACACTGGCACATCCAGACTCCACAGCAAGAAGAAGAATACTTGGCAGACGCTCAATTTACGTAACTTGTGCTGACATAGTACTTCAGATTTCTGATGACGGTCTTTGTGACATATGTCAAAAGTCTTCAACACACACTCTGGATTTCACTTGAGCTTTTTTTTTTCAGAACACCCCCACACTGGATTTATGGAGTATTTGAGATATTATTGACATTTGGCAGCTTCCTCCATCTTAGCCCTGCAGACCTTCTGAGTCTCCTCTGACCAGCTACAGGTATTCGGTTTTAAAGGACCGTCTGCTCTGCATAGATTCTGTTTGATGGCACTTACTAATGAGAATCTCAACAGCTTTTCAGTGGATATCCATCATTTAATAGCATTTGTTCTGTTCATAAAGAAGTAATGGAGCGACACAGACTTGGAGATATGAATGAAAATAGAGAATGATTGGCATGCCTGTGTGCCTTAAAAAAATTGATTGCTTGTGGCATTATCTTCCCCTATAAGAGAATTCCCAAGGCACTAGATTGCCACACAGAAAAGCAGATAATGCACATCTGCATTGCCAGTATGTTCAGATCACTAGAGGATTTCAGAGTGAAGAATGGCGGAGATGCAGTTTCTGATCAATATGTTGAAGTGGTCTAAGTGTACCTGGAGCTAAAGTAGAACTGGATGGAAGTAAAATATCAGTGTCAGAAGTGCAACACCTATGTTCAGAATGATGCCCAGAGGCTTAAGCTATAAAGGAACTGGTGGAAGATCAAGAAATAATTAACAGCACGTGAAACAAATTCAAGGGGTTGTAACATGCCAGGAAGTACTTAAAACCAGGAGTAACAATGATGGGTGGATATTGCTAAATACCTTACACCTGATCAAAGAGAGGATGGAGAAGAAAGCAGCAGTCAACCGTAAGAAAAGAAAAAGAAGACAAGAGGAATGCAAAGAAAAATATCAGAGCTGAGAAGAAAAGCTACATTAACAACCTGCCAGCAGAAGCTGAACAATGAGGGAGATATGTACGTATGAAAGACTGGTATGACACTACCAAGTAACTGTCAGGGAAATACGGTGAGACAGAAAGACCTTACGCATTCATGAGAAATGTACATTAAATGCTTTGATGGGTAGAACATTTTGAGGAACTTTTTCACAGACCCAAATTATCAGACTCACCTGATATCCTGCTAGCTGAGATGGACCTGCCCATAGACTGCAGCAAACCGGCCAGGAAGAAAATTTGGGAATCTATCAAGCAGCTGAGTAACAGCAAGGCAGTGGCACCTGACAGCACTCAGATTCAGATAAGTGTGCCAACTTTCCTGTTTTATCTTCTTGTTTGTGTGTGACAGGATTATGAAGTCATCCTCGGTGCAGAAGAGGAATTGAACCCAGGTAATGTCTTGAACACAGCTTAACAACCCTGGCATTGCATAAAACCTGGTAATTTTTGTTCCAAACTCATCAACAGTAGCCCTTTTAGTGGATTATGACCATGGTGGTGTTACGACCCTGTATAGGGGGAAGAGCCATAACAGCAAGTAAAAAATGGGGCAATGTACCAAGAGGACATGGCAATAGGTGCTGACTTCGGAAGTAACCCATGGCCAAAATAACTAACGAAAATCCTGACTAACTGTGACCGAATCTCATCTAGCTTCCCAAACCAAAGCAAAAGAAATAAAAGACAAATACTTCCCTACCTCCCTGACTATCCACAACACCAAGCCAACCACCCAAAGGAAATGGCAGCCAATTCCGACACACACCAGGGTTGGTGGGGGTGCAGGTGAAAACGAAACTGAGCGATCAAACAAGAAAAGAAAGAACCAACCAACAAATCCGAAAGGCTAAAGCGAAACGGGTGAACCAGTACACAATCTATGGTCAGATCACCATAACATAATCCAAATACAACCAATTATTAGTTCATTAAATTCAGTGAATTCGGGCAAAGCTGTCTTCCTGCAAGTACTGTGACTTTTCATTGGACGGAAGGGAAAAACCGGAAGCAGGTATGTGAAGGAAAGATGCGAAATGGAGTGGTCTGTCCGGACTGCAGCGACGGGAGAGCTGGAACAGATGAATGGACCTATAAGACATCTCATACAGCAGAACAGAACATAACAGTGGAGGGTTTTCATGCCTTAAAGTTCCAGGAAGCCGCAGCTTGAGGTCCTAATAGGGCCTCCCTTAGCAAACAGGTCTGTAGGAAGAGGCTAGAAAAGCTATGAGCCAAGAAATACCCTTAACATAAAGAACCAAAAAAGAACAAGTATAAGTTACTTAGAGGATGGTTACCAGGATCAATGCCTGAGGCATTGAGTGATGTTGGCCAACGAGACGCTGCTGGCCAAACCCTCCATGTAACCTCGTCAGGTTTAGCTATGTGGATCCACCTTGGAGTCTCACCAAACTAAAGGTGAAATATGGTTCAGACATCTTATAAGGGTGCTACCTGGATGGATCCCAAGAAAGCTAAGCTGCTCCAGTTACATTCCAGGAGGCCCCAGGAAAGACCCAGGACGTGCTGGAGATATTATATTTCCCAGATGGCTTGGGGACATCTAGAAATCCCCCTAAGCAAGCTAGAGTATGTGGCCAAGGAGAAAAAACAAAACATCTGGTCTAACCTGCTCGGCATGCTGCCACTAGGAACATCAGGCAGAGGAGTAGGAAAATGATTATGGTGATGATGATGATGAGGATGGTGACTAACAGAAGACAGACCAAGATCTTTAAGCCTAAAACAACCAGTACATACCTTGTCAGATTGTCAGTCAATACTATGGAAGAGGTAATCCTACATCGGCAGCGTGGCCAGCTGGCACAGACCGCAATTGAAGGGGAAAACATCGATAAAGAAAAAACAGCATTTCAGCCGTTATGCAACATACTGTATGGAACTCCAAGAAAGTAGCCCTGCACACTCAAAACTCCGATGTCAGTCCTGCCCCATAGAGCAAAGTCAGTCCTACTTCATTAAGCAGAGTCATGAAGGACAACGGTGACATTTATTAAGTGAAGAACTCCATCAGTGCCTAGTGAAGGAGGATCCTTCATATCCACTGGATCAATACCATCAGTCAACGATGATTTTTGGCAGAAAACAATTCAGGTCGCTGCAGAAAAATAGATTATTAACAGATGCTGGAGATGGATTTGAAGGCCAGAGGAAAAAAAGGTAACCAAGAAAAACTTAGAGATGTAAGGCATAAAAATAAGGTACACCTGGAACCGGCTGGAGAGAAACGATCAGAACAGAGACAACTTATGTTCCTGAAGGGATAACAAGCTTTACTTACAGTATTGGCATGAAAGCTCCCTGCTCACCGTTTTTGAGTCTGCTGATCACGTTTCGTAAACTTCTCCCAAAAAGAGGATAAACAAACTAGTTAAATAGACTAAAATGTGAATATTTTCAAAAGCTATTATTTTACATTGAGGAATATGGTAGTTCGCTTACTTTTCCATTTTTATTGATCTGCCTTTTTTTTAATGATGATCTTTCTCGCGATCTCTGTTTACACGATGTTTTAAAAATGCCCACAGACAGAGGTAAATGACAATTTATAATGCACAGCACAGGGGCCTCGGTCTTAAACAGGTGAACATTAAGTGAATATTACCAAAACTATTCACAGGACTATTCAGTTATATAGTTCTGAGATGATGCATGTTGTTGTTGTTTTTTTTTGCAATTATAATGACCTATTGGAGATTAAGAATAAAGCAGGATATACTGTAAACTATTACAATATGATATATTTATAAATATTCATGTGCCAGGAATTTAGGTTTTGGCTTCTCTAATTATATACACTATAAACAATTTTCATAGCTATGCTGTAGTTAAGATTTTACCCTTTTCAACTTTCATATGATTTTTCATTCCTATTTTGTTTCTCCTCATTAGTATGTTGCTGTGCAACCCATCTTAAGCTGTTAAGCCTGTCGGCTATTAAAGTCTATGTGCCAATATTCCATTACGGAAGCTCTGCTGTCATTAGATAGCAAACTCTGAAAAGTTTGCCCCTCATTTCTTCTAATGAAAGAATGGTTCTGACTGCTCATTCTTTTGGGGATTTTGCCATCCATAATCCAATCATTTCAATCAGAAAAAAAACATGTAAATATGGAGAAACATACGCCTTCAAAAACCCCAGGCACATTATGGAGGATTATCTGAGGATCTGTACAAAGGCTCCACTCTATAATACCAATTCATGGTTTTTCTAGACCAGTTCATTCATAATTATAAACAAACAAACAAACAAACACATAAATACAAAATGAACAATAATAGATATTATTTACTGTTGTTAAAATTCAAAACAATTAAGATATAAATGCTGACAACATCAACAAACACAGCTGATTATATATATATATATATATATATATATATATATATATATATATATATATATATATATATATATACAGTATCCACTGTAGAAGCTCAGAGACAAATTGTATTTCATAACAAGCTGAAGACCTTACAAAATATTTTATATTAACACATTAAATGTCATTAAAGTCATTTTAGTAAAGAAGTCCATCTTTGCAATTTGTTACTTTATTAATATAAAGAATGCCTTATTGTATGGTATTATTCATAGTAATGTTCTCCTACATGCCAATATTTCAAACTGTCTGACACGCTTAAGGCTCAACATCGATCCCTCAGTTATAGTGTTATACAGTATGCATGCATAAAAGTGCTCCGTTTGGCCATCTTTAACAAATCAAATTTTGTGTTTGGGAAGTAAATTCCCCTATATTCTTGCACTGAGGCCATGATATCATGGCTCGCCTAACGCATTCATTTGATTTAACAGCCTAATCAGTGCAGAATGTCAAGCAATCAGAATGGTTTTATAAATGCACTGTGGTTAATGTTGCAGTTTTTAGGAAGTTTCACATGTTTCAACATGCAGTTAGTCATTATAGGCATTTACTGAACTTTATTCATATAAAGTTTTATTTTCTCAAGTAACAGACTGTCAAAATTGGCACTTAGCTTTTGAACACTATAATTACTAAAAACGTTTCAATTTCTTCTTGATAATTGGAAATTCTTGCTCAATAATACGTTAGCTGAGTAATGTGGTTAATTAGTGGCCTAGTTCTTTTCCTTCCACCAATTCAGCCAGCGATGAGGTGTAGCAATTCTATCAAAGAAATAAGTTCACTTAGAGCAACTTTTTTTTCTTCTGAAGCTGCACATTCTATACACTGCAACAACTATTTAAACAGGCTTAATTTAATAAAGACATCTATGAAAATACATTGTGTAAATACTTTATACGGCACATATTAATAGATCTTTATTGCTCACAGACCATTTAGGCTCAAAACAACAAACAAAGGGGATAATAAAAAGAGAAGACTGATATGCCAAAAGCAAATGATTTTTCAATTACTCTCTTAACATGGTGGTACGTTTTATGGTGCTTGTTAGCCGGTGGACATGATGTCTACCAAGAAAATGCATAAACCTTTCAACTTTTGTGTTAGTAAAACATATTTTATTTATTTGGTTTTCACATTCGCCATTAGCTGTTTTTTTTTACAAACACTCCTTAACAAATTGTGGTAATAAGTATAACTGTGCTCCCACAATGCATCACACTCTAGCTAAAATCCCAGCTGTTAAACTCAAAGGTTAACTCCAATGCACACAGCATGTTACAATGACAAGTATAAAGGCAAATCACAACCTTCGAATCATGTTGAAATGAAGATACATAGTATCAGTACTGGTCCCTGCCTTGTCCCTTTTTGTCCGCTGCGGTGTGGCTGGCCATCCCATTCTTATCTCTGTGTTTAGCACCTTTCATTATCCCTAGTGTTTTCCCCATTTCCCCAGGCTGCCCTGTGGCTAGCAGGATCAAGTATGTGGCTAGTTATTTGTACTTCCCTGCTGTCATGGGTTAATTGCTGGCCAGAGGCCAGAATCAACTACATTTTACATTTTAGTTAGTAGTTTCCCCATGTTTAGTTTCTTCACGTGTTTCTGTATTAGTTCTGGTTTGTTGTCTCTAACTTATCCATATTCGTATCTAGTTGTGCAAGTTAGTGCTTGGATGATTAGTAATGATATACACCTGTCTTTTGTCTAGCTTCATCATCAGTGTATATAAGAACCTGCCCTTCCCCAATTCTTCAGTCGGTCATTGTTTGTGCTGTAGGAGTTGCATGTGTTAAGTGTTTTTGCTAGTGTTGCCTCAGTGTTTCCTCTGTGTCAGTTCTAGCCTTGGATGGTCCTTGTTCCACCTGCCTGCCTTTGCTTTGATCTCTCATAGACTCTCTTTTCTGCTGTCTTTTGAATGCATTTCATAATAAAATTCCCCTTGTTCTTTGAAAATTGCTCACAGGATCGTCATTCTTTCAGCCCCAGTGTAATAGTACTAATTTAAGGAGAGCTTTATTTTTAATAGGGTCATTGTTTTTTGAAATACAGACAAAGACAACTGCCTTTAATTAATTTTAAACAAATAAAAATGCACACATACAAAGTAAAGCAGTAAAATGTTAAATATAATACCTTAGCGGATGTGCCAGTCATGAAGAAAAAGTATCTTCAAGTTAAGGATAAGGACACTAAATGGAAAATAGTGTTATTCTTGATGATTCACAGGAAAACGTGATGAGTCCAATAAGAAAATGGCCCAATAAGCATATCATTTAAATTAAACTATCAATGAAACATATAAAAAACTTATTTCCAGTAGCTACTTGTCAATCGTATCATTTGACGGTTTATTTTTCACAGAAAAGGTTAAAAATAATTCTGTAAACAGATTGATGTTAAGTTAAAAAATAAATGGTATAGTTATGTAAGTAAATGATGAAAACCTCTCTCTTAATGCATGAATTTCGTGTGATGCTCACCTCCTTGTTGTGAATGTGAAGAAAACCGAACAGATGATATTCGATCCAAAGTCAACTGGTTATCACAGTCCAATACTAATTCAAAATATACCCATAAATCAGGCGCCTTGGTATAAATGTCTGACAGTTTTATCAAATGATTTTAGAGGGTGTAATTTGATATGGCATACATGTATGGTCTGGTAATCTGTTAGCAGGGTTAAAGTTCAAACGTCTCCTTCAAACAGCCATGAAGATTATAGAGAAAAAGGAACAGCACTATCCTCAATCTTTATATGAAAAATCTGTGCTAAGGGAGGCACAGAAGATTCTGAATGACCCAACACACATCCTGAACACACAACATATTAGGGTCAAACTAAATACCTTTACACTGTTTATCACAAGTGGGTTTAGAACTCCGGGCTTTGAAACTGCACCCTCCATTTACGCATTCCATACACTGCCTGCTGACGTGCTGAGCAGCACCTGCTTACATCAGAGGCATAATTAGCAACCCTGAAGCCCTGTGATGTCTTATAAGTGAGGCAGTGCTTCCTCCCTGTGATGTCTTATAAGTGAAGCAGTGCTTCCTCCCTGTGATGTCTTATACTGTAAGTGAAGTAGTGCTTCCTCCCTGTGATGTCTTATACTGTAAGTGAGGCAGTGCTTCCTCCCTGTGATGTCTTATCCTGTAAGTGAAGCAGTGCTTCCTCCCTGTGATGTCTTATAAGTGAAGCAGCGCTTCCTCCCTGTGATGTCTTATAAGTGAAGCAGTGCTTCCTCCCTGTGATGTCTTATACTGTAAGTGAAGCAGTGCTTCCTACAGTATTTCCACCTCGAATGCACACAACACTCCAAACTCCAAGACTACCCAGCCAAAAAGGGCAGAATAGTGCTGAGGCTATAATTACACTAAAGAACAGGTGAGTGCAGTCTTCACACTACATGTCAACAATCAACAGAATGTCGACCAGAATAAATGAACACTACTCACGTCTTTTTTTTTTAATGAAAATATATTGGTACCTTTTCACTCCAACTTGTCAATGGGAAGTACTGAATGTATCCTGTACCATTTGCATGAAACTAATACTGTTGTAAAAGGGTGTAAAGCAATTGAATGAGATGAACCAAGATAATGGAGACTGCCCTTGAAAAACTGCAGGTTACATTAAGTCACTTCCATTTTAAACAGCCCTGCTAAAACATGCAAACTGACCACACATTTTACTTAAATGACCACAAGGCTTATTTTCCCCTCTCCCCCTCTCTTTTAAGGTGATGTCACATCATTGCAGCAAGGTAAAGGTAATTGATTATGTTTTTATTTATTTTATAGCATTTTTCATCCACCTTCAAACCACAAGGTAGAGGTACACCCTGTCCTTACATGACATCAATTTGGATGATAATATAATATAATATAATATAATATAATATAATATAATATAATATAATATAATATAATATAATATAATAGGCACAGTAGTGGCCATAATAGTAGTTTTGGGGTTGACAATGTATATGTAACAATTAATAGTGGGGGCAACATTGATGAATGGAAAGCATGAACGAATGAACGTATTTCAGTCAGATTTCCACTTTGTGCTTAAACAGCACGTTATGTTTGGGTAAATATTACCGTAAAAGCTATGTTACGGTAACAGAAAGTGGATTTATTTTTGTTGGTCTGGTACTGACAAACTCGGTGACAGAAGTTTATTTACTTTGGCACTGTTTCTGAGCGAGACATCGCACGATGCCCCGTTCAGAGCTCCTCCCCTCTGAGTAAAAAGTCATCACTCTCTTCTCGGCTCGTCTTTATGTGGCGAATCTCACTTTTGCACAGCAAAGGCATCCCTAAAGGCTCCGCTGTGATCATTCACACCGCTAAAGTCCAGCATGCTTTTGGTGGATATATAAATGCATGCAAGAATAAACTGAAAAACAAATTTCAACGACTTTTCATTGAAATTAAACTGTTTCCATCACCCATTGCCTTTATTAATGATTTATTTTTAACAGTGTTTTGTCAAGAATCGGAGGCTTTTACCGGATGTGCATCCCGAGTTAAATTTGAGCAACTTTACTAAAAAGTGTAAACCGTGTGGATATCAGGAAGAGCTGCACAACCTTGAATGAAGGACTGAAATAGCTGCTATTAGAGATGGACTTCGCCTCGGATTAAAAGGAGGAGTTAAAAACGAGATCATGGTCAACCTTCGTATTATTTCCCCTGAACCGCTTTGCTATTCATAGGTAAAGTGTGAGTAATTACTTCTAATTATTAATTTACCATTTACTTTTAAGGCGGAAGTTTGTTTGTTTCATCTGGGAATATACGTTTTTCTAACGACAAAAATGAAATAGCATTCATTTGCCTGTAGATTTTAAAGATCTGTGTCGATTTTTAATGGGTTTGGGGATAAATTGGAGGTGCCAGTAAATAACTATTATGTTATTATATTACTAAAAAAGTCTTTTTAGTCCCCTCGTAGGGTACTTAAGATTTGGCCTGGCGCTGTGTTTTGTGCAGTATAAATAAACTTAACCTACTATATCTTAATGGCAGATAATGTGCTTTTGTTCTCACTTTAAATATGTTACTAGGGTGCGGTAATAGTATCTTTGAGGAAAATGAAGCCGAGGAGCGTTTTATTCATAAAAATTACAAAGCATTCTTCCATCCCCGTCACCTAAAAGTCTATGTGAAAAAACGACAGAGCCCTAGTTGTCAGTCAGAATTGTATGTTTGTAAATAAGCATTTACAAATATCAGAATAATAAGGGGTTATTAATGACTACTGAGCTACATTTGTTTATTGCCCTGCTGAATGCATTTGGCATTTTGAAGTAGAGAAGAAGTTTAACGGCATTTATTAAGGAGTTGATGTATGTGAACGTCATAAAATAAAAAAAAAGTATAAAAGTGTCTCATACAGGAGAGAATTTCTGTGTTTTTGGTGTCAGATAGCTGTGAGAGATTTCCCTGGCAAGACGTGTGGAAAATGGCACATGCAGGTGCCACCTTACTGTCAGTGATTGTGCTGCTGGCTTTGCTGCCCCAAGCTCGCCCGTGTCCACGCCCGTGTGCCTGCTACCAGCCTACGGAGGTGCACTGCACCTTCCGCTCCCTGCTCACTGTCCCAGCAGGCATTCCCAAACAAGTGGAGCGTGTAAATCTGGGGTAAGCAGCAGGGGAACGCCCCATTTGGGGACGCCACTCAGCATGTAGGATGTGAACTTACCCCACTGTCTGAAATCTGCTGAGCAGACGTGTGTTACTGTGTGAAGTAGATAATATTGCACCTGTGAATGTGTGATATCAAACATTTGACAGACATTCAAAAAAATGTTAAGTATCTGCTTCCAAGGACTCTGTGAAGTGTCCTTTTTCAGTTTTTCTTAGCTTCTCGGAGCTCTGACTGGTGTAATTCACAGTTCTGTTGCAGTAAACTTCAATGAGTGGGCAGCAGCTGACTTCTGGCTTTCTTGTTACAGGTTTAATGCCATAAACAGGATCACAACTAGTTCTTTCACAGCGTTAAGAAAGCTGCAAGTTCTTCTGATGCATGGAAATGACCTACACAATATCCCAGATGCGGTCTTCAGAGACCTGGTGTCATTGGAGGTAACGTCATTATGCATACGGGCAGTCTCCATACAGGCAGTCACCATATAGGCAGTCCCCATACAGGCAGTCTCCATACAGGCAGTCTGCATATAGGCAGTCCCCATACAGGCAGTCTCCATACATGCAGTCCCCATACAGGCAGTCTCCATACATGCAGTCCCCATTCAGGTAGTCCCCATACAGGCAGTCTCCATACAGGCAGTCCTCATACTGTACATGCAGTACCCATACATGCAGTCCACATTCAGCCAGTCCCCATACATGCAGTACCCATACATGCAGTCCGCATTCAGGCAGTCCCCATACATGCAGTACCCATACATGCAGTCTGCATTCAGGCAGTCCCCATACATGCAGTACCCATACATGCAGTCCGCATTCAGGCAGTCCCCATACATGCAGTACCCATACAGGCAGTCCCCATACAGGCAGTCTCCATACAGGCAGTCCTCATACTGTACATGCAGTATCCATACATGCAGTCCGCATTCAGGCAGTCCCCATACATGCAGTACCCATACATGCAGTCCGCATTCAGGCAGTCCCCATACATGCAGTACCCATACAGGCAGTCTCCATACAGGCAGTCCTCATACTGTACATGCAGTATCCATACATGCAGTCCGCATTCAGGCAGTCCCCATACATGCAGTACCCATACATGCAGTCCGCATTCAGGCAGTCCCCATACAGGCAGTCTCCATACATGCAGTCCCCATTCAGGCAGTCCCCATGCAGGCAGTCTCCATACATGCAGTCCCCATTCAGGCAGTCCCCATACAGGCAGTCTCCATACAGGCAGTCCCCATACTGTACATGCCGTACCCATACATGCAGTCTCCATACATGCAGTCCCCATTCAGGCAGTCTCCATACAGGCAGTCCCCATACTGTACATGCAGTCCCCATACAGGTAATCTCCATACAAGCAGTCGCCATTCAGGAAGTATCCATACATGCAGTCTCCATACAAACAGTCCCCATACATGCAGTCTCCATACAGGCAGTCCCCATACAGGCAGTCCCCATACATGCAGTCCCCATACATGCAGTACCCATACATGCAGTGCCCATTCAGGTAGTCTCCATACAAGCAGTCCCCATTCAGGCAGTCCCCATACAGGCAGTCCACATGCATGCAGTCCCCATTCAGGCAGTCTCCATACAGGCAGTCCCCATACTGTACATGCAGTCCCCATACAGGTAATCTCCATACAAGCAGTCCCCATTCAGGCAGTCCCCATACATGCAGTCTCCATACAAACAGTCCCCATACATGCAGTCTTCATACAGGCAGTCCCCATACAGGCAGTCCCCATACATGCAGTACCCATACATGCAGTGCCCATTCAGGTAGTCTCCATACAAGCAGTCCCCATTCAGGCAGTCTCCATACAGGCAGTCCCCATACTGTACATGCAGTCCCCATACAGGTAATCTCCATACAAGCAGTCCCCATTCAGGCAGTCCCCATACATGCAGTCTCCATACAAACAGTCCCCATACATGCAGTCTTCATACAGGCAGTCCCCATACAGGCAGTCCCCATACATGCAGTACCCATACATGCAGTGCCCATTCAGGTAGTCTCCATACAAGCAGTCCCCATTCAGGCAGTCCCCATACAGGCAGTCCCCATACATGCAGTACCCATACATGCAGTGCCCATTCAGGTAGTCTCCATACAAGCAGTTCCCATTCAGGCAGAACCATACAGGCAGTCCACATACATACAGTCCTCATACATGCACTCCACATGCATGCAGTCCCCATACAGGTAATCTCCATACAAGCAGTCCCCATTCAGGCAGTCCCCATACAGGCAGTCTACATACATGCAGTCCCCATACAGGTAGTCCCTATTCAAGCAGTCCCCATACAGGCAGTGCACATACAGGCAGTCCCCATACATGCAGTACCCATAGAGACAGCCCCCATACAGGGAGTCCCTGTTTCACAAGTGTCACTAAGAAGTGCATGCATTCGTTATTACGAGCCATTGTATTTAACCTGAATTTTTTTTATATAGTATGCTTTTTGGCAGTCCGTTCCTAGGTACAAGTTGTCCATAAGTCGGACGGTCTTAACTCAGCTACTGGCTGTAGTTGTTACATTTTATATCAAGAGTATAACACCAAAGCCCTTTTGGGGACAGTCTTAAAGCCGCAGTCCTTAAACTGGGCTTCTCTTCCACTGTGGTAGTTATACGAACTAGATTTGCTGATCTGTTAAATACAGTTTTATGTATAATAACAAATACTATATGACATGTTTTTCTGTGATCCCTGTGAGTAATTTTATGATGTCATGTTTTTAAATTTAACCAAAGTAAATATTAGACTTTAAATGAAGAGAAAATAATTTGATGACAAAATAAATATAAATGAATGTAGACAGCCTATTTCTATGCAAATTATATTCAGCAAAATGACATTACTGTCTCTTATATGCTGCCAGTCACCACATTTGCATTTACATGTAAGGCTGCCCAGGCCACACAGGGGCTCAGTGGGTGGTGCTGTTGCTTTGTATCTGAAGGGTTAAGGGTTCCAATCCCACCTCATCTCTCATGGCATGAAGTTTTAAGTTAATTTGTATATCTAAACACTCCGTAGACTTTGTGTCCTGCATGGACATTCTGTTCCGTGTCCACTCCTGCTTTGTGCCCTATGCTTGTTGCCTACGATAGGCTCCAGTCTCCCCAGCCCCTCGTTACCCTTAATGCTGCAGGCCAGGGTGCCATAAGGGGTTGTTGTTGGACGGAGGAAAAGAAAGAGTCGCAAGTTGGCAAAATCCATTAACTGGTGGTTATGAGTAGAAGAGTATTGTTTATTTGCACTGGAAAAGCTTCTTTCCATAACACTTTTTTTTGCAAATTTTACATGGATGAAGTACATGCTGAGCACTTAAGTTCTTTGATGGCTTTACAAGAGGGGAAGTCAGTTTCAGCAGTTCTGAGTTTTTTTTTTTTACTTTAAGTAAAAGAGCTGATGGTCCAGAACAAGCATGGAGCACTTAACTGTGAAGGAAAAAATGACTGAAACACTGCCATTCTGTTCCTGCCCATTATGTTCTAGGTCCTGAAGATGAGCTTCAACAAACTGAGAGTGATCAAAAGAAGCACTTTTCTAGGGTTATCGAGCTTGATTCGAATACACTTGGATCACAACAAAATTGAATTCATCCACCCTGATGCCTTCCAAGGTCTGACGGCTCTTCGCCTGGTCAATCTGGAAGGGAACCACCTACAGCGGCTCCACCCTGCCACCTTTGCGACATTCTCCCTCCTAGAGCACTTCCATATCTCCACCTTGAAGCACCTACACCTTTCAAACAACAGCCTTGCCACTTTGCCCAGGCAGATGCTGGAGAAGATCCCACAGCTGGAGAGCCTGTTCCTACATGGGAATCCGTGGGCCTGTGACTGCAGGTTAAAATGGTTCATTGACTGGAGCACACTTTCTTCAGGTAAAAATACAGATATAATAAATAATTTGCAATAATCCCTTTAACGCTAATATCCAGAATGACTTAAAAGAGAAACAAAAAACTATTCAAGAAAAATGTGCATATGTTTTTGATTTTCATATTCTGGCAGTTTGGGTTTAGTGTACTTTTATATGGTCTTTAAATATGGGACACAATACTATAATATTTAATAAAGTAGGTCACAGCAAGAACCCTCCAGTTGTAAGGAAGTACTTAACTGGAATTTCCTAAATATTAAATTGTGATTTATGTAAGTCACATTTGGGTGAAACATCTGTTAAAATAGGATAATAACAAAATGCCAGTTTATACTGACTCATTGAACAATAGATTATTTTACACTAGATATTGTGCCTTTTTTCGCAGATGTGCTGAAGTGCAGGAAAGATAAAGCTTATCCAAATGGTGAGCTGTGTCCAGCGTGTTTTTCACCGAAGCATTTGAGAAGTAAAGGTATCATGGAACAAGAAGAATTCACTTGCACAGGTCCAGTCATTAACTCACATCGAGTCAGTACTGTTCCCCAAGAGATGGAGAGTGAAATTCTCTCTTTGGAGCATTTTAAAGAAACGTTCGGAAATGTCACACTCAATCTGTCTGATGAGCATGGAAACAAAGTCGATCTTGACTGCATTATTAATGAAACTCAGGGGTCTACAAAAATCAGTTGGAACCATACAAACAGCCAACAGATTACAGCAAACATGAGCATCTTTGTGGATTTTGAATGCCCAATAGATCGGGCAAACTATGAGAAATTGTGGAAGCTCATCGCATACTACAGTGAAGTTCCTGTACATCTACAGAGAGAAATCATGCTCACCAAAGAGCCAAATTTAAGTTATAGATACAGACAGGATATGGAAAAAGATGCCTATTACTACACAGGGGTGAGAGCTGCCATTATGGCCCAGCCCTCATGGCTGATGCAGTCATCTGTCAGCCTACAGCTGAATAGACCTCATTCGACTGGAAAAAGTGTCAAGTTAATCTTCGGCACTCGTTTTTCACAAGTGGTTGATACCGAAATGATCAGAAGGGAAGAAAGGACATGGGTTATGATAGAATCCAAAAATGACACCAGAACTATGCTCAGTGCTGTTGTTGGAGGTACAAGTGAAATGGATTGCAATGTACTCAGTTCTGGTCATCCAGATATTACTTGGATTCTTCCAGATGGCTCAAAAGTGGTTGCACCTTATACTAGTGCTAACAATAGGGTTTCTGTCTCCAGTACAGGAAGACTGATTATTAAATCAGTAGACCACTCAGATTCTGGTGTGTACTACTGCACTGCTCAGGTGAGGGGCGACCTTGATGTTCTTCCATTTCGCCTTTCTGTTGATGACTCCTCAAGGCCTTCCCCAGGAAATGAAGAAAGCTCCAAAGTGACTAAATTAAGTGGGGAGACTCTCTCTCTGCCCTGTAGTGCTTCTGGTACCCCCAATGCAGAATTAAACTGGATCCTTCCTGACAGCAGTGTGATTAACTTTAAGGGAAGCTCATCCAGGGCTTCTGTTTATGCAAATGGAACATTACTCATACCACAGAGTCGTTTGACTGACAGCGGATATTACAAATGTGTGGCATTAAACTTGCATGGCATGGATTCTGTGGCAACAAATGTAACTATTATACGAAGACAAGGGATGCAGCCATTGAGGAGGATCCCCATGCGGCCCCAGCCTGCCTCAGGTATATCAACAAAAGTAAAAGCTTTGGTGGAAGAAAATGAGGAGTTGTCTGGGGATGGTATTCCAGAAAGAGCATCTTCTGTTCATTCACATTTGCAAAATCAAAAGCGGAATCAGAAGAGCAATGTTCAAGGACATCCATCAAGAAATTCTTGGAGAAGACCAATACCACGGAGGAAACCAAATGAGAAAGGTTCCCACATAGACAATGGAAAGAATACAATAGACCCAAGAAGAAGAATTAATGCATTAAATAAAAAAATAGACCCACAGCAATGGGCTAACATTTTGGCAAAAATCCGTGACAGAAATAATCCGGGGAGTGAGGAATTCAAGTCTGTTCCTACCAGTTTACCAACAACGACAGAGAAGATTAGCAAAGTATCTGAACCTAATAATGACTCCGAAGGATCTTCCATTGGTTACACAAACTTACAGGAAGAAAGAGATTTTGTCGTCTCCACAATACAGCCTCCAACTGAAAATGTAAAATACAACCTAATCACAAAAACCTCAATATCTGAAGACCAGAGCAGCCATATATATCAAATATCTGCCCCACAAACAAATATTAACTCAGATGCTGTCACCACTAGTAGTTATATTTTACATTCCACATCTGATCCACAAGTACCCAATGATATTGTCACAAAAAATTATAATGAAGGGAAATACAACACAGATGTTCTACATGTGACAGAACCTGTCCCAACATGGAAGATGCATAGTAGCACACTGGCCAGTAGTTCATCTATCGCAGCTCCCAAACATTTCGTAAGATCTGGCAGCGATATTGAATCAGATGGAAGTAATGAACCTACTATGACACAAAGTTCAAAATATGGTGATGAACTGTATCATGGCCAAGATAAACAAGTAGAGATATTATCACCTAAACATAATTCCAATGCCGTAACAAGTACAGACAATAATGTAAACACAACTCTATTAACATCCCTTACAACAGCTCAACCTGATTCCAAATTAAAGTATATGATCAACAAAAACAATAGTTCTCTTCAACTGCTAATACAAAGTGCTGCCCCAAATGAAAAACATACAAGGCAGAGGTCTCATTCCAACTTGGTCCCATCGCGCACAAGAAACCCATTGAATTCAAAGAGGGTTAGTGGTCGGAAAAGACCCAACAGACTAAGAGCAAGGCCAAATAAGTCTAACCCATCTCCACAGCTGCCCACTGCCAGAGTATGGTTAACCTCAGTATCTTTTCCAACAGTTATGGCCATTACTCCCACTTCCAGACCAGAAACACCAGACACCAAATCCACATTACTAAAAGCACCAATCATGGTTTCCATAACTGGCCATCAAGTGTCACCAAATAGAATGACTGAACAGACAGTCTCTTTAAATCATCACAGAACTGACGCAGTATCAAAAACCTCAGAACACAATATGTCATCCAAAAGCCAGGACATTAGTAAATCAAGCACCGAGCCTCAGTATAATTTCAGAAGTTCCACAATTACAGCAGTGACTCAAAAAGCTTCTGTGAGTCTGGTAAACGGACCTAATGAACTGAGTAAAAACAAAGAGGCCTCTGAAGCATTTCCGACCTCGTTGGCAGGTCCCACAGTCCTTACATTGGCAGCAGGTCAGGAAGATTTTACGAGCAATAGTCTTTCAGCACTTAATGCTTTTGAAGAGACTTACAGTAAAAAGCCAGCTGAAGACGCACATTTGATGCCAAGCCCGAGTGATTCCACACAGACCTCCCATGTACAAGCAGAAACTCCAGCAAAACAAGGCCTCATCAGAACAAACAATAAGCATAAATACGCAAATTCTGAAGGAATGACAAATAATAATAAAGACACTGAAAAGATGCCATTCCTACCAGCTTCAGTGTCCACATTATTCCCTCCCACAACAGGCACTATGGAAACGTATGACACAGCTATCTCTTCAGATTCACGAAGCCTCCACATTCCCACAATTTCAAACATTTTTGAAGAAAACCAAACACAGAAGGAAATTCGGCCAAACCAACAAAACCATGACCAAGTATTAACAAAAATCCAAACAATAGCTCAGTCAAGGCTCACTGAAGGCTCTGTCTTCACTAAAAACATGTCAGTTATCACAAGACCAAAACCAAAAATAAATGGTGAGGGTCCTACACCAGCAAACCCACCAGCAAGAGAAAAGGATAAATTATTGCCCAAGAAAGACACCATACCTAGAACAACTGCTACAGCTAATGAATCTAACAGGGCAACAACATTTACATCAGTAATCCAGGCGACTGAATCAAGTGTCACCGAGGCAACTACCATATCAAAAGTGACACATCGACAAGAAGTCATCTTTACAGACTCTAAATCTAAGCTTCTACCAGATTCCCACTTTAACAGAATGAATAATGGATTACATAATAGCTCAGGGAATGCTGGTGTAAAGTATGTTTCTGACAGACACTATGGAACTAAACTCAGCTCAAATCCATACCCATATTATCTCTCAGGGATGCCTGATCTTAACAGGACACAGGGTAGGACCCAACTACTTAGTAACTCCAGATTAAACATTCCAAAATCAGGAATTGTGGCAACCTCTGCCACTGTACGATCAACCAGAAAGACTATTGCGACTGCTCCCACAAGTACCTCCAGGACAATAACATTACCATCAAGGATAACAGTTCCTCCGCATGTTGGTCTGGGTGGTGACACCAAACATACAAACACTCCATCTTTCCCGTTTATTGACCTCACTCAGCGTGTCTCCCAACACCCACATCAACAACCTTCAAGACCAATCCAACGTGGAAAGCCAAGAATCACCACCACTAACCTCCCTATGATATCTGTGAATGCTGAGGTGGATGCAGTTTTGCCCTGTGAAACCACTGGGGAGCCAAAACCTTTCCTCTCCTGGACTAAAGTCTCTACAGGTATGTATGTTAACAGTTGCATCTTAGTGACGTGTTTCTCAGCCCGGTCCTCAGGGACTCCCAGATGGTGCACATTTTTGCTCCCAGTAGGTTGGAGGTAATTCCCTTTTAGCAGGAACAAATATGTGGACTGTCTGAAGACCGGATTGAGAAACACTGCTTTAGTGGACTACCCAAGGGACTGAACATTGGGGGGTTGAAATCCATTAATCATGACAGTATGCTTTTTTGGGAGGGGGTTGTATTGCCCCCCCCCCCCCCCCCAATTTTTACCCTTGACATCATTACTTAACCTAAATATTACAGAAAGTCTTACTCTTTTTGCAATATTTTGTGTACTTCATTAATGCAAAAAGAAATTAAAGTAAATCACAGTGTTATGAATTTGATGTGATGTATCTGAGAAACATTTATCTCTTATAAACCGGACCACATTTAAAGACTCCTAAGTCACAAAAATGACGTTGAGAAAAACATGTTCCTCTTATTATTCATATAAATTGAAGCTGATTCAAATTACGGGGGGGGGGGGGGGGGGGGTACACATTTATCATTACGATATTAATGTCATAATGTTAGAAAACGAATTAATCATAATTTCTCCTGGATGTGGAATTTGTAGGACTGTGGTCCCACATTGAGTTGATAAAAAACACTGGGCTGAAACTCTAAGATGAATGAGTGAACCAAACAGAAGCTTCCTATGACAAACACATGCAGAGAGTACAGTACATACAGTACATTACATGTCTCGGCTGTGCTGTGTGTCAGTGAGCAGCTCTGCTACCGTAGATCACATCTGACTCCTTTAACTAAATAAAAATAACTCACCGCTGTCGACCCTTTGAAATATGACACATTTATATATCACTTGAAATGTACACAAGGAAGAATAAGAAAAGGGAAAATATATAATGTGTGCCTATAATCTGCAGTAAGTTTTGTTTCCTTTGTTGAATTTCTGCAAATGAATGATTAGGAGTATTAGTCTAAGTTAAATCTATTGTAGTCTTTGTGTAAAAAGAAAAAAGAGGTTTGATTGCTCAAATTATCCTTTAAAGTGAATAAAGTAATAGGGGAAATTGTTATAACAGTCATCACATTGACTTTATTATTGTGATATGTGTTTGATTTTATTCAAAATGAAAATATTTGAATACTAAGAGCTTTCCGATTTTGAGAGATCATTGTGGTATAAAATTTACATTAAACATTAAAGTATATTGCTGCTATTTAGTTTTTAAAAGTTCTGTATGTTATCGATTTTTATACAGGGACCATGCTTGCTCTGAACACCAGGATCCAGAGGTTCGAGGTGCATCCAAATGGGAGCCTCATCATCCGAAATACACAACTGCAGGACCGTGGTCAATACCTATGTACAGTGCAGAATCAGTATGGAGTGGATAAGATGATGGTCACGCTGATCGTTCTGGCACAGAAGCCCCAGATGCTGCAGCCACATGACCGTGACGTGACGGTGTACCTCGGGGACAGCATCAAAATACCATGCCAGGCACACGGGTTCCCCACCCCCCACATCTCCTGGATCATGCCCGACAGGACCACCCTACACACGGCTGGCGGTGCAGATCAGAGGGGCACGCTTCTGGGCAATGGCACGCTTCACATTAGATCTGCAAGCTTCACGGATCGCGGGATTTACAAATGCACAGCGGGAAACATGGCCGGCACAGATTCTCTCTCCGTGCGGCTGCAAGTCGTCGCCCTGCCTCCCATGATACAGCAGCAAAGTCGTGAGAATGTCACGCTCACTGAAGGCAGGGCAGCCTATCTCCACTGCTCAGCAAAGGGTGCCCCCCAGCCCACCGTTCGCTGGCTCACGTTCAACGGCACACAGATCCGCCCCTCTCAGTTTCTCAGCGGCAACCTATTTGTGTTCCCGAACGGCACGCTGTACATCCAGAATCTCTCACCCAGGCACACCGGCAGCTACGAGTGCATGGCCAGCAATGTCGTGGGCGTGTCTAGGAGGAACGTGGGCCTGACAGTGACCAGGGTCTCCTCCACAGCCAAAATCACCTCTGCGTCTCCGCTGAACAATGACGTCACGTACGGAGGGAAGCTACGCCTCGACTGTACTGCTGCTGGAGATCCAGGACCTAAGATCATATGGAGAACCCCATCCAAGAAGCTAGTTGATGAACATTATAGGTATGCTTTATATCTGCTGAAGCCCTGCTTAATTTTTTTTCTCATGCAATTATTTTATTCATCATCAGAAATTAGAATTTTTCTCCGCATCAAGTGGGTTCATTAGGGGTTGAAATAGATATTTTACTCTGAGTCATTTTGCTTCCTGAAAATTTCCATTTGTTTGTGGCGTATTATTAATCTACTGCTAGCTTTGCCCAGCATTTTCATCATTAATTTAGGCTTGTCATGTTAATTTTCTGAAAATATAATAGCAGTAATGTCATGGACAGGAAATGGTAGGGGCGTCAGATTCATGCTGTGAGAGACTCCCTCCAAGAAGGAGAGTGAGCAGAGAGGGATGGGAGGAAGAACAAGGGATTTTGGAGATGGGTGTAATGAAAGAAGCAGGATGAAATGAAGAGAAGGCAGCCATTTCAGCACCAGCAACACCAGTGGGGGTTGGGTCACTACAGGGTTACAGTTGAGTAAGGTCAGGAATTATGGTCTGGGAATGTTTACCAGTGGGGGAGAAAGGAAACACTCATATATATGCTGGGGGGTGACAAGGGTTAGGTTGGCACTGCAAAGAAAATCCATGCTAAATGTTAAAGTGGCCCTATCCTCTCACACCCAGTAATGAACTACTTTGGTTGCTTTTTTATTAAATCTGTTTTTTATATTCATTATTTTTCATGTTCACTTTTTAAGTTTTGTCAATAATAAACTACCAAAGATACTGCTACGATAATGCATTATCAAAAGCCTGCAAGCATTTTAAACACTAATACTAATCTTTTTTATGCTTATCTCTAGTTTTGATCCTAGGATCAAAGTCTTCAATAACGGGACGCTGACAGTCGAGGCAGTAACCGAAAAGGATGAGGGCGACTACTTGTGTGTTGCCAGAAATAAAATGGGACATGATTATGTGCTTCTCAAGGTTAGTGTAATGATGAAACCGGCTAAGATTGAGTACAAACAGCTGACCAATCAGAAGGTGTCATATGGCGGAGCCTTAAAGGTTGACTGCATCACATCCGGCCTTCCCAACCCGGAGATCAAGTGGAGTCTGCCAGATGGTACCATGGTAAACAGCATCATGCAGTCTGATGACAGTGGAATTCGCACCAGTAAGTATGTGGTCTTTGACAATGGGACCCTCTACTTTAACGATGCCGGAATGAAGGAGGAGGGAGATTATACATGTTACGCTGAGAATCAGATTGGGAAGGATGAGATGAAAGTCCACATTAAAGTGGTGACAGCAGCTCCCGTCATCAAAAACAAAACCTACAACACCATAAGAGTTCCGTATGGCGAGTCAGTGTCTCTAAGCTGCAGTGCTAAAGGGGAACCAACTCCAACTGTTATGTGGTTTTCTCCCACAAACCGTGTTATCACCCGTGTATCCGAAAAGTATGAGGTACATAATGACGGGACATTGGTGATCCAGAAAGCCCAGAGGTCTGACAATGGCAACTATACCTGTACGGCACGCAACACTGCAGGGCAGGATCGAAAGGTCAGCAGAGTAGAAGTGCAAGTCTCTCCACCTACTATTAATGGCATGAAGAATGGGGTGAACATAGTCCGCCAGACGGCCTTTAAGGATCAGTCTACACTGTTGCACTGCAATGCAGATGGGATGCCCATGCCGAGGGTTTTGTGGATTTTGCCGGAGAATGTTGTCCTCCCCTCTCCATACTCCGGGAGCAGAATAACAGTCCATCGTAATGGAACTCTGGAGATCCGTTTCCTCAGGAAAACAGACTCGGTTGAGCTGATCTGTATCGCCCGTAATGAGGGAGGGGAGGCAAGGTTAGTGGTCCATCTGGATGTGAGAGAGGTTGTAGAGCTGCAGAAACCACAGCTCAAGAATCCTAGAGCTGAGACCATGTTGCTCATTATTGGGAAAGCCATGAGTCTGAACTGCACTTTTGAGGGTACTCCAACTCCAGAGATTACCTGGATTCTCCCCAACGGTTCTCCACTTCAGCGTGGGACCCAGTTCTCCAGGTTGTTCCATTCAACAGATGGATCTCTGCACATCCAGAATCCCACAGTGTCGGAGGCTGGGACGTATCGTTGTGTGGGTCGAAATCCAGCAGGATACAGTGAACGAACCATCACCCTGGAACTTGTGAGAAATCCAGAAATCAGCAACAAGTACAACACCATAGTGAACACTGTCTATGGTGAGAACATACTGCTTCATTGCCTTTCCAATGGTAACCCACCTCCTAAGCTGTCCTGGACCCTACCTAGTGGTGTGGTTTTAACCAGGCCACAGAGGATGGGCCGTTACATGGTTATGCAGAACGGAACCCTTATGGTACAGCAGGCCACTGTGTACGACAGGGGAACTTACACCTGTAGGTCAAGCAACGAGTATGGTGCTTCATTGTTGTCAGTACCCGTGATGGTGGTCTCCTACCCACCCCGCATCACCAGCGGGCCCAGCCCGGTTACCTATGCCCGGTTTGGTGTCGCAATTCAACTGAACTGCATGACCATGGGAATCCCAAAGGCGGACGTGATCTGGGAGCTGCCCAATAAGACGCAGATAATGGCCAGCAGCCATCCACGTCTTTTTGGGAACAAGTACCTGCACCCCCAGGGGTCGCTGATCATTCAAAACCCATCAAGGAGCGACATGGGCTCCTACAAATGTACCGCTAAAAATGTAGTGGGAAGTGACTCGAAAACAACCTACTTGCAGGTGTTCTGATTAACAGACCTATTCAGGTGCCCAAGAAACTGCAGGCGTGCAGGTCGTCTTGAAGACAAACATGGAATTATAGTACATTATGAACTAACCCAAAAGCTGAATCCAGTGAAAGCAATTAGTTTTTTTTTTTTTCTTGGAAGACAATATGATGGCGCATGAAAAAAATTGGCTGTTTATCTGGAGTATTTCAGGGATTAAAATAAAAACTGCTGTTGAGGTGTCCATCACCAGCCCTAAAACATAACTCAGTGTCAATTACGAAAACTTTATTATGGCATTTAATTAAATTAAACTTTCTATGAATTTTTGTGAATAATATTAAATATTTTAGAAATCTCTTCCAACAGTGGACTTACGGGCTAATATGTATTGGCATTTTGTATTTATGTATTCAGATTTTTCTTTTTTTGATTGATTGCCTTATTTTTGGTTGTTTTATTATTTTTCGGAGAAAAATCAGCCCCATCATTTGCTTATATTTGTATGCTCCATCTAGGACAGTTCAAAAAGAGTAGTTTTAAATGTAGAAATGATCAGCGTGCCCCGTTTTACAGTTATACCTGTTCATTCATTTTGAATCCAGTTTAGCAAACTGTTTATAATTCATAGGACATGTAACAAAGTCTGTTCTGTTTTCCCCACTTTCACTTTCACAATTAATGAACAGCCATAAAACAGAAGATGTCCTTATAAACACAAAGTAATAAAGTACAGAGCTGAGCAGTCCCTTATTAATGTTAACTGACAATGAAAAACAGTTCTTGTTTTACAGAATCGAGTAGTAATGACATTGTACAGTAATTTATGTATGACTTTATGGTGGTCTTAGCACATAAAACAACAACTTAATATTCCTATCTTCAACATACTGTACTGTTTCTGTTTTTAAATTATTTGTCTTTGGAAGACATTTGCATTTAAATATGTTTAAGGTAAGTCAAGATCATCTTGAAGTCCACTGTAAAGTAACTGTCATGTTTTGTATATTTTAATTGTTTTTAATAAAGCATAAAATTGTATGTACTCACTATGTATTTTTCATTATTGGGCTTATTTAAGTTTTGTCTGTCATTAATGGATTGTGAATGGAGACCATTGAAAATGTTGTATCACTAAAATGAAAGAAATGAAAAGGACTTACTGTAATAAAATCCAGAGAGTGAAGCACAGCACTGAGAACCATACGTAGCTTTCACTAATGGCATTGCCATGGAGGCTTATTCTGATTAAAAGCTCCATTTGATAAATGGGTGATGTGCAGCTTGTATATGGTGAATTTTCAGTTTGAGTGAGTGTCTCCACATGAAACCAATTACTAGTGCATGAGCAGATTCATGCAGACAGGAGAGACATTTCAATCCATGGAGCGGTGGCCCTGAGGCTAGGGATCTGTACCCGCAACTAGAAGGTTGGTGGTTCAAGTCCCATGAGTGATTCTACTCTATTGGGCCATTGAGCAAGGCCCTTAACCTGCAATTGCTTTGTCCTGGGTATGACGTTAATCTACATCCAGCCCTATAGGGAGGTCCTCTAACTTGCAGGGAATAACTTGGGAGTTGGTGGTAGGATCAGTGCTCCAGCCACCATAAAAAAAACCTCACACTGGTCCATTCAGACCAGTGAGGTACTGAGGTATCTCCCGCCACATGGCTGCACTCAGGCTCTCATCCCTGAGGTGGTTTGTCATGTGGTGGGTGTGGCAACGCACTGTACTCAGTGCATGCTGCTCACTGTACCTCTCTCTCTTCTACAGATGCACATCTGTCCTTTAGTTTTGGAACGTTTCTAGAACATTTGAGCTGAGAGTCTAAATGATGGTTTATGGTCGGTCAGGAACATGAAGCGAATGAGTTTGCAAAAATGTTTCAATGAGAATAAAAATAATCCACAAGAATTAGTGTTTGAAAGAATACTGTGATTTTGCAGGAAACCCCCTAATAAAATAGGGACTTGGAAGACACAGATGGAACTGTCAGTTTTAAACCTCATGTGGAACTTTCAATCACCCAAGCAGAGCTTCCATCTGCATGTAATGATGTTCCTAAATCTCTCTGTTGGGATTCGTCTCAATGGCACGGACTAATCACCGTGGGTTTGTTGGTTTATTTATTTGTTTTCCCTGTACCTGCCAAAAAGTGGTTTGCTCCTATTCTGTCCTGCACTCAGCTGACTAAAGCCTAAGTGGGTGTACTGATGCATACATTGGCCCAGCCACGGGAAGCTCATATGGAATGAGGTCAATATCTCAGACAAGTTATACGGCCTCATACCAGTAATCCTGGGCTGCTGTGGAGCTGCCCTGTCAGAGGATGATGGAGCCCCAGTGCAAAGTGTAACATGGGTGCAATTTCCAGGCCTCAAGCTGCCCTGGGGATTCATATTTCCTCCAGTACAGGACACTGAGGAACTCCGCACAGGCATATTTTAACTGCCATTACCTTATTTTCCCATGATTAATGCTCCATGGATAAGCAAGCAATATTGCACAGCTCAGCACAAAAGAAGTTCTGGTTCAAGCTATTGATTACTTGTACTGTGAACATACATAATTTACAACTTTAATATTTAGGCGAAAGTCCAGATTTCCACGCTATTTTTGCACTATTAAAATATCACTGATTAGACGTAAAAAATAACATAAACTTCATTTTGCAAATGTCTGTTCAGATAAGAATGTTATAATTGGCTTCTTATGAAGTGGTGCATTCATTTAAAACTGAGCTTATTTAATAGTGTTGTGATTTTGTGCTTCGATAAGCACATTAAGGCACCTTGAAAGGTACAGATGCAGAAGCGTGATCTTCGCGTAGCCCAGAGCCGGCATGATTTCCACACTGCAGCCCCCCAGGATTACTTTGGAAGCCAGCTGCTCTGAGCTGTAGGAAGACAGTACAGCACCAATAAACTAAAATAGATAAATGGGACCACTGAGAAGCGTAACTGACATCAGGAGCGGGAATTCGTTTTGGCAGGAAAAAACAAAAACGTAAATTA
Source organism: Brienomyrus brachyistius (assembly GCF_023856365.1). Lineage (NCBI taxonomy): Eukaryota > Metazoa > Chordata > Actinopteri > Osteoglossiformes > Mormyridae > Brienomyrus > Brienomyrus brachyistius. The sequence goes on from NC_064548.1 coordinate 6,516,942, forward strand.
CGACCTCTGCACAGATACATCTATGAAGGGCCAGAGCATCGGAAACAGGTTGAAGGGGAGCGTGGAGTCAATTCCAGGCTGCACAGTGGACAAAGCTGGGGACAGAATGCCAACCCATCACAGGTCACCTAACCACACACAATCATGCACTACAGGCAATTTAGAGATGCCAATTGCAATTTACAATTTAGAGATGCCAAGTACAAAAACACAATTACAGAAGACAGTTGCAAAAAATGATCGGGGTTGAAAAGTTACCATCTGCATAAATATAGCTGAATTGATTGTAAAGCATCCTAAACTGTATTGACAGGTGATTCAGTGTGGCTGATGTGTGTCTCTCAAGATAATGTCTACAACACCAATATCCTTCTCAATGGTGAGTTTAGATGTGCGTGAAATTCAATCAAGATAGATCAACTGCAACTATATTGTCTCGTGTTTCTTGCTGAATAAATCATTGTACGTCGAGTAAGTTTTCGCAGTCAAGCAGAAGGTTTCCAATAAGTGACATTAAAATGAGCTGGAAGTTGATATCAGAGAGCTGAGAATGGCCATGTACTGTTTCGATTTGTTCAAACATTGTGTTAGCAGAACCTGGAGATAATAAATTGTAGTACTAGGTAGCCATTAAGCACTATCTATTAGCTGTCCAAAGGCCATGTCTGCATCCTATTGATGATAATGATGATAAGTAAATAGAGTTCCCACTTAAGTAATGCAAAGTTTATTCAGTACATTTTAGTAGACTTTAATGAAAAGATAAATTTCTACTACTAAGGACACTGACATTGAACAATTTAACTGAAAGCACAGACCATATTGAACCAATTTAAACCATTGTGGATATCATGAATTAGAGTATTTATTTATTGTATAACAATTTCTGACTCATATAGGCAATTTGTGTGATTATTAATACCTGCTCAGTGCTAGATATTAGTGGTATACTTTACTGCAAGGGCATAAGCAGTATTCACAGGGAGGAGGTGGAGACAATACACTTTGAAAGGTTCTGGGAAGTATTAGTGTCATATTATCTTATTCCAAGCCTCAGAAACATCTGGAATGAGGGAAGATTTCCCATTAGCTAAGCTGAATCACTCCTGTTGAACTAGAGTGTTTGACCTTCTTGTTGAGGCCTCTGTGGTGGGGCCCAGACATGTGTATTCCCAGAATACTCTCAGAAAAAATGGTAGAAAAGCTGCAGTAAGGTGCAACAACGCTGAAGGCCAAAGCAATGTAAGCATACAGAGTCAAGGAAGTTCATAATTACTGCTATTACGTTCAGAATGTCCGCCATAGGATTCCAAACATGTTGGCCAGATACCTTGTACCATTGTTAACTAAGACCTTTAATCAATCCAGCATAAAGACCAAAATGTAGGCTGCTGGTACTTTGTACCCAAAGCCATTGCCAAATATGCATAACAGATGCATGATCTGGTGTAAGGATGCCCGTTAACCCAAAATACTTTTGGGTTAAATAGTGATCCGTACTGGCATGCAGAGTCACCTTGTGGGAATCACTAAGCCTGATGCTCTCTTTGCATGCAATGGCCAAGGTGTATGAGGCCATTCTACAGGGAGAAGTGCATCATATTGTGCAAATACTCTTTCCTCGTGTTGTTTCTATATTCAAAGACAATAATTCTCTCATAGCGATTGAAGAGTGGTTATATAAGCACCATAATGAAGTCAAATGACTTTCATTGCCTGTCCAGTCGCCAGATCAAAACATCTTTGAACATCTGTGAAAGGTTCTGGAGTGCAGAAGTATATCTGTAAAGTATATTTCCATCTTCTTTATCCCTCAAAGAACTTTTCCTCTGGATGAATATCCCATTACAGACAGTTCTGACCCACATCCAATTTCACATTGAATTTATAAAAAGGATTTGGTAAAGACTTTTATTTAACATTTTTTTTGTGAACTCACAAAAGGGAGGCATCAAAACTCTAAGAGTACTGAAAGACTTCTTTAGCTTCCCAAGTGCAGTTATTCAAACAAAACTTTGGTAGCACCAGGAAGAACAGTAAGAGAATGCCTTGTGTTAATGCACAGTGGGTCACAGAGGAGGTGCTCCATCAGTTGAAGTTGCAGGGGATGAGAAACAGTCGAAAAATGAGTTTACGGCTGTAATTTATCACAGTTGCCAGGAGAACATTCCATAACAAGGCTTACGTAATCCTCCAGATTTTTTCCCCAAAATTGTTCATGAGGAATAGTTAATATAACTCAATAGCCATTAATTAAAAGCCAGGTCCAGAAATCAAATTGATATAAATCTTTTAAAGCGGCAATCCAATTTCCTTGACAAGTTGTGCTGTCCTGATGTATTTTCGTCATCTTTTTCCCTCCATGCATGAACTGTGATTCATTAGCATACTGTAGGTCACATCGTTGACAATTTTATGTTACTTATCTTCTGTACCCTAAAGACACGGTGATACGTCTTGAATAATTTTAGTCTGCTTGACCAGATACACAAAATGAACTGGTTCATTTAGGATCTTCATACCGATGGCATCCTTATAAAATATGGATTGATTGGCTTGATGATGGTAATGATTTAAGCATAAATCAGGAGGTGAAGTTGGTCTGAGCCATCACAAGACAAACTGTTCACAAGACAAACTATTCACAAGGCAAAATGGTTCATCACATGCTGTTTCTAAAAATCACATGTCCCTGCAGTGCAGTCCGGATGATCACAGCTCTAGAAAGTCAAGAATGAAAATATGGGACACAGGTTAGAATTGACGTGCATTAGTCTAGGCTCTTTCCATTTGCGGCTCCTCTCATTCGAACTGGTAGCTATTCTCTCTCTTGCTGAACTCTTAGCCCATGACCCCTAACCTCTCTTTAATAGAATCCCACCCTGGAGTCCAGACCCTTGTGAATCCTTCTCACAGCTGCTTAGATGAGGCAACTTTTACTGTTTTCCCACAGAAAATGGCAACTCTGCCAAGTTAAATTATTTGACTGGCGTTGAATCAATGCAAAAATAATCTATTTTGCAGGGGTCTTTACTTCTGGGATTTTCTCAAATTCAGTATTACGTTATGCAATTGTATAACAAACTGGAAGCAACTTATGATAGTCAATACTAATTTTGTCGCTGCTGTAATTACCCCCCGGTCAGGATGTGGAACAGATCAACACGACATGGACAGATAATCAGTTTATTAAAGTAGAGGGTTATAAATATGGACAAAACCAGATTCAAAACCGCACACATAGAAATACCAAAGTAAAGAGAAGCAGTTTCAGTGTTTGAGAAAATAAATGAAATGCAGTAAGAGATAAAGGAGGCGAGGGTCAAAATTGCAAGTGACAACACAGGTAGTGGCATCCGAAAGCAGTCAGGGTTACTGAAGCCAAAACAGAACACAATTTTTATTATTTTAATTTTTATTGAATGTTCTTCCTGTGGTTATGCGAGTTTCCTTCACATACAGCTTCTCAGTAGCGAGATGTTTCTAAACTTAATATTGAGTCATAGTATTTATTTAATACTAAGGTGACATAGGTAAAAAACAAAGTCAAGAATTACGCTACAGCTAGACGTGCGTACATTTATATAGGTAAATATGCTGTATATAAAACAAATTAACTTTTTCTGCAAATTTTACAAGCCACACTGTGACCCTCCACTGGGTCCACTTTGACAAATTCACTTCAACTAATAAAATAAAATAAAGGCAAATCAAATCTAAACCTTTGCTGGAATGTGTGGCTCTGCCATTTACAAAGTTTACTTCTCTTTGTTTCTATGTTGGTAGGTTGCTACATGAGGGACACAAAAGGTCCTGTAGATGGACTGTAGGTCCTGAGTGCAGCTGAGAAATCAATCACCAGCCCTGCTAAGCAGCCTAACCCTCCCCTCTGGAGACGCGCACACACACACACACACACTCACGCACACACACATACCTCCATAGGATGTTCCTGTCCCTGGCCAGCGAGCAGCAGGGAGGTCTCAGCTCACTATGTCAGGGAGTGTAAACACCACAGTGAATGTCTCTCCTCAGACCTGTCAACACTACCATTCTGTTTATTAATATAACTCCCGAATGGGAAGGTGGAGAGGACACAAGAAGGGCCTGCAAACAGCACAGATACCTTGACTTCCCTGTGTGGTCCATTGCTTCTTCAGCTGCTGACCTGTTGTACACAGACACGCATTCAGGTCAAATATAATGAAGCGAAGGTCAGTTATTGTTTGTTTTGTACTTAAATCACTGTTGCAGTAGTTCTGCAGTAGCTCATTTCCCCGAGTCTTTGTAGAAGTGTAAAGTTATCTTGGTTGTTTATCATCAGATATTGGGGTGATTTACCTTGGTAGACTGAGATTAGACAGAAACAACAATAAATGACAGCGTGAACTGAACTAAATTGCGACCCAGAAACCTCGGCGTTACAAAATCATTTGTTTAGTAACAGTGTGACCACACAAGATGATTTCAATAGTGAAATTGTGTAGTGTGAAATTGAGTTGATGAGCTGAAATAAACTTGCCAGTTTTTTGTAAAATAAATTCTTCTGCTGAACTGAAAATCAATCTGTAATGCTCAAAGCTCTACTGTCAACATTCTGCGTTGTATGTCGATAGATAGCCCTTTGGTTTACCTTGTTGCAACTATTCACACTGGAGTTAAGTTACCAAAAGAAAACATATATCCTTCTGGTAAAACTTTAACAACGTATCTGAAGCCCAAGCGTATAGTGAGGGTCTGCTGGAAACGTCTGCCGGAAGGAGCTTCAACTCTTACCTCCGGTAGAACTTTGCCCATGTCCCGGGGGAGGTGGGGGACATCGAGTCTGAATGGACCATGTTCCGTGCCTCCATGGTGGAGGCGGCTGACCGGAGCTGTGGCCATAAGGTGGTCGGTGCTTGTCGGCGGTGAGGGATGCCGTCAAGCTGAAGGAGGACTCCGGAGGCAGCTGATGAGTACCGGCGGGCCAAGCGGAACGCAGCTTCAGTGGCCGCTGAGGCAAAAACTCAGGTATGGGAGGAGTTTGGCGAGGCTATGGTGAACAACTTCTGGACGGCTTTGAGGAGATTCTGGTCCACCATCCGGCAGCTCAGGGCAAGAAAGCAGTCCAGCATCAACACTTTATGGTGGGAATGGGGAGCTTCTGAACTCAGGTCGGGACGTTGTGGGCTGGTGGAAGGAATACTGCAAAGACCTCGTCAGTCCCACTAACACGCCTTCCAATGAGGAAGCAGAGTCTGGGGACTTGGGAGTGGACTCCCCTATCTCTGAGGTGGACGTCACTGAGGTGGTTAAAAAGCTCCTCGGTGGCGGATGAGATCCACCCGGAGTTCCTCAAGGCTCAGTGTATATACAGTGGCGGCCAAAATTATTAGAACACTTGCCATTTTTAAGAGGTTTCAGTTGTTTTTGTTTAAGTGGCCATTAAAATATCCATAAAACAAATGAAATATCAACAAAGTCATCATTATGCTCTATAAACCATAGAATAGAGCCATCATAAGGAAATTTAAGTCATGTTCCTTACAAAAAAATATTTCTTATTTCACTGTCAGTGTCACACAATCATGTTCCTTCACAGAAGAAACCAAATTACTTTATGTTTGAACTGATTTTACACATCAGTTACTTACCAATAAGATTTTATATTAATATGCATCCATCCTCCAATTGCTTGAACAGTTCCTTATAGGGAGAAACAAAACCTCTTGGGGGGGTCCAAGGTCAACTGACTGTCCACCCTCCCAGGCATGCTGACATTATTTAAAAAGAAAGAGTGGGCTTGCTTTGCTAAAAGGTGTAGACTGTGATCAGGTCAAGCAAATGTCTATCAATGAGTCGATTCTCTGCGGCACCTGGTGCAGGGTGCAGATGGAAGTCTGTACCCACAGTGTTACAGTTCATAAATCACATTCATGATGTCACCCTTCCATGGAACTAAACCAGGACTCCAGCCTAGGCATCATCCAGACATGCAGGAAGGAAGGTAGAGAGCATGGGTGGGCAGAACATACATAGACACATTAATGGAGAAGCATAACAGATAAAAAAATATATATCATGTTCAGCAGCCAAAGTTACGGTGTGTTGAGTTGCAGATCAGGTAAAACTCAAGAAATAGGTCTTCAGTGGCGATTTAAAGCAGGGGTGAGCAATCTTATCCGCAAAGGGCCGGAGTGTGTGCAGGTTTTTGGGATAACCTTTGGGTCAGGTGCTCAAACCCAGGTATGAGGAGTATTCAGTCCTCTAATTAGTGACCTAATTAGGGAATTGCAGTGAAAACCTGCACACACAGCAGCCCATTGCGAATAAGATTGAGACCAATTTGGCATCACAAACACAGGCTGGCAAACCATTCCACGATATATGGGCTCTATAACAGAATGCCTTACCACCAAGTGTCACTTTATTAATATGAAGAATGATAAATAAACCTGTGTTCTGTGATCCAAGTGGACAATGCGGCTTGCAAACTTGAAGTAATTCTGTTAGATGTATGTGCTAGACCATCAAGTTCCTTATAAATAGTAGGGGAACTTTGACGTCAGTCGTGAACCTAACAGGGAGCAAGTGCAGGGAACGATGAGCAGGGTTTATGTGTTCACACTCCCTGGTGATAATGTCACTGGTGTTGAGTGAGCACAGCGTACATGAGATGACCCAAAAAGGAGCCATTCTCCTGTTCAATATAGCACTGAGTTTGAATAGTCAACGATGTCATATCTAGCCAGAGACATATGAGAACTCCCAAGATCTTCTTAGCCGATGTGTCAGGGCTAACAGTTAACACATGGCAGCTAGACTTGAAAACATCCTTTTGATCCTTGGAAACTAGCACCTATGGGTCTAGTAATTCAAATTATTTGCTAGTACAGCTGACCATATCTGTAAAAGAAATGGTCATTGGAAACATTCCATTGATACTGGAATATGACACCATATGTAAGGCTCTGGAGAAATGTGTACCACGAGAAAGTGATGAGATTCCCATATTTAAGCATTTCATTTTTTCACCACTGTCCAGTATTCATCGACTCATCAGGTTTTAAACAACCTGTCTGTCTTATGTGTGGTATTATTATTATTCAACCTGCACATGTTCCTACACTTGGACTTCGAAATCAGTGGATGAAAGCCTTTCATTGCCCCCAGGCTCAAATATCCAGATGGTATGCTGTGTTCCTGGTAATATACAGGAACTCTGCTGTTCATTTGTTCACAAATATAGCTTGCAGATCCTGCAGTTATGTTAATTCAAAGTATCTAGGTAGACATGAGTATATTAACCCATCTATGAAGACTATATACACAGATTTGAACATAATATATGTGATAATCTTGGTATTTGTTACATTAATCTTCAGTATGTACTGTATACAATACTGTGACCACATAAACCTCTACTGGAGACATGAAGCTATAATGCAGAAAACATAAAAACGCTGGTAGTTATTTTCATTTGTTGTCTTACTGCATAACTATGCATCATTTTGTTTATTTGTCCTTGTATCAAAACATTTAACATTTATTATATCCATATCACTGTGTGATTACATATTAAAGTCCCATCATTCAGTTGCTAAACCATTAAGGTTAATATCCATAACATGTGCCTTCCCCAGGTCACCCAAATTGTTCTGGTAACTACAGATCAGAGCAGATAATTACAGATCAGAAAACGGCAAGGGAAAGCAAGAATCTCTATAATACTGAGCACATTTATACCAGGGCTGCCCAACCCTGCTCCAGGAGATCTACCCCCCGGCAGAGCTTACAGGAGCTGTAGGTGCGGCCCTAATTTAACACACCTGACACAGATAATCAGGTCTTTCCGTAGCATCTCAGAATAAAGGCTGATTAATACTTCTGCATAGAATCAATACCGTCAGTAGCCACATACCCTAAACTGCAGCTTGATGCCTGTAGATGCTTTTCTAAGGTGGTGTGTTTCAGGGTACAGCGTAGGGTACATGGCTACGCCATACATACTGTATGGCGCAGATTTTATACAGAAGTATAAATCACTCTTTAAAACTAGCTATGCTGAAGCTAAGCTGCCTCTAAAACTCAGATGAAGGTCCTGATTATCTGTATCAGGTGTGTTAAATTAGCACTGCAGCTAAGCTCTGCAGGGTGGAAGATCTTCAGCAGGAGGGCTGGGCAGCCGTAATTTATGACAAAGCTGATACATTAATCTTAACTGATTAGGATATATCTTCTTAGTTGTGAGTTGTTTTCTGTATTTGTCTCAGTCACCATCTAAATAACAGAGAAGCACTATATGTGGGCTCTCTTGGAGCTGACACCTTATCGTGGTGGAGGGGTTTGCGTGTTTCAGTGATCTCAGGAGCTAAGTTGCCTGGGGCTTTATGCCCCTGGTAGGGTCACCCAAGGCAAACAGGTCCTGGGTGAGGAACCAGATGAAGTGCGGCTCATTAGATCCCTTACCATGCGTAAAAACATGGATTCACGTTTTCCCTCGCCCGGATGCGGATCATCAGGGCCCTGCCCTGGAGCTAGGCCTGCACCCATGGGGCCTGGTCAGGCACAGCTCGAAGAAGGCACGTGGGTCCCCCCTCCAATGGGCTCACCACCTGTAGGAGGGGCCAAAGGGGTCGGGTGCAGTGTGAGTTGGGCAGTCAACACTGTTTATGGTGGAGACGGGGAGCTGCTGACCTCAGCTTGGTGTGCAGGCAGGGCGGGCAGATCAAGGGCCTCAGATTCAATGCTCTATTACTAGATCAGATGTTATTTGCTTTCCATGCTTATATGACTCTTGTGGAAATTTTGTTTGTGATTATGCATGAAAAGTAAATGAAACCTGCTGCTCTTGGTATATTGTATTTCATATATACCTAAATGATTTCTGCGTAACAGTAATGGTTACTTGTAGTATACCATCAGGGTTGCTGCCCTCTGATCCTTCCTCCTGTGTCCTTTCCCCTTTGACCAGCAGCCACTGCTGACCATGCTGCCTTTCCTCCACCCTTTGTTCCCAGTCTTCCCTAATGCATTTCCTTCATTCCCCACACAGTGTAGTGGGCTAAGCCTGCAGTTCAGCCTGTAAACCTAGGGGTTGTGGGTTTGAGGCTGGTACATCACACCCTCCACAGTCATGGATTTTGTTTGACTTTTTTCCTCCAGTGTTTTGGTTTTCCTAGTGTAAAATTTTCTGTCATAGTTCTCCCAGGGTTCACTCTTTGTGTTAGTATTTGTTTTTTTTTTTTTTGTACTTGTATTTTCTATCAGTCTTGTATTTCCAGTGTCTGATTAGTGTTTTCTAGTTTAACCTCCCTAATTCTGTGATTTCTCCCTGTTCATTAGTTTCACCTGTCGCTTGTATTGTGTTCTGTTTTGAATGGTTAGGTTAATACTTCTCTCCTGCATCCTCGTTAGCGCAGTTTGGTTGGTGTATTTAAGTTCTTTCCTTAGTTAATTTCCCCAGTTGGTCATTGTGTATGAATGTATGTGGTCAGTTACTGTGTGTTGTGTTCCCTTGATTGCTTCTACTCCCCATTGATGCTATCCTACCGTTTCTCACTCAATTTTTGGTTTCCCCCCTTTTGCTTTTGACGCCTCGTGGTTCTTTACTTTTTTTTTCCCCCCAGTGTTCCATTCCCTAATATACCCCTGTTGTCTTGTGAGCCGCCATCAGTGGATCGTCACCTTTTCCTGCCTACGCCATGCCAAACTGTTATGAGAGTATACACAATTTTATAGGATTAAAAGAGAAAGTTATAACATACATTTAATATTATGGAGATAGAGGGTGGCATGATGGTGCAATGGTTAGTACTGTTGCGTCACACGTCTGGGATCTGGGCTCGAGTTTCTGGCATGGCTCCATGTGTGGAGTTTGCATGTTCTGCCTGTATCATCATGGGGTTTCCGCCCCCAGTCCAAAAACATGCTGAAGTTAATTGGAATAATCAGTTCCCCCACAGGCGTGCAGGTGTGAGTGAATTTTGTGTCAAAGTGCCTTGCGAGGGGTTGCTGCCTCATCCTGGATTGTTTCCTGCCTTGCAACCAAAGTCTCTGGGAGCGATTCCAGCCTCCCCTGCAACCCTGAATAGGACAAGCAGTTACACAACATTATGGAGATGATGGCAATTTACCTGAAAAATAGCAGATCTTGAGTGGTTCAATCGCTGCACCACAATGTATAAATTTGTAGCCATGTACCATATGTCAATCTGTTTACAGCATGTAAAAGGATATTTTGCTGGAACCTCAGAATGTAAATTCCACTAGACGTTATACTGTATGCAATTGGACATTAAATTATACTGTATGCAAATCAACCTGTATTTCTGATCATAAACTGGGCAAAAATGAGTGGGGTCATTCAAAATAGTCAACCTCATTCCTTACTGTATTGCCCCTGCTCTGAAGCCTGGCTAGATGTTCAGCAGGAGTGTCAGAGTCCAGGCCACCTACTGTACTTATAGCTTCCTTATTGTCCTCTGAACGACAGAACCATCATTCTGGGAACTCTTTGGCGAAGAAATTGCATTTACGTTTAGTTGCCAAATTTTAACCGTGAAGTACTCCTCAATTCACTGTGAAAGATTTATAAATACCACAAAGTTATTGGTGTTCTAGGGAGCCCAAAGGGCAATTTTGGATACGGTGATAAAATATTATTGAGAAATATGACATTTGCATTAATTCCATGGATAATTTGCATGGCCTGTGTGATGTATTGAAAAAGAATTTATGTATTACAAAGAAAAAAATAAATCCATGTAGTTAAACGGAACATTCATAGGACTCAGTTATCTATCCTACAATCTATTTTCCATAACCACTTATCCCATGCAGCGTGACATAGTTTATATCCAGAAGCCCCTGACACAAAGCGGTCCGTCCATCGCAGGGCTCACACTCCGCAGTCAGACTTCACCTGCATCTTCTATAGTCTTAGAGCCATTGGAAAGCAACAACAGAAATGGAGGAAGAACATTTGTTGCATTGTTGTTTATTTCGAAGACACTTTCATCCAAAGCAGCGTAAAGCAGGATCAGCCAGTTCCTGGAGCAATCAGGCTTAAGGACTTTGCTCTTCCTGGTGAACATCTATCATTATACCCAAATGTACTCATCTCTGATGACTTGACGATAGCCTGTAGGTAGCAGTTTGCATTTTCCTTCAGATTTTTTTTCTCTAAAAACTCTCTTGTCTGGCCCCAGATATAACACTGTTATTTTCTTTAATTTTAGCATCTTTACCCACTTAATAATTAAGAGAGTTTTGGATTTTCATCTCCTGTGGCTTTGTGTTTGTTTAGCAAATTTGTAGCAGTTTATTCTGCTGATTATGATAACAGTGCTATCTTTCTGCCTTATTAGCAATTTCAGAGATTAATGTATTATTATTATTAGTAACATGTTTTATAGTTTATGCTGCTCTATGACTACAGTTAAATGAATGAAATTAAAACCAGCATGAAAATTGCAAAACAGCCCCAAAAGTCAAGGTCTAGCAAATGACTGTGTACATGTCAGTTAGGATTAACAAATGGAATGGAAAGTGGCAATACCTTGAATGACATTTCATACAGTTATATATTTAGATCATTTAGAACATCAATCTTAGAAAATATTTCAATTGAAATCTGAAATAAAAATTAAAAATCTATATGAAACATAATCCTTAAGCACGATAGCAGAAAGGGAAGTGAAATGAGTAAAAGCTTGGGAAGCCAGCAATTCAGCATGAGCAAAGCAGTTTCATCAGCCAAGAAGAGCTGAAGAAACAATTCTAGCATTTCTGTCTGGTTTCAAAAACCCATGATAGCATTAAATTCTCATTGGTCCTGAATGGGACGTATCACACAGCTTTTATTGTGCATGCAATTCGGCTTTTGTCCAATTAAAAAGTAAATAATTTAAGTTGATTTAGTTCCAGTGGCATTAGTATAATTAATTTAACAGCACGCTGCTGATCCTGATGAGCGTCGCAGTGCAATAATCTTGAGCAGGCCAGCTCAGACCTCCTATTCTCCAGCCAAGGGCTCCAGCAGTTTAATATAGACTGTAAGAGATATAGGGATGCACTGAACTGAGCAATGGGCTAGTTTTACAACAGAATGTAGCCATGCGCTATTATCATTCAGTCCCACATTCAATTAAGATCCGGAGATTTATGACTAGCCTATGATTCCATAATAGGGGAAGAGCTGAGGGGGCTTCACCCCCACTTCTGAAGCATATGCATCTGGAGTAAATGGCAGAATCAGATGAGGTTGGTTAAGCACAGGTGCAGGGATGAACAGAGTCTTGCCATTTACTCCACGTTGCTAGATACTGGATCTGTCACCATAACAGACTGTGTGCGTCTTTCCATGTAATCATTTTTGTAGGAATCTTTAGATATACATGATAGTATCTATGTCCTAAACTTGAGAGACCAGAAGAGGATGTTGGGGTATTTCGAAAGGACCAAAACAATGGTGATTATAAAATAACTTGTAAAATTCTGAAGGCTCAGCTAATCGCTGTTCTGCAACCCCATTTCCAAAAATGTTGGCATGCTTTGTAAAAAGTAAATAAAAACAGAATGCAATGATTTGCAAATCATTTAAACTCGTATTTAATTGAGAATAGAACAAAGACAACATATCAAATGTTGAGACTGAAAAATGTTATTGTTTTATGAGAAATATATGATCAATTTGAATTTCAAAATGGAAAAGCTATATAATACTACAACAAAACACCTGTTTCAATATCTCTCAACTAGTTAGGTTAATTGGCAACAGGTCAGAAAAGAGGATTGGGTATAAAAACAGCCTGCCAGAGAGGCGGAGTCCCTGCAGTGAGGATAGGGAGTTCATCACTTTGTGAGAGATTGCGTGGGCAAATAGTTCAACAATTTAAGAATAATTTTTCTCAATGTAATATTGCAAAGAATTTGGGAATTTCATCATGTATAGTACATAATTTCATTAAATGAATAAGAGAATATGGAGAAATCTCTGTATGCCATGGACAAGGATGAAAACCAGTACTGGATAGCTATGATCTTTGGGGCCTCAGACGGCACTGTTTTAAAAACAGACACGATTCTATAGTCGAAATTTCTGCGTGGGCTCAGGAACACTTACAAGAACCATTGTCTGTAAAAGCAGTTTGTCACTGGATCAACAAAAGCAGGATGAAATTGTACCATGCATACAAGAAATCATATCTAAACATGATCCAGAAATGCCCCCGACTTCTCTGGGCAAGAGCCAGAGGCAAAGTGGGAAAGTGTCCTGTGGTCTGACAAATCAAAATTTCTGGTTGTTTTTGGAAATCTGTATCATCTGGGCTAAAAAGGAGAGGGACCATCCAACTTGTTATCAGTGGACAGTTGAAAAGCCAGCATCCGTGATGGTATGGGGGTGCATTCGGACCCATGGCTTGGGCAGCCTGCACTTCTGGGAAACTACCATTAAAACTGAATGATATCTACAGGGTTTGGAGCAACATATGATGCCGTCTTGACAAAGCCCCATGTCTTTTTTAGAGACAAACCGCATTCTGTCTATTTTACAGCAGCATGGCTCCATTTTAGAAGAGTCCAGGTGCTAGACTGACCTGCCTGCAGTCCAGACCTGTCACCCACTGAAAACATTGGATGTATCATGAAACGAAAAATACAACAAAGGAGACCCTGAAATCCTATATCAGGCAAGAATGGGACAACATTTCATGTTCTCTTCAGTTCCCAAATGTATACAGAGTGTTATTAACAGAAGAGGTGATGCCACACAGTGGTAAACATGCTCCTATTCCAACTGTTTTTGAAGTGTTTTACTGTCGTGTGTGTGTGTGTGTGTGTGTGTGTGTGTGATAGAAGAAGCTGAATTGCTTCTTTTGGAAGATAGTGTGGATTTTGACAGTTATTGATGATACATTTGTTTTTTGGTATAATTGTGCAAAGCTCTCAGAAAAGTTTGGACTGGGATACATCTTCATCTGACTGCTGAATTGTGAGAGTATCTGACAGACCTCAGATTCAGTACACAGGAACAAGGCTTCCACCAACCTTTCTCAAGTACTAGGAGTAAGAACCTCACTACTCACTCACTAGGCCACCTGTTACTGAAACTAATGCAATGTCTGTATTCCTGCCCTATCAAAAACATAATGCAAATATAATAATTGCCCAAATGACTTAAATATAGATGCCATGTTTAAATTTATTCACCTGTAGATAAGTCCATATATCAGCGATCGGCAAAAAATTGTCTAGGTTTATCTGACTCCACAGAGAGATTAGAGCATTATTTTCGTTTCTTGATTTTTGCTTTTTTCTACTAAGCCCCACATAACAATAAACATTACAGTATATATATCTTGGCCATGTTTTCATACATAATGGGAACAAATGAATAAATCCTGGCCAAGATTTAACTGAAACAAGGCAACAAATTAGTAAAATTTGGCCACAATTTAACTAAAAGAACGTAATGAGTCCATGATTTAATATATCGTGGGAATGAATTAGTAAAACATGGCCACGATATATATAATTTTTATCGTAAGCAGGCCATGTAGTAAAACACGCCCATATTTAAATGTATTGTGAGAAAGAATTAATAAAATTTATAAAACGTTGCCACCATTTGCTAAAATGAGAAAACGAATGAGTAAAATATGGCCATAACTTAACTAAATCGAGGGAACTAATTAGTGAATATGCCTACGATTAAATATATTGTGGGAATGAATTAGTAAATTGTAGCCAAAATATATGTAAACTTTATCAGGAGCGAAGGTACACATATTTCTGTCTAGTTTCAGCTACCAGAATTAGGTACATGGAAAGCAACGTCTCAGTGTTCCACAGATGATGCATAGTGGAAATGTTCATATTGCAATAGCCAGACATTCATCATGCTCTCTACTATTACCCCAAACAGATGGACAGTTTTACAGTAGATTCTAATTATGAAAATACTAGAAACGGGGGCAATTTTTCAGGACAGAGATCATTTTGCCTCCATATTGTCATGATTATTATCAACCATTAAACCAAAGCATACATACTCAAACAACTATAAACTAAACCAAACCAAAAAAAGAAAACATGTTACCATTATCTCCCTTGTAAAAATGTTTTTATTTTTAGTAATTTGGACAATGTCCTATGCAAAGTCATACATTTGAGCAGGAAATTGTCGTTTATCCTCATATTGATCTCCACAATATCGCATAAACGACACAAGGACATGACGAGGAACTGTTACGGCTCTTAATCCTTGTTTATGCTCGTTGCTGCTCACAGCCATATGACAGCAGTTATTTGTTCCCTGCCCCTGGGTAATAATTATTTACTGCTGAGCAGAAGAGAACACAGCACACTGAATGAAAATGCAAACTCCAGGTTTATCTGTGGGCCAACCGAGGCGGCATGAACCACGGGAGGAAAGACAATAAACAGAAGAATGCAAATAGCACTTTATCGCCGTGACCTTGCACTCTCATCCACGCCTCGCACTGTCATCCACGCCTCGCACTGTAATCCATGCTGCGCCTCGCACTCTCATCCATGCTGCGCCTCGCACTCTCATCCATGCTGCGCCTCGCACTCTCATCCACGCCGCGCATCTTGCACTCTCATCCATGCTGCGCCTCGCACTCTCATCCACGCCTCGCACTCTCATCCACGCCTTGCACACTCATCCACGCCACGCATCTCGCACTCTCATCCACGCCTCGCACTCTCATCCACGCCGTGCATCTTGCACTCTCATCCATGCTGCGCCTCGCACTCTCATCCACGCCTTGCACACTCATCCACGCCACGCATCTCGCACTCTCATCCACGCCTCGCACTCTCATCCACCCCTTGCACACTCATCCACGCCACGCATCTCGCACTCTCATCCACGCCTCGCACTCTCATCCACGCCGCGCATCTTGCACTCTCATCCACGCCGCGCATCTTGCACTCTCATCCACGCCGCGCATCTTGCACTCTCATCCACGCCGCGCATCTTGCACTCTCATCCACGCTGCGCCTCGCACTCTCATCCACGCCGCGCATCTTGCACTCTCATCCACGCCGCGCATCTTGCACTCTCATCCATGCTGCACCTCGCACTCTCATCCACGCCTTGCACACTCATCCACGCCACGCATCTCGCACTCTCATCCACGCATCTCGCACTCTCATCCACGCATCTCGCACTCTCATCCACGCCTCGCACTCTCATCCACGCCACGCATCTCGCACTCTCATCCACGCATCTCGCACTCTCATCCACGCCGCGCATCTTGCACTCTCATCCATGCCGCGCATCTTGCACTCTCATCCACGCCGCGCATCTTGCACTCTCATCCACGCTGCGCCTTGCACTCTCATCCACGCTGCGCCTTGCACTCTCATCCACGCTGCGCCTTGCACTCTCATCCACGCCGCGCATCTTGCACTCTCATCCACGCCGCGCATCTTGCACTCTCATCCACGCCGCGCATCTTGCACTCTCATCCATGCTGCGCCTCGCACTCTCATCCACGCCTTGCACACTCATCCACGCCATGCATCTCGCACTCTCATCCACGCCTTGCACACTCATCCACGCCATGCATCTCGCACTCTCATCCACGCCTCGCACTCTCATCCACGCCTCGCACTCTCATCCACGCCTCGCACTCTCATCCACGCCACGCATCTCGCACTCTCATCCACGCCTCGCACTTTCATCCACGCCTTGCACACTCATCCACGCCACGCATCTCGTACTCTCATCCACGCCTCGCACTCTCATCCACGCCTCGCACTCTCATCCACGCCTCGCACTCTCATCCATGCTGCGCCTCGCACTCTAATCCACGCCTTGCACTCTCATCCACGCCTCGCACTCTCATCCATGCTGCGCCTCGCACTCTCATCCACGCCGTGCATCTCGCACTCTCATCCATGCCGCGCATCTCGCACTCTCATCCACGCCTCGCACTCTCATCCATGCTGCGCCTCGCACTCTCATCCACGCCGCGCATCTCGCACTCTCATCCACGCCACGCGTCTCGCACTCTCATCCACGCCTCGCGTCTCGCACTCTCATCCGCGTCTCGCACTCTCATCCGCGTCTCGCACTCTCATCCGCGTCTCGCACTCTCATCCACGCCGCGCGTCTCGCACTCTCATCCACGCCTCGCACTCTCATCCACGCCTCGCACTCTCATCCACGCCTCGCACTCTCATCCACGCCGCGCGTCTCGCACTCTCATCCACGCCTCGCACTCTCATCCACGCCGCGCGTCTTGCACTCTCATCCACGCTTCTCACATTTGCACTTTTGATCACCTTATGTATGCATAAGGAGACATTAACGTGGTGACCTAGAAATCTTTAGTGGTTTAAGTGTGCTGGGAATCTGTGTAGGTGCGGGTTATAAAGGTGAATATGTCTTTGTTAGCTGCTGGAATGTTTGGGTTCATGCTGTGCTAAAGACAAATAAACATATTTTTGTAAGAGTAGAAGTTTATCCAGTAAGTAAAGCAAATCTAGAGCAAACTCTTCTTATGTGTACAAGTGCTTGAGGAGTTCCATTGAAATGTAAAGAACAGCATGGTTTTCCCCAGGTGAAAAAATTAAAAGCAGGGGAGTTTCTCCTGCTGAACTGTATATGAGAAAGGTTACAGTAAGTACTCTGCTCTGGTTTTGTGAAAATGACACAATGATTTTTTAATGAAAGAGATGCAAGTTTTCCCAGCACCATCCTCCAACTAACCATATAGTTGCTTAGAAAACATTTTTACTGAAAGGAACCTCTGCTAATTGGGATCATTTATAACAGCTGGATGTTTTACTGTACCACTTTGGGTTAAACAAATTACAGCAGCAGGACACCTTGTGGAAGGAATGTATAACTACTTAGAAGCCAGTGTCCTTTCATGTGGGTTCCTGCTTCCCGCTAGTTTGGAATTTAATTATGTTATATCCAAGGAACCAAGATTTTACTGTACCGTTCATTAATAGAACATATATTGGACGGTCTTGGTTGGCTTCAAATGGGGGCACTTAAAGTATCATTACATTTAAAGGGTAATACTGCCTTTGCCTTTAAGTACTCTCAGATGGAAGCTATTTGGTTTCATATGTGGTAGCAGACTGTAATTCCCATAACCCATGAGGTGGGAGACGATCACCACTGAGAAAAAATGACAACATGCAACACAAAATATTTAATATTCAGAAAGGTTGGTCCATTTCAGTATAGGAGCAGAAATATCAGAGGTTCAGAAGGACCTTACAATGACTGAATTGACCCTTTGTTGTGTTTTATCTTTGATCATACCTTGCTAGATAATTTTCTTTGATATAAAAAGATGAATCATTGACTTCTATATAAGAAAAGAGAACACAGGAGCAGCCATAGCAAAGATCGCATAGTGTCCACCTGTAAGTAATGAATAATAACATGCGAAATCTAACCACATGTGAAGGCTGGATTCTTCTGCAACATTTCAGCCTTCAACCGGGATAGAGACTAAGGAAGATGGGACCAGGAGTTTCTTACACTGTGGTTTCAATGCAAAAACTATGACTTCACAGGGAACCCTACCAGCATTTTTGAGTAAAGGCAGTTAGAAGTAATAAAGCACTAAAAAACTGTAAAATGTTATTTAACATGATGGATGATTGTACCAAACATTAATATCAGTAAACTACTAAACTGTTATAGACAATGCAGTGCAAGTACAGTCATTCATTTGAACTATAAGAAGAAATATAAGAAATCTAATAGCCTGCAAGCCACTCTTGTCAAGCAGGTTGGGGTTTGGATACATCAGTCTTAACTGAAGTATCACTCTTAGTTAAATTATTTCTCCTGAAATTGCCACTGGAGAAATACACTAGCTTGATAGGAAGTTTATAGGTTATTTAAGGCTGTATGAGAGGGGGAAAAAAAAAAAATTATATATATATATATATATATATATATATATATATATATATATATATATATATATATGTGCTATACATTATTTTATTGTACATGAAGTAATCCAACTTGACCTGACCAGATGCGTGACTATTAATAATCCCGACTACGTATCTGCGCTGGATATCACCGGCACGTCACACGCCTTGTAGGCGGAGCCTGCTTGTCCATTATAGTGAACAAAACTACAGCTAAAAGCGGCCCTGGGAACCAACTTGTCTGTCCGTTATAAGCGGAATTCCGTTATATACAAGTCCACTATAACAGGATATATATATATACATATATATATATATATATATATATATATACATATATATATATATATATATATATATATATATATATATATATATATATATATTCGTTTTAAAAGCTGGCTGACATAAGAAAAGCAAAACTACTCTGTATATAGCAAAACCCTCTGTTTTATAAATGACAAACGTCCTCAGTTCTGCCATTGGGTTTGCCCGTGGGAGGCATTCGCTTCTTATAATGAAATGACTTCCTTTAGCCTTTTATTGCTTTTAAAGTTAAAGCTGAAAGTTACTTTTGTTCGTTTGGCTGCCTCCAACCGCTTATTTCAGCCTCTGATATGTTCCCTACCTCCCCGACCCCCCTCCCCCCCCCCCCCCCCCCCCGCGGATGGATCCCAAAACCTTGGCACCAGTAACCTTTTAGGTTAGTCTGCGCTATGTTTTCAGGACACTGTCATGCATCAGCCTGGAGGATTATTATTCAGTGAAGTCAGTGGAGAATTGATTCACACCTCCGCTGGTGAAAACACGTGACACACGCATGAAACAGCCATTGTCATGCAGCAGGGGACTGCCTAGCAGTGTCCCCCTGCATAGCTGCAAATACAGACGATAGCAATCAACAGTGAGTTTTCAAAATAGCACCTCATGGAGAAGCACATCAGTCAGAGGGAATGTGACAAAAGGCAATAATAATGATCTCCAGGCGTTACCCTGAACATAACTAGTCTCACCATTAGCTTCAGATCGTGGCATTTAAGTTGGTCTCTGCTCTGGTGCATAGTGATGCACAAAATTCATCCTTAATGACAAGACTGACATTAACTGTGTCCGTTTCTCTTTTCAGTTTGATGGATCGTTATAAACCCTTTACATCATACTCAAGGTTGTCAATCTCCCTGATCTTCCTGGTCTAGCTGGTCCACAGGTCCAATGCAAAATGAAAAACGAAGTCCATTCATTTCGTTGTGGTTTACAAAATTCCCCGTTTTTTGGTGGGGTGGGGGGATAGGGAGGCGACTGGCCATGGTTTGTCTGTGAATTAAATTTCTGTGTTGTAAGTTGAACTATGCCCAGTGAAATTATGTTAAACTGGCCTGCAGCTCCAATACTAAGGGTTGGCATTAGATATATTCTTTATACAGCAAACAGATGAGGTGTTCATGGTTAATGCGGCAAAATTGTATAGAACATGTAATGGCTTTTAAATGAGAGAAAAATTTTGCAGGGGTCATTGGCTGTATATGGTCCCAGTTTACACTTCAGCTGTGATGTGATTCCAAAGCTGAAAGCTACAAACAGCCCTTTTGATGCGGCGAGGAGAAGCCTGTTTGTTATGGAGAAACACTGCCACCATGCTGCCACTGGGCTCTAAAACAAAAGGCAGAGGCATACAGATATATTCCTGTGGGGGAGTCAAGGGAACGTGTGAGAGGGGAAATGGGGTGGGAAAGATGCATGATGAACTGGTGTACTGGGGAGTTTACATGTTCATTAGGTAGGATCAGGAAAAGAAATTCACAAATATGGGATGGATGTTCCACTGAACAGTGCAATTAATAAGCGGAAATTACAGGCCCAGGACCGGGATCAATGTAGACAAAATACAGTGATATATAGAAATTGATAGTTAGCAGGAAAAACAAATCAGTGTAGAAGAATTTCATCATCTCCCTGCATAGAACATGTCCCTCCCACCCTGACAGTCCCTTGACAGGAATTACTCTGAAAAAAGGATGATTCACAACGATGATAGCATACTTGTAATATGTTTTGTAATGTATTGTAATATGAAACATCACAACAATATGTCATATTTGTCATACTTTTAACCGTAATTTTAATTTATCCTCAGTATAGGTAAACAACTGAGCCAATTACTCTTCACTTGCAAGGGCCCTTTCACTGCTGTCCTTAAGGAACATGCCCCCCGCCTACTCTGATTAGTGTTTGTGGCACACCCTGAAGTGGCAGAAGGTCCTCCATCACTGCTCTGCACAGCCTGGCTGCCAGGCCAGCAGGAAGGACATCTTCTCATCAGTACCTATGTCCTTGTCTTCTGTGGAGCAGGTAGAACAGTGGTGGTTTCCATGGAAAACATCCCAGCAAGGGTAAAAATACTCTGACAGTCAGCACAGCCCCCATCCCGGAAACCTGAAACTCTATTCTATTCTATTCTAGATGTACATATGTCTGTGCCCCCTTTTTACCTGATTGTGTCCCACCTACACAGTCCCTGGAAGAGCACTCCAGAAAAAGGGAGGGATCTGTGTTATAATAACCACACTGTGAGAAACCATCGCAGAGAAGCACATGACTTACTATAATGGGATAATGTTTTCATACAGACATTGGTATGGTGTCCCTTGTATAGACATCACCATCCATCCATCCATCCGTTTTCCAAACTGCTTATCCTACTGGGCCGCGGGGGGTCCATAGCCTATCCCGGAAGCAATGGGCACGAGGCAGGGAGCAACCCAGGATGGGGGGCCAGCCCATCGCAGGGCACACTCACACACCATTCACTCACACATGCACACCTACGGGCAATTTTAGCAACTCCAATTAGCCTCAGCATGTCTTTGGACTGTGGGGGGAAACCAGAGTACCCGGAGGAAACCCCACGATGACATGGGGAGAACATGCAAACTCCACACACATGTAACCCAGGCGGAGACTCGAACCCGGGTACCAGAGGTGTGAGGCAACAGTGTTAACCACTGCACCACCACCCTATAGACATCACTTCAGAGTTATTTCCTTCTAGAATAAGAAGTTGTACCCCTGATTGTTCATACAAACGTTGGTTACCACCAAACATATAGACAGGTTATACACCGATTAGCAATATCATTAAAACCACCAGCCTAATATTGTGTAGATCCCCCTCATGCCACCGAAACAGCTCTGATTTCTTGAAGCATGGACTCCACAAGACCTCTGAAGGTGTCCTGTGGTATCTGGCACCAAGATGGTAGCAGCGAATCCTTTAAGTGCTGGTGAGGCCTCCATGGATCAGACTTTTTTGTCCAGCACATCCCACAGATGCTCGATCAGATTGAGTCAACATGTTGAACATCTTTTTCATCTTCATGTTCTGTTTCAAGGAGTGGCACAGTGGTGAGCATCGTTGTTTCCCACTTCTGGGACTAGGGTTTGAGTCTTCGCCATGGCTCCTTGTGTGGAGTTTGCATGTTCTCCCCGTGTCATTGTGAGGGTATCTCCAGGTACTCTGGTTTCACCCTGCAGTCCAAAACATACTGAGGTTAACTGGAGTTACTGAATTATCTGTAAGTGTGAATGGTGTGAGTGTGCCCTGCCATGGGTTGGTGCCCCATCCTGGGTTGCTTCCTACCTTGTACCCATAACCTCTGGAATAGGCTCCAGACCACCTATGACCCTGAATAGGAGAAGCGGTTTCAGAAAATGGATGTTCTGGGCAGAATATTTCCCAGAGCATCTCACTGCTTCTGCCAGCCTGCTTTCTTCCTGTAGAGCAGGGGTGTCAAACTCCAGTCCTGGGGGGCCGGAGCCCTACACATTTTTGGGTTTCCCCTCATTTAACACACCTGATTCAACTCCTTATGCTAATTACCACACAGCTCTTCAGCTGAATCATTTGTGGTGGAACAGATACAGAACTAAGCTGTATAGGGCTCTGACCCCCCAGGACTGGAGTTTAAAACCACTGCTATAAAGCATGCTAGTCTCTTCCCCCTGTAAAGAACATTCACACACCTGGCTGTCCATTGTAACGAGCTATTCAGTATTTCTCATTTCACCTGTCAGTGGTTTTAATGTTATGACTGATGGGTGTATGTGGGAGGGGGGGGGGGGCTTGGTGCCCTAAATCTGCAGATATTCCAGACCCAGAGTGAGAATATCACACACTATGGTTTTATGGACTGGTGTGATTCTGTGAAAATGTACATGTGACGTCTGAAACTAGAGTAATCAAATCCAGAAGCTTCTAATGAAATAAAGCCTTTAATTTACTTATCTATTGGGAAATAATGTTGCTCAAAGTACTGTTAGGTGCATTTACAGTCATTTCTGTTGATTCCTCTTCTTCTGTTTTGTCTGACGCAGTGTTTGGTGTCTCTGCTGAAACTTCTGCAGCTGGATGGCGAGACACTGACTTAAAGAGTGACAGGAAAAAAACACAACATGTCCACACTGGCCTGAAATGAAAATGACTGAGATATTAAGTTTCAGAAACTCACAAGATTAACCTTCACCAGACCACATTTTGCTACATATGACTTAGCCAGTACACCTTAGATTTTCAATTAAATAACAGTATAGTACTTAGGGATGAAGAAACATTTTCTTCTGATATTTTATGTTCAAAATTCATTAACACTAAGAAAAACTCATTCAAAATGAATGCATTTATTAATTAGACTTATTTGAAATGTCCAGCACGATGAATTTGGTAAAAAATAAATAAATGTGTCAAACAGTTTCTTATTAAAGCAATGCAGTATATTACTGTATTATAGATTTTTTTTATTTAATTAAATGCATGTGGAACATGACTAACATGGATTTAAATCAAATGGAAAGCAAGCTTCCTTTAAAAACTGAATGGAAAAAAAATCCTGAATAATTTAAACTTAGAAAACTAACAATTTTGAATATGAAAGCTAAAGTAATCAAAACCCAATGCTCTAAATTATCTGTGGGACTGACATACATATCAGCAGACTTATATACTCATCATGTCCTCGACTGTCTTGGACCTAATAATTGATTGATCTACATGTTTCACTTGTGGGTATTTACAGTACAATCATTTTAGAAAGCAATGTAAAGGCAATGATGGGCTGGCCCCCCATCCTGGGTTGTTCCCTGCCTCGTGCCCATTGCTTCCGGCTGCAGACCCCCCACAACCCAGTAGGATAAGCGGTTTGCAAAATGGATGGATGTAAAGGCAATTTCATTTGGACCACTGTGCATGTTTAAATGATTACAAAGATGTTTTACATCTGCCGGACACTGAAATATTTCACATCATGCATGGATCTCAAAAACTAAAAAAATATGCTGGTCAAGATGTTTTTTTTTCTAACATTATATATCCATCCATCCATCCATTTCCCAGACTTATCCTACTGGGTCGCGGGGGGTCCAGAGCCTATCCCGGAAGCAATGGGCACAAGGCAGGGAACAACCCAGGATGGGGGGCCAGCCCATCGCAGGGCACACTCACACACCATTCACTCACACATGCACCCTTATGGGCAATTTAAGAATTCCAATTAGCCTCAGCATGTTTTTGGACTCCGGGGGGAAACCGGAGTACCCAGAGGAAACCCCACGACGACATGAGGAGAACATGCAAACTCCACACACATGTAAGCCAAGGAGAGACTCGAACCTGGGACCCAGAGGTGTGAGGCAACAGTGCTAACCACTGCACCCCTACACCGTATATCAGTATTTTCAATTTACCCTGTACAGAATAAGTAAAGAACTGCTGTGACCAACTTTCACCAGAAGAGGGCACATCTGTGCAGGAAAATGAGCCACATGCAACACTGTAAAAGTCATACGAGGTCACCGCGATGAAACTAAACCTCATCCTGTCCATTACATCATGTTATTAACACACAAGTAAAACACACTTCGCAGGTGTGTTAATGAGAACTCACTGATGATGACTTGGGGTCTCCATGCATATGAAATATCCCATATATACTATGCAGGTGTGATGCATAGTACACCAGTTCTCAGAGAACTCGGCATGGGAGTCCACATGATGATGTGATTGTCGAGTTTTTCTGGCCATTAAATACTAGGGCTGCCTGCAGGGCTTGAATGGGTGGAATAAACGGCTTCTGAGCGCATTGAAATTTCAGTGACAGGTTAGAGTATTTCACTCTCACACCCACTGCTTACAAGATGCAGTTGAGTGAATCTGCAACAGCCAACTGAGCAAGTAGCAGGAACTCCTAATGTCTTCAGGGTTACATTTTAAAATCAGTTTCAGTCTTTTTTGCATCATGAATTATGTGTAAAAAATATTTTTGGCTGCGTGTTAGCGGTCCGTTAATAACGAATCACGAATGAGTGCGCTGCTTGTGTGCTCACTGAGGGATACTGCAGGAATATCTGACACTGCACCTCACTCTCTTTATTTGATGCACCTCAGCACCACACATACTGTACACCATGTACATGCATTTGTAGCATTTTTAGTCTTTTAATGCTAAATTTAAATTTCACCATTTACTCACACTTCTAACAAGGGTTGACAAAGGGTTGTTTCGACTTTTGCCAGGGGTGGTGTGTGGCTCAGTGGATTAGAGTGCTATACCTCTGACCAGAAGGTGGATGGTTCAAATCCCAGAGTTGGCAGAATAAGCTTAGTAGCTCTCTATTCTGCCCTTTCTTTGCTCAAAGCAACCCTGCAGGTAGCCCCAGTGTTTACCAAAAAATAACCTGAAAAACTAGACAGTCACATCACTGTGCCCCTGAGCAAAGCCCTTAACCCCCCAGTCGCTTCAGGAACTGGCTGACCCTGCTTTCTCAAATAAAACATTTGCTGAATACGTATAATATAAATGAGCTAAATGCACATGCTGTATGTATGACACAGTGGCCAGGCGGTTAATGAGATAATGAACTGCTGACCTGTCATGATCTGCATGCATGGGTTCAGATCCCGTCCTTGTGAAAGATTTGTGCTTGTTCTGAAAGCATGCATAATGAAATGGCAAACAATGCTCAGTATGCCCCCCACGAAAGGTTTTGCAAAGCAATCTTTTTTTCGCAGTTTAGTACGATGTGCCTGTGATTGGAAGGTCACTGGTTCAAATCCTCTTGCTGGAGGACCGATTTCACTATTCGGCCCCTGAGCGGGGCCCTTAATCCCCATGTACTGCAGGGACTGACGGACCCCGTTTTCTCAATTATATGCCATGTTGGATAAAAGTCTCTCCTAAGTGAATGCATGCAAATTTCAGCTTCCTCTAATATCCATTGATAGAAACAGAAAGGAAAAAGTTATGAAAGGTGCATTAGCCAGGACCAGCTCAGTGCGTCGCACCCTGGCCTCACGTCTCCAAAGTTATGGTCTTGATTCCAGTCCCAATACTATGCCAAGGTTGCAGGTTTCTTCCAGGTCGTTTTTCCTCCTGCAGTCCAATAATGACATGCTTTAGGTGAATTGATGTATCTAAATTTCCCACTGAGTCTTATTGTGCATGTGTGAGTCTGTTGATGGATTGGCATCGCAGTCGCGGTTTTCTCATTACTCATGGATGAAGGAAAAATGGAGGACTTTGCACAAGTTGTGGCTGCTTGAAGCTGCAGTTGGAGCCCAAAGACAAGTTGGGTGAATTGGAGGAAGGTGTGTTTGTCTGAATGGAGCGATGTACCTGCATTTGTCCCATTGCAGCATGGGATATGCTCCACGCCCCCAAGACCCTGCGTGGGACAAAGGGTATGTAAAATGGATGGAATATATTTTTCCAGGTGTCTTCCAGGTACTCCTGCTTTATTTTATTTTTATTTTTTTTTCCAAATTTTCAGACATATGATTCAGGTTAATTTATGTCTTGAAATAGCCTGTAGTATCTAAATCTGTCTTCCTTGCTTTGTGACCTGAGTTTCTGTGTTTCCTGGAAACGAATAATAAGAATTAAACAATAGAGTCGCAAATGAACTACGTGGTGGACGAAGTCCAAGTGCTCATCAGTGTTTTAGCAGATGCCACTGCCTATGTAGCTCTGGAGCCAAAAAGCTACAAAAGAGACAATGGGTGATCAGACAAACAATGCAGTGAACAAATGAGTAAATGAGACACAATAACTAAAAGGATAACCACAGAAATGACACCAATCGCAAGAAAAAACTAATCATATATAACACTGCAAAAGAAGCTGATGCATGTACTAGCTTTATGTCGTACCACTGTACTTGTGTCAGTGCTCTTTAACGACAATACAATAGTCAACACCTGGCTCCAGCTTCCTAAGGTAAATTCAGGGTCTGGCTGCAGAGCACTGGGCGACTCCCCCAGGGGGACCTCTGCTGTGGGGCCGCAAATGACACCATCTCCACATCTCTCCTGGACATGACACACCTTGCTTCCATTAAAATTATGAAGAAGTATATTTCTCGTAATACCTTAAGCTACATAAAGGTGAGAATTTCACACTGAAATAGCAAATTTAAAATAGATTATTGGCATCCATTCCCGTACATTTAAATGAGATTATCAAGTCCAATAGCGAAGTTGCACTATTATCCCCGAAATAGCAAATATATATTTTAAAAATGATGATCAGGCTTGGTCCTGCTGATTAGGACAATGGGAAAACCACTAAATAAAACAGAACACCTTCTGGATAAAGCGGAATGGGAGATTCGCAGCCTGAATGTGCAGCTACAGATCTGCAGCATTTACCTGATGCAACCACGTCAAAGCGGATTACAACCTATAAGGAATATTTCTGAGTTTGAGGGGGGTGGGGGGGTCCTACCCACACTGTTTACGCACCTTTTTATGATCCTTTACTCTCTTATCATACTGCAATTTAAAAAATTTGAGTCAAAAATATACTGCGTTGCTCACTGCCTTACCCTACAACTGCATACCATACTGACCCTTTCAACGCACTGGCACACGCTCCCTCCCTCTTCCTCCCTCTCTCTCCCTCTTCATTCCCTAACAACAGTCAGTACTTATGAGCAAGCAAATCGATGACAGATCCTGCAGTGTGCTTACGGAGCAATGGACATCAGACATTTCACAAGAATTGCAAAGCCATCCAAGAAAATCACAGATAAAGTTTGAAAATGGTAAACAGGCTAAGTTTCCCTTTATTTTTCGGTTAATAGGCCAACATTAGTTATCACTGAGTACCGAAGCCTGCAGGTTTATGCGGTTTGCAACATTGCAAAATTAGTGAGCTGGCTAATAGACGTAACATTAAACAGGCAACCTATCTGAATCACTGCAAATGTATTTCTGTTCGTGCTGGTTGGATACGAAGTTCTGCATTTCCACACTGAACGCACTTTGTGTATTGAGAAGGAAGCAGACAAGCAGGAACAGAGACAGGAAGAGTTGGAGGCCAGCAGCGCAGTGAAGGCACACAACGTGTTAGCTTATGCGATGAAATTTTAATGTAGCCTTAAAACAGCGCCATCTGTACGTAAAATAGGACATGTGCTTTTATCAATATTCAAAACATTCAATATTCATATCCAAAATATCATAGTGTTGGCCCAGTTTTAGATTTAAAAAGAAGTCTTTTCATTGCAATAGGGAGCAGGGGGCTGTACCCCCACTCCCCTCCCCAGCAGTGATGCCAACTCTGCAAGTGCAACTGTAAAAGTAGGATCATGTTACGGCTTGTTGAGCTGAAGATGATTATGATTTGGTCTCAGTGGTAGTGCAGTCCAGCATGGAGCTTAGGTAGCTCATCCAGCTGTTTTATTGGCATGTAATTCTGTGTCCACCACATTTTTTTGTTTTTAACCACTGCACCATTGGTCCTACCCAGTATTATAATAGTCCTCCTAATAAAGCGGTAGTGATTGTAAATACTGCAGCAGAAACCTTTCCTGCAAGAGTCATTATCTGGGGGTGTGGTACCATCTGATTGGAAGCATGTTAATATAACCCCCATATTCAAAAATGGGGATAGAAGTAACCCAGCAAACTTTAGGCCAATCAGTTTAACTAGCATCACTGGAAAAATAATGGAAGCCATAATCCAAGTGAAAATGGTAGATTACCTGGATGCAAATGACATTCTGAGGGATAGCCAACATGGATTTAGGAGAGGTAGATCCTGTTTACTTCAGTTTACGAATTTACTTGAGTTCTTTGAGGAAGCTATAAAAGAAATTGACCACAAAAAGGCCTACGATGTGATCTACTTAGATTTCCAGAAGGCCTTTGATGTTGTCCCCCACAAACGGCTCTTGCTTAAGCTCAAAGCTGCAGGGATTTTAGGAACTGTAGCAGCCTGGATTGAAAACCGGTTAACAAACAGGAAGCAGCAGGTAGTTCTTAGAGGCACAATGTCACAGTGGGCCTGCATTCATAGTGGGGTACCGCAGGGTTCAATTTTAGGACTACTATTGTTCCTAATTTGCATTAATGATACTGACACCAGTACATACAGTAAACTGGTTAAATTTGCAGATGACCAACTTTCACCAGAAGAAGGCACACCTCAAGGTGGATGGTGTAGCAGATATTGATCTAACAGTGGAGAGGCTACAATGGGATCTGGATTTAATTAGCGACCTGGCTGATACCTGGCAGATGAAATTTAACGTAGATAAATGTAAGGTAATCCATGCAGGGAGCAGACATATAAAGTACAGATATTTTATGGGTTCCACTGCAATAAAGGAAGCTGATCATGAGAAAGACCTCGGTGTGTATGTTGATGCTTCCATGTCCCACTCTTACCAGTGTGGGGAAGCAATTAAAAAGCCACATCTCTAGGTCTGTGGAGTTTAAGGCACGGGAAGTGAGGCTACGATTATATAATTCCATGGTAAGACAAACAACAACAACAAACAAATGTATTTTTGTATAGCATATTATCACTACATTACATCGTCTCAAAGCTCTTTACAGCATCCCCACCCAAAGCCCCCAGTGAGTAAGCCAAAGGCGACAGTGACAAGGAAAAACTCCTAAGAAGGAAGAAACCTTGTGAGGGACCAGACTCAAAGGGGGAGCCCATCCTCCAGGGGCCGGCAGGGAGAGTCAAATTGGAGAGATGGCTAAGTGCCAAGTCATACTGTCCAAATCATAAGATTTGAGAAATAACCGGGGAGCAGGGGGCTGATGACAAGCTGGTGCCGGCTCTCCCTCCAATCGCCAGACAACCAGAGGTAAGGCAGCGGGTCATACATGGAAGATGCCAGGCAGAATGACGAGCTGGATGCAAAGACGACATGGGTAGTGGTGACGTCACATGTAGCAGGGTGTGCTGGGCATCTTGATAGGCTGAGGTCTCCAGGCAGCACCCCCCAGGAGGAGGAGGGGAAATAAAATGTGCAATTAGTCAAAGCAGGGGAGACTATAGGAAGTGCTAACAGTTAGGTGAGTGCAATATGAAGTGCAATGTGCAAGCTCCGGCAGATATGGCTATGGCATCATCAGTAGGAGGGAGAGGTAAGTGGGAATGCAGGCATGGGGAGTCCCTGAAATGTCAGCACTCCAATTCCACAAGAGGGTGTGAAGCTGGAGTGACAGCACTGACAGCTCAGTTTATCCAAAGCCAATGGCACCAGTCCCCACCCAGCTCCACACCTCACACTACAGGTCTGACTGGGAGTGAAAAGTTAGCTAGAGCTAGAACTAGTGTCCCTATAAGCTAAACTAAACATGTGTGTTTTTAGTCTAGACTTGAATATTAAGAGTGAGCCTGAAACCCGCACATCCGGTGGAAGACCATTCCACAGCTGAGGAGCTCTATAAGAGAAAGCTCTGCAGCCTGCCATAGCTCTTTCTACCCTAGGTACTAACAGATATCCCATGGCTTGAGAATGATGCAAGCATGGGGGGTTGTATGTGGTCAGTAGATCACTAAGGTATTCTGCCTCAAGACCATTCAGTGCTTTATAGGTCAATAGCAGTATTTTATGTTCAATCCGAGATTTAACTGGCAGCCAATGAAGGGAGGATAAGACTGGTGTAATACAATCAAATTTTTTAGTATTTGTTAGAACTCAGGCTGCTGCATTCTGTACCAGCTGAAGTTTATGTAAGGATTTAGACGGGCAAACAGAAAGGAGGGTATTACAGTATCCAGTCTGGAAGTTACAAAGACCCTACCTAGAATATTGTGTGCAGGTTTGGTCACCATACCTTAAGAAGGACATTGCAGCCTTGGAAAAGGTGCAACGTGGGGCTATGAGAATGATTCCTGGTCTTAGAGGAATGTCTTAGGAGGAGAGGTTAGCTGAGCTGAATCTGTTTAGCCTCGAGCAAAGGAGACTAAGGGGGGACATGATCCAGGCATATAAGATTCTAACAGGTCTGGAGGCTGTTCAGCCAAATGGCTACTTCAATATTAGTTTAAATACTAGCACTCGTGGAGATAAGTGGAAATTAGCGGGAGAACATTTTAAAATGAATTTAAGGAAGCACTTCTTTACACAGCGTGTAGCTGGAGTATGGAATAGTCTTCCTGCTAGTGTAGCACAAGCTAAATCCCTGGGTTCCTTTAAATCGGAGTTAGATAAGATTTTAACAACTCTGAGCTATTAGTTAAGTTCTCCCCAAACGAGCTTGATGGGCCGAATGGCCTCTCGTTTGTAAATTTCTTTTGTTCTTGTGAGACTGCGCATGATCCACAAACATCTATCCAGACTAAAGGAATTTTTAATGTTACATAACAGGTATTGATTAACTGCCAATAAATGGGAGAGACTTAGACAGCCTCAGGCACATCACAGTGTTATCCGTCTAACCTTTTGAAGTGCTGGCAAGATGTCATTTGTTGGTATGGTATGTCTTTAATTATATGGTTAAAAAAAAGTGTGTAATCCATCCATACATCAGCTGTCTCTCTTCTGTTCACTTATCTAGTACAGGGTCTACATGACTTTTGCAATTCAAACTGTTGAAATTCAACCTTTAAGAGAAAATATTGCTTCTCTCACTTTCTGACACTTTCTGCTACTAATGGTCATCATTTTAAGCCTAGCCCCGATCATTTTAGACCCAATGCCAAGTTCCCTTAAAAATAATAATAAGACCCCCGGGTTTTTTCCCAATATCTAGAAACGCCTCAGTCTACAGATGACACAGATGCTTTAAGGTCAGTTAGCATTAAGTCCACAAAGGTTCCCTGGTGTTGTGTTGGAAAAAAAAAACACTTAACCAACTCTGCAGTTGCAAGTGTAGAAACACTCTGTATGAAAATGTAAATCTAATCTTACAGTGTGTCAGTTTGCAGGAGCCAGAACACAGAACCCAGGCCTTCGCCTGGTCAAACTAGCAACAAAAAGTGATCAAAACCCATATATCCAGTTTCATGAATCTTTATATACTTCGTAGTTGTTAAAAATCCAAACTTACTGAAGCATATTTAAGATATAATACACTGCACGACCACCCAAATAAGGTGTTCCTAGATAGCACGATTAAATAAAATAGTAAAACACTGCAAAACGAAAAAATAGCAGAAAACTTGATTAGTATAGCATCACACTTCCAGTTACCAGTTAGTTTATTAGTCCAAATTGTACCGTGAATCTGGATTGTTGTTTTTTTTTTCTGTTTTTGTTGTCTGATGGATTTAAAGATTCTATGCTGAGCAGGACCAGTGGAGAACAAGTGAGCGATTGTGTGAATGAGACGTGGAAGCTACACTGCTGCAGGGCTTAGCTCTGCACTTCTCATGGGATCCTGTGATTTGTTACTTTAATAAGGCGTGATCTCCTTCCCAAGTGTCACTAGGTGTCCCACAGTCATTGGTTACATTCCTCAGATATAAATCCTATGATAGGGTTTCTCAAACTTTCCAACCACAATGCCTGACTGTTCATGATTCATCATGTTGGGATGGGGGGGGGGATTATGGTGCATTACACACTAAACCACACTTTCGTGTCACAGCCCACTTGTGGGTATCCATCCATTTTCTATATCCATTAGTCCTACGCAGGGCCACAGGGGTCCGGAAACTGTCCCAGAAGCTACAGGTACAAAGCAGGGAATCACCCAGGACAGGGTGGTGACCCACTGCAGAGCACACTCACACCATTCATGCACACATGTTTTTGGACTGCGGGGGGGAAATCCCCACAAGAGGGAGGAAATGCAAACTCCAAACACGTGGAGCCAGGGTGGAAAATCAAACCCCAGTCCCAGACCTATGAGCACTGCACCACCATGCTGGGTCGTGGACCAGTGCCTGAAGAATCTTGTGCAATGACATTAGTCATCAGTTCAACACTGGAATCTTTAAGACAACAGATCATCACCCATGGGTCCATTATTCCGAAGGTCAGGTGATTCTTGCACCATGGCCCAAACAAACAGCAGTTGCTAGGTGTTAGCACCCTGGCTATGGTATCCACCGCTGTAAATGTGATTGTAGTGAACCTCGCCAAGCACACACCAGTGCTTAGCAACAGTGACATCACTAACAAAGAATTCATTCAGTTCTCTGAAATCCTCGTGCCAGATGAACCTTCTTGTCTTTTGCAGTCACTTTGAAACATTAATATAAAAGTAGAGATTTTACCAGCGAAACCCACCCGTCTTCCAACCACTTACCCAGGACAGGGTCACTGGGGTGGCCTGAATGTGGTCCAAAACAGGGTACAGACCATCACGGCAATAATAGTCTGTGTCCTGTTTCATATTTCAACTGACCACCCTAGTTCACTTAGCTGCTTGTTTTTTGACTACAGGAACCAGGCAACTTGGCTGAAACTTAGAGAACCAGAGAACATGGAAACCCCAGACCCAGCAAGGTGAGGAATCAAACCCCACACCAGCAAGGTGAGGAATCAAACCCCAGACCCACACGTACAAGTCAACAGAAACACCTCGAGTCACGTCACCCATTTTACTGGGAAATTACTTTACAAATATATTTTGCACTTATCAAAATGCAAACCTTTTACTGCTTAGCTACTGTAATTTCATGATTAATAACTAATCTTCATAAAAAATTTAGCACATCTATAAAAGTGTGGCAAAAAAACAACTAAATTTGATCATTTTCTTCCTGTCAAACATCTACCACAGGAACAAACATGACTGTGTATAAGGGTAAGTATGCAGTAAGACGCATCATGGCATATAACAATTATCACTAATAAAAGTAACTGTAGCTTTTTGTCCCCCAAATAAATTTGCTAAAAGTTTTCCATCTTAGCCTCTGCAGATACACAACCATTGATAAAGAAGGCACCAAAAGAAGTTTTGTCAGCTGTATAGGAAGGAGAATATAAAGGACACTAAACTTACGGATGAAACGATATATACATTGTTTACAGTAATTGCACACACAGTTTAGGTTTGTAATAATCCTTTATTATTTTGGACCAAGTTAACTGCACAAATTGAAGTTACAATTCCAATATTGTAACATTGATACCTGCCCGCTTTCATTCTTACAGATGGTTCTACCCCGGAAAGGAACATGTACGTAATCAAACATTTATTTGGTCCGCAGAGAAGAGCTGAACAAACCATTGCGTCCACAATGTGAGGGGACAGAATATATTAGTAAGCATTTACCAATCAATATTCATTTAGTATGACTTATACTGTCACTTATTAAAATTAGCTAATAGAATTTCATTATCCTTCCATCTGTTTTTGGAGTTGGACAATAGAAGATGTCTTATTGGAGTGCCAATTGTCATAGCTACCACTGTAACATTAAAAGAAAATGCAGAATGTATAAAAGGTACATGTGATTACTCCAAACTGAAATATAAGCTCTGTGCAGAAGATGAATAACAATTTCAGTTTTATACCTTTGCTTGTGTCTCTTTGGTTCTTAATTGGAATGTAAATGTTAATAAAAATGCAGGCATTTCTTGCATCACACATACAAATCAATTAATTAGACTGATGCATTTTTTCTGACAAATTACTGTTATACATAGAGAATAAAAATATTTACAGCACAGACTGTTAATGTAGGTACTAAGACAAAGGTATGGGAGATGTGATTTAAAAAAAAATAAAAATATATAAGAACGTACACGTAATGGTGAGTTGGTCACCATTTTAAATTCAAACCTGTACATCAAGTACATCATGAAAAGTGCAATTATACAAAATATACATTACCTAAAAATATTTTTTAACATTATTAGCCTAACTTCATTTCCAAAGTATCATTGGACAACATCCTTAAATTAATTTTGACAACCGTTCAGTTTGCAAATGAACATTCAAAACATTACATAATAATTATTGCTTGTGTCAATTCTTTGAGGAAAAATAAGCACCTGTCTTTTTCCATAACAACTCTTAAAACACAGGAGAAATAAACGCTGTTTAGGACATTTAGAATCATAGTTAAAAAAAAACAAAACAACAAATAAAAAAAACATTTTTTCTAGTGTTCGGTTTCGCTTCTAGAACACGTGAAGTTTTGTATGTTGCTTCCAGTAGTCTTACCAGGAAAGATATTAAGATATTCTGAGAAGATTGCTGAGAACTGTAATGACAAAAGGCAGGGGAGATATTTCCATAATGAATTTTACAGAAGCATCAAAACAGTTGTCAATATTACATAAAGAACATTCATGCTAGTAATTTTAAGACAGTTTCTGGGATTCTATGGAAATTTACACATGTAACATTATGACATACCATTGCTTTCTGACTGATTCCCACGGTGGGTGTTAACACCCCTCTCTGGGTCACCTGGGGGGGGGCGATTATCATTTCAGAAAGAAGCCAGCAGCACATGGAGTAAAAAGGTTTTTACATACAACTGCAGAGGCCCAAATTCATGAGGAGGATTAATTCATAAGGAACTTACCACCTTGCATTTTGAAACAAAGTTTCTTCTTCTGATATGCAATGTAACCGGATGCTGCACCGATCAGTGCCACCCCGAGTGCACTCACAATACCAGCAACTTGACCAGGGTTTTGGTTTTCTGGGGAGGGGGGGGAAAGTAAAAAATTTTTATCAGAGCATTACAAAAGACACTCCACTAGGGGGCGCAAACTTAAAAAAATAATCATGTTGAGCAGCAGTCAGTTACTACAGTGAATACAGGAGAAAAAAAAAAAGATCAAAAATGTATCTGGGGTGTGAGAGGTCTTAAGTTTTCTGGTCATTAAAACCTGAAAATAACCATTTCTGAAAGGGAAACATTGTTTGTACATTGATGACTGAATCAAAGCAGATTAGCTAAATGAAAAAAAGACGAAGACTTTAAGATTTTAAGATATTTTATTTCATTGTGGTACTTTTAAACTGAAGGGAAAAAATGTAGGTGCTAGAATATAAAAGCCAGGACAAAAATACTTTCTAGATACCAAGTAAAACAAAGGGTGCGTTTGTGAACAGAGCACCGTCCCGTCCTGGTTTAAACCACACACATACAGTTGAGTACAATATGATTACACAGACGCACTTGATTCTTAAGTACCGAACACCTTAATCTTTAAGACATTGAATAGTCATTTGAAAAATCTATTAAAGGAGAAAAAAAAAAACGTTAGATAAATTTGTAATAATGTGTCTATTAAAAGTGGGCTGGATTTTCATGTTCACAGATGAAGTACTCAGAAACTTTACCCATACATTAAATGTACTGCTAATACTTAATATATTAACAATGAAGGCATTCCAGTTTGAAATTATGTAAAACGTGTGTTTTTGCAACACACACAAATTCTTGTTGTTTTCTTAATTGCATTTCCCTTAAAAAATTCTAAAATTTGTCAATTGTAAAAATTACCTGTATTTAGATGTGGGTAGGATACCAGACAAACATTAACCCCAACATATAAACTACCTTTTTGTTGTCTATTCTATTATGGTACATAACTTCAAATTAGGCTTCTCTATCAATATATAAAACATTAAGCCATCCAAGTGAGCCAGGAATCCTTATTTTTTCCCCATTACCTGCAGAAAGGCCGTCACATTAACCTTCATTTTAGGATTTTATCAGTTGGCTTCCCTTCACTACCATGTGAGGAAACTCCAAGTTTAAAGGCTAGCAAATAAATACCAAATTAAAAGAAAAGTCCAGTAACAGTATAGCTAGTCCCCTCCCCCAAATACGTGACCTACTGTCAACAAATAACTCCAAACACAATGCAAAACCAAAGACAATTGATATCACAAGATACAATCTTGATCACTGGCTCATATCAAGGAGTTCCTTGATTCGTTCTAACAACGGCGCAACTGTTTGTTTTAAGTTGTCTATCCAAATAAGGAGGGACTCTGGCATGCTATTGCTTAGCTGCTTCAGGATCTGGACCCACAGAAGTTCTAAATCTGCAATGAAAGAATTGCAGAAGAATTTTAGAAGAGCGACCACCTGAGTGGTTGTACTGTAAACCCACAAAGTTTAGTGCATTTTGTAACCCCTTACCTAACAAATGTCTATGAAATACAATATTGAAATCCAATTCTGGTTCTCAAAGTCAGCACAAGGGATTTAACCATCTAAGATGTGGAACTAAGGTACCAATTAGTCACTCATCTTCTTCTATATTTTGTAAATATACACCTTTAGAACACAGAATTGCATGTCACTTCCAGTTAAAAGGATCAGTTAAGCCATGCATCTCCAAAGGTTAAGAAAAGACGAAAAATCTGAGTATTAAATTAACTAAATTACTACAATAATTGTAATAACCTGAAGACACATAAAAAACAGGAAAAGGTCCTTTTTTCTAGGCAGCAGTGTGACCTGTGAATATGTAAAGAAAAACCTTCCTCCAGAACTAACAGAACAGCCCTCCTTCCAATTACAAGGTTTCCTGTTTTCCATTAGGTAGGAAACAAAAAATGTGCCCTAACAAAGAACATCACATAAGCCATCTGTTTCCCTATAATAAAGAGCACAAAGCAGATTTTAAATCTGTCAATGCAGTCTGTCCATAAAGAGAAAAAGACATTGACAATTTACTATCTTGAGTTTAAAATGAAACATTAAATGATGCACTTAAGCATACTTTAACCAAAACAAAGAATGATAAAATATAAGTGAGAGAGAACATAAAGTTCTGTTCCTTTCTCGAGTGGCTTATTAACTTCAGTAGCTTATGTGTGTGTGTGTGTGTGTGTGTGTGTGTTTCTGCGCGAGCTGTGTGTATGCATGCTTGCACACATACATGACTAAGGGGGTGTTTCTCAATACCAAGAATGCAGAGGCCGTACTTATGGTCTTGGCAAGAGCAGTCCTGCCTCCCAAGAACAAACTTGGGGCACAATGAATCATGGGATTGGTTTCGTTTGGTGAGGATGCAACCAAAGTACCCTTGATATTTGAGGTGGGGCAAAAACAACTTCTGTGGATTTTTACCATCCTCTGTACTTTGGTTCTTAGCGTTAAAACTGGTCTTCGGCGAAGGACGACAATGTAAAGCAGGTACGCGAGAACAAAAATGCGATCAAGTACGCATATTGAGGAACACCTCAGCACATGACCTAAAAGGAACAAATCTAGACAATAACTAACTGCAGGAATTCTGTTTCGCAAAAGACAAAAGTTTACGATGTTCTCCAATCAGTGGTCTACGTTTCAGTATTCCTAGCTTGCACTACATCCCAATGGGATTTTCGGAGGAGGATAGATAATTCAGAAGGCTCACTTAAACCCTATGCCTTCTTAGAAGAAATCTGATGATACAAAAATTGTATTCCGTTTAGATCCTTGTTCTTAGAAAAAAAAAAACAAGATTGTGCTCTTTCATAAAAATGGTAGTAGTTTTCATTTTACTCTTCATGCCAGATAAAGCAAAATCAAAATGGTTTTAAACTGCCTCTGTAGGGGACAGAGGCGTGCAGTGACCGCTGATATGGACAGAAGACCCACCCCTGAAAAGTCAAAACTCTATCAAAGCAGGGTTCTGATCCAGACACATTTACCTTTTCTTGTTACGACTGAGGTGTTTGCTATATATCTGCAATTGGCACACGCCCAAATCAGAACAGTTTTTGTTCTTACAACTTAAATCTCAGAAGATCAATAAACCTAAAATAATAGTAAATAGCAACAGAAGAGCAGTGCAACTTCCTGCTACTCCCCCACTGCCTTCCCCTAAAAAACTATTTTTACAATGCCCCCCAGTCAGTGGGCTATGGTTCAGTATTCCCAGCTTGCACTACATGCCAGTGGGATTTTCAGAGCAGGAGAGAGAGTTCAGAAGGGTCACTTAAAATACCACACATTCTTAACATGAAGAACACAGTGTGTGGTCACAACACAACATACCGGTCAAAAAAGCCCATTACTGCAGAAGATGATCTGCATACTACATCACATTACATTTCTTTAGCAGACACTTCATTACAAAGCACTTAAAAAAAAAAAGTAAGGGCCTTGCTCAAGGGCTCAGCAGGGAAATCACTTTGCTGACCCTGGGATTTGAACCAGCAACCTTCCGTTTCTCAGGCCCAGCATCCAACCACGCTGGGCCTGCAAACCATTCCAAAAGGTTAAAATAAATAAAAACGTAACTAAACAAGCAAAAAAATTATAAAGAATATAAAAGGAAAAAAATGACTGATTTTTTTTCCTGTTCAATTCAAAATGAAAATATACAATTTTCCACTGATCCAAATCCAAAGAATTAAATAAATTCCATAACTATACATACCCTGAGGCTGGGCAGCTCCACCCCCTAAAATAAGGGAAAAAGAGGGAAGTCAAAATCACAAGGAATGACAGCACTTTAGAGTGTATCACAGCACAAAAGAGATGCCAACAAGTCAAAGAAGCTGAAATGATCTGTACCTCCTGAGGGGTCGGCAATACGACCTGGAAGCAAATTAGAGCAGATATGGAGCAAATGAGCAC
This sequence comes from Brienomyrus brachyistius, assembly GCF_023856365.1. Classification (NCBI taxonomy): domain Eukaryota; kingdom Metazoa; phylum Chordata; class Actinopteri; order Osteoglossiformes; family Mormyridae; genus Brienomyrus; species Brienomyrus brachyistius. The sequence continues at coordinate 6,556,646 of NC_064548.1, forward strand.
TAAGCACATACTAGTCACGCACGAAAACAGACCAAAGAACTTCAGCTCTATAGATGGTTAGCTTCAACTTTCAGAAAACACACATCAGTTTTTAATTCTGGGTTTAGGCTTCTGGGCTTCTCAATCTCTTAGACCAGTGTTTCTGAATTCAGTCCTGAGGGACTCGCAGACAGACAGTCACATGACCTATCTGGGAGTCCCAGAGGACCGGGAGGGGAAACACCGCCTTAGACCTACATTTCAGCTGCATCAGCACTATTCATTAAAAGCAGTGAAGGAAAGAGCAAGAGCGCCTTACCTCCACCTTTACCTCCTTTGCCTGGATCAGGCTTATAGCCATTCTGACTCGCATCAAGCAGGTCATCATCCCCAAAGGAACCACCTCCTGTATATCACAAAGAAATTCACTGATTTCTGTTCAGCACAAGTAGAAAAAAGTAGGTACTGCTGGGAAGGGAACCAGACGTTACACAACACTGTCTTACCAGTTCCTCCATCTTTGGGACGGACTATTTTTGGTTTTTCAGTCTTTGTGTCTATTGGAGAGAATTAAGAAGTAAATGACATATCAAAAGCAGGAACTACAGCCCTGGACTGTAGCCAGTAGCAAGACCTTTTTCAAGGTTTACTCACTCCCCTTAGTATCCCTTCCCTAAACTGGTGTTTCTTGATGTGGGTCCTGACAAACATTCTGGTCCCTATCCATCAGAAAACGTCTAACTGGGCTGTTGACTGAACTCCAAGTGTTAGATCAAATGTGATAAATAAGTCACATGAAAATTTAAGGCCAGACCAGATCAAGAAACACAGGTCTGTTAATTGTATATCTTTTAGTTGACAACCAAAAGATGCAATGACTAAATAATTAGTATTGTCTAATTTCACAAGTTTCATGAATTTTATATTTTTTTCTATAACAAATATGCAATTTCTCTTTAGCCCGGACTTTCTTTCATGCAACATATTCCATAAATCACCTGAAATTATACAAAAAATTAAATGTATTGAATGCATACAAGTCATTAAAATTGGACTGAAAATAGTTCAGAAAGTCACAATAAAAACTCTAAAAACTTGCACCGATGTACATTTTGCCAAGACATTTAGAAAGAAAGACAGCAGCTGAAGTAGGAATATTCTGAACTATGGAATTGGGAAAGCAAGCAGAATGATCCCAGCATAGTGAGCCCATGAGAAAGACCCATTTTATGCAGTTTAGCAAACAATTCCAAGGCTGTGTCATGCCAAAAGACACACATGAATACCTCCAATCAATTATACATGCGGGACCCACAACTTACCAGGACCAAGGGCATCACCTAGATCAAATTCATCTAAATTGAAAAAAAAATATCATAGTCATGTTCAATCATATTCAGTGTATTTAGCTTACAGGTGATGAGGGATTTTGAAGAAATAGTTTCGAATAAAACACTTACCGTCGGGTGTTTTTTTGGCAGGAGGTGTTGGCTTAGGGTTGACATCTGTAGGGGAAGATTTTAATAGAACATTTAACAAATACATGAAAAGGTCAGAGACTTTGCCATTACTCCGTTTTTAAATTTATATAGAAGAAATGTACCCATGGAAGAAATTAATATCAATACTTGGCTTAATTCTTAACTCTCCTGTCTACATTCCAGAACCACCCAAAATTCCCTGCTTATTAACTTGTGAAGAGAGCAATCGGCTGCATCCCAAATTGTAATGGATCGCCAATTTCTGGCTGAGTGACACAAACAAGAACAGTTTAAAGAATTGATAAGGAATGTGGAAAAATGAATGCTACGTGATAAAATCAGAAAGTGAGAAATGACTGACATGTATGAAAATGTGTCCAGAGATATACGTCATGTACTTGGAAACTCCAATTAACTTATTTTCAGACTGTGGAGGGAAACCAGAGAACTGGAGGACAGCATGCAAACTCCACACACATGGAGCCATGGCAAGGAATCAAACACTAAACCTAGAGCACCATTCATAAAAATGTCAATTCATTCATTCAAACAATTAATTCATTCATTTTCCATAACATCTTCTCCAGTGTTGGATCGTTCTGGACCAATCCCAGGCTGCGAATCCAACTGGAAGGGGGGGGGGGGGGCACAGATGGACTCTGGCCCATCAAAACAATAAAGAAAAACACAACACATTCACATACAACCATACATGATGGGGGTTTTAAAAGACTAAGACACCTAAAAGCTAAAGAGCTAAACACACTGTACTATGGGAAGAAATTATGGGAGTACCTGAAGGAGAACCAGAAGAGGAGAAAAAACCCCAAATGGAAGGAGTGGGGGGGAAAAGAAGCAGTTATACACAGGCTTGGGCGTGAACCCACAGTATTACACACTATGCCATTTTAAAGAATGCTTATATTAATATTTTCATATTAACTTACAACCATTCCCAGGATATACACTACCATTCAAATGTTTGGGGGCACTTATTCACTTCTTATTTAAAAGCAAGGAATTTTAATAATAATAAATAATACTACTATTAATAATACTACTATTATTATTACTATTATTATTATTATTATTATTATTATTATAAATAATAATAAATTAGTCCATTACAATAAGATCAAATTGATCAAAAATACTGTGCAGACATTGTTAATGTTGCCAATGAACATCATAGCTGGAAACAACTGTTTAATGGAATATCTACATAGAGGTACAGAGGCCCATTTCCACCAACAATTAGTCCTGTGTTCCAGTGGAATGTTTTGTTTGCTAATGCAAGTTTATCATTTAAAAGGTTAATTGGTCATTAGAAAACCCCTTTTGCAATTATATTAGCACAGATGAAAATTGTTGTGCTGATTAAAGGAAGACAGCAGGGTGACGCAGTGGCTAGAGCTGCTGCCTCACAGCAAGAAGGTCCTGGGTTTGCTCCCAAAGTCAGGTGTAGGTCCTTTCTGTGTGGAGTTCGCACGCTCACCCCATGTCCGTGGGGGTTTCCGCTGGGGGCTCCGTTTTCTTCCCACAGCCCAAAAGCATGCAGAGCAGGTTGATTGGCGAGTCTAAATTGGCCCTGTAGTTGTGCGAGTGTGTGCCCTGTGGTGTGTTGGCGACTGCCCGGGGTTGGTTCCTGCCTGTGCCCCTTGTACCCAGGATAGCCTCCGGGACCCCCTGCGACCCCAGTTCGGATTAAGCGGTTATGTTGATGGATGGATGGATTAAAGAAGCAATAAAACTGGCCTTCAATGGACTAGTTGAGCATCTGGAGCATTAGAAATTGTGGGTTCGATTACAAGCTCAGAAAATGGTCAGAAACAAAGAACTTTCTTCTGAAACTTATCAGTCTCGAAACTAAGTCTATTCTTGTTCTGAGAAATGAAGGCTATTCCATGTGAGAAGTTACCAGGAAACTGAAGATCTTGTGTAATGCTGTGTACTACTCTCTTCACTGAGCAGCGCAAACTGGCCCTAACCGGAACAGAAAGAGGAGAGGGAGACCCCAGGGCACAACTGAGTGAGAGGGTAAATGTATTAAAAAGTGTGTTCAACTACAGACTCCTTATAGGTCTTCAACTGGCAGCTTCATCAAATAGCTCCCGCAAATGACCAGTCTTAATGTCAACAGTGAAGAGGCAATTCCGGGATGCTGGCCTTCGAAGCAGAATCACAAAGAAAAAGCTGCATCTCAGAATGACCAGTGAATAGAAAAGAATGAGATGGGCAAATGAACTCAGACACTGGACAGAAGATCGGGGGGAAAAAATGCTATGGGTAGACAAATCTAAGTTTGAGGTGTTTGGATCACAAAGAACATATATGGCATGCAGATCAAATGAAAAGAAAATGGAGGAGGGTTTGATGACATTTGTCAAGCATGATGGAGGCAATATGATGCTCTGGACCTGCTTTGATGATGGTAAAGTGGGAGATTTGTACAGGGTAAAAGGATCTTGAAGAAGGAAGGCTACCACTCCATTTTTCAGCACCATGCCATACCATGTGGACGGTGCTTAATTGGAGCCAATTTTGTCCTGCAGTAGGACAATGACCCACACACAGCTCCAAACTATGCAAGAACTATTTCGAAAAAAAGCATTCAGCTGGTATTCTGTGTATAATGGAGTGACCAGCACAGTCACCGGATCTCAGCTCTATTGAGCTGTTATGGGAGCAGCTTGATTGAATGGTATGTAAGAAGTGCCCATCAAGCCAATCTAACTTGTGGGAGATGCTCAATGATGTCCGGGCTGAAATCTCATCCGATTTAACTTTGATGAAAGCAAAAGTTTGAAGAACATAATAATAATTTTTCAAATTAATATAATTATTTCCAACTTTGCCAATAACTACTTCCTATTTATTTAGCTATATTTCCTATTCAAACTCATTTCGTGTCTGTTTTCATGGAAAATAAGGAAATTTCTAAGTGACCCCAAACTTTTGAATGGTAGTGTTGTTATTGAATTTACTTGAATTGTCCAAAACAATGCAAATACTAAAAAGGTAGATATTAAAACTCAAAATATGAAAGTGAAATAAATCATTCACTGTTTGTCTGTACTACTCCTGTCAAAATCTGCACATATACCACATTAATTAAAAACAATCATGACAAATATTAACCTGGGTTTCATTTACAAGCAACAATAAAGAGGATGCAAAGCAGGGAAACGTTTCTAATACTTACCACCATCATCATCATCATCAATGGCATCCCCAAGATCAAAACCTATAAATAAAAAGATTATTATAAAAATGCATGCTATCAAATTATTTCATGTGACAGAGAAACAGAAGTTGCAAGTGCAAACATATTGTTAAAAGACTAGTATAACTGTACAAGTTATACTAGCAACGTGCATTTACATAAACATACGATAGTTCACTGTAACACTAAGTGCATGAGAAAAATTACAATAAGTGAATGGTCTCCTGGAACTGGGCAGTATGTTGTCACAGTACCCAAATTTCAAAACTGCGATACGATACGAAAAAAAGTATTGAAATTCAGTACAATTCAGTACAATTTTTGATGAGTATATAATGAAACTCAATTTCAATTGCAATTGTTTTCAGGAAAGACTTTACAATCTTTTGTAAATTAGTGTCACTTTAAAAAAAAAAAAAAAAACCTTCATATTGCATTGCCAGTCAAAACAAATTGCAGCATTAGCCATTGTAATCACGCTGTAATTGGATTGAGATTCATGAGCAGTAAGTAAACATTAAAAATTAAATGTTACTTTATTATTACGATGCATAATAAAAAGGTTCACATTAACATGCCTTTATCGATGTCTCAAAGCACGCAGTTCTAACAATTGCATGACTATGAAAGTTTGTATCAAAATGATGATACTAATTAATACAAAGCCCATAAAGGTTAATATTTCGGTAATAAGACACCTCTCTCAAAACACTATACATGTATTGCATTGCGTGTCGGTCATTTTCATGTTTAGCTAAATTTGTGTTTGCCCCCTTTGTTAGTACTTGCACATGCCCCATGGTTTATCATCTTCATTTGGCACAAATCCCAAATATTTACAGACTCCTTTCCATCTGCACTCTATCGATTAAGTGCAGTGGAAAAAGCTGTAACATATGGGAGACTGCGGTCAGGTCTCCCATAGTCTACGAACCTCAGCGATCAGAGAGAACTGGAAGTGCAGACTGTAGAAGCAATACCATGGAGAAAAAAAGAAAGTTTTGAAACTTTTGTACACGATAGAATCGGTATTTGATCATTTTGACAAAACTTCCAGGTAGTCAGATGCAGGAGGGAGTTTCATTAATGTATCTGTCCACAAAGTCTGGGCCTGATGTCACAAATTATTGATTCAAAATTCTTCAGCTGAAAAGCAAGGTGCCACAATTACTCTGGGGAGGGAACTGACTCAGGCTGCCCCAGGCATCATAGCTTGCCTCTGCCACAGTCTCCATAGGAATGCATTGCTTGCGTAAGCAATTGCCTAAGAACTGCCAATGCTCAACCCATTCCTTGGGAAACCCCAGACCCTCCATATCTTTGCTCCCTCCCAGCTCCCACCGGAGCTGTACCAGGTATTTTGTTTTCCTAATTGCCTGATTATTTGGTTCAGAGGGATAGGAGGGAACAGTTTCTGTTCCTTTTTGATTGTTCAGGCTGACAATTCTGTCCATTCAATGTCATTTTTCACTCAAAGCCAGTGCAAAAAGTACATAATCCATTGACCAAGGATTCAAGTGTCACCAGTTACTTGTCTCCGAGTCAAAAATCCACGGACAAATACGCAAAAGTAGGTTTTGCATTTCACAAAATGGCGGGGAAATTTCGGAGGGGGAAGTGGGCGTGGCCAGCACCATCTGACGCAGGCCCCCCCGGCTGAACACGCTCCTGCCCATTCAGTGTCATTTTTCACTCAACACTGCCTTAAAAAGTGTATAATCCTCTGATGTATGTTAACTGTACTGTCTTCGTACCAGTAATATTCATAAAGTTGCACAAGTGTACTTTCTTTGGATTTGTGCACTTTAAGTAGCTGTACACGAAATAAAGCATCTTCATCATTAATTACTGCTCGTTATGAAAATAAGGAAAAACTTCAGTGTTTCAGTACAGTGTGTCCGATGATCAGAAACATTTGTCAAATGCCAATGCTGAGAAATATTTACAAAACTTTCTTACAAACTAGGCTCAGATTGCTGTACTCCATTTCCAGCTGATGGGCTATTTCAAGCCATGCACAAAAAAATCCATCATCGTACAAGTTTTATTTGCATACATGTACGTACGAGTTGTTCTGGTCCTAAGAAGTTTGTGGGTGAAAATACCATACCGCAAATGTGAAGTTAGGAAATGCATATTAGGTTGTGTTACATTACTAGACATGATAATGTCCATGTATTAAGGGTTAGAAGTGAAGATTTCACTGTTTTTATATGACTTAGCAAAACACACCCTTCCACCACAATGACAAACATTTCATGCAAACATCATTGGAATTTGCTGGTGTAACAAGTTCCAGTGTCAGGAATTGAATATTTTGACTAAGCATATTATATATATATAAAATGATCCATTAATGCTGCATGTCTGCGTGTGTCTACAATGCTTTCAAGCCTTTACCAAGAAGTGAACTGAGAGTTGTCACACCAGACCAGTTTCACTGACATCAGACCTCCAGCACCAACCCTTCCCCCACTTCCAGGTGTGCTCTGCGATCATGAATGACGGTTCAACCTCATCTTGTGGTTCTTGTCGGTTCCAACAACGGGGGAAAATAAGGAATCTTCGTGGTTTATTACCATGTTAAGAATTTAAAATGTAATTTATTCGGATGGCCCTATTAAGTTTTATCATAACGTATCACCTCACATTAAAAAAAAAAAAAAAAAAAACACTTTATACGTAGTCGTACAGAACAACTGCAGATACACTATCAGGGTGAAACTATAGAAATTTCCACGTGTTGAAATACTTCTATTGACGTTTAAACACATGCAGCATCAGATTCTTCTGCCCCCCCCCCCACCCCCCTCGTTAACCGCACCTCACTGCACCATCATGCCCAGCCATGACTCACAAACACAGCATGAGCCTTTTCAGAACCACGATGAAGCTCCCGGGCGGGTGGAGTCCTCTCACTGCCTGGATTTAATTACCGAAACTTGTTCTTGACCCTTCGTGTTTCAATCTTTCCATCCACTATTTCGGTGTTTTTCATCATTCCGCACCCTTAAGAAATCGGCACAAGCGATAAGCCGTGTCAGTTTCCATGTTTACAATTGGTTTCTGATCCTCGAAATGCAGTAAAATATTTGTCTCGGAGGATTAGGTTGGAAAGCAGGAATAGTTCGTATCCTGTTTGCACATTAAAATACCATCTAAACTTCACTCATTTCATAACAGCGGAGCCTTGAAATTTTCAGTGAAAGAAACTAAGTGCAACTAATAGAAGTAACTTATATCCCGTTCTTTACTTTTTATTACAGCGCTTTATCATTTTTTATTCCACATTTTTATATATTACCGCTTAGAAAATTGTATGCAGCGATTCTAAGGTTGTACGTAAGGGAGCTATTCGCCATGCCTTAAGTTTGCTGGGCACAGTCTGCGCGAACGAAGTCGTCCCCATCCACGTTTGCAAACTCCGGAAACAGCAACAGGACATCACCGCATCCGTAAACCCACAAAACCTTTTAATCACTTATACATACAAATAGATTAGTTGGCTGGAGCAACTCGAGTACGAGTCATTATATTTATTGTTGATTACGTAAAAAGACAAAATAACATCTAAACTCGAGTTCTTACCTTGCGCACTGGCTCCAAATGCAAAACCTGCAAGCAAAAAGATCCACAGATATAACTTCATTGTGATCGGCTAAATAGTCAATAAACCTCGACCAACTTTATTACGAAAAGCTCGCGCCAACTTCGGTTTAACTACATGTAGTGCTCGGGTGTGGCATTTATCGCCTAAATCAATGTAGAATTGACATCTGCGTGAGCCAATGGCGAAAAGACGGGGACGGGAGTAGCAGATATTGATTGGTTATTAAAGATAAGGTCCGCCCCCGCTTGAAAATACGCTGGTGATGAGTAAGTTTTGCTGTGGCTACAGTGTTTTGCGCGTTAGTTGTTACCGACATTGTCGGTTTGGTACATTGTGCCAGCCTGCGTTAAAATGGCGTCTTTGGTTGGCTTACTCCGCTTCTTGTATTTTACACCTTCACGTTTCATTGGTTTATTTTAACATAACGCACAATGTAAAAAGGGATTACTGCGAGCAACAGGCATTGCAATGTAATACTTCGCTTGCCGACTAAACTCCCGAAAAGTGTTCGTGTTATTAGAGAAACTGTTTGCAATAACAAATCCATTTATATGGGAAAAATAGAACATTTTCTATTCTGGTGACTGTTTTATACTCAATGCACTCTATCGCAAGTATTCTTCATTTTGGCTAAAGAAGCAGACCTCCACGGTATAGTGCTGGTTTAAATTATTTTTCTTAATCTGGCACTTATATTGTATGATACAGTGCTAACTAGATTAGCTAGATAGTCCGGTGTTGTAACTTGGTAACTTCCTATACCTCAAGGGCAGTGACTCATTACTGTACAATGTGTCTGAAATTATTATGCCAGTGAAATAGTTCTAAATATCTTAAGACCGGGTAGAGACATTGAATCACTCTTTTTGTCCTGTATAGTGATGCATGCTTTTGTACTGTGCATTGATGTCTTTTAGAAATAATGGAAACAGTGCAGTTTCTGATGGAATATACAGTACAGGGTTGCCAGTTCTCACGCATCTGGCGTGACTCCTGCTTTCAGACTCACACTCAAGTGAGAAATCTTACGGCCAATTTGTATTCCATTATAAACCTAAAATCAGTTACATCAAATCGCTGGAGTAGTTTGCAGACTCTACAGATTATTTACAAAATTATAAAACTGTTAGATACATGAAAAATGTGTGTGCAGACTTGTCTCGAATTGAAAGTCTCACTCCAGCCAGCTAACCAAACTTGGCAACCCTGACACTAGACAGAAGTCCTAGTAAAGGGTAGTCTGCAGACCTGCCAAACCTCACGCATTTGAAATGATTCTCCCCCAAATACCTTCTTTTCTCTCGGATCCACGGTTAAGCTTCTGGCTACATGGCACAGAGGAATTTTTGTCTTCAACCATTTAATCGGATGGGGAAAAAATAGCCTGAAACCAGCTTGAAAGAAAAAAATTCAGAAATCTTGACAAGTCCGCTGTTGATACACCTAATGTACCGAACGTTATGTATAACGTCCTAATGATAAGAAAACAACAAACAAGTAAACAAGTTCCCTTGTGTCTTTTCAAAGTTTGAAACTATTAGTTGTGGCCACCTGAATTTTTCCTGGTATCGATGCCTCTCCGACACCCCTGATAAGGTTACTGTATATCACAGGTCTCAAAATAACTTCATTTACATGAATTTAATTGAAATGTTCATAGAAAACTACTTGGTTATTTAGAGACGTAGAGATGACTAATTTAACTGGTTAATGAGGACTAAACCTGTACCTCATTTTCCTCTGTCAGGTCTTTGGGGATTGGTTTGTCTTCAAATATTTTCTCATAGGCGATTTTGTTTTACTACATGCCAGAATTTTATTATAAATAAAATAAAATGTGGCAGCACCATTGTCATGCCCGGCTCGTCCGCTCCTCGTGTGTGCCACGCCCCCTAATTACCCACGTGTGATTTCCTGATCCTGCCCAGTCGTGTCTTGTTTCCTGCTGCCTTGTTCTGTGTATTTAAGTCCTGGTCTCCCCAGTTTGCTTTGTCTGTCATTAATGTCAGATGATGTCAGTCTGCGTCCAGTGTTCCCGGCTCCCCGAAGCCAGAATAAACCCCCGTTTTCCCGTATACTGTTGCCTGCCTGCTCCTTCCGCACGATCGCCGCTCTCTGCTCGCGATCGTTGCCCACGACTCGTGACAGAATGACAGACCACAAAAAGAAGCGGAGAGGGAGGAAGAGAGTCCCGCAGGAGACGATCCGTCTCGGCGCCTGCTCGCTCTCCAGGCTTTGGCTCCCGACTAGGGACGAGAGGGAAGTACCCGCCCTACCTCCAGCCCGGAGGCTGACCACACGCGACCCCGATCCCGTGTGGAAGTACTGGTTCTCCAGTGAGGACGAGGAGCCCTTCCTCTACCCATACCCGGAGCCGGAGGCCTTTCTTCCGCCGTCCGTTTTTACGGACGTCGCGCCGCCTCCCGCCACCGCTAGGCGCCAGCGAGGGAGAAAGAAACCGGCGATCGCCGGTACAGAGGACCTCCCTCCGCTGCTCGCTGCAACGGCCGGACCCGAGGAGCTCCCTCCGCTCCTGCCGCCGGCGGACCCCGCTCCCGTGCAGCCGCCATTGCCGGCGGACCCCGCTCCCGTGCAGCCGCCATTGCCGGCGGACCCCGCTCCCGTGCAGCCGCCATTGCCGGCGGACCCCGCTCCCGTGCAGCCGCCATTGCCGCCTTCGCCGCTGCCGCCTTCGCTGCCTGCTGCAGCTCCCGGGCAGGTGCCCCCACTGCAGCAACCTGCAGCTCCCGGGCCGGCGCCCCCACTGCAGCAACCTGCAGCTCCCGGGCCGGCGCCCCCACTGCAGCAACCTGCAGCTCCCGGGCCGGCGCCCCCACTGCAGCAACCTGCAGCTCCCGGGCCGGCGCCCCCACTGCAGCAACCTGCAGCTCCCGGGCCGGCGCCCCCACTGCAGCAACCTGCAGCTCCCGGGCCGGCGCCCCCACTGCAGCCACCTCCTGTTCCTGACCGCGCTGCAGCTCCCGGGCCGGCGCCCCCGCTGCAACCACCTCCTGTTCCTGACCGCGCTCCAGTTCCTGCAGAGGCGCCCCCTCTGCAGCCGCCTGCTGCAGCTCCCGGGCAGGCGCCCCCTCTGCAGCCGCCTGCTGCAGCTCCCGGGCAGGCGCCCCCACTGCAGCCAGCTCCTGTTCCTGACCGTGTTCCAGTTCCTGACCGCGCTCCAGTTCCTGCAGAGGCACCCCCTCTGCAGCCGCCTGCTGCAGCTCCCGGGCAGGCGCCCCCACTGCAGCCACCTGCTGCAGCTCCCGGGCAGGCGCCCCCACTGCAGCCAGCTCCTGTTCCTGACCGCGCTCCTGTTCCTGTCCAGGCGCCCCCACTGCAGCCACCTGCAGCTCCCGGGCCGGCGCCCCCACTGCAGCCACCTGCAGCTCCCGGGCCGGCGCCCCCACTGCAGCCACCTGCAGCTCCTGACCGTGTTCCTGTCCCGGCGCCCCCACTGCAGCCACCTGCAGCTCCCGGGCCGGCGCCCCCACTGCAGCCACCTGCAGCTCCCGGGCCGGCGCCCCCACTGCAGCCACCTGCAGCTCCCGGGCCGGCGCCCCCACTGCAGCCACCTGCTGTTCCTGACCGCGCTCCTGTTCCTGACCGCGCTCCTGTTCCTGACCGCGCTCCTGCTCCTGACCGCGCTCCTGCTCCTGACCGCGCTCCTGCTCCTGACCACGCTCCTGCTCCTGACCGCGCTGCAGCAGCTCCCGAGGCGCCCCCTGTGACAGTTTCTCCCTTGCCCCGGCGAACTCGACCCCGACCTGGGGTCATGTCTGTGTCCCGTAAAGGGAGGGGACACAGACGCAGGGCTGGGGTCCCGCCCGCCCTGCCCCCTGGCTCGCCCTGCCTCGCCTGCGCTGGGGCTCGGTTGGCGCCTGCGGGTCCTGGCCCTCCGGGTCGGCTGTCGCCTGCGGGTCCCTCTCCGGTGCCTCGTCGCCCTGCCTCGCTCCCCTCTCCGGGTCCTGGTCGGTCGCCTGGGGGTTCCCCGACGGCGGCTCCTCGGTCGCCTGCGGGGCCCCTACCTCCGGCCCTCCCCCGGACATCGCCGCCTGCTGCGGCTCCCCCCTCCTCCGTGCCTTCGCCCTGGCCCCTTCCAGCTCCCTCGTCCCCTTCCCTGGTGCTCCCTCCTGCTCCCTCCCTGGCCCCTCCGCGGGTCCCTCGCCCTGTCTCCTCAGCCCCTTCTCGGTCCCCTTCGGCTCCGGCCTCCCGGCCGCCTGCGGCCCCTCCGGCTGCCGCCCGTCGCCCGCTGGGGCTCCCACGGGCTCCCCTTTGTTCCCCCGCCTTCTCTCCCTTCTCTCCTGCCCTGGTCCCTCCTTTGTTTGCTCCTCCTTTCTCCATTCCTCGTTCCTTTGTTCCTCCCGTCTCTGCTCCTTGTGTTCCTCCTTCTCCCTCTGGCTTCCCTCCGTTCACTCCCGGTCCTTTTGTCCCGCCTGTTCCCTCTGTGTCTCCCTTCCTGGTTTGCCTGTCTGCCTTCCCGACCCTCTGTCAGGTTTTGTCCTTCGTCTTGTCCCTCGCTGTGTTTTGTACCTCAGTCCTGTTCCCTGTCCAGCGTTGATTCTGTTCTTGTTTTCCAGGTCCTGTCCTGCCTCGTCCCGTCCGTCGCCCCCTTCCTTGGCGCGCCCGGTGTAGCGCGCCTTTGGGGGGGGGTTCTGTCATGCCCGGCTCGTCCGCTCCTCGTGTGTGCCACGCCCCCTAATTACCCACGTGTGATTTCCTGATCCTGCCCAGTCGTGTCTTGTTTCCTGCTGTCTGGTTCCGTGTATTTAAGTCCTGGTCTCCCCAGTTTGCTTTGTCTGTCATTAATGTCAGATGATGTCAGTCTGCGTCCAGTGTTCCCGGCTCCCCGAAGCCAGAATAAACCCCCGTTTTCCCGTATACTGTTGCCTGCCTGCTCCTTCCGCACGATCGCCGCTCTCTGCTCGCGATCGTTGCCCACGACTCGTGACAACCATAGCAACCAATCAAGGCAATCATCAACTCGAAGTCCACAGAAATGAATTTTTTTACAGGTGCACAGAAAACTCAAAACTGAAATTTTACCAAACTGAAAAATTTTACCAAACTGAAGTCGACTCCAAAGCTTTCCACCTGGAGTCGAGGAGTCGATTGTCTTCGAAGTCGAAATCACTGTATACCAGTGTAATTAATAAACTTTCAGTTTCCACAGTGATCTAGTGCTGATTGAACACTGATTTGCCTGCATTCTGGGGGGTTTGTTGGTGATCTCCAAATACTGTTGGCGAACAGAAATTCGGGGCAAAAATCACGTAGTATGAAATTGCCATATCTAGTGTTGTAGCACTTTTTTTGCAGTCTTGGTCTTGTCTCCGAATTGACTTCATTTTCACTCAGTCTCAGACATAGAGGACTCAAGGTTTTATTTCAAGACCAGTCAAGACCATTCATCAAAACACCGTAATATTTATCACGATGGCTTAATATTCATCTGTTATCTCTGAGAGCTTGACAAATGCAAAATGTGTTGATTTTTCACACCAATTTATCTCAGGCTTGTAATTTAGGATTGGTATAATGCACAGACCTGAATCATATATCTTTGCATTCAAGAGAACTTACTCAATTCTGTCGTTAAAGTTGCAGCATTGTGTACTAAAATATTCCATAATAATCCTGTGTGTAATGAGGCACATATTTTAAAGATTTTCCACAAAAAGCTCCCCTAATAATCCATAAAACATCAATATTATTCACATTAAACAGAAAACAAAGCGTAGGCCTGTAATCGCTTCTGCAATGGTTCACGGACCCTTCTGGGGAAAAAAATATTGGTACTTAAAGCAGTCATTAATATTGCATTATACATACCTTCATACATACATTCATAAAGTATTATAAACACAGCTATGGCTATTCATAAAAAGGCATAACACATTATAGTCATGTGTTATAATCATATGCATTATGAATGCTCTATGAAGGGCTCATTTATAATGCACTATAAATACCTTCATAATGCAGTACAAAGCATCCTTAATTGTTATACTGACCATTATTATGCACTATGAAGGTATTCGTAGTGCATTCTAGATGAGACCTTCATAGAGCATAATGCATGTGAAACATGGCTATAATGTGCTATGACTTTTTATATTTATAGCTGTGTTGATACTTTATGAATATTACAATGAATTATAAGAACTGTTGTTAGGCTTTATGAATATGGGTTTCATAGAAAGTGCTACCAAAATATTTCTATTATAAAATGATATTATAAAACATTTATATTATACTTTTTTATTATAAGCCTATAAATAAAGGGATAGAAAAACACTCAAAAATGGGGCTGGAGTTCTACTACAAATAACAATTATTTGATATTTTCACAATATTTATTAACAAAGGTTTGTATATTTATGTTTTGATGTTGAGCTCCGTCAAAACAGTTTAAATAGAATGCAGTAACTGTAACACATCTCGCATGTAAACACAATGACATGCTACAGTGTTGGTTTGTTGTTTGAGGCTAAAATGCGGACTTTTATTCTAAAATTTCACTTTACCATTCATTACCAGCGTATATAGGCAGAAATACAATAGCGATAAACATTCAAAATCAGAGTCTAAAACCTAATAACACATATATATATATATATATATATATATATATATATATATAAACCATGCAATGCTGTCTATCGCATAACTTCAACAAGTTACCAAATGGATGCAAAATCAAAGATATTCATCTGTGCCTAGCACTAACCATGTATCCCTTCACAATACTAAGTCATATAAAGGTCCTCAATGAAACCCCTGCATTCCCACATCACATAGACTCCAATCTCAACATTTATCAAATTATCTTTGTAGTGCATGCAAATTTTTGTATTAGATGAGACTAAAAACTGAGCGCAAGTAGTTTTTCCTCATAAGACCGGTGATATCTAGACTGTGTCAGCATTTACACATCAAGGAGCCCCGAACGTCCTGAAAACAAAACCATAAAGCATATGTGCTTAACTCATACTCATGTAATAAGCCTAAAATCAAAAGTACTGTGATTGGGTGTCAAATATCCTGCTTCAAAGTTCAAATGCAACCAATAAAGTGTGTTTCATTTGAAAAAAAGATTACATTTGTGCAGAAGCATTTATACTGAAATTTTAAGAAAAGACGTCCATGGTTCAAATCATACTGTGACAAATTTACACCATATTGCCTATGATGGTGCCTACTGTATGCTCCACATTTTATAGTGTGTTGTGTTATGTAGTGTGTTTCTGATCTTGAACTGGTCTGGCCCTGCCTTGGTCTTGGTCTTGTCTTGGTCTTGTCTTGGACTCAGTACACTCTAGTCTTGATAATGATTTGCTCTCAGTTTAGATGGTCTTGACTACACCACTAGCTATATCACATCACATCTGCTTTCTTTGTAGTCTCTGTTCGAATCATGCATGGCTAACACCGGCGAGGAAGTCCATGAAAAGCTTTTAGCTGCTCACAGCCCCACAGCCAGCAAGCAAAGGCTTGTCTTTCTCAGCAAGTTGTGAGCTGAACTTCCCAAGCGGATTGACCATTCCAAGGAAGCTCCTCGGCTCACTGAAATTCTTAGTCTTGTTCATTTTCTGTGACCTCAGTCACCATGCTGTTTTGAAAATGCTTCAGCAGCAGAAGTAATCCCAAATGGCAGAAGTCTGAAGAAATGACAACCAAAGGGTATTGCAAAGATAGCTAGTTTAGCTGAATCTTTGGTCAGTGGTATTTGCCTGAACCCCACAATAGAGTCTAGCTGGCAAAATATTCTGGCTTCCACCAGTATCCCCTGCATTACTGGCAGAATGTGTTTCTCACAATGACTTTTTAGCTTTGAGAGTTTGACACATATACATACAGTCCCTGATTTCTTTGGTACCCCAGCACCAGTCTGTCAGTTTCTTTACCCTGCTGATGAGCCCGAGGCCTTCCAGTATTCATCACCGGCTCAGAGGGTTAGGGTTAGGGTTACGGTTCGGGTTAGGGTTAGGGTTAGGGTTAGGGTTAGGGTTACGGTTCGGGTTAGGGTTAGGGTTACGGTTCGGGTTAGGGTTAGGGTTAGGCCTGTGTTTGGAAAGTTGCTGGTTTTGGCAGAATCACATCTACAGGCCCTTAACCCCACCCCCCCAAAAATGTTTGAGTGGCACTGGATAAATGGATGATACTGTGGTTGGACCTCAGGCCTCACTCTCAACTGTGTGTGTGTGTGTGTGTGTGTGTGTGGGCGCGTGTATATGGTCCATGCATACCTTACCTTGGGGTCTCCACAATGTTATGAATGAGAAAACTCAGTTTTCAAAAAAATCATGTCTGCAATCAGAAACCTAAAAATGCAAAAACTCTTGTATTTTGTTTGGTGTCTGCGAAAGGAAAGCAAGATGAGATATGTGAAAAACGTATCTCAATATAATTGTGCAGAGGGAAAATAATGCATCATTTCATTGCCTGTTTTTGGTTAAGGACTCCAGCACATCATCCAGTGTGTACAGGAAATTATTGTCTATGACCTGCTCTCCCTCCAGGGCCCTTACAGTTCCGGGGTCAAAAAAAGCAAGTAGGATCATTGCCAGCCCCTCACACACTGCCCACTGTCCCTTTTAGGATGAGACTCCGCTCACTAAAGACACAACAGCAGCTTAACCCTTCAGAAATAGTTGAAACAAATGAAAGACCTCTCATAATACAAATAATTACTACCTCTATTATCCAGCACTATTCATTTAAACATCCATCCATCCATCCATTTTCCAAACTGCTTATCCTATTGGGTCGCGGGGGGTCCAAAGCCTATCCCGGAAGCAATGGGCACGAGGCAGGGAACAACCCAGGATGGGGGGCCAGCCCATCACAGGGCACACTCACACACCATTCACGCACACATGCGCACCTACGGGCAGTTTAGCAAGTCCAATTAGCCTCAGCATGTCTTTGGACTGTGGGGGGAACCCGGAGTACCCGGAGGAAACCCCACGACAACATGGGGAGAACATGCAAACTCCACACACATGTAACCCAGGTGGAGACTCGAACCCGGGTCCCGGAGGTGTGAGGCAACAGTGCTAACAACTGCACCACCATTCCACCCCTCATTTAAACATATTTGCCATTTAATGTTGTTTTAAATTGCCTGTCTGTTCCCTGTGAATTTTTTAATGTCTATACTCTATCTAACAGATCTATACTCTGTTTTCTAGTTGTGGTGCATATTACTACAAGACAAGTTCCTTGTGTGAATTTCAAGGCCAGTAAAAAGCTCATTTTGATTTTAATTCTGAGTATCCCATCGTTTTGCTTACTTTTTGTCCTGTCAGTAGTATTTGCACATTGATCGTCTTGCACTCCCACCTCTTTTTAATCCTATGGATGTTTTAAAAATAGCCCATGTTCTTCCATGTTTATTTTCTTCAGGTACTTAGTGGATGTTATAAAACTGGTCTTCATTTTTCCTAGATTCTTTCATGAATCAGCGATTTAGTTGCTTTTAGAGATGTTTCCCTTTCCTGATTTTGTCTTCACAAAAAAACACACACATCCACTTTGATTTCTTTGGCTTCTCCACTTTGACCAATCATTTACCCCCAGATTCCTCTTGGATGAGATCTTTGAATCTGGCTAATTTCCTACCTTCGAGTTTGTGAGTAGGTATATACAGAAATCAGTATAACTAAACTTATACATGTCCTTCCTAAATATGAAAAGCACAACATATCTGTATTGTTATCCATTTCCTTGGTAATAAATAGTGTCTTAGTCCAGTTTATTTTAACTTGCTTATGCTTATGAGGTCAACTCATGAGTGATCCAACTACAAAATGGTTAGACTCTTATAAAATATATCAGAATGTGACATGGCGGACACGATCTAGCAAACTAGTAAGAACTTGGATGGACAAAAGTAGATGGCAGTAGAGGAAATATCAAAAACAGAGGAATTGATTAAATGCACAGTACTTTGTCAATTCAAATAAAATGTATTTTAATAAGAAATTACAAATAGAACTTTATCAGGAAAATAATCAAGTGCGATTAAATGTATTAAGTATCGTTATCTGATATTTACAGTAAATTATAATTGTTGGTTAAAGAAACCCGCAAATTGCGCCATCTAGCGAACGCGAAAGATATCACGTTTGCCTAGATCAGACCACTTGTGGGGCATACCTGTCCTTTTCGTTTGAGAGCAGTCGTGCTGCTATATAAAATATTTAGTTTTAAATAAAAATAATGTTGTGTATAAACATAGGCCCTATATACAGATCACCAAGCCGAGACAAAAATGTTAAAATTACTCACGTTTACCAAATGTTCCGAAGTTTCAGTTTCGTAATAATATTGGTAACCGGTACGTGGTTTATTTTCTGCCATGTTGTTAGCCTTATAAATCTTAATACATTAAGGAATATCAGCAATTCCTATTGTAAAATGGAGCGATTGTAAAATTACTCACAACGAAATGACTCCAGCAGGTTTCCAAACACCACAATAACCTTTCCTCACCCGATATTCAAACAATCTGAATTATTACGAACCCATTAAAACCAAGAAAGCTTCTCAATGAAGACAAAACTGTACCGCTATTTTATTTATTTATTTTTTTCAGCAGTCGAGCTTCACAGACAGGGGGCAGGAACTTTGCTATGCATCCTCACTTTGAAAGGCAAACCCCGACATTATCAGAGAGAAGCCGGCAAAGCAATGGTCTTTCCCTGCGTGAATTGTGAATGTTGTGTATGATGCATAACTAATGGGCGACCAAGATAGCGTGGAGTTTAGACCTGGGGATGATTTCGAGAAGCCCAGCCGTTTCTCCTTAACTCATCAACTTGGCACGAACCAATGCAGATAGCTAAGGTTTGGCTTTCTGCTGTGGGAGACGCTCCGTGTCCATCATTGCGCTTCTAAGTGCGGTTGCAGATAGTGTCCTTCTGTTGCAGCCCACTGGTGACATGCAGTCTCTTATATCTCCGGTGACCAAAGCTATATTAGTAGCCTTGTTTATTTTCGCAATTCTTCTCATCCTCTATGTGATTTTATGGTATATATGTCGAGACGTGGATTGTGATCACGGAATCTGAATGGGAGAATTGGACGCCGATTAGACAACACAAACTGAAAAGCCTGATAGTATTTCTGGCGAAGTCAGGGTGACCCCTGGTAAGTACACCGGCACGTCTCTTCATCTGTTGCCGATTAACCGCAGCAAAGAATGTCAAATGTGGCAAAAAATATTCATGTTAATTTTGATCAAAGTGATCGAAAACGTAAAGATAGTGTATATCGGATGGGGGTCTTTGTTTGCATTAGGCGGTGCACCCAGCCCACGCGTAATCACAGTGTTTGCAACGAAATCGTGCTATATTGATGCGAAATATAGGACCACCTGCGCCGCTTTAAACGTCTGTTTTCGATAGAGTTACAAAGGGAACGTTGCATTTCTTCGACGATTTTTCAACCATTTTCCCAATAACTGTCACAACATGAGCACCCCGTGCAACTGCGACCATCAAGCCACAGTCGTGCATAATTATACAATTTCAAGTAGACTAACTTGGGAATAAGTGGATACTTAATAGTTCTAACTTTAAAACAAAGATGATTTTAGGCTATTAGACAAAACATTATAAACACTGTGTCAGTTCGTATGCAGAACAGGACATTTTGTGTACCCTGTTTAAAAACAACGTAACATTTTATTCCATTATCTAAACCATATGAATTCAAGTTTACTGAAGCCATGGGAGATGTCCGATGCCAAAAAGGACTTAACATCCTTCAGGACTGCATTTCTCATTCTACAAGGAGTTGTGCTCCTTGATCCCAAGTTTTCCTTGTTTCCTGGTGCCACACAGCACAACGTGAATCACCACCTGAATCATTGCCTATAGAGCGTGCTCTGTACGACTTTAATACCACATTCGTTTTCTGTGAGAACGATGCTGCTTAATTTTTATGCAGCATTTTCAACACTGCTATGTTTAGTAGCCCAGTCTACTGTGTTGAACCACCGCATATCTGAAAGGTTGTATTAAGTAAATATCGAGCGGCGTGCCCGCTGCCACTGAATGGTTTGGCGTGTCCTTGGTGTAAAACTGAGGAATATCGCATGCTTAGGCCGGTGTTTTGTGACTCACCGGTTTAATACTTTTAGTACATGAGGAGACTGTATAATTTTATTTAATCGCTGTTAAAGTCAGAAAGTTAAAAAAAAATATATATATGGTTAAATATTGTTTATGAATTGCAACCAGTCCGTACAGATGTCTGGAATTCAAGTGGCTAATGCTAATTTTTTATAATCAAGATTGAAATTAATAATATAAAAACTGTGAAGGACAATTGAAGGGCGAGATCGTGATTTTCATTACAAATAAAAGTGCAAATGTAGCATATTTCACTTCTCACCAAAAAAAAAAAAAAAAAAAACATTCGAAGTAACAAATTTGTTGTGTATCACCCGGCCATGTGTGGTTTGGGTCTTATTTTCACATTTTCACTTGGTACGTTAATGCATTTAGAGAGAAGCTAAGTGGAATCACGTCCGATACTTTTTCCGACTCCGTTCAATTTGATTACATTAAACTTTCTAAAATAATTATTGCGCCCTGCTTACAATCTGAACAAATGCGTAAGCAATACATATTGTTCTAGAGGCACAATGGACACTATGTACAGTAGAATTATAGCAAGGCTTAGATTAATGATTTTATGCTGTTGTTGACGTTTACACCTGCTAATAGTTAGGATTTTGTATAGGATCCCCTCCCGAAACTTGCGCATAAACTCCCGAACATCCTTCCCCAAAGAAAATGCGCACTACCTATAACTGGACCAGCTACCAACGTGACCGTAGCGCTTTGTATAACCAATATGAATATTCATTTCACCTTGCATCTTAACTAAAATTGCATGGGTCTGTTCTCTTGCAGTAGATTTTAATCTGAATTGCAATCCACAACACACTCATTTATTTGTTTTTATTTAATATTGCCTTTTTAGTTGCATAATTATAATTAATGAGCATGAATTCTGAGGTCATTATTTTATTGTACTTATTAGTATAATCATGTTGAAATAACCAGTTTAAACCGCTCCCTACATGTGACCTATATCAGTGTATAATTGACAGGAAGATTGTTAGGATAATCTGTTTGAATAGTTTGGTCTTCTACTACTTCAAATCTGACACGCCGATACTATGTTTGTGAGTGTGTGTTACTGGGTTTGACCAGATCTTTAATGACTTTATTCATGGATACTATTGGTGTGTAACATTGTAAGTCATGCATTGTGCATAGCAGGTAACCTTTGGCCTACTCCAGCTAATGTCAGATTAAAGCCGTATACACTCAGCTGGAAAACACAGGAGTGGCACATCACTGAGATACAATGGGAAATACTGTAACAATGGAGAAAGAATCCAACATTACAATGGTCACCAAACATTATGTGCAATGGCAAAGAAGGCTTGTTTTGTTATTCACTTATAATATTCGATATAACTTTTTATTAAAAGGCATATCCCAGTCATGTCTCCGGTACCTATGCCGTACCGGAAGAGCATCCGTCTCCTTGATGAAGTGAAAGTGGGAGAATGACGACAGAACAAAAAGGCAGAGCAAGTGTTACTCAGCCTCTGTTTGTGTAAAGATCGGATTTGATAGGAGTTTTTGGGATATTAATGTAATGCAGATTTGCTGCCACTGAACACGTTTGATGAACTGTCACCCACCCCTGTCCCCCACCCCACTGTGCCCTTCTGTCTTCCTTCAGCAAGCAGGGAAGGACTCAGGCCAAAATTTAGAACTCTGCACATATTACTCATAGATATATAGCAGTTAGCGGTGGTTTAAACAAGAAATTCACCATCACGGGTGCCTCTGTGCTTGCGTTGCCAGTGGGCCAGCGGTATATATGCTGCTGAAGGGAAATCTTGTCGGGGGGTGGGGGGTGTTCATGGGCAAATGATGAGCATGCTCTGGACTCTGAAAGACAATTATAGAGAAGACATGGGAGGGGTGGTAATTACTGATGCCAGGTCATCCTAAAAGCATTCTGCTAACGAGGCCACGTGCCCTGATCCCGTGAAAAAGGCCGATGAGATGGCATCCTCAGTTTCCCGAGGCTGTCCTTCTGCCCAAGGCTGTGCCAAGGTGACCCCGCTTGTCGCTGTAAGCGCAGATGGCTTGGGGTGTGTGTGTTGTGCTATACTAACGAGGCTGGTATGCAGCGCGTGATCAACAGCTCACCATCTATATATTAATGTTTAGGGGGAAAAAAAACTACACAAAACTACAAAGCTTCTTCAAAATGTAATAATTGCGAGCAGCTGGATTCTGAAAATCAGCTGACTGGTCATTCATATTAGATTTTATGAGGAGCAATCCAGTAAACGCTCAGATTTTCAGTCCAAATTTCAAGCAGCAGCGCAAATTGGATGTTATATAAACGGTTACTGGAAACCCAAATGTAATCTCAAGCCGTGGACTCTGACGAAATGACAAACCATGTGACTGTGTTCAAACTTTATCAGTGATGGTGATTTGCATGTCAAGCCCGTCCCCTAAGACGACGCTTGGCAGGATGCTAGGTGAGTGGAGGAATTGCGCGATGAAACGGGCCTCTGCGCTTCTGCACTCGCAGGACAGATGGTCTGGGTCTTGCTGTGCCAGTGCAGCTCTCGCACAGACTCTGCCCAGAGTCGCCTGCATTCTCCACAGTTGGTGACTTCAAAGACCTTGACATAAAAAAAAAAACACTTATGGAATCCACAAATACCTTAATACCGCATTAATAGCACAGATCATATAAAATAAAATTAAAGAGCAATCCAGTGAATTTTAAACGAGATTCACATTCATTGTGCAGAGATTTTTAGGGAAAAATATATGCAGAAAAATGTCACTGAATATTCTACACATCAGGGTGATATTTGTGTTATTGTACAGACACGTGGTTACTGTCTACCCGTACAAGTAATGCCAGAGAAAGACATCAGTAATTCAGGCTACTGGGAAATAGCCTGTCCCAGGAAGCACAGGGCAGAGAACACTCTAGATGGGATGCCAGTCCATCAAAGGGCATACACACACCCAGAGAGAAATCAATTAGTCTAACCACACGTCAAGTCAAGTTAGTCAAGTGGGGCCTTATTGTCGCACCAAGCATATTCAGCACACTGCATATTGTGACTCAAAATAATGTTCCCCAGGGCACAGTGCTACGTATATACATAAAGTACAGAGATGGACGGGACAGGTGCAAAAAAATGTATGTGGACTGCAGGAGGAAGCAAAAGAAATCCACAAAGATGGGGAGAAAGTAAAAACTCTCCACACACTGATGAGGGCATACTGTCAGAAAAAAAGAGCAGCAACTTGTACCTTTGCTTGTCACTGGGGCTGTACCCTCAAGGGTCTGCTGATTGTACCTTAGCTGTAGGAAAATATACCTTTTAGTCTAATTTATGGTACAGAAATGGACTTTGAGAAATCCCCAAGGAATAAACAACATTAGTGTTTATGAACGACGTAGCATTAAGAAGGATACAGGAAACTCTCCCCATATCTGTATCTTAAAGGTACAGCATCAGTGACAAGCACTGGTACAAACTGGTACTCAGGTGTCAGGATCAGTCCCTACCCTATCCTGTCTGCTGGTTTCCGACTTGGCCAGCAGGTGTCGCTGGCCATCCCATTCCTATTGTTTGAGTCCATATTATTTTATGAGCCTCACCTCTATCTTGTTACTCATAACCCCGATAGTGTTTGGTTATTCGTTAATAGCCCAAACCTTGTTTCTTGTCTAGCCTCGTCACAAATATATGTACGTGTCATTGTGGAGTTTGTATGTGCTAGTGGTTCTGTGATGTGATCAGTTCCTGTTTGTTTGTAAGTCGTGCTGTGGATTGTAGGATCGACAGTAGGAATGAAACCAATAGCCCTGGAGGTGGGGGGCTATGGCACACCCCCTGAGGCACCAACACTGTGAGGCCTAACTGAACTACCTTTCATTTGTCCCTCTCTGGAAATGATCTTCAGGGATGACTTGAGAAGGATTGATAAGCTGAAGCGTTAGACATTGGTGTATGTGTAAGGGACTCGGTTTTCTATCCACTCATGGCCAGTGACATTTGGAGAGCAGAGATATTTTGCCATGTACTCAGGTGAAAAATCAATGCTTCATTTTCGTAGATGCCTCACTGGAATACAACTCTGTTTCCAAAAAAGTTGTGATGCTGTGAAAAATCTAAATAAAAATAGAATGCAATGACTTAGCAAATTAAATAAACCCATATTTAATAAAAAATACAACAAAGACAAATGTTGAAACTGAGAAACTTATTGTTTTATGCGAAATATATGCTCAATTTGAATTTGATGCCAGTTACACATTTCAAAAAAGTTGGGACTGGGGCAACAAAGACAGGAAAAGTTGTGTGATGCTAAAACAAAAACACCTAGTTGAACATCTCACAACTAACTAGGTTAGCTGGCAACAGGTCAGTAAGATGATTGGGTATAAAAAGAGCCTCCCAGGGCCATAATCTCTGTGCAGTGAAAATGGGGAGAGGTTCAGCACTCTGTGCAGTGAAGATGGGGAGAGGTTCAGCACTCTGTGCAGTGAAGATGGGGAGAGGTTCAGTACTCTGTGCAGTGAAGATGGGGAGAGGTTCAGCACTCTGTGCAGTGGATATGGGGAGAGGTTCAGCACTCTGTGAAAGGCTCTACGGGAAAATATTGCCGCAATGTTTCTGAAACTGTTGAGCAGTAGGAATCTTATATCAGCCAAGAATGGGACAACATTTTACTTTCAAAACTTCAGCAGCTTATTTTCTCAGTTCCCAAATGTTTAGAGTGTTATTAAACGAGGAGGTGATGCAATACAGTGGTAAACATGCTCTTGCCGCAACTTTTTTGAAACATGTTGCATCAAATTCAAATTGAGCATATATAGCTCTGGAAAAAAAATCTTTTTTTTTTTTTTTTTAAATCTGCATTGTTTAATTCTGGTTTAATCCTGGTTCTGCTGGCAGAAGGCTACACTGAGCAGCAGGCTGCTTCCAGGCTTCTAAGACCACAATACTCAAGAACAAGGTGAAGCAGGAGACACTGGAAACAACAAAAAACTAGCTAGGTAGAGGACAGAAGTGACTTTCTAATGCCAGAGATGACTGTTAACTTATCCAACAGTGCCTCATGGATCGGTTGGATGACATCAAGTGATCCTCAAAAAGAATGGGAGACATAAAGTGGTGTGAAGTGGTGTGGTATGCACTGATAGGACAAGTTTGTGTCAGGTTCCTAGAAGCAGGTCTGAAGTCCCATAAAGCAAAGAAGAAGCTCTTCATCAATGAGAAGCTGTAAACTCCAGGCTGGAGTTTACAAAAAATATATATTTTACACAGATGCACTTCCATAAATTGAGAAATGAATGAAACAAAAAATGTTGGTCTCTCCTTTTTTTTCCAGAGCTGTATTTGTCATAAAACAATAACATTTCAGTTTCAACATTTGATATGTTGGCTTTTGTTGTATTTTCAATTAAATGAAAATTATATTCTGTTTTTATTTACATTTTTATACGGCTTCCCAACTTTTTTGGAAATGGGTTTGTAAATATAGGAGATAATGACATTGTAATGGAATCCGTCACACCTTGGTCTGACGGAGGGGAGGAAAAGCAGCTGATCTATGGCCCAGCAAGGATTAAACTGGACAGCGGCATCATGAAGCTTCCATACACAGCGCTGTCCCAAGGGGGTGTATGAGACACAGCTGAAAGAGAAAAAAAGGCACATTGACCATACAGTTGTTTTTAAATAACTCATCATTCCAAGATACAGCAACTCACCTACCATATACCTAAGCGGTTTCCCTTCTGTACATTCATCCAAAAATGGTGCTGGATTATACGACTGGATCATTTGACTTGAACTGTCGGATGATAAAAACTATCCTTAGTTTTGAAGTATAACTGTGCTGATATCCAGTTGTCATTTTTAATAACACGAGACATACAGTAAGATGTCTTCCACCCTATTTTAGCCTTCTCCCAGGCATACTCCTGCATCAATGACTCACTCTGCCACTATTCAAAAAACCTATGCAAGTGTTTATTGCTGCAGATTGCAAACCTTCGCTTGTGCGCAAGGATTTTTTTTGCTGTGTGATAAATCCAAGGTCATATGCGGGGTTGTGTAGCTTGCTGTAATTTCCTTCATAATGGTTTCCAGCATTCTCATTAGCCACAGAATTACACAGGTTACAGGAATAATAATTATCTGAATCAATCACAGGATGACACAGTGACTGTAGCACTGTTGCTGCTCACCCCTAGGGTTGGGGGTTTAGATCAAACGGCCACTGTGTGTGTGGAGTTTCCACGTTTCCCCCATGTCCATCCAGTTAGGCTAAGTGGTGTGTCTAAGGGTATGTCTGAAATCGCAAACTTACATAGTCGGTACTAAATTCTGTTAGAAGCCTACATACTGTAAGAACATAAGAAATTTACAAACGAGAGGAGGCCATTCGGTTCATAAAGTTCATTTGGGGAGAACTTAACTAATTGCTCAGAGTTGTTAAAATCTTATCCAGCTCTTATGTAAAGGAATCCAGGGTTTTAGCTTGTGCTACACTAGCAGGAAGACTATTCCATACTTCAACTACACTCTGTGTAAAGAAGTGCTTCCTCAAATTCGTTTTAAAATGTCCTGGACCTGGATGTTTACCAATGATGTTGATCTATCAATGAAAAGAACTATCAATGAAAAAATACTTGTGTCAACTAATGTAACTGGACATTGTTTTCTATCTACATTTATACAGAAATGGCACTTCCTGCCGTGAGCAAACAACAGAGTACTCACAGAGTACTCAACTGGTTGGTTGAAAGTAAATCATGGTCTGGAGTTTTACTTTCTGGACCTGAAATTGCCACCTATGGAATATGACATTACTTTCCTTCAGATAATCCATATATATCGACACAGATCACTGGCATCTCCATGCTTTCAACCAATCAGACGGTGGTGATGAAACTGTCTCAGGTTGGTCACACTTTCTAGTAGAGCTGTGTCAGCACAGGGACAGGTTGGGTATGGCTCAGGTATGGCTTGCAGACTTTGCAATGGAAAACCATCAGATTTGGTACGGCTCGGTTCCTGGTGACAATGGAAAAGCACCATAAGTTTCCCAAAGTCTATGATTGTGTGTGTGTGTCCGGGGGAAGGGGGGGGGGGGGGGTAATGTATGTATTACATTGTGGTAGCCAAATATACCTAAAATGTGATAAAAAGCTGTTGTTTTGACCTTGTGGGAACATTTTTTCCCCATAAGAGGAAATTCAGTTTTATAAAAATCTGTGACTGCAATCAAAAAATTAAAAATATCTTGTATAGTCGTTTTGTTTGTTTACTTGTGGCTAATGTTAGGGCTGGGTAGGGGTTAAGGTTGTCATTGGTGGAATGAGGGTTTTTCCCATAGAAATGAATGAACGGTCCCCACAAAGATATGATTACCTATGTGTTGGACTGACATCCCATCCAGGATGTTCCCCAGCTTTGTACCCAGTGCTGTCTAGGTCAGTCTTCATGTGCCCCCACAAATCTTGATTTGAATAAGCACTTAGAAGATGGATGGATGAATCAATTACATGATTCATACTGAAGATGATTCACAGAAAAGGTGAAGGCTTCTGTAATGAAAGGCCTCGCCTACTGTACTTATTGAGTATTTAATTTTTGTCGCAAAGAAATACTGCTGTCTTTTTAACGTTACAGAAACTAAAATGGGATCTTAGTTTAGATACTAGTACATAGAATTTACTTCTAAATAAAGCCTTAAGTCATTAGTTCTGTGAGCTAACAAAGAATAGCAGAAATGACTGATGGCTATAATTCATCACTATATGAAAACAAATAAATGCCACTAACAGTTGTGTCTCTGCTCAAGCTCGCATTTTTCAGCTCTGTGGTCATGGGTCACATGTATCCTACATTAAAAGCATCCCATAATGCTCGCATGCGTCAGCCATTTTCTCTTCATTTTAGCTGCATAACAGATAATTATAGTATAGGGCATGTTATAAACAAGTGCTCAAAACCATTCATTCAACATATAATAATAATAACAATAATAATAATAACGACAACAATACTACTACTACTACTAATAATAATAATAATTATTATTATTACAAAGGAACAAAGGAATAATAATAATTATTATTATTATTATCCATCCATCCATTTTCCAAACCGCTTATCCTACAGGGTTGTGGGGGGTCCGGAGCCTATCCTGGAAGCAATGGGCACGAGGCAGGGAAAAACCCAGGATGGGGGACCAGCCCATCACTGGGCACACTCACACACCATTCACTCACACATGCACACCTACGGGCAATTTAGTAAGTCCAATTAGCCTCAGCATGTTTTTGGACTGTGGGGGGAACCCGGAGTACCCGGAGGAAACCCCACGACGACATGGGGAGAACATGCAAACTCCACACACATGTGACCCAAGCGGAGAACCTGGGTCCCAGAGGTCTGAGGCAACAGTGCTAACCACTGCACCACCATGCCGCCCCTATTATTATTATTATTATTATTATTATTATTATTATTATTATTATTATTATTATTATTTACCTGATTTTGTTTGTATGATAATATCCAGTAGACATAGTAGAATGGAAGATTTAGTAAAATATTCTTTGGGGTATGGCAGTACTGTACTCTGAAAGAAGAAATATAGGAATACTTCAGTTCAGTAAAAATAAACTAAAAAGAATGCGCAATGCGACCAAATCGTACTTGTCTTGTCAATGAGTCTGATCCATTTATTATGCTTTATCAGCTTTCACTGAAATACATCATAGTATTTTACTCCTATATCTTGGGGAACTTCAATTTTGTGAAAATTGCTTTATCCTATGATAACAGAAAATCCATGCCTGCAAATTCTTTGCTGACAAATCCCCGCCTTTGTTTGAATGCCTGAACAAAGGGATAAATGTGATCAGCCACCATGCATGTACTTCATTAATCCCAATGAGTCATATGCTCCTGGTCTTTCACAGGGGTTTACGCTTGGGAAAGCAAATTCACATGTGGGTTTAGGGTTTTCATATAAATGATGGCGCAGTATTACAGTCATTGCTTGTTTTGTGGTAAGATCTCGATCCTTCTAGACCATGATTTGCCTTTAATTCAGTTAAGTCAAGCCTTTTCCTTTTCCTGCAGTATATGTGTCTGGGGGGCGGCATGGTGGTGCAGTGGTTAGCACTGTCGCCTCACACCTCTGGGACCCGGGTTCGAGTCTCCGCCTGGGTCACATGTGTGCGGAGTTTGCATGTTCTCCCCGTGTCGTCGTGGGGTTTCCTCCGGGTACTCCGGTTTCCCCCCACAGTCCAAAAACATGCTGAGGCTAATTGGGCTTGCTAAATTGCCTGTAGGAATGCATGTGAGAGTGAATGGTGTGTGAGTGTGCCCTGTGATGGGCTGGTCCCCCATCCTGGGTTTTTCCCTGCCTCGTGCCCATTGATTCCGGGATAGGCTCCGGACCCCCCGCGACCCAATAGGGTAAGCGGTTTGGAAAATGGATGGATGGATGGATGGATATGTGTCTGGGTTTCAACATTGGCAAGGTGCAAAGGTTCCTGACAACTCAGTTTTGGAAAGGCTGTAAAAAGTCCAGCACTGGGCTAATTATGTCAAAGAACAGTGATTGACAAAAACATCATTAATATATGCCAGGATGGAATTATTATGGATCGCAAAACAGCACTGAACCAAATCGACTAAAAATAGTTGCTCCCCATTCATCTCCTTCCTCAGTCATCTGAAATGGACTGTTTGGTCATAAATGGCGTTATGTGAACACTGGATGCATGATTTGGAAATTATATATTGTATTCACACACACACACACACACACACACACACACACACACACATAGGGTTTCCATTGATTATGCATCATTAAATCAGAGAGTGGATCATCTAGGCTGGGGTGGCCAATCATTTTTGCAAAGGGCCAGTGTTATTGAGAATGAGAATAACAATAACGATTATTATTATTATTATTATTATTATTATTATTATTATTATTATTATTATTATTATTATTATTATTTATTTATTTATTTATTTAAAAGAGGCTTGTGCTTGGCCATTGTGAATGTCTCATGACACAGATTCCAAAGGCGGAACTTGTGTCGCGAGGTGTCAGTTTCCACTCCGGACTTCAACGAAGCAGCGCCAGGAGAGGGACACGAAACAGTGACGCGCCGGCGATAGCGAAAGCGCACGAAGAGCATGAAGCTCCTGAAGCTTATTTGGCCGGTGTTGAAGGTCTATTTAGTCGGCCTGAAAGTCCTACTCTACCAGATTTTCAACAAACCTTTCACTTTACCAGGTTAGGACTAAGTACTATTTTTTAGCCCCGACATGCACCATGTAGTTGACGTGATACGTACTGCGGTTATGGAGTGTCAGTGTCACTGTATATGGAAGCTGTTTTGTAAATATTTGTATAATTTCAGGCAAGTGGTTTGTCAAAATCAACAGTATAGGCTATGAAAAGAAACGATAACGCAACGCAATCGGGTGATGTGAAATAATGTTTGGTCCAGTGAAATAATTGATAGATGGTTTCAGCTTATTCTCCATTATATACTCAGTAACTCACCAGCTGCCGTTTCCCCTCTGTCTCTCTCTCTGTTTAATTACACGTTACTAGCCAAATTTGGCAGCACACGACTGCTGATTATGGGGCACTTAAGTAACTAACATGAAGGAAAAAAACGTGAAGGATGTGATTAAGAACTGGTTAGATCCTTTTAATAAAGAGAGTGATCTACAAAAACTGCTTCCTTTTGTACATTTTAACAGATGCATCTACACTACGTAGTTTAATTTCTGTCTAAAAACCCATGGATTTGATGTAGCGAGCATATATGTATGTTGTTGATTAATTTTGCAAGAAAAGTGTGGGACTTAACATGAAGATTCAATAGCAGCCATTATATCTCAGTACGTCAGTTATCAAAAGTAACCGCGGTTGATGTAACCGGACTTTATGTTCTTTATATAAACCAATAGCCAATATTCTATGTATATTTATACAAAGTTGAAAAGTATGCTCATAGTTGTAGTAGTTGGAAAAAATGGCTTTCGTGCAATGAGTAGTTTTAGCTCTTGATTTGTTCCTTTTTTTGCAAGAAAGAAAACTTTCACCCAAATATTTTTCCAGTCATGTGATCTGCGTGCAGCATTTATGCGCCCCTAATTTTTTTCTGTCAGCTCTGTTTGGTAATACATGTATAATTGGATATAAATCTAGAAATTTCTATCTAGACCTGTGCTCAATAAAAATCTGGTTGTTGAAGTAGAGTTAGAGCAATGCAATTTAATCTTGAAGCAGAAAATACATTTATATTTTTCTAAATATTCATGTTTAGAAAATGGGGGATTAATTTTTCTGTCTAGAAAAATAATGCTTAGTGTGTATCCATTTTCCTACAAAACGTCACTGGAAAACCTTTGCTCTGTTTGAGGTTAGGGTGGATGTCTTTATGATGGGCTGTGATCAGTTTACAGTGGGATTTTGTCACCTTCTTCATACGGCTAATAAGTTGTCATTCTTGATAAGCTTATAAAGTGGACGGGGAATGGAATAGGGAAGTGTCTAGGGGGGGAAAGCTTCTTAATGGCATATTAAGAAGCTAATATTAGGTTTTTCTCTCCGCCTGGGTCACATGTGTGTGGAGTTTGCATGTTCTCCCCATGTCGTCGTGGGGTTTCCTCCGGGTACTCCAGTTTGCTGAAGCTGATTGGACTTGCTAAATTGCCCGTAGGAGTGCATGTGTGATGGTGAATGATTTATAAGTGTGCCCTGCGATGGGCTGCCCCCCCATCCTGGGTTGTTCCCTGCCTTGTGCCCATTGCTTCTGGGATAGGCTCCGGACCCCCCGTGACCCAGTAGGATAAGCGGTTTGGAAAATCGATGGATGGATATTAGGTTTTTCATTGTGAAGCTTCCACACATATTCCAAATGTGGATTTCACAAAAATATTACCAAGCAATGTACTACCTGTCAGTTTTGTGCTTGTGTGCTGTCATTTTTTTATAATTTTTTTTGTGTCCTGCTGGTTCTAATGCTTGCTTTATCTGTAATTCAGTAGAGCAAATAATGAACAGAGCAGTTATGTATATATCAGTGAACTGCTGTTTTGTTTCTTATAACTATGTTGTGTGAAATATTGTCTCAATCTAGTGTTATCCCAGATCTAAAATTTATGGTAAATATGGTAGAAATGCTTAAATTTTTGGACCACCATTGGAAAACTCTTTTGAAAAACCTGAATAAATAAAAATTCTGCATGTTTGGTTTGTAAAATTCACATTCTCTTTTGACTTTGGTAGGTACTCTGATTGAAGGTTCATAAAGTCATCAGAGATAATGGAGAGTAAGGGTACAGAGGGTTCCCCATCAGACCTCAATCTGGTCGCTCATCCTAGAGCCAAAAGCAAGGTTTGGAAGTACTTTGGGTTTGACACTGATGCTGATGGATGCATACTGCACTGGAAGAAAATATACTGCAGAATATGTATGGCCCAAATAGCATATTCAGGGAACACCTCTAACCTTTCATACCACTTGGAGAAAAACCACCCAGAAGAATTTTGTGAGTTTGTGAAGAGTAACACAGAACAGATGAGGGAAGCCTTTGCTACAGCTTACTCCAAATTAAAATCTGAGTCCTCACAGCAGTTTTCTCAAGAGACGCTGTCTGTGAAGCAGACTTGTGGATATGAAAACAGAAAGCACAGTGACCTGATTTCTGCAATCATCAGCTTCATCTGTGAAGGCATGTACCCAGTGTCCATTGTAGAAGAGCCCTCATTTATATCGCTTTTAAAAACAGCCGACCCGAGGTTTGTGCCCCCCAGTAAAACTGAACTCATGACAAAGGCGATTCCTCAAAAATACTATCTAGTTCGAGAAAGCATGTTAAAAGAGCTTGCTGAAGTGATGTGGTGTGGCATCTCCACAGACCTGTGGAGAAGCCAAGCCCACAACAGAATATACATCTCCCTTTCTTCACACTATTTGAAAACCTGTGGGTCTAACAGCCTCACCCTGGCAATCAGGTGCTTGAAAACGTTCGAAGTGCCAGAGGATAACGCAGCAGAAAATATCACCCGTGCGTTATATGAAGCCTTTGTAGAATGGGGAATTAACCCGAAAATCTATGGTGCAACTACCAATAGCTTCCCCGATATCGTGAAAGCATGTTCACTTCTCGATCTGTCTGTACAGATGCCTTGCTTTGGACATACAGTCAATGAAGGAATAAGACAAGCATTTGAGATGCCGAAGCTGAACATGTTTTTGGGCCGCTGTCGCAAGATGGTCGAGTACTTCCAGCAGTCCGTGGTAGCTATGTACCTGCTGCGAGAGAAGCAGAAGCAACAAGCTTTAACTCAGTGTATGCTCATCAGTGACAGAGTCACCTCTTGGGTCAGTACCCTGGCTATGCTTCAACGGCTAAAAGAACAGCAGTTTGTTATTGCCTCAGTCCTCATGGAAGACAGTAACAATCACCATTTAATGTTGGAGGCCACGGAGTGGAGTATAGTAGAGGGCCTGGTTGATCTGCTGCTGCCTTTCCGATTGGTTGCCGACATGATGACCTCATGCCGGTACCCTACCATTAGCATGGTGAAACCAATCTTGCACATGTTGCTCAACACAACTCTTAAAGTGAAAGAAAGTGACCTCAAGGAGGTCGGCATGGTGAAGGAGGTGATCGCTAAAGTTCTGTCCACCACCTTTCAACAGACACCCGAGATCGACATGTTTCTGAACGTCGCCACATTTTTAGATCCCCGGTACAAGAAGCTTCCATTTCTCTCCCCCTTTGAACGCTCACAAGTGGAAACACGAGTGATCGAAGAGGGCAAAGTGCTCCTGGAGAAACGTAAGGAGGACTACTCTAAATCGGAGTCGTCATTGCAGTTCTCTGAAGAACCGCCGAGCAAGAGGCAGGTTATGGAAACCACACCTTCCACCAGCAATGCCAGCAACCTTTTGGCCATCATCTTCTGCCAGCCGGGGAGCGATGAGAATCAGGAAGAGCAGCATGCCCAGGTCTTGGAGGAGCTAAGCAATTTCAAATCGCAGAAGGTACTGGGTCTTAACGAGGACCCTCTCCGTTGGTGGTCGGATCGCTTGGCTCTGTTTCCCACCCTCCCTAAAGTACTTCAGAAGTACTGGTGCATCTCTGCCACCAGTGTCCTGCCACACAGGCTCTTTAGCTCGTCAGGCAGTGTTCTCGATGGGAAGCGGAACCGGCTGGCCCCAGCCCATGTTGACCAGCAGGTCTTCTTGTACGAGAACATGCGAAACTGCTTTGAAGCTGAGCCAACAGAGGAGGATGAGGGAGAATGGGGCGTAGAACAGGACCTGGTGCCTGGGGTAGGTGATGCGCTATCTGTGTAGGCTAAAGGCATGGTTGCTGTAAGGATGTCTTCATATGGCCAGTCACCAAAAGGGGGGTTGTCCAATTAGACCTGTACAATTTACATATGACAGTCATGTCTTGGGTCCACATTCAGGCTATGCTTCAATGCCTGAAGGAACAGCAGTTCATTTATGGGTTCTTTTCATTTGCATTTTTTTAACAAGATTGCTTACGCTTTGATACCAAATATACCTACATTAAAAGGCATCTGCATTTTAAAAAAATGAACATCTGCCATTGCTCTGATTATAGTTCCCTAGTAGAGCAATTTTATTATTGCTGAGCACAAGTGGTCTAATTTTCCTCGCTCTTGTAATAAAAAATGCACAAAAGTTTCAAACAATTTAATCCGTTTGCCACATAGGAACAAATGTTTTATTCTGAATTCAAATGTAGGTCAATATTTAGCAGCTCAACTTGAGTATTAGTTGTCTTAGAAGGTTTAATCGCTTGAAATATTGACATTCATTATTTGTTTTGTTATGCATCATGGCCCATGGTGAATATAGATGTGGTTGTAAGTGTCATGGATCAGGTTTTCCTACGTACATTTATTCTTACGTAGTTGCTGACTTGTGTAAATCCTGTGAAATGTTTGATATGAATATTTCGTAACTGTTTTTCCCAATAATTCCTCATGTATGTAAATACAATGTGCGTTTTATTACTGATTTGTTTTATTTTGGTTCAGCCCAACGATATGTAAATACACTTGGTCATAGCGTACATTTTCAACAATGGCTAGCTATTTTACCGTTATTTACCTTTGGTTTCTTTTAGGTTGCCATAGTTACCTTATTGGTAGGATATAAATAAATGTTTTAAACATTTAACTTTATGTAGTGTCGCTGTCATTTCAGCAGCTGATTATGCTTTAGTGTACATAAACCATAAGGTTAATGCGTAAATTATAGCCTGAGATCAGGCTGACGTGCCTTGAATGTTACATTTTAATCCGAATTGAAGTTGCTTCTTAAGGGAAAACTCACTGTGAATTTGCCCCAGTATTAGCTAGTTTTGAAAAATGTAATTTAATTGTCTTATAAGCAAATGCAGATCTCAACCATTATCGTTATAATGAACCATTATTTATAATCAGACAGCATTCGATTGGAGGAGTGGGGTTGAGTTGCACTTTGAAATATCTTGCCATATGAAGTGCTCCTAGTTAGATTTTACCCTTTATGAAAGGACAGCTCTGCTATTAACAGCTGTTTCTGAGACTTGCTGCTTGTTTTGTGACCCATAATCGTCAGTCACTTTTAAGTGCTGGTTTCTTGCACAGAAGTCTGGGTACGTGATGTGTGTTGAAACCTGCTCATACCGAATCACCACATAATGTAGCTTAGCTAAATCATCCCCTGTGATTAAACGGTCTTTGAAGGTACAGCAGCACCTGCATCTATAGAAGATAATATTTAATGCCAGTGGTCTGGAATTATGTCATTCAGCATATTATACTTTTGTTTTGCCTTTTTCTTATATGACAAATGCTTTTTTATGGGTCAGTGTCTTTTACTGCTGTTTTGCATATGAATACTTTTAGGCACATTTTAATTCCCTTTGCGTTCTGTATCAGACAGTTCACTGTTAGATGAGACCCCTTCTTACATGCCTTAAAATAATCAGAATAGGCTGTAGGCTTGAAAAGTACTTAAGACTGTATGTGAATGTTTTTGCACCATATTAAAATTAGCCTCAAAACTTGGATTTAATGCTATATTACTACTAAACCTGTTAATTTATGAAGTTATTGACTTGTAATGTTTTTAGCCATTGTGTTTGTCATTTAACAAACAAGCATGTTAGGTTATAACCTATTTCACTCCTGTTTTATTTAATGATTTCATGTCATGTCTCTAATTTTTCTTGCATTTCTTGCTTTTCCTCCTTAAACCTAGGAAGTGATATCCAGTATTGGTACTGCTTTTGCACTGATTTTCCTTAAGTTCGGTTCAGTTGAGGACATGTTGGATTTAGTTCAGCTGTATTAATCAGATTTCTCAGCCAGGACTGTGTCCTCTTAGTGAGCTTTTCATTATATCACTCTAAATCCATATAATCTCTGTGTGTATTTTACATGTAAAAATGTTGCCCCAGTGCCAGGCAAAAAGAAGGTTATATGTCTTTGTTTTGTTGATGTTCTGTTTACCTGAAACAGAAATAAAATCAAAATGAAACTCTGCTTCATTATAAATGTTGTGGAAATTCATTTGTCTTGCATTTAGTAAAATGACTGTAATAACTGAAATTTATCATTTCATTTTCATAGATTCTTCCTGAAATATGATGTTTAGTTGAGGAAGAAAAGACTGACTCAACCTAATTTTTGCTGGGGTGGGGTTGTGATATAGATGTGGGGGCGTCTCTCCAGTCATCACTAATTAATTTGGTTATATTACAGTAATATCCCATTATAGTGGACTCGCTTATAAAGCAAAGTCATCTATAACGGACGAGGTCCGCTGGCCCCAGCCGTGCGTCTTTAAGAACAAGCAGAAAAAGCATCAGATATAGCGGACTCGCATATAACGGAATTCCGCTTATAACGGACAAACAATTCGGTCCCCAGGGCCGCTTTTATCTGTAGTTTTGTTCAGCTACTGTATAATGGACATAGCCGATTATATCCAGCACAGACATGTAGTCGGGTTTATTAATAGTCACGCATCTGCTCAGGTAAAGTTGGATTACTACATGTACAATATAACAATCTATATCACAAGTGTGTCTGCTGGGGTGTGTCCTGTAGTTCTGGGTATACAGCAACTCTGGATATAAAGAACTTTGGATATAATGGACTGTTTTGCCAGGTCCCTTGAAGTCCATTATAATGGAAATTTACGGTATGTCCAAAGTAGCTGACTAAGTCGGTCAAACTCCAAACTAGGACCTCATGACAGAAATGCATAGTGTGATGGTTTGAATGTATGTGAATGGATTTGAAATCATAAGTGTGACTTAATGTCTGGAATCGATAAGATCTCCAAGATCTGCACTGATTATCTCATGTTGAGTAAATTAAATGAGGTCAAAAAATTGAACGGAAGACTATCCTTTCATAAATAGTCATCCCAGCGGGATGCTGGTGCCCAGCAAACAGGCAGTAGCTGAGTGCACATCCTGTTTCTGAGCAGACCGCCGATGACATGTTTTTCTGTTGTCGTTGGGATTAAAGGAGCAATGTTGGCTGTCTCTGTTTCTCCTCTGCCTTGCACAGTTTTTCCCAAACAAAATGGAAGGGTTGCCATAGTGACGGGGGGTGCCAAAGGAATGGGATATGAGACGGCGAGATGTCTGACGAGCCTCGGAATGCATGTCGTAATAGGTATGGTACATACCCCGCTCAGCGTGCGACTGCCTTCTGCCACTGACCTGCTGAGATTTGGGCCGCTGTTACCGATTTCTTTGCTTGTTCATCTATATCTAAAGCAGACTTTGTCATTTTAAATACGTGATCTTTCTCTTGAATCTTCAAAATCATCTTTCCCATCTCCCTTGGGGAAAAACACCATAGCAGGTATAATATTTAAATTTGAATTCCCGACCCTATACTACAAAGAAAAATTCTTGAGGGTAGTTAGTGACAAAATTCCTGAAGTTGGTTTCCCCTGAAGATTTGTTAGAAGACTCAAAGTCCATTTTATTTATCACAGTCTCACTGCTGCTGAAAGTGACAGGAGGCTCCAACAGCAATTCTGTCTCCAGAAATCAGGCATGTTTTTCCGTTCCTTTCTATTAGAGGAGCTCCAGTTAACCAGTTCTGTAAATGTATTTAAATGTTCTTTGTTAATATTTTGTGGGCTTTCATAATACTGATCATTATTGCATCCAGGTCATTTCCCCAAAGTTTGGATCTAGTCATTCTGTCCTCGGTAATTTAAATGTCATGTGATGTTAAGCCCCCACAATGGAATAATCCATCCAGGTCTCACAAAATTTCTTTAATGAGAATCTAATCGGGCAACGTGACCAGGATCTAAAAATGTCAGCTGAGGATTTTACTGTGCAACAGACGTACATTGCAGAATTCCTGTTAAATTGTATTATTTACTTATCTTTTTTGTATTATTTATTTACCCTATTATTATGGGTTACATTCATATTTATGACCCACTGAAATTTTTGCTCAAAAACTTTTGAGCCCATTGTCTTTTGCTGTTTACAAAGCATCTGTTCAAGGGTGTGTGATGCTTTTATTGTTTTTTTTTTTCGTTTTATTTTTTAACCTTCAGGCTGTCGTGACCCCCATCTCCACATTAGCATGCCAGTGTATTGAGGCCTTTCTAATAAAGTCAGATGTTCTCCATCTCCAGGACCTTTGCACTGCTGTGGTGCTTTTCATAAAAAATTCAGCGCAAAAGGCCACCAGTCAGACGGATCTATTAGTGAAGGGAAACTCAGCGGGCTGTGTCCTCTTTAAACTGCTTTCCTGTTTGACATTAGCTTTGAACGTGGTGTGTGCGAGTGCCCTTGTCTGCCTTTTCCAACGCCATAAATCTTCCGTATGACAGCTATGAGCATTAACACTATTTGAATGCTTTTGAAATGTATATTGAATCTTTGAAACCTGTGAAGGGTTTCATTCAGTTCTGGAAATACGCTGAAGCGTACAATCATTTGTTATTAGCTCTGCCATTCATACCTAGCTCAAATAATGACTTATTAAGCCTATATACCTACTCAGAGTTGAATATTATTAGCGGGCAAATCATTTCCTAGGGGCACATTTAAGGTATTTTTCTGCGTTTTCAGCTCTGTCTGGTACCTCCTGCAGAAGTGGCTTTATGCGATATGAGAGGGGTCCCTGTCTGTAGCTGTCCCTTGCTGTCAGAAGGATTTTCGGCTGCCTGCGCATTGCTCTGCTGTAAACCTCGTCTTTCCTCTAGCTGGGAACTCAGAAGAAGAGGGTCTGGCAGCTGTGAAGAAAATCCAAGAGGAGGATGGTGAGAGGAAAGGTAATTTTCGAGACTGGGGTAATGAGGTAGACATTTCATCAGTTTTTTTATTCATTTTTATCTTTTTTTTTTCTTTGGATCTTTCATTTCTTCATTCTACCTTGAACGTTATAAGTCAGTGTTTCTCCACCTGGTCCTCAGGGACCCCCTGACAGGTCATGCTTTTTGCTGCATATGTAGACTGTCTGTCAGGGAGCTGGAAGGGAGCAAAAACGTTCCCTGTCCACGGGTCCCAGAGTTTGAGAAACGCTCATCTAACCAATCCAGTCTTTTCCATGTATTTTATTCTAAGGGACAGAGGCTTCAGGATCTGATGTGTGTATCTTAATTTTATAAATTGGCAACTCTGATTATTTAGTGACACAGTTACAACTTCAACATTCAAAACCTGTTTGAAAGGATAACTTTTAAGTTGTGACACTTATGGAGAACTGTGATTCTTTCCATTGAAGCCACTTGCAAGCAAGTATTTTCTGTCTTTTGGCACAAGGGCCTTTTGAACTGAATTTATTTGAAAATGTGAATTTGCTGTTAATGAAAAGACCTTCACGCTCAATGTCCCATGATTTTTATAAATCCTCCAATTTAAGGAGTGTTTAACATTAGATAAAATCTTTGCTCATTATGACCTAATTCAAAGAATACCCAATTCTCTAGACTTTTCTATTGAACATGGTGAACAGGCCATAGTTGTGGTGACCAGGTAATATTTATCAGGAAAGAAACTACTTACAAACTACTTGAAAACTGAAAGGCTCCTGTGCTTGACTAAACAGTTCAGTTCTTCATATGGTTTGACTGGCTCATTTCCTTGATTGAAAGACCCATCCAACTGTTTCACATTAGCAATCGTGGCACATGCATGACTATAGGAGCCTTACCAAGCAGCACACAGCAAGATCTCAGTGTTTAAGTGAAATGGTAGTGTATGAATCCTGTCCTAACTCAGTGTCCTCCCCTGTCAGGGGTTATCTGGTCACCCAAGCCATAGTCAGCAGAGTGATGGTTAGGGTGCAGAGGTCTGACCTTTATAGCAGACTTTTGAAGACTTTGGGCACAGTGAGAGCTTGTAAGACATTGCATGTAGTTCTTTCTATTCTAGTCCTTTCCTATTCGTATCAGACTGCGAAATGATAGTAACTTTTTCTGTTTTGTTGGAACTTATCCTGAATTTCTCTGGACTTCTACCTTCAATCCATCTTATTTTATCAAAAAGTTTTATTTTAAACCAGTCAGATACGCAATTGTGGTGTATTGCGGTACTGAATAATACAAATTAAACATTATAATACTGTATATGAAGACCTTTACGTCAAAGTTTTTATGACTAGAGGTTATGAAAGGAGACTTGATGTGGTCCCAGAACCTTTCTGTGTGTTTGATGGTCCTATTTCTAACTTTTAGACCACAAAACATTTATCAACCACCCCCCCCCCCAAAAAAAAAACTTAATCCACTATATTACACTATATTATATTACACTTGTTATGTCAATGTCAAATTCCTACCAGTTAACACGATGGCTTCCTTACCCTGTATATAGTATTCATATGCTGCATGAACAGCACCCTCGGTTCCTTCATGAGGTGTCCAGGGCCTAACTGCACTTTGCAAAAGAAAGCCGCTGTCCCTTCCTATTACGTATCTTGAAATCACTTCATCGGGGACTAATAGCGACTGATTGAATGAGGCCAACACATTGAGATAAATAAAAACACGCTGTCAAAACATTTGCGCTGTAAAAAGTGTTGCAGGCAACTTTTGCTCTAGGCCTGTGCTTCTGCACATATATTTACTGAATGTTTCCTGAGTAGAACATTCCTCATGCATTAAATACGCTTAATCTACTTATCTCCCCATGGTCGGTTACTTAGTATCTTCTGCATACTGTTTGGTGTGAAATAATTGAGAAGAATAGATGTAAGGTAGCCTGGGATTCTGTATAAATAAAACATTTGTCTGTTATTTCTTGTGGCAACAGCATAATTGTTTTAGGTCTGCCGCCCTCCTGTCAACGCAACCTATTGAAAATTCATATATTCATGGCAAAGTATGTTGCTTCTATATTTTAGTATCAACAGCTGTTACATGAGGCTACTATTGTGCTATGTTTCGAAGACCGTAGGTCAGCTATAGCTTAGCCTGCGTTGGTGAAAAGTGAATATGCTTGATTTAAAATTCCATAGGTGGAAACCCCCCCCCCCCCCGTTCCACACCGTTAACCTCGTACTCTCTGTACCCTGCGAAGTAACTCATTACGAGACAAGAATGTGTGAAACCAATGAGCCCGGTAATAAACCTCGGTCTCGCTGGAGGGAGGAAGCGCAGGCCACTCGTAATCTCTCCAGCGCTACGCCCACTGACAGAAGCTGTGAAATGATTTCCTCCTAATAAGACGTCAGCCTAGGAGTGGGCCGGCTTTAGCCAGCTGACTCTTGCGCATTAATTGGTCAGTGGGAAAAGCACTGGCCGCAATGTTCTGGCCGAGCCATTTCACTGCAGCCTTTCTTTCGCCAACCTTTTTTGCATCACGGGCCGGTTCCATATAACACAGTTTACCAGGGACCGTCCATCACGTGTGCATAATAAAACATAATAAATACAGCTCGGGATAATGCACAGAATCCACGGCAGCCCCAAGCTTGTTTCCCTGCATAGTGATGGTCCCATCTACAGGTGATGGGAGACAATGACACCTGAAGTATGTCTCTTATGTTCAGTCTACTGTGCTGTTTCATTTTGGTTGTTGTCACTGCAGAATATGCCACTTCAGAAAGATAGGATGTTGGAAATTGAAGCAGGGTTTTCTGGGGTTTTGTGACAATCTCAAGAAATTCCGCCTTGATTTTAATCCCGAAGGTCGGCAGAGTTGGAGTTGTGTTAAACGTGCTTTTAAAGCCGCCATCATCTGTAATCTCAAGCAGTTGATCTTCCAGCACTGACAAGGTCATTTCACCTGGCATGTTCACAAATAGGTCACAGATCCATTCCTTCCCCGCTCTTGGGTATTTTGTGGTTGGGAAGTAACGCTTAAGCTTTAAAAAACAAAGATAGGTGATCGTCTGCCAGCTGGGAGAATGAAGGCCCAGGCTGAGTCTCTTCCAGGATCCCTGCTAATGTTTGAAACTTGTCAGATATCTCGGCTCCCTCACCGTCCCCACAGTTCCAGTCTGCCTTTGAATGCAGCCACTTCTCAGACTGTGACTTGAAGACAGTTGTTCTTCCCTGAAGTGACAGATTTCAGTTCGTTTGGACAGGTTGAATCTGTCACACAAGTAAGGGAGTTTTGCGATCCATTGCGTGTTTCTGAAATGTGCTGCCAGTGATGATTGTTTCTCAAAAGTCTCCGGAGTGGCTCTCGTAATTCAAACACTCTGGCTGGTGATTTACCTTCAGAAAGCCATCTAACTTCTGTGAATAAGATGCAAAGCTGATGCAGTGCCGTACGTCCATCTTGTACTTTAATATTTGTAATAGCTTTAATGACTTCAGTGAAAGTTACGCTACTCTATGCTCTTTATTCCAGTTAGTTTGAACTGTATATTAACACCGTTTACCATAAAAACCTCTAATCTTGTGACTGTCATACATGCTAACCTTCTTCACGTGGTCTGGAAAGGAAGCAGGAACAGAAGGGATCACACATTCCTTCACATGCACCATTTGCCCAGTTCTGTCAAAATCATCTGCCTTGAAATGACAGCTACAGATAACTGTGGTATCATTAGGCTCAAGATTTTTCCATCGGACAGCTATGGGGCAAGCTTTCCGTAATCCGGGATCTATAGGAAGCATTTGACAAAAGCAAGACCATGTTAAGATTACTTCTGGCATGTGGATGAATGGTGTAGTTAGCAAATACATTCCAGCTGACAGATTTATATAAGTAAACTGTACAGTGAATGAGGTGTTAAGTAAATATGATGTTTAACCCTGAAATGTTCAGTTCATTTTCAGGATACTCTAAAGTTACCGTTCATGTTCATAACGGTAAAATACAATAAAATTATTATTTATTACTTATTTGTGAAACGTTATCCTGTGATGCCTGTTTTCTAGGTTTCCTGTTTGTAGCCTCAAACGCCTCTCAC
The DNA here is from genome assembly GCF_023856365.1 of Brienomyrus brachyistius. Taxonomy (NCBI): domain Eukaryota; kingdom Metazoa; phylum Chordata; class Actinopteri; order Osteoglossiformes; family Mormyridae; genus Brienomyrus; species Brienomyrus brachyistius. Next base: position 6,600,509 of record NC_064548.1, read on the forward strand.
ATCTGCTGCACATATGTGACCCGTCGCCACGAAATGAGTCTTAAGTCGCACTGGTAGAACTGCACCCATAAGACTCATTTCGTTGTGATGGGTCACATACATATATACATATATATGAGATGTAAAAGGCCCAGACAAAAGTAATGAGGAGATGATCAGGCCATTTTTCAAAATAAAAATGCAGCCTCCAGCAGTCCATAAAATGGAAATAAAATTAAAAGTTTTTCATTCTTTCAGCCTGGTACCAAATGATCCATGGCCCGGTGGTTGAGGATTGCAGTTACTCTGGATGACGTTTGTTTTTAATCTCTCTGTTTGGTCTTCCAGAAAAGCAAAGCCCCAAACTCCACCATAAGACCGCAAGACCGTAAGCATCCAGGCGATCTAGTTTCTTCTAATGGAAATGGCTAATAGTAATGGCTTAGTGTAGGATCACAGTCTTGAATTTAAAATGTAATCTGTACTGAATGAGGTTTTATTGGGATTATATTCCTATGTCTGTATTTATGTAAAGAACTGTGTAATTTGGTTTTTTACCATATGCCTGTTAGGAGCATACTAATGCTATGTGGCATTAGGTTTGTTTTTGTAAAACCTTGAAGACTACAAGTTAGGATTCCCCAGAAGACACAACATTTCACCCGTTGCAATTAAGTATATAGAAAAAATGGTCTTTAAGCACAAGGGGGAAGCTGTTAGATTAATTAAACATTACAGTGATGTTCTGATTATCTGATGAAGTGTGAAAAACCCAAGAGTCTAACACAATATTTTCTGCTTCACTGCCCATAAATGCCTTTAATTCCGTATAGAATTGGCGCAATGTTCAGCTCCATAGGAGATATAATTACATTCATGAGCAGAACACCTTAGAATAGAGGAGGAACCCAGACCTCTTCTATATCTCATCTGGTCAGCTCCATTAGGGGTTAGTGTGAGGCTCAGCAAGTTAGGACTCTGTACTTTTGATCAGTAGGTCGCTGGGTCAAATCTCAAGGTTTACAGAGTGATGTCACTGTTGGGCCCTTAATAAAAGCCCTTAAGCCCCTTTTTCCAGGAACTGTATATCAGCTAAATAAGTAAATTACATTGGTTTAACATCTCACCACATTTGAAATGGTTAAACGTTTAAAATGGATTGCAGCATGTGGTTGGCATTATTGTCGCCCCCTATTGATTTCTGCGTTGTAACTACGGCTGGCAATAAATCTTAGCATAGCTGCTTGAAATCTTGAGATTTATTGCCTACTATGCTTTTACTTGTTTGTGCAGAACCTCAATTTGTCCTCCAATCGAGGGAGGGGCACCCTTGCTAGCAGGCACTTAACACCCTTGTCAAGAGCGGGGTTTCAAGGTTAATTAGGAAGTGCAGGTAATATTAAGCTGCGCCCCCCTTGTAGAGTGTATCAACCCAGCGTTGCTGTCCACGCTTCAGGTGGTGGGCCAGCTGCAGGGGTTTTTCCCCGCTGGTACCCTGGCTGTCATTGCTAACTCTTAACTGCCTTCACTGGCGCTGCAGCAAACCTCTGGGGTTCACTTTGAAGCTACACAAGTGGAGTGAAATACTTAAACATCTCCAGGGGTCCCTCCAAAATAAGACTTGTTAAAATGCATTGTCATCTGCTTCATGTGTGCAGAATTTCAGACATCCACCTCCACCGGAAGATGGGCGCAGTGCTCAATGTGAAGTCTTACTCATCAGTCATAAATATTTATTCAGCTGATTGCAGATATTTTCACAACCTGAAAATGCAAGAGGACTTGCCTGCGACTCTGTTTAGCTGCTACATTCAGGATGTTCTTGAGAGTGGCTCCTAAAATGTGATCTGATCATTATCTAAGTTGAAGCTGTTGCCTTGATACTGTTTGCCTCGTATTACTATTACGTGGCATCTTTGTTGCTCTCTATATGGTATTTGTGAAAATGTTCTCTGATAAGTTGAATGCTTTTCACGGTAGTCTGATAGCCAGGTGTAGCATAATAATAAATGTAGTTCATTGCCGTAACACTGGCCCGTTTGAGCTGAGAGATCGTATCCTGTTCGAGCCTGTTCTCGTTTTGCTTCTTCTTAAACTGGCTTTAGGTTAAACCTGTGTGCAGAAGCTGAATCTGTAGACAGAGAATCTGTAAAAGCACCAGGGTTTCTGCCATGAAACAAACGTTTGAATGCATCTACCTGATACGGTACTGTTTGTCGCATCCTGCTGCGCCAAGGAGACAATGTGTCAAATCCCCCCCACGTCACCTGGCCAAGAACACAGCGTCGTTACGCACACTGATCGCGTTCCTGCTTTCAAGTGACAGCTTCCTCTGGCTTACTCAAGGTAAAACAACTGAAAAGCAAGACCGGCAAAAACTAACTCTATATTTTTACATCTACATTGTTGACGTTTTACTATATATTTACTTATGTAAATGTATGCAATACTTTGTTCAACTGTCAATGGGATGTCAAGTTTGTAACTAGCTTTTTTTAAATCTTTTTTTGTTCTTTACAGTTCGTTGATTTTTGCTTTATTTCTTAGTTAGGACTGAATGTTGAGTACATTACACGAATTGTTAAAACTCCCGTGAATTTTAAGATGGTTTAAATGGCTTTTAATATTTAAGGTTTGCACACTGTCGTGATGCCCAGCGACGAAAGCAGCCTGTAGTTTGACATCTGCTCCTCTGAGCGTAACTGCCTCCTGCAGCGGATTTTCTCACTGAGCCGTCGCCCCCCCCCCCCCCCCCCCAACTAGAAGCTCCTTGTCCCACTCACCTTCATGGATTAAAGCTGAAACGACACTTATTTTTAAAGGTGACATTTGCTGTGCCCCGTTTTCAGGATGGCCTTTTCAGAAACATCCTCTGACTCGCCAGAATTTGCTAATCGCTAATTCCAGTTTAAATTGGTAAATGGGAAAAATCAAAGGCAGGCTTATCACAGCATCAGCAAGACGATGATGCTGACGTTCAGTACCATCTCTGCGAGTAGCACCAGCATTATAGATCCGTAACAATTTATTACTGTTTATATATCAAACTCGTAGACATTTTATATCACAGAATAATGGATAAGGAGCTCTTGTAATTGATTTAGCAGTGAATGAAGGTCATTCTTTACCTGACTCCTGAGGTGCGGTTTCACACCAACCAAAAGCTTTCCATAATTGGAATTCGAGAGATGACCTTCCCCAGTTATTTAAAGCGTATAAAACCTTTCTGGTTGCTGTTTTTCCTGGTTATAATTTGCCATTATAATAATGCTTCTTTTCATTTCGTCATGATTAATATATATATATTTTTTTGTATGTTCTGATGCTTTTCCTCTAGATCAGTATGATTTGAAATTTTTCTCATCTAAGTATGGGAATTTCACATTGCAATCTAGTATTCAGCACTCAGTGTGTGAAACAAAAAGTATGAATGCATTAAGGGTGCATCATGTAGTATTTAGCCTGTGTCATTCGTGGAATAATAATAGAATGCTTTACTCTTTCTGTGGGAAACTGTTTTTCCCTATTCCGTCCTGCTCTTCATCCAACTCGTATTCAAGTGAAAGCAAGCTCGGCGGTCACAGGGCAGGGTCATCCTGTGTTCAGCACCCCTGGCGCTGGAAGTTAAGGGCCTTGCTCAGAGACCCAACAGTGGCATCAGTCTGCCAACCATGGCATTTGAACCGGTGACCTTCTGACCCCTGGTACAGGGTCCTGACCTGCAGAGCTGCATGCACTTTATCATATGGGGGTTTTAAGTATGTTGTTTTTCCATTAGTCTTTGGTTTGTTGTTCTCCCACCCCACAATGATTATTTGTAAGAAAACATAGAAGTGAAGTTTGTGCTTTAGTAATGATACAGCAGGAAGGAAGCAGACAGCAGATGGACACTAAACTCCAGGTGTTGAGCTTGATCACGGTGCATTTTAAGAAGGCTTTTCTTGGAGAGAATCCTGGACCACAGAGATGGTGCCTCTAGGTCCAAATGAAGATCAGAACAATGCCTGGAACGCGCCACATGAGCACCATATGCAGAGCCCAGATTCCCGCAGACGGCATTTAATCCGAGGAGACTGACAAACAGGATGTGTTCAGTCACGATCTTGCCGCGTTTGGTTCTTCGACGATGGGTGTGTCGTCCCTGTCCTGGTTGGCTGCCAGCCTCCCCCACCTCCCTAAGCCCAGCTGGTACCTAGTGCCTGTCCCCAAGCTTCCCAGGTGGCTGGAAATGCAAAGGCTCAGGAGATGCTGGCTGAGAGGCAGAGCCGGCTGCAGGGGACCTGCCCGTCCCCCGAAGGCAACATCGAGCCTCGGTACACTGCAAAGTTAGCAGCGTGTTCCGCACACGACGCTGAACACTGCTGCTTCTGCAGTGAAGGATCGTGACACGACTGGCAGCACTTTTTCAAACCCTGGCTCTGGATCACAGATCGCCTCAGCTGTGACGTGTCCTTGACAGGATTACTCTTTAACATAACATTTTGTCCTATGTGTGTGAGCGGTCACCTCTACGTTGTGGGTTCTCCGTCACTATCAGTGGTACGATTGTTTTAGTCACTACCTAGAAGAGATGTATGCAGTAAAGGTGTGTTACTGTGCCTTTAAGAAGAAATGCAGTGTTTCGGCATGCTGTCAAACTGAAGCAACTGTATTACCTTGTAGAAGATGGAGACGGATGTGTGCTTTATGGAATGTCACTAGCCATTCCAATCCAACTTCAGAAGTTATCCCTATACAAATGTGTTCATAGTATTTGAAGCCATGTATGCAAAGGGGGTAAAAAATTCAGCAATGATGCAGCAAATAGGTTTAAAACTCCCCCCCCCCCCAAGAAGCCTATTTATTTGAATTCTTTTTTTTTTGTCAAAGACTGAAAGAAGTGCTTTGATTTCAGCTACTAAGAATTAGCATCTTAATAGAATTGGGTGATTGATGGATCAAATTAGAGCAAACACATTAACATCAGAGTACGCACCAGCAATTTATTTGTCTGGGTGACGGCCTTGCTTTCTGAGTCATAGTGAGGATACTGAGAGTCTGCAGGGCCTTAAATTCAGCAGATTAATCGATCTGAACTAAAGGTTTAATGGCCCTGCCAATCTCAGCAATTATCACAACACAATTGCAATCTTGCTTTTTGTACAAGCAACATTATATGGTGTGTGTCCTTGCATGTGTATATGTATGTGTGTTTGCATGCGTGCATGTGTGGAGGGTCAAGTATATACTGTATTACATTGTATATATCAAGTATATATTACATCTTCATTTAGCAATAGAAAAAACAGCTGCATAATATATTGCATATCGCATACGTTTTTCAGGTGAATCCAATCAAAAAACTAAAATTCCCAAAAAATCTTGTATTTTGTTTGGTTACTTATGGTGAAGGTTAGGGCAGGGTGGGGGCTACGATTATGTCTGTAGAAATGAATGGAGAGTCCTCACAATGATAGAGATATATGAACTGTGTGTGCCTCTCTTCCTTTAACTCTGGTCAATCCCATAATCGTAAGCATGCATATCTTGATTCAGTATAGACATGCCTAAAGATCTATGTAAGAAATTGCGCTAAAGCATCACTGCATTGTTTTATTCACAGTGGAGTTCCAGCACCTCAACCTGGCATCTCTGAAATCTGTCCGCCAGTTTGTCCAGGTTTTTGAGAACCGATCACTTCCATTGCACGTCCTGGTCAACAATGGTAATTACTGTTATTTTGTAAATAAATTAAACATTTAGTTGCTTGGTTTGTACAAACCATTTACAATCCATATCACGTTACATGGCTTGCTGTTGTGCTGGAGGGATTTAGATTGTGTAAGAAATATGTGAATTACAGGAACGAGCAATATTCAGATTATAAATGTGTTTAATCACTGTGGTATGTGCCAAACCATTGAAAGTTGTGGTTGATGAAAGTTGATTCATTAGTTAATTAAAAACAATATGCATTTAAAAAAGTGCGTGCACCTTTTTCTAAACGCAAACACACACACAAGAAACTAAACAAGTTGCCGCACTCACACCCTGCAGGCAATTTACAGATAGTGGTTATCTTAGCTGCACGTCTCTGAACTGCAGGAGAAAATCAAAGTACCCTGAGGAAAGACCATACAACACAAGGAGAGCACGCACACTCCACACACACTGAACAGATTTGTGATTTGAACCCCCAACACTGAAGGAGTGAGTCAACAGTACTACCCATCGAACCACCAGTTTGCCCAAAATAATCCCCTATCAGAATATTTTTACCATAATTTAATATTAACACGTCAGTCATTTTTTTGATGAAGGTAATTCCCATGTGTAAGCGAAACTGCTGTATGTTTTTTTTATATTTTCGAAGCTGAGCTTATTTTATTTGATCTGAAAATAAGGTACTCCACATTACGGAGGCAGTGAAGCAATTCATCCCCGTTTCACACTGATAGATAGGTAAATAATGCATATCATCATTTGCTCGTTTGTTAGCGAATATCTTGTTCCGATGATTGAGCCAGGAAAACAAGGATGGTATGTGTGTTTGTTCCGCATTGGTGAAAAGCCCATTACGCCGAGGTGTCATTGACTGACCTTGTTAAGGCCCCACTGCATTTATAACTATGCTGGCTAAATTCTGTAGTACAAAATAGAGCAACTGAATATGCCTGTAGCAGAGAAGAACAAATATAGCAGCATTTAGTCTCTCCGTTTCTTATGTCTGTCTAAGGCGATATGTCTAAGCTTTTAAAGTGCCATATTTATCAACAGCTACTCTGACACCAATAACAAAAAAGAATTATTTTAGATACTGATAAAATATTAATGCCTGTATTATTCCATGTGGATAAATGATTGTTTATTTTTGATGATGGTTTCATAAGTGTTTGAATTAGTGTATGTCCTTAGGGCGAATTGCCGAAATCCCCCAGCAATTTCATTGGATTTTAATTGAGGACAATTGATTATGAATAAAAGCATTCTTCATTTAGCAATAGAAGAAACAGCCGCATAATCCTGATTATACACCTGTTTGTTATTTGCCAGAACTATATTATGAACAGAGCAGAGATTAATCATGTTCTTCGGCATCAGTGGGCAAGCTTGTCTGTTAAGGGAATGGAACCCATCCAATATGAAAATGTTGTCTCCAGAACACTTTTTAAGTAGCTAAAATTTCTGACAGCCAACAATGTCAACCAGTATGATTTAATATGGTCAGCTGTCGTTAAGCAGTGCTTCACTGATATGGTTATTTCAGTTTCTCAAACTCCATCCATCCATCCATTTTCCAAGCCGCTTATCCTACTGGGTCGCGGGTTTCTCAAACTCAAACATCATAAATATTAAGGTTGTCATAAATTATACAAATATAAAGCAGGCCACTTATAAGTAGCCTTATAACCTTATAAGTAAATAGCAGGAACGCATATAATGTGGCGATTTTAAACAAGCAAATTTAAAGTTTATTCTCTGTTGTACATGGCAAAAGCACCTTTCCAAATGAACTGTGTTCATGCTAGGGGTTGCTCACCCCTGCGTTACAGGGTCACAGTGAGCCTGGCACACGGGGTACAAGGTGGGGGGACACGCAGAACTGCAGTCCACTCCATTGTAGGACACATAACGACACACAAAGGAACTATTCTGACCTTTAGAAACACCATTTATGTCTTTGTTATGTCTTTGGGTTTTTCTCCCCAGTAACCGGCAAGCGTAAGATGGCTATCTTAGGATGCTGCAAGGTTTTAAAGCTCTTTGCCTTTGCTAGTGTGGCATCTGCAGTCCTTGTGTAAGTGCTCAGAGGGATTCAGGCAAAGGCGTTTCACTCTCGCCTCTCTCGCTCTGACAGCAGGCGTTATGCTGGTTCCCGAGAGAGAGACCGAAGACGGATTTGAGCTTCACTTTGGCCTCAACTACTTGGGCCACTTCCTGCTGACTAACCTCCTTCTGGACACCCTGAAGCAGTCGGGAAGGCAGGACTCCTTCGCCCGAATCGTAACAGTCTCCTCGGCTACGCACTATGTGGCAGATCTTGACCTCGAGGATCTCCAGAACAGGTAGACATTCTATTTAATCTCTGCAGTAAGGAGCCCCCCGACATCTTAAGGGAGACGATATCTCCTGTTTTTTCCTGAACGTATTTTTCTCCATTGAAGTATCTAAACACCCTGCAGGGCTAACTCTGTGACATCACAGAATCCATTAAAAATATCGATTTTCAAATTACGATACTCAGGGGTGGGCGTTTCTGCTCAACTGAGCAGCCTTGTTTAAAATTAAATTCGTACTCTTTGTGCTTTGCTTTTCTGTTTTATTTTTTTAAACAAAATCTCAGTACAAGTAGTGACTACATGCACCTTCCACTTGATTGTGTGTCTGCGCCATCTACATTGGCGGGGGGGGAAATGTTATTCTAACAGGAAATGTTGAGATGGTGCACGTATGTTTAGCGTTCAAAAAACCTCTTGAAATCAGACGCAGCCAAATAAAGTTATTTACGGTATTTTTCATATTGTATAGGATTCAGTATTTTCAATAAGATTGCGTACTAGCCACACAAGCAGCTGATATAATACAAACTAAATGAATAAATATCTAAACATCCGTTTTTCATTTCAGTTTAGCTAACAAAGTATCATTCTTTGTTCTCTGTTAAACTGCATCTGTCCCCTGAAAACCATAGAACACTATGAAAATGAAGCCCTCGAATAAATGGGAACTGTAACCCACCTTATAAACAGTGAAATTGTCTCCCCTCAATCCAGTCGTCCTAAAACCTTTTATTTTTTTTTGGTACAGTAGCACTCGAATGTCAGCTCCTCTTCTGTTCTGTTCTTGTGTTTTTTTTGTGGACTATTGCCTGAAGCAGGCTGCTCTTCAAGGTTATTATGATGGTAGGGGGGGCAGGGGGGGTGGAGGGTTCAGATGCGTAATCTATGGAGGAGGGAGTCTCCCACCACTGAGAAATTCTGCCTCCAAGTATGTTTTTTTGTTCTTTATGTTGGTTGGTCTAATTATTTTTACAATAACCAATGCCGAGTTAGCTTCTTAATTGCTAAACAAACTAAACATCATCGTAGTATGAAATTTTTTTTCGTTTGCAAGTGACTTGTATTTTTTCTTGTCTTTGAAAGGGCTTATTAATTATTTGACTCTCCCCTGAGTATCAGGATTACAGGAATTTCCAGTGCACTTGTGAAATCATGATTTTGTACAATTTGTTTTATTATGCAAGCACTGGATCAGCCGGAAATGTCACAAAGATTGTCCAGCACTGGTTACCCCCATCACTAACGGGACGATTCCCCAAGTATCCCTCTGCAAATAAACCACACTAGGATTCTAAATGCAGGATAAAATTTATTCACTAGGGAAGAAATCAAATTAAACTGAGAGAAAGAAAACCCAATGACTGGCGTCTTCTCAGCCCTTTATGTGAAATGGTGTTTCTTTATAGCCCACTGACTGACGCGCGGAGCTGAATCGCCCTCCACCAAAATACGGCAGGGTTAGCGGAATCAAATCTGCTAATTAGATGTTTCGCTGAAGTGCCGAGTCTTAAATCTAAACGATGTGGATGTTAATTAGCTGTAATTATGCTGCCTTGTGCTGTGCATTGCGGATGCTTTCTGACAGCTTAGCAAGGGAGCACCTGTTAGCAGTAGGCCGATCCTACCCCCCCGCCCCCAAGGCCGCATCATCAGCATGCGTACATGTACCGGTAGAAATTGGTCTAGTCCAAGGGACGGATTCGTAATTTTAAAGCAAGACACAACACTCCCCCCCCCCCCCCCCCCCCACCACCACCAAAATGTAGGACTGGGTAATATAAACAATATATCGATTCATTGTCATACAGACTATAAAGGATACGAAAATGGGAAATTCAACATTGCTTGCTAACACACATAAAGGTGGTGGTGTGGCAGTTGTTTGGCAGTTTACAGTAGGACATGCAATGCGACTGATGCTGTGTACTGTAAACTCAGCCAAAAGTTTGTGCCAACTAAAACAAGAACTACTGCTAATTTACTTCACCCAGTGAAGCATTGCCAAAGAGAAGAACATAAAGAATGCAAATTCTGACAGTCACATCAGTGTTTTCACTTTCAACTTGAAGAAATATGACACATATTACATCCCATACTGGTTCAAAATGGGACATGGCACCCTGTCCATCAGTATGGGATGGATGGCAACTGCACTGGCAATGTCTAAACCGTCCCCTCTTATACTCTTGTATTTAGTTTGGTTACTTATGGTTATGGTTAGGACTGGGTAGGGGTTAAGGTTGTCATAGTTAGCATTAGCATTTTTCCCATAGAAATGAATGAGCGGTCCCCAAAAGGATATGATTTCCACGACCCTGTGTGTGATTTATTTACTAAACTTACATTTCGGTGTCCATTACATTACATTACATTACAGTCCATTCGCTTTGTTGTTGTTTGTCGTGTTCTGAATCTCTTTAAGGGGAGTCCCAAGGAAATTTAAAGCAACAATGGAGCCTTGAAGAAATGAAATAATGACTTGAATTATATCGTGGTGATTAATAACGACTGATATAAAATAAATGCGATAAAAATATTTCCCCACATCATCCAGCCCTACCACAAGGATACTTATTTTCCCCTACTCCTCTTGAAATAATGATTGAAATAAAATTCAATGAAAAATAAAATATTCACTTCATTGTATTGACTGTATAGTGTTATACAGTCCCCCCTCCCCCCCCGGCAGACACACGATCCAGTCCCACTTGGGTCCCCAGCAATGAGGATCCTGCGAGCCGGATCACCCTCAGGGAAACGCGCCGCATGGCTGTAGTGCAAATCTACCTTAGAAATCATTTCAGAACAGACATGATGTCGGTTTCTCTTCTGTTGCCGCCACTCCTATATTACAGTGAAAATTCTAGGGGGTTTAGTCTCCATCACTACTTGAAGGGTTAGACTTCTGCGCCCGTGAGTGGAAGATCACTCTTCAGAATAGTCACATTGCTGACTTCACGCTTACCTGAGTGTGTCTTAACGCATACTCACACCTGGCCCAGTTGCTTTGTACTATAACCAAGTATAATTGTCCCCACTGCCCCGCTGGTCTGTGCTCATGTTGCACTTAATCTTCCAGGTGCGCACATGCTTTCGTCATCACCATGTGACTTTTTGTGTTGAAGAAAATGTTGGAAGAAAACCGCTGTCACACGACACAATGGAGTTTGATTAATGTCCTTATTTTGTGGCTTATCTGCTGTCGTTTTGGTTGCGATGACACTTGATCTTCTAACAGATTTATCGAGTCCCCAGTGCAGCTACTTTTATTTGATCGTGCTGCATGTGTAAGCAGTCCCATATTTTACCAAATATCTCAGTTTTTGAGTGTTGCATCCAGTTGTTTAAGGATATTCTCATCAGACCTTTGCCCCAATGTCTGTTAAATGGCTAGCTGCATGACTGATGTCATGTCTGAGTTAGGGCTTGCACCTCACAGAATACCAGTTACGCAGAAGTGCGGGGAAAAGAGATATAAGTAGTGGAGCAAAAACTTGGGCCCAATTCTTTAAGAGTCAAATGTGCTCAGGCACGATATAGATCGTGTAGTGTGAGTATAGCCTTATAGGAGCAAAGGGTTTGGACACAAGATATTTCCTGAAATTGCTGTAAAGGATGCTGTGAATCTGTGCTGCAGTGATAAAGGCAAGGGGTGGTTATTTTTATGAAACTCGTGCTTCATTAAATTGCATGTACAAGGTGCAGTAAATTTTTACAATACATTTAAAAACCAGCCAGTCACATTTGTTATAAGTATTTCTAATATTTTCTTGTAATAAGTTTGAAAAGTAGTGTGTTGGTTATTTATTTTTATTTTTTTTATCGGAGGGTGGGCCCAAACGTCTGGACTGTAGTGCACCTCTCCATGCACAGATGGCAAATAAAGCATCATTTCATAACCATATGACCTCCTTGGCAGGCTGTATCCTTGTTTAGCCAAACATGTTTCATACAGACCTGTTGTTGCTGCTTCTAAAGCTCTTTTCAGAAGGTATCCTCTTTGTTTGCATTGCACTACAATGCATTCGTAACTTAAAATAGTGATTCAATTCACCTTTGTCTGATTTCTGTCTCAGGTCCTGCTACTGTGCCCATGGCGCTTATTCTCAGAGCAAGCTGGCACTGGTCCTGTTCACATACCACCTGCAGGAGGCGCTCACTTCCCAGGGCTTCCCGGTAACAGCCAACGCTGTGGACCCAGGCATGGTGGACACTGACCTCTACCAGAACTTGTGCAGTCCCGCTCAGCTGCTCAAAAGGCCTGTGGCCAGACTCTTCTTCAGGGTGAGGATGGCCGTCTCTAGGGTGAACAGAGACTCACAGCACCATAGTTTGGTGAAGGCAGGGGGAGCAGCTCAACTTTGTGATGTTATTTATGAGTGTTTCATGCAGCATGTATAGAGACAGCAGATACTAAACTGCTCACGCAGAAGAGCATCAAAGGGCGATTTTCCAAGCTTTGTATTCATATGAACCAAATTTTAATCTCGGAAATCTGGATTCAATTTCCTGTGCAGCCATAGACTGCATAAATATTCATCTCAGAAGGTTTCCTGGCTCTTATATTTCAGTGAGATGAATTGTCTTCATTATGGTTGTTTTTTACAGGTATTTATAGTAAAATATTCTTTTATGCTGTCAAAAGATAGATTATAGCTTAAAGTTGTGTGGAAGAGATGAAAATTGAGGAATGACTTGCAGATACTAATGTATCGACATGAAATACCATTACATTTATTTTGGAAGTAGTTCAAAAAACAGTCTGCATACACATATTCTTAAATACCATCTTGGCTCCAATAAAGTCATTAAGAGCCAAACTGGAGTTTGTATTTCCCAACTGGACAGAGAGCACGGAAAACTGGTAGGTTCATGTATTATTAATTAAGTGGGCTGTTACACAGTGTCAGGGAAGAGCAGCTCCAGTAATTTCTACCACAATACATACAAAATGAGTCATAAGCGATTTAATCTAACCCAAAACTCAGGAAAGGCACTCTGGCTATTCCCCCCACAGCAGTGTTTATTCAGGCCTTTTTTGCATTAGCTTCACTATACGTCTGCTGACTTAGAAAAACAGGAAGCAGGTGTAAATAATAATCGACTTGATGCTGCTTGCTGGAGGCTTCAACATATTGGTCCCAGTTTTGTTTGTGTACTCGGGCTGTGGCACAGCGGACGGCGGTTCGGCACAGCTGCTTCCACACTGCTGTTTATTTCCGGCTGTTTGACTACATTTATTTATTTAGCAGCCACTTTAATCCAAAGTGACGTGAAATTGAGGACACAGGGACAGCCGGTCCCCGGAGCAGTGGGGTTAAGGGCCTTGCTCAAGGGTCCAGCAGTGAGACCATTCTGTCAGCCGTAGAATTTGATCCGGCGCCCTTCCAATCGCAGGACAGCTTCCTAATCTGCCGCACACTGCCCATGCAAACGCCTGTCACAAGTAACGTGTGATCCCACGCTGTTCAATGGCCAGAATTCCCATTAGTTAGGAAGGTTTTTCACCTTGACTCTGGTACCCTAGACCACTCACTCTGATTACCCAAAAGATTCTAAACTCCATGCTTCCTCAAAGGCACTTTCAGCAGAAATCAGGAGGGAGTGATTTTATTAATCATTGTATATTCAGTTCAATTCAATTCAGCGCCTTTAACAGCAGTCATTGTCACAGAGCACTTTACATTTAACCGTCCAGAACCCCACCAAGCAAACCTGAGGCGACAGTGGCAAGGAAAAACTCCCTCTAGCAGGAAGAAATCTTGAGGGTACCCCATCCTCCTCTGGGCGACCGGGGAGCAGGAAACTGCATTTATATTGACATTCATTAAAGTTCATATAGTTATAAAATAGTTCACATGCAGCACACAGAGCTCAGGCCCATTAAACCTGACGCTTGCTGAAGCGGTGTTCTGCTACATGGCTCACTGAGGAAAACAGCAATGCCTTTTAAATTCAGCATTTTTTACCAGACGTATTTGTCTTTTCCCTTCCCCAGACCCCAGCCGAGGGAGCCTCCACGGCCATGTACGCCGCTGTCACCCCCGAGATGGAGGGGGTGGGCGGCTGCTACTTGTACAATGGACAAAGGACACAGTCATCGGATGCCTCCTATGATGTGGACCTGCAGGTCCAGTTGTGGAGGCTGAGTCGTGCTCTCGTGGGCTTCCCAGACGAAGGGAAGAGAGAAAATTGAACAACCCCCCCCCCCCACCCCCAGCCTTGCTGTATCCCCTCGGAGAGAGCCTACTTTTTAACCAGCAACACAAAAGAGGAGCCCCTGCCCATTTTCCCCTCCAAACCTTTCAACTGGGAAAAAAATAACAAGCTAGTCGGGGAACTCTTTAGCGGTCTGAATTCTGCCAAATCTGCCATATTGAAACATCCGCACGCATTCACCCACTCCAGTCATGGTGCAATTAGTGTGCAAGAGATCTACAGGTAGACATGTAACACTGGTACTTTGGACCCTCATTTAATCCACATTTACTTTATCGCCCCCCCCATAACCATTTCAATTCCCTCAACTGGTGAAACTTAAAGAACAAACCCATGTAACAGATGGTTGTATTTACTGATTTGTAATCCCAGTCCTTCACTTGTGCACTGCGATAAAGTGCTCAAGGCTGCCACCAGACCTAAGAGTCTCCTTTGTCCGTTGGCAATCAACGTATGTTGACTGTCCCCTCTGCCTGAAACCCTTCGCATTCATAGTTACTGTAATGCACAGCTGTGGTTTGCGTGTTCATGTGCTCTGTGGCGACACTACTTATGTTCTATCCGTGTAAGGTCTTGCTTGTACTCCAGCACGCTTTGTCCGCATCAGCTGCCTCTGAGATGCATTTTACGCAAGTCATCTGGTGACATCAGTGAATTGCTTCAACCCGTTTTTACTGTGGCGAGGAATAAAGCTAACAATAATTAGCGGATGCTAACTTATGGGGCTGCCTCGCAAGTCCTGCTTTGTCCTTGAATCAGGTGCAAGAGTTCCAATAACATGGAGAAATATATATCTTGTGTATTATTTGTGTCGCGCTTGGCAAAAATGTTCCCGCGGACGCTAAGCCTGTTTGTTGTTTTGATGTCTGAGTTTTCATTGTGGATGTTACCTTTTGTTTGATGTGTATCCAGATCAATCTTTGTGAATATGTCCCGGCAAGATGCAAAGTCAGGTTCTCTGCCAGTACCACTGCACCTATGTGTTCAGTAAGAGGGTCAGAAGACAAGACGGCACTTCAGCATCAGCTTTCTGTTCTGTGTTTCAGTGTTTTTGGTTGATTATGATGCACTTTGATCATGGCACATTCCTTACGTGATTCAAGTCCAGAAATTGATTAAAGATCCTTATTTCCCAGTGCTAGAAATCAAAATAAAGACTTTACTATGGACCGTCTGTGTGTTTTGGTCCAAGCAGAAGCAGCCAATGTGACCCAAAACAAGGCTTTTAGGAAATGGCCATTTAATTAGCACGAACATGAAGGACATGCAAAACATTGACTGTGAGACGTAAAACCATGGCCACTGTGAGCTACCTTGCATATCTCAGCACAGTCCTATCACACTCAATGCAATTCAAAGCAGATATTTGACTGACATGTCATTAGATACTGCTGTAGTGTATACTGCTCAAATATGCCTGGGAAAGTGTGCTGGCCGTTAGGAGAGTGTTCTGTCCTCCGATACAGATGAAATAACCTGCAATAAAGCTGAAGTGATTTGCGTCTGCAGTTCTTCCTTGCCTTTGGATTAGCATGTCCTTTAAAAGATTTTTGAGGCCAAGTAACCTTCTGCACAATTCTCTTGAAAGGTCCTTTCATTTAATCCTCAGGTTAAAAATACAGTCGCCTGAATTTATCACAGAAGCTGGAGTTCAGTAGCTGGGCAAGTCCCCCTGTTTTCCTTGCCGTTACACTCAGCTGGTATTTCAGGTGTGAGTGTGGTGTTGATGTCTTGAGAGAGCCTCAGCCCAGCAGCCCCGAGGAGCGAGTTTAAGTCCTAGTCTTTAATAACTAAATTAACGACAACTAATCTCGCCCCACAAGATCACATTCATTTACCACGAATGTTGAACTTTCCTGGCTTCTTACAGGGCAAATTACCAATAAAGAAAAGCTGCGAGCAGAGAATAATTGGCCAGCGGTCAGCTAGCGGCTGGCACACATCTGGGGGCTTCACGCAAGCCAAGCCACTTCCATCCCTGAAAATGTTTACATTGATTTAAAAAGAACAACAGTGAATATATTTGTTTTTAAAAAAAACAATCATCGATAATTTTGGGACACCCACCACTTATATGTATACCATACCTACTAGAAGATCAGCTGTTTGTTTTATGTGCACATTTGTTCAAATATTAAATTCAAAATGTTAAGATAAAACCATGAATATACACTCCATGCCAAAAAGAGAAGGAAAATTGGTACCTAAAGCAGTCATTATACTGCACTGTGCATACCTTCATAATGTATTATTAGGCATTATAACAGTATTATAAACACTAACTATTTATAAAAAGGCATAATACATTATAGTCATCTGTATTATGCATTATGAATGCTTTATGAAGCTCTTGTCTATTAAGCACTATTTATACCTTTATAATGCAGCACAAAGCATCCTTAATTCTAATTCTGAAGATTATAACATGTTATTAAGGTATCTACACTGCATTATAGATGACAGGTTCATAGAGCATTCATAGTACACAATAAACATGGCTATAATTTATTATGCCTTTTTATAAGTATTTATAGCTGTATTGATATTACTTTATGAATGGATTATTAGGCATTTTGAAGGTATCTATAATGCCTTCATACAGTATGACTCCATATGTTCCATCCATCCAATGTTCCATCCATCCATCCATTTTCCAAACCGCTTATCCTACTACTGGGTCGCGGGGGGTCTAGAGCCTATCCCGGAAGCAATGGGCACGAGGCAGGGAACAACCCAGGATGGGGGGCCAGCCCATCACAGGGCACACTCACACACCATTCACTCACACATGCACACCTACGGGCAATTTAGCAAGTCCAATTAGCCTCAGCATGTTTTTGGACTGTGGGGGGAAACCCCACGACGACATGGGGAGAACATGCAAACTCCCCACACACGAACCTGGGTCCCAGAGGTGTGAGGCAATAGTGCTAATCACTACACCACCATGCCGGCCCCCTTGCCAACGTTACCAGATAATTTTATTATGAAACTACAAAGGCTTGGTTTTCAGCAGAAATGTTTTAGAGGATAGTATTGCTATAAAAGAATATTCTACAATTTCATGAACTGACCATAGGCCATGAAGGGAAATCCCCATGTGTTAAGCTTCCACCGGGCAACAGTTTCCCTTTTATTCCCTCAAGTTCTTTGTGTTCTTGATAAATAATAAGAAGAGATCTATGGTCAATAGCGTTTTTTCGTGCTATTCAATGAAGACACCGAAACATCTGAAAATGTTCACATGTTCAGTCCATTTTCAGTAAAGGCTCAGATGCACAATGACTTACAGTATAAAAACGTGCAGCAATGCGTGGCATTCGAAGTGTAGCTTTTCCTTCACAACAAATGACAAATGTTTGAATTACCTGTTTACCACTTCTTTGCCAGATAAAAGCCACTTTCTT
Organism: Brienomyrus brachyistius; assembly: GCF_023856365.1. NCBI lineage: Eukaryota > Metazoa > Chordata > Actinopteri > Osteoglossiformes > Mormyridae > Brienomyrus > Brienomyrus brachyistius. The sequence goes on from NC_064548.1 coordinate 6,618,153, forward strand.
ATAGGTGAACCAGTACCCAGATATGAATCATTTTAGCATGTGTCATTAAGGAAGGCATGGTTTGTGAGATTTTACTGTAAACATGGACCAAGTTCAGTAATCCAATTCTGAGTGTGATGTACTGCAGTACAGTCTCTCCATAATCCCATAATCCCATTATATGTATCTTTTATTGCCAGCAGCTCCTGGAGAATTGAAGGAAACAGATATGAGTTCTTAGTGCAGACTTGGGTGCAATGTTGAATTAATGAATGTTAATTTTGGACCTAGTATTATCTAGGAAGCAGTATCAGTATATTTATGGTAATTATGTTCACAATACAAATGTACATGTGCATAATTTTACAGCACCAAGCTTCACTCTGTGAATTCCAGAAATTTCTATGTCGATCACATCCACAGTTTCCTCTTTTTGTGGCCAACAGCAAGGGATAAAATAGCTTTGAACTCAAAGTTACAATTCTGAGATACCCTTTGCTTCAATTCACCCAGTACCTACCGCTGATATAAAGCATTTTTTTCAGCATTTGAGGATGTTTTTGTCCCAGCTTTAAGCAAGCATAGATAAATAAATTCTGCTGTCTCCACAATGATGTTTGCTTCTCTGCATTTGTCCTTAGAATACTTTTCTGTGCTTATTTGCCACAGCACAATTTTCTTAAGAACATTATTGCTGTTTGTAGTGAAATGCAATTCATTACCAGGCTTTATACCTTGTTTTTGATTTTTGATATGCGATATTAAGAAGTTGATTGCATTCATGGAAATGGTTTCATTTTCAATAAGCAATCAGCAGTCTGCATAGCGTACAGGTGATGTATAGCAGGAACCTATCCAAGGGGTGGTGTACGGCCTGGGTGGGATACCAGGCCATCCCAGGGCACACACACACTCACAATCACACTTTATGGCCCATTAAAAGGCATCAGTTACCATAAATACATGTCACTGGGCTGTGGTAGGGAACTGGAGTAGCCAGAAAATTACAG